>NC_137340.1:51203584-51945128 GCF_965287045.1 Carcharhinus amblyrhynchos
GGGGAACTTGGAGCTAATGTCCTTCCCATACTCTTTTGTTTCTCTGAGTAGGTGGAGATCAGTTGCAGTAATAAAAGAAAATGCAAGCCCAGCTTCTTCACAAATTCACTTTATTTCCTTTTACAACTCCACATACACACACCCAACACCCAGAGCCACCTGTAACACCTTTATATATCCCGCTGAGTACCATTAAACAATTAACATGCAAATGAAGTGGTGGATGGTTGTAATTCACCCACTCCTAACAAGGGGTACTGCCAAAGCAGCTCTGCTCTGTTCCACAGCCCAGGTCCTGCTATCCATGTGTTAACCCTCAATATTTGATATTAGCTGGAAAGAAACAAACACAAAGTCACCTTGAGAAAGCTGTAATCTTATAAGTTGTGTCTGTGCAGCGAGTTCCAAGGATTTGAGGTCCTTCGAGTTGCTGTGCTCCTGCCCTAGATTTTGGTGATGTAGGTATTTTTAGATTTTATTTAATTTATTAGTAGACCTGCAAAGTCTCACACATTAAATGCAAGTCATGCATTTTGATTCTATTTCCACCTGCGATCACACTTTGATTTGCATTTCACACTTCAGCAAAGGCACAGCAAGTTGACTCGGATTGTCTGATCAAATTTGATTCCTCTTAACTCAGTGTGCATGCGAGAGAGAGTGTGTGTATGCGAGAGAGTGTGTGTATGTGAGAGAGAGTGTGTGTATGCGAGAGAGTGTGTGTATGCGAGAGTGTGTGTGTATGCGAGAGTGTGTGTATGCGAGAGAGTGTGTGTGAATGTGTGTTGTAAGTGTGTGTATGTGTGAGAGTGTGTGCGAGTATGTGAGCATGTGTGAGTGTGTGTGAGAGAGTGTGTGTGAATGTGTGTTGTAAGTGTGTGTATGTGTGAGAGTGTGTGCGAGTATGTGAGCATGTGTGAGTGTGTGTGATAGAGTGTGTGTGAATGTGTGTGTGTGTGTTGTCAGTGTGTGAGAGTGTGTGTGTGTGAGTGTGTGCAAGTATGTGTGCGAGTGTGTGTGTGTTAGTGTGTGAGTGTATGTGTGTGTGTTAGTGTTTGTGTGTGTGTGTGTGTGTCTGTGGGTCTGTGTCTGTGTGGGGGGGGGGGTCTGTGTGTGAGTGTGTGTGTAAGTTGGTATGTGTGTTTTGGTGTGTTGGTGTGTGTGTGTTAGTGTTAATGTTTGTGTGTGTGGGTCTGTGGGTCTGCGTCTGTGTGGGGGGGGTCTGTCTGTGTGTGTGTGTGTGTTGGTGTATTGGTGTGTTGGTGTGTGTGTGTGTGTTAGTGTTTGTGTGTGGGTCTGTGTCTGTGTGTGTGGGGGTGTGTGTCTGTGTGTGTGTGTGTGTGTGTGTGTGTGTGTGTGTGTGTGTGTGTGTGTGTGTGTGTGTGTGGTCTTGTTCATGAAGGGCTGTTTAGCGGGGCGATCGTGGTGTAGAAAGACTATCATTGGACCAGTAATCCAAAGCCTGCGGAAAACATTCTGAAGTTCTGGATTCAAATCCCACCACGGCAGCTGGTGGAATTTAAATTCAATGGATAAATCTGAAATAGTCTCTGTAATGGTGACTGTGATCGATTGCCTGGAGCAAGGGGAGGCCATTCTGCCCTTCGAGCCTGCTCCGCCATTCATTACAATCATGGCTGATTGTCCAACTCAACAGCCTAATCCTGCTTTGTCCCCATAACCTTTGATCCCATTCATCCCAAGTGTTATATCTGACTGCCTCTTGAATGCATTCAATCTAGAAACATAGAAGACAGGAGCAGGAGGAGGCCATGTGGTTCACTAATGTCCTTCAGGGAAGGAAGAGCCACAGCAATGTGGTTGACTCTCAACTGCCTCTGAACTGGCCTAGCAAGCCACTCTGTTCAAGAGTAATGAGATTTGGGTGATAAATAGTGTCAGGTCTACAGCACAGAAAAGGTCCTTCAGCCCATCGATCAAAGACAAACCACCTAAGTATTTCAATCCCATTTTCCAGCACTTGGCTCATAGTCTTGGAATTGTGGGTGGGATTTTCCTGCCACGCTTGGTCCAAAACCAGAAAATCCTGTCTGAGGTCAACGGACCTTTGTATGGTCCAGCCCTCGTTCACTATGATTCCCATGGCAGGCGGGATGGGAGAACTCCTCCCCGAAGTGCGCATCTATATACTTCTTAAACATTATAATGGTCTCTGTCTCCACCAATCTTTCAGACTCTCACCACCTATAAAAAGTTTTACCTAACCTCCCCTCTCAATCTCCTGCCCCTTACCTTAAATCTATGCCCTTTCTAGCCACATCCCATGAAAGCGTATTTTTTCACAAGATTGAGGCAGTAGATACTAGGTTCTTATTTAACGACCTGTTCCTCACAATAATCTTCAACTCTAAAGTAGCTTGGGACATTGCACCACCTTATAATTAATTTTTGGCTTCTCGCATCTCTAACCTAACAAATTCTATCAGGCAATGTAACTAATTCTGAAGCAGAAGCATCAAAGGAGTTAGAAAGAAATGATTGAATTAATTTTGGGAGATGGGTTCCTTGGGGAGGGGACATTAGTGAATCAGATTGGTTTTTACAACAATCGACAATGGTTTCATGGTCATCAGTAGATTCTTAATCCTAAATTTCTATTGAATTCAAATTTTATCATCTGTTGTGGTGGGATTCAGAACCCAGGTGCCTGGATCTTGTTCTATGTTTCCAGATTACAAGTCCAGCAACAATATCACTATGCCACTGCCTCCCCCTATAATACTCTCTTCCACCTTCTTCCGTTGGGAAAACGATACAAAAGTTTGAGGTCACGTACCAACTGACTCAAGAACAGCTTCTTCCCTGCTGCTGTCAGTCTTTTGAATGGACCTACCTCGCACTAAGTTGATCTTTAAGTTCCATCAAATTGAACACTAAGATGGGTGGAAGAGCAAAGTGTGCAGAGGACGTTGAAAGTTTGCAAAGAGATATAGATAATCTAAGTGAGTGGGCGAGGGTCTGGCAGATGGAGTACAATGTTGGTAAATGTAAGGACATCCATTTTGATAGGAATTACAACAAAATGGACTATTATTTAAATGATAAAATATTGCAGCATGCTGCTGTGCAGAGGGACCTGGGTGTCCTTGCGCAGGAATCTCAAGGAGTTGGTTTGCAGGTGCAGCAGGTAATTAAGAAGGCAAATGGAATTTTGTCCTTCATTGCTCAAGGGATGGAGTTTAAAAACAGTGAGGTTATGTTGCAACTGTATAAAGTGCTAGTGAGGCTACATCTGGAGTACTGTGTACAGTTTTGGTCTCCTTACTCGAGAAAGGATACACTGGCACTGGAGGGGGTGCAGAGGAGATTCACTAGGTTGATTCTGGAGTTGAGAGAGTTGGCTTGTGAGGAGAGACTGAGTAGACTGAGGCTATACTCATTGGAATTCAAAAGAATGGGGGAGATCTTAGAGAAACATGTAAGATTATGAAGAAAATAGATAAGATAGAAGCAGGGAAGTTGTTTCCACTGGTGGGTTAAACTAGAACTAGGGGGCATGGGCTCAAAATAAGGGGAAGCAGATTTAGGACTGAGTTGAGGAGGAATTTCTTCACACAAAGGGCTGTGAATCTGTGGAATTCCCTGCCCAGTGAAGTAGTTGAAGCTACCTCATTGAATGTTTTTAAGTTAAGGATAGGTAGATTTTTGAACTTTAAAGGAATTAAGGGTTTGGGTGAGCGGGTGGGTAAGTGGAGCTGAGTCCACAAAAAGATCAGCCATGATCTTATTGAATGGTGGAGCAGGCTCGAGGGGCCGGATGGCCCACTCCTGCTCCTAGTTCTTATGCTCTTTCTCTACACCCTAGCTATGACTGTAACACTATATTCTGCACTCTCTCTTTTCCTTCTCTATGAATGCGACGCTTTTTCTGTATAGAGCACAAGAAACAATATTTTTCAAGTTTATGTAGCAATAATAAATCAAATCAAAAACCAAAGATCCCACAGCCTGTTTTTAAGCAGAGCTTTGGAGTTTTCTCCATGTCCGTGACAAAATTTATCCCTCAAGAACATTGAAGCAGTTTATCAGGTCATTATTGCGTCAGTGTGGGATCTTGCTATGCCTTTATTTTCTGCTCTGCTTCCCTACATTAAAACGTCTGAGTACATTTCAGATTGAGTGTCTAACGTGTTGGGATGTGCTGCGGTCCCGAAAGGCGCTATGCAAGTGCAAGGTGCTTCTCTTTACTTTGCATTCCCAGAACGGCTGCCAAATGAATACTTCTTGCCATAGCTGAGAGGCATTGAAAGGCCAGTAAATAAATATCGGTGTTTTCCCTCTGACCTCAAGCTGACACTGAGAGCCTGGTTTCATTCCAGCATCAATATCACTTAACCTTGATCAACACCACAATCAGTCTTTAAGTGTAAGATTGCCCACATTAATTAGGCATCTTTTAATTAATCTGTTCCAGGACGTTGATCTGAATGCCAAAAAAGTATTGAAAACTGGCCATTGTCTAATACCTGGCACGGTATCAAGCTGTGGGCCGATCTCTCCTTACTGTCTCCGGGTAGATCAGGAACCACAGTGCAGCCTGTGCAGTTTGCAAAGCCAGGCTTGCAATCATTGAAACCACAGTAATATTCACCTAGCAGGCACTGCAGGTTCCCTCAACAGGCAGCTCAGTGAAGACAATAATTCACTTCTCCATCTCGACTTTCCAGATCTCATTAAGAATCCCCTGAAGGAGTAGGGCTGGTGTGAAAGAAGTGGGACGTGGGGTTGGTTGGTGAGAGCTTTGCTTTATATGCACTCCAGCACTCTGCAAAATTATTGGGGCATGATGGATTGTGGGCTGTAGGGCTTGGGAGAGGCCGTATTATACTTGGCTTGAAGCTACACATTCCCTAACTGGTATTAATCTGTGGTAGGGCGGCACAGTGACACAGTGGGTTAGCACTGCTGCCTCACAGCGCCAGGGACCCGGGTTCGATTCCTGGCTTGGGTCACTGTCTGTGTGGAGTTTACACGTTCTCTGTGTCTGCGCAGGTTTCCTCCCACAGTCTGAAAGACATGGTGGTGAGGTGCATTGACCCAAAAAGACGCCATAGTGTGGCGATGGGGGGAATTTCACAGTAACTTCATTGCAGTGTTAATGTAAGCCTTACTTGTGAACTAATAAATAAACTTTAAAACTTTAAGAACTCTCCAGTGTTAGTATTGCAATGGTACATCTCACACCCCCTATCGACTGCAGAGCAGCCAATGAAAGTCTAGGTTAATGGCGGGACCACTCTCAGTGTTGGGACCCCATGGATCTTCACTCCTGACCAAAACAAATGTCAGACTTTGGAAGCAATCACAACCTGAATTTATTGGCTGCTTCTTGAAGATGGGTGTCATCCAATGAGCTCAGGGTATCCCAAGGCATTGGACCATTTGTTAAAGTATGGTCTCTGTCATACTGTGGGAGACACTGCGGTCTTTTTCCCACACAGCATGCTCCCACAAACTGCAATGCAACAACAATCAGGTAATATAGAATCCCTACAGTGCAGAAGGAGGCCATTCAGCCCATCGAGTCTGCACTGACTCTCCGACATAGCATCCCACCCAGGCCCTATCCCCACTAATTCCCCTAAGCTACACATCTCGGGAGGCAATTTTAGCATGGCCAATCCATCTAACCCATACATCTTTAGAGTGTGGGAGGAAACCGGAGCATCCGGAGGAAATCCACGCAGACATGGGGAGAACATGCAGACTCCACACAGACAATGGCCTGAAGCTGGAATTAGACCTGGGTTCCTGGCACCGGGGGAAAGCAGTGCTAACCATTGCACCACCGTGCCGCCCACATCTTTTAGTGATGTTGGCTAAGGAATAAATGTCCAGCGCCCCAGGACGAATTCATCCGTTCTACTCTAGTTCGTACTACGGGGTCATTTATGTCCAAAGAGGGCCCTTGGCTTGAAGTCACCTCTGAAAGGTGCACCTCTGACAGTGTAGGACTCGCTCAGTGCTACACGAGTGGAGGTAAACTCCCCCTCTGAAATTTCTGAACACTAAGTACTTATATAGCTCATCTTTAACACAAATAAGCATAAGATTGAGCAACACAATTGGCATTTATCTAGCAATTTTAATGCCAAGAAGCTTCAAAGGGGTGTTATCAGACAGTATTTGGCATATCAAGCCACTAAAGGGTTATTCGGACAGGTGACAAAAGCTTGGTCTAAAATTTAGATTGAAGGAGCTTCTTAAAGCTGGAGAGAGTGTTGGAGTGGTTTAGGGAGGGACTTCCAGAGCTTAGGGCCCAGGCAGCTGATGGTACAGCCTCCATAGTGAGGAAAAGGGATAAAGGGGCTAGCGTTGGAGGAATGCAAAGCTCTGGGGGGGAGGGGGAAGTGGTGGGGGGGGGTGGGGAGTAGGGGGACCGGGTGACAGGGATTTGTCCTTTTAAGAACATACGACACATGGCACTGCTGTCTTACGGCGCTGGGGACCCAGGTTCAATTCCTGGCCTCGGGTCACTGTCTGTGGAGTTTGCATGTTCTCCCCATGTCTGCGTGGTTTCCCCCAGGTGCTCAGGTTTCCTCCCGCAGTCCAAAGATTTTGATTTGATTTGATTTTGATTTGATTTATTATTGTCACCTATATTAACATACAGTGAAAAATATTGTTACTTGCGTGCTACGCAGACAAAGCATACCATTCATAGAGAAGGAAACAAGAGAGTGCAGAATGTAGTGTTACAGTCGCTAGGGTGTAGAGAAAGATCAATTTAATGCAAGGTAGGTCCATTCAAAAGTCTGACAGCAGCAGGGAAGAAGCTGTTCTTGAGTTGGTTGTACATGATCTCAAACTTTTGTATCTTTTTTCTGAAGGAAGAAGGTGGAAGAGAGAGTGTGCGGGGTATTTAGGGTCCTTAATTATGCCGGCTGCTTTTCTGAGGCAGCGGGAAGTGTAGACAGAGTCAATGGATGGGAGGCTGGTTTGCATGATGGATTGGGCTACATTCATGACAGTTTGTAGTTCCTTGCAGTCTTGGGCAGAGCAGGAGCCCATACCAAGCTGTGATACAACCAGAAAGAATGCTTTCTGTGGTGCATCTGTAAAAATTGGTGTGAGTCGGAGCTGACAAGCCAAATTTCCTTCGTCTTCTGAGAAAGTAGAGGCATTGGTGGGACTTTCTTAACTATAGTGGCAGCATGGAGGGGTCCAGGACAGGTTGTTGGCGATCTGGACACCTAAAAGCTTGAAGCTCTCGACCATTTCTACTTGTCCCCGTTGATTTAGACAGGGGCATGTCTACCTTTAATGTGTTAAAGATTCACGTGTGAAGGAAGTGCAGTGTTGGTTAATGGGCCATGCTAAATTGGCCCTCAGGAAGATCAGCAGGGTAAAATACATGTGGTTATGGGGATAGGGCCTGGGTGGGACTATTGTCAATGTAGACTCAATGGACCAAAAGGCCTCTTTCTACACCATCGGGATTCTACGATTCTATGAAAACGGAAAGAATTGCGAAAGATTCAAGTGTGCCAACAATCACTGGTCAGAAAAGCAGAGTGAAAAAAAGAATCACAGGCCTGTCACATGGAGCAATATTATTCAACACCCACTGTAAGCAACATCACGGGCATCACACTGCTACATGCGCACTTACAGACCAACCATCTGCCTTACCAGAAAACCACAGGACAAGTTATTGCTTTGCACAAGACAGCTCTCCTTCATGTCAGATAGTCAACTTGTTCTATTTTTCCCCAGCTGTCAGTTCAAATGTCTAACCTATAAATCAATGGCCTGAATCTTCCCCAAAAGGGAGAACTCACATTCATGTTGCACATTGTAAAAGCATTCTGAAATCTCCCCAAGCACTCCCTCTACAACCAACTGGTTTCAAATCACTGTAATTAACACTGCTCTGTCGTGCAGCAACAACACTAGCTTGCATTTACATAGCACCTGGAGCAGAGTAATAATGTTTCAGAGGGGTGAGCAGAATAAAATGTAATTCTGAGCCACGCAGAGAGATATTAGGGCAGGTGACCAAAAACTTGGTCAATGACGTAGCTCTTTAAAACGGAGAGTGAGGGACAGAGAGAGGAACGGAGGGATTTAGAGAGGGAATTCCAGAATTTAAAGATTAGGCATCTGAAGGTATGGCAGCCAATGACGCAGTGTGAAGGAAGCTCGGGACACACTCAAGCCAATTTGTGCACAATGAAATCTCATAAAGAGAATCCACCGATGGATTGATTTTTCAGTGGTTGTGTGAGGGGCACCACAGTGGCTCAGTGGGTTAGCACCACTGCCTCACAGTGTCAGGGGCTCAAGTTCGATTCCCAGCTTGGGTCACTGTCTGTGTGGAGTTTCTCCCTGAGTCTGCGTGGGTTCCCTCCCGGTGCTCCGGTTTCCTCCCACAATCCAGCGATGTGCGGATTAGGTTGCTTGGCCCTTAGTGCGTTAGGGGGATTAGGAAAGTAAAACTGTGTGGTTCCGATGATAGGACTTGGGTGGGATTGTTGTTGGTGCAGGCTCTGTGGGCCATATGGCCTCCTTCTGCACTGTGGGGATTCTATGAATGCCAATGATTGGCCAAGATCTTTGACATGACTCCAGAACAAGCAAACAGGGCCTCGGTTCAACAGTTCACCTAAAAGATGGCACCTTGAATGCGATGACTCAGGTAGCCTTCCTGAATGAGACCTCCTCCATGGAGTGGCCCCCCTCTGCTTGTGATGAAGGATCTTTCCAACTGCAACCAAAATGCCTGATAGGCTGCATAATTATCCCTAACTGTGGCCTCCATTACCTTGAAGTTACTGACTGGCTAATCCCTATTAATCGCCAATAGTACATCAACTTAATTATTTGTAGATGGGGGACATTAATATGAGTTTCACTTGAGCAGGTATAAAGGATGCAATTCTCCGGGATCGTTCTCTGCACTCGCAAATCCAGTTATGGCCACTAAATCTCACCAGGGGCAATGACAGGATTAACATCTTTGCCCCATAGCTAAGTGGGTACCGTCACTGTTGTAGTGTTGGAAATGGTGCAGCCAATTTTCGAACAGCAAGAAATACGATATTGACAAGGTGATCTGTTTTTCTGATGTTGGTGAAGGGATAAATATTGGCCAGGACACCATGGAAACCTCCCCAGTGCCTCTTCTTATCATAGAATCTACAGTGCAGAAGGAGCCCATTCGGCCCATCAAGCCAGCACCAACAGCAATCCCACCTGGATCCTCCTCCCACAACCCCACATTTTTACCCCCCCTAGTAGTCCCCCCGAAACTCAGAGGCAATTTATCGTGGCCATCCAGCCTGACCTACACATCTTTGGACTGTGGGAGGAAACCAGAGCACCCAGAGGAAACCCAGACAGAACACAGAACATAGAACACCACAGCACAAACAGGCCCTTCAGCCCACAAGTCGCGCCGATCGTATCCATACCAACCAGGCCATAGAACTATCTGTAACTCCCAATCCCGTTAAATCCCATGTACTCATCCAGAAGTCTTTTAAAAGACCCCAGCGAGTTCACCTCTACCACCACTGACGGCAGCCAATTCCACTCACTCACCACCCTCTGAGTGAAAACAGACACGGGGAGATCATGCAAACTCCACACAGTGACCTGAGGCCGGAACTGAACCTGGGTCCCTGGAACTGTGAGGCAGCAGTGCTAACCGCTGTGCCAGCCTGCTCTCATCATTGGGATCTTTTACAAATACCTGGAAGTATAGCTGAGGACTTGTCTGAGAGACAGCACCTCTGGCAGTACAGTGCTCCCTCAGTACTGCACTGGAGAGTGTCAGCTGGGATCATGGATCTGGATCTGAGGTGGAACCTGTACCTAGAGTGATGTTCGCTCAACCATAGCTGACAGATGTTGGGGTTGAGGCTGACATTGGGGGAAGGGGGGGTTAAACATTCGGTGCCCCTCCCTTTTTGACGACTCTTCATGCCAACTGGCTAATTAAACACACTGGGCTGAATAAAATGGGGGAGCAGGCAACTCACTCCTTGCCCCACTGGAAGCAAAGATGGCATAGAATCAAGCTGCCCCATGCCAGCCTTCTCCATAGTCTTATTGTGCTGTGGGTAAGCTTAACAGGGCCAGTGTGGAACTTCCACCCCTCACCAGGGAGGAGATCCAACCCCCCTGGGAGAAGTTGGCCAATCCGATTGTCCAACAGTTCCATCAGTCCCGGTGGTGCCAGGGGTGCATTAGTGGGCACTGCCAGGACTACAACAAGGAGGAAGATGATCCAATGAATGCACAGAACCAGTAAGTACAGGGTCTTGGCAGGGAGGGTTTTGGCTGGTTAGAAGGGACGGAGGTGAGCGTGGGGCGGGGAGGCAGAGCGGGTGATGAGGTAGGGTTGAGCTAGGGCGGCACGGTGGCACAGAGGTTAGCACTGCTGCCTCGTCGCACCAGGTACCCGAGTTTGATTCCCTGCTTTGGGTCACTGTCTGTGTCTGCACATTCTCCCCGTATCTGCATGGGTTTCCTGCGGGTGCTCTGGTTTCGTCCCACAGTCAGAAAGACGCGCTGGTTAGGTGCAATGGCTGCGTTAAATTCTCTCTGTGTACCCGAACAGGGGCCGGAGTGTGGAGACTAGAGGATTTTTACAGTAACTTCATTGCGGTGTGAATGTAAGCCTACTTGTGACACTAATACATAAACTTAAACTTCAGGCTGCAGGAAGAAAGGGGGTGTTGGGTGTCAATCAGTCTGCAAATTTGGGCATCTCCCACTGATAGGACCCCCCCCCCTCACCTCCCCCTCATCCCCACCCCACCCCCACCCTCCCACGCCCTTCCAACCCACCATTTGAAAGTTGGATTTCAGAAACCAGGCTGCCCTGGTGCCCACACCGAGCGCTTTATGGCATGAGTGGTATATTATCAGGGTTGATAATTAGTCCTTGATGACCTAATTGAACATAGCGAGCAGGTTGCCAATTCTAGCACCCCATCCATACCCCATATTATGGGAGATGAGCTTGGAGCTGTGTGGAGAGGTGCTGGGAGGACAGTGGACACCCACTCTATTTAAAAAAGTTTATTTATTTATTAGTCACAAATAAGGCTTACATTAACACGGCAATGAAGTTACTGTGAAATTCCCCTAGTTGCCATAGTCCAGCGCCTGTTTGGGTCAATGCTCCCTAAATAGCACGTCTTTCAGAATGTGAGAGGAAACCAGAGCACCCAGAGGAACCCACGCAGACATGGGGAGAATGTGCAGACTCCACGCAGACAGTGACCCAAGCCGGGAATCGAACCTGGATCCTTGGCGCTGTGGGGCAGCAGTGCTAACCATTGTGGCACTGTACACGAGACCCCGCCCCCCACCCCTCCATCCCTTGCTGGAAACCCAGGTGAAAGATGAAATGCACCCCATCCTTGCACACAGATTCACAGAATCACAGAATACCACAGCGCAGCAGAGGCCCTTCGGCCCATCGAGTCCGGACTAATGCTAGACAGGCCCTGACCTGTCCACCTAATCCCACTTGCCAGCATTTGGCCCAAAGCCTGCATGTAGCTTCCGGCCAAAATCACTGGATTCCAGGAACTGTGTGCCCCAGCATCTTCCCCCTATTCCACCCTGGTACACCCCTCTCTCATCCTGAGCCAGGGACACCAGGTCCCCTTATCTCTAACCAAGAATTCTGACAAGGTCAGACAGTGTCACGCCAAGAAACAAGAGCTCCTTCCAGCCTGCTCTGTATTAGGTACTGCCTATGAGATCGATCCATCATTTTAAGTACCTCTTTATAGACCATCTGTGTAGTAAAGTTATTGATAATACTTCTTAATGGCCATTATTGAAGGACCTGTAATAGGCTGACTTATGCAAGGAATGCTTATGTTAATCTGACTCTAATTTACATAGGATCCTGCATCATATTACACACTGTATTTTAAATGGACACTCAGGAGCCCTGCTTCAGTCCGATGATGAGCTTTTTAGATTAAAAGGTTTTGATGATGGTCTTTCCTTCACACCCAAGGCTGCGGTTTAGGAAGGAGCACGCTCTCATCCGGATGGGAATGGAACCTGACTCCAGGGATTTGAGCGTGTAATCCAGGACTGACACTCCCAGCACAGCACTGAGGAGTGCAGCACTGTCAGAGGAGCTGAGAATTTAAACCGAGCCCTCCATCTGCTCTCTCCAGATGGGGTGGAAGTTATCCCGTGCCGCCATCTGGAAGCAGAGCAGCAGAATGCTCTCCAGTCTCCTAATATACATCTGTCAACAAACATCATTGGGAAAAAAGATTATAAATTGCTGATTGTGGGAGCTTGCTGTGCACAAATTAGCTGCCACTTCCCGACATTACAATGGTGATTATATTTTATTGACGTGCTTACTGAATGTGCAGCAGGCAGTAAAGAAGGCAAATGGAGTTACTGTGAAATTCCCCTGGTCGCCACAGTCCAGCGCCTGTTTGGGTCAATGCACCCTAACCAGCGCATCTTTCAAAATGTGGGAGGAAACTGGAGCACCCGGAGGAAACCCACACAAACACAGGGAGAACGTACAGTCTCCACACAGACAGTGACCCAAGCCGGGAATCGAACCTGGTTCCTTGTTGACCTTCATTGCAAGAGGTTCCAAGTACAGGAGCAGGGATGTGTTGTTGCAATTACGCAGGGCCTTGATGAGGCCACACCTAGAGTATTTTGTGCAATTTTGGCCTCCTTTTCTGAGGAAAGATGTTCTTGCTCTCGAGGGAGTGCAGCGAAGGTTTACCAGCCTGATTCCGGGGATGGCGGGACTGATGTATGAGGAGAGATTGACTAGGTTAGGATTGTTTTTGCTGGAGTTCAGACAAAAGGGGGGATCTCATAGGGACTTATAACATTCTAACAGGCCCAGACAGGGTAGATGCAGGAAGGATATTCCTGATGGTGGGAGAGTCCAGAACCAGGGGTCACAGTCTGAGGATTCAGGGTAGACCATTTAGGACAGAGGTGAGAAGACATTTCTTCACCCAAAGAGTGGTGAGCCTGTGGAATTCATTACCACAGGAAGTAGTTGATGCCAAAACATTAAATGTATTCAACTGGCGGCTGGATATAGCACTTGGGGCAAATGATTTGGTTTGATTTATTATTATCACATGTATTAACATACAGTAAAAAATATTATTTCTTGCGCACGATCAGACGTAACATACCGTTCATAGAAAAGGAAATGAGAGAGTGCAAAATGTAGTGTTACGTCATAGCTAGGGTGTAGAGAAAGATCAACTTAATGCAAAGTAAGTTCATTCAAAAGCGGGGAAGAAGCTGTCCTTGAGTCGGTTGGTACGTGACCTCAGACTTTTGTATCTTTTTCCCAATGGAAGGAGGTGGAAGAGAGAATGTCCAGGGTGCACGGGGTCCTTAATTATGTTGGCTGCTTTGCCGAGGCAGCGGGAAATGTAGACAGAGTCAGTGGATGGGAGGCTGGTTTGCATGATGGATGGGGCTACATTCACGACCTTTTGTAGTTCCTTGCAGTCTTGGGCAGAGCAGGAGCCATACCTAGCTGTGATACAACCAGAAAGAATGCTTTCTATGGTGCATCTGTAAAAGTTGGTGAGAGTTATAGCTGACATGCCAAATTTCCTTAGTCTTCTGAGAAAGTGGAGGCGTTGGTGAGCTTTCTTAACTATAGTGTCAGCATGGGGGGGACCAAGACAGGTTGTTGGTGATCTGCACACCTAAAAACTTGAAGTTTTTGACCCTTTCTGCTTTGCCCTTGTTGATGTAGGCAGGGGCATGTTCTCCTTTATGCTTCCTGAAGTCGGTGACAATCTCCTTTGTCTTGTTGATGTTGGGGGAGTGAGTATTGTTGCCACACCAGTTCACCATCTCACTCCTGTATTCTGTCTCGTCATTGTTTGAGATCTGACCCAAGATGGTGGTGTCATCAGCAAACTTGAGAATCGAATTGGAGGGGAATTTGGCCACACAGTCATAGGTGTATAAGGAGAATCGTAGAGGGTTGAGAACACAGCTTTGTGGGGCACCTGTGTTGAGGATGATCGTGGAGGAGGTGTTGTTGGAGCGAGTGGTGAGCCTGTGGAATTCATTACTACAGGAAGCTGTTAATGCCAAAATATTGAATGTATTCAAGAGGCAGCTGGATATAGCACTTGGGATGAATGGGATCAAAGGTTATGGGGAGAAAGCAGGATGAGGCTATTGAATTGGATGATTAGCCGTGATTGTAATGAATGGCTTAGCAGGCTCGAAGGGTCGATTGGCCTCCTTCTGCCCCTATCTTCTATGTCCCTATGTTTGACTATGAAGCATGTTGGAGCTTTCTAGTGTTGCGAACTCTGAAATAGAAATGAAGGTGTTGCTTTTCCACACTGCCAGTTATATTGCAATTCTAATTACTTGGACACTCCTTTTGCATGCACACATCTGTCTAACAGGAAAATTTGCCAGCTGTTGACACTGTTTGGAATATTTCTTGTTGCTGGGGTTTACACTCTTCACCGCTAACTACAATCTCTCTCTTCAAGGAGCTCTAATTTGAATAATTTATTCAGATATGCTAATATCTGATTGATGTCCTGCTCTGCTCAGCCCTTGATGTGATATCTGAGATCTGCCGTGACTCAGCTGCCAGTAATCTCGACTCGCAGCGGGGTTTAATAGATTCAGAGAGATTTACACGCAGAAGGGTGCCATTCGGCCCCACTCTGTCTGTGTTGGCTGTGAAAGAGCGATTCAACTCTTGGCCAAGAGTCCTGTAGGCAGAATTTTACGTTGATCAAACAGGTGTGTGTCTGACCCAGGCACACATCCTGAGGTCATCGCGCTGACGCACTATGTTACAGTCAGCGGGCACACACGGGAATCCAAACTGCGCCTGCAATAACTCAGCATTCCAGAGGCAAGTGGTGGCAATTTTATGTGACCCCTTCACTTCTATGATGGGCCAATCGACCAAACGGCCTTTGTGTTTCCATGACTGACACATTCCAGGGCGCGATAATAAAACGTCTGGAGTGATATAAGATGAAAGAAGACAGGGTGGCACGGTGGTTAGCGCTGCTGCCTCACAGCGCCAGGGACCTGGGTTCGATTCCCGGCTTGGGTCACTGTCTGCGTGTAGTTTGCGCATTCTCCCCGTGTCTGCGTGGGTTTCCTCCGGGTGCTCCGGTTTCCTCCCACAGCCCAAAGATGTGGGGGGTTAGGTTGATTGGCCAAGCTAAAGTGCCCCTGAGTGTCAGGGAGATAAGCAGGGTAAATACTTGCGGTTACGGGGATAGGGACTGGTTGGGATTGTGGGCAGTGCAGACTCGATGGGCCGAATGGCCTCCTTCTTTACTGTTAGGATTCTATGATTTGAGGGCTGAGGTCCCCTCATGGCGGGTGTCAGGTGTTTTTGTTCACAGTGTCGGCACCATTAGCAGAATAGCTTTGACCTCGTTGCATTTTTACAGCGCTGCGGCTCCCTGGGGCAGCTCCACTGCAGCTGTCAGTCTTCAGGGGGCCCGCTGGAAATGTCCACCCCCACCCTCACATCACTCAGTGCCCACCCTCTCCCCATCCCCTCAATACCACCCCCTCCTCTCAATCCCCAGCCCTTGGCAGCATGGGCCTTTCTCAGTACTGTGTAATGCTGGCCGTCAGTTAGTTAACCAGCCATAAAATCACTGTTGGGGTCCGATTGCGGCTGGAAGCACACATCACAGAATCAGAGAATCCCTGCAGTGCACCTGCCATTCGGCCCATCGGGTCAAAACAATCCCATCCGTCCCATATCCCCATAACCCCACACCTTAATCCTGCTGATTCCCCTGACACCAATGGACACTTTTAGCATGGCCAATCAACCTAACCCGCACATCTTTGGGATGTGGGAGGAAACCGGAGAAAACCCACGCAGACCCGGGGAGAATGTGCAAACTCCACACGGACAGTGACCCAAGCTGGGAATCGAACCTGGGTCCCTAGACTGCAGTGCCAATCACTGTGCCACCGTGCCGCACATCACATCCGGTTTCAGGCCACGAATTACACGTGCCTATTAAGCGTGATTCAGGATCTGAATGTGGCTTCAAGTGAATATCCAAGTATTTTTTTGAATGCAGTGAGGCTCCTGTCCCTACTACCCCATCAGGCCATTTGGGCACTCGGTAAAATTAAATCCTCCTCGATTCCCTCTAACCCTTTCCTAATTGCTTTAAGCCTTTTCCCTCTTAGAAACACAGAAACTTAGAAACTAGAAGCAGGAGTAGGCCATTCAGTCCTTCGAGCCTGCTCCACCATTCATTTTGATCATCAGATTCAATATCCTGATCCCCCCTTCCCCCCATATCCCTCAATCCTTTCAGCTCCAAGAGCTATATATAATTTCTTCTTGAAATCAGACAAAAGTTTTGGCCTCAACTACTTTCTGTGGTAGTGAATTTCACACATTCAGCAACCTCTGGGTGAAGAGATTTCTCCTCACCTCAGTTCTATCCTCTTGTCTTCTATTCAGTTCTTATCCTCAAACTATGACCCCTAGTTTTGGACCCCCCCACCATTGGGAACATTCTTTCTGAATCTACCCTATCTAACCCTGTTGGAATTTTATAAGTTTCTATGAGATCCCCTCTCATTCTTCTAAACTCCAGTAAATACCACCATAACCAACTTAATCTCTGCCATCCCAAGAATCAGCCTGGTAAACCTTCACTTAACAAGGACATTCTTCCTCAGATAAGGACACCAAAACTGCGCAAAATACTCCAGATGTGACCTCACCAATACCCTATTGCAGTGAAACATCTTCATTTCTATACTTCAATCCTCTCGCTATGAAGGCCAACATACCATTTGCCTTCTTTACTGCCTGCTGTACCTGCACTTACTTTGAGCGACTAATGCACGAGGACACCAAGGTCTCGCTGAGCATCCACCTCTCTCAATTTACAAATAATAATCTGTCTTCCTATTATTGCTGCCAAAGTGGATAACCTCACATTAGAACATAAGAACATAAGAATAGGAGCGGGAGTAGGCCATCTAGCCCTTCGAGCCTGCCCCGCCATTCAATAAGATCATGGCCGATCTGAAGTAGATCAGTTCCACTTTCCCGCTTTCTCCCCATAACCTTTAATTCCCCTGTCTATCAAAAACCTATCTACCCGTGATTTAAATATATTTAGTGAGGTAGCCTCCACCACTTCAACGGGCAGAGAATTCCAGAGATTCACCACCCTTTGAGTGAAGAAGTTCCTCCTCAACTCCGATCTAAACTGCCCCCCCTTACCTTGAGGCTGTGCCCTCTAGTCCCACTATCCTTTCTAAGCAGGAAGAATCTCTCTACCTCGAAAGAATCTCCCTACCTCCACATTTAACCACATTATACTGTATCTGCCATGCATTTGCCCGTACACTTGGCAATGTGACACAGTGGTTAGAACTGCTTCCTCTCAGCACCAGGGATCCAGGTTCAATTCCTGACTTGGGTCATGGTCTGTGTGGAGTCTGCACATTCTCCCCATGTCTGCATAGGTTTCCTCCCAGTGATCCAGTTTCCTCCCACAGTCCGAAAGACGTGCTGGTTAGATGCATTGGCCATGCTAAATTCTCCCTCTGTGTACCCGAGTGTGGCGACTAGAAAATTTCAACAGTAACTTCATTGCAGTGTTAATGTAAGCTCATTTGTCACACTAATAAATAAACAAACTAATATAAAACACTCAGCCTGTCCAAATCACGCTGAAGCATCTCTGTATCCTGCTCACAGCTCACCCTCCCACCCAACTCTTGTTTCTGGCCTATTGATTTTAACATGTAGCCCAGGTCCATTCTGCAGTGCAGGAACAAACTATTCCTTTACCGTCACCATCTGCCCAGTCAGAATTTAGCCAACAGTTAAATGACAAATGGCATTCCTCTCGTTAGTAAGAAGTTTCACAAAACCAGCTTAAAGTCCAACAGATTTATTTGGTAGCAAACGCCACTAGATTTCAGGGCTTTTCGCCTTCATCAGGTGAGTGGGGACAAACTTTCAGCGCAGAACTCCCCACTCACCTGACAAAGGGGAAAGCCCCGAAAGCTAGTGGCGTTTGCTACCAAATAAACCTACTGGACTTTAATCTGGTGTTGAGAGACTTCTTACTGTGTTTACCCCAGTCCAACACCGGCATCTCCACATCATTCCCCTCATTAGACAGGAAAAGGTTTCTCTCCAACTCCTGACCAATCGTCCATCCTCAGCCAATGCCGCTAAATGAAAACAGAATAAGTACGTCATTAATCCTACGAGCAGTAATTCATGGAGAGATTCACTATTTAAATTCACTACATCCCAAAGCACTAGACAGAAAATTAAGTATGTTTTGAAGTGTAGCCACTGTTGTAATATCACAAAAGCAGCACTCCACTGGCTTCCATGAATAGCAATGTGATAAATGGCCAGGATGTCTGGTATTCAGGCGGGATCAATATTGGCCCAGAATACCACAGAAGGCTCTACTTCAAAGAAATGTTAGGGCATCGTTTATATTAACCAGAGAAAGCCTGAGATTAATATCCCATCCTAAAGGCGCCAGACAGTGCAGCACTCTCTAAGAGCTGCTCTGGGTGTATCCGTCCAGATCCTCAGCTCAGTCTATGGTGTGGGGCATGAGCCCGCAATCCACTGACGCAGAGGTGAAAGTGCTTCCTGTTGAACCGCAGCAGGGCTGCACTTTGGGAGGATTCTGAGGTAGATTATGTTTGACTTACTGAGTCGGCCATATATAGAACATAGAACAGTAAAGCACAGTACAGGCCCTTCGGCCCTCGATGTTGTGCTGAGCTATGTCCAAACCCAAGATCAAGCTATCCCACTCCCCACTATTCTGGAGTGCTCCATGTGCCTATCCAATAATCGCTTGAAAGTTCCTAAAGTGTCCGACTCCACTATCACAGCAGACAGTGCATTCCACACCCCAACCACTCTCTGAGTAAAGAACCTACCTCGGACATCCCTCCTATATCTCCAACCAACCATGAACCTTATAGTTATGACGCCTCGTAACAGCTACCTCCAACCCAGGAAATAGTCTCTGAATGTCCACTCTATCAATCCCTCATATCATCTTATAAACCTCTATTAAGTCGCACAGTGTGTTTTAACCCTTAGATGCTGGACTTCTTGTTAATACAACACCATTTATTCACACACACAATTAATGTTAATCACCCACATAATCAGTACTAAGTTCTTTACAGCATACTAAAGTTCAAATTCAGTTCTAGGCCTTGACTTAACTTTTGCATGACTGGTGAGTTCCCAGGCAGATATTGGCCTTTATCAGTGTGTTGGTCTCGGTAGTCCTTGGTGTAGTCTGGTCCTTCAGTCTGGTCTGGTGCTCTGTCTTCCTTCCTTTGTTGGTGTGGTGGCTCTCCTCGTGGTGGCGGTGGTGGTCACCGTTGTTCTGTTCCTGTTGCGCGAGCTCTTCCTTCCATTGTGCAGCACCTTTTATCCCTCATTGGTTTCACACCCTTTTAGGCAGCTCTGGATTATTACCAATCAACCGATCAGGGTTCAATCACGCTGATAGATAGAGTTCAATCAGGTGCTGCCACCCCGATCTCTGGGTGTGTACCCAATGGCCATACCTGTAGGTGCTGGAGGCAAGTAGGTCCCATCCCTCCCTCCAAAGTAAGGGGTTCAGGCACATCTTCATCAGGTAAACAGCTCTGTTTGACCAGAAAGTGTCCATTGTCTTCGAGATGACCTACTTCTTGTGTATTCTATAGTCTGGATCTGCAACCTGTTCCCCTCTGCCCAATGTTCATTTGAGGCTATTTCTGTGTTTGGCCAACATGCTTTGTAAAACACCATCTTGGGTGGCCCGTTTGACCACAGACCTATATATAAAATCCCTATGATACAGAAGGTGGCCATTTGGCCCATCAAGCCTGCACTGACAACAATCCCCCCATAACCTCATGTATTTACCCTTCCAAACCCCCCGAAACAAGAGTCAATTTAGCATGGCCAATCCAACTAACCCGCACATCTTTGGACTGTGGGAGGAAACCGGAGCTTCCGGAAGAAACCCACGCAGACATGGGGAGAACATGCAGACACAGTGACCCAAGCCGGGAATTGAACCCGCGTCCCTGGTGCTGTGAGGCAGCAATGCTAACCACTGTGCCTCCGTGCCGCCCATACGCAAACTTTCATTTTGTCCTGAGGTCACTTCAGTCAATGATCCAAGTTTATTACTATTAAATCATTTAGCTTTGTGGAAGAGACATGTACCCCATTGTATTAAAGAAGCATTTCTACTTAGAAGAATGTCAGGGCTCCCACTGCTCCCCAGTCTCCACCAATTATGTTACAGAGTAGAATTGTGACCAACAGCTACAAAAGGACAGTATCATTGTGCGTTGGGCATGTTGTGACTGGGATAAAGGTTAAGAGATGGTCTGATTGCTATTTTTAGGCTTTTAAAGGCACTGGATAATGTCGACCACGACAAGCCGTCTCGGAACTGAGAGATACGACAGACTCAGAACCAATGTGAGAAACAATATTTCAATGTGTCTCTGACTGGTCATTTTCTGTGGCAGATCCCCAGGAGAGAAGATGAAAGCAGTTAGTATTGATTCCCCCAAATTGAACTCAGACAGACTTCTTGCAGGAAATAACATTTTGGAATACAGTCTGGGAATAATTGGGGACACGTTGTGTGGTGAATATAACAGTGCTCGGCAGGAATGGGTGATTTTGGATCTGTGCTTCCCAAATCTCTGGGGGATCTCCTCACCTCATCTATGGGTCTGGTGTAGGCCAATTAGGAACAGGAGTAGGCCACTCAGCCCCTCGAGCCTGCTCCACCATTCAATAAGATCATGATTGTAACTTCAACCCCATATTCCTGCTTACCCCCAATGACCTTTAACCCCCTTGTTTATGCCTTGCCTTAAAAAGACTCTGCTTCCATTGCCTTTTGAGGAAGAGAGTTCCAGGGACTGAGAGAAAACATTTCTCCTCATCTCCGTCTTAAATGAACAATCCCTTATTTTAAACAGTGACCCCCTCGTTATAGATTCTCCACTTGCATCCTGTCACGACCCCTCAGGATCTTATATGTTCCAACCAAGTCGTCTCTTTCTCTTCTAAGCTCCAGTGAATACAAGCTGCGATAAACTTTCCAAGGCCAGCCTCTGGTACAATGAACTTGATTGAAAGAAGACAAAGGCACGGTGGCACAGTGGTTAGCACTGCTGCCTCACAGCGCCAGGGACCTGGGTTCAATTCCCGGCTTGGATCACTGTCTGTGTGGAGTCTGCACGTTCTCTCTGTGCCTGTGTGGGTTTCCTCCAGGTGCTCCGGTTTTCTCCCACAGCTCAAAGATGTGCAGTTTAGGTGGACTGCCCATGTTAAGTTGGTCTTTAGTGTCAGGGGGACTAGCTAACGTAAATGCATGGGGTTATGGGGATAGGGATGGGATTGTGCTCAGTGCCAACTCAATGGGCCAAATGGCCTCCTTCTGCACTGTAGGATTCTGTGAAAGTCTATATGGGCTGCATCTGCAGCTTACAATAACTTGAGTCAGTACGCCAGGTCTACAATATGGCCGCCAGTCCAGGCTGTGAGCGTGGGTTCTAAACTTACACTAGTCATCTCTCATTGGATGAGCTCCTGTTCACACAGTAGGGAAATGCAGACTCTACGAAGCCCAGAGGAAGATCCATTAATGATGCCTCCTTGTCCTTTGTAGCTACCATAACACAGGCCTAAAAAAGCCTCCCATTCCTGGTGTTCATCCTCCAAGCCTTCTCTGAGCTGCATCTAATGCATTTACAACTCTTCTTCAATAAGGAGATACTGTGCAGAATAATCCAGATATGGTCTCACCACTGCCCTGTACAACTGAAGCATAACCTCCCTAGTTTTGTAATCAATTCCCCTCACAATAAGCGATAACATTCTACCAAATTTCCTCATTACTTGCTGGACCTGTATGCTAGTCTTTTGTAACTCATGCACTAGGACACCCAGATCCCTCTACACTCAGAGCTCTGAAATCTTGCCATTTTGATAATAAGCTTTTTAAATTTTCCCACCAAAATGGACAATTACACATTTTCCCACATTATATTCCATTTGCCAGATTTTTGTTCAACGACATAACCTCGCTATTTCATTTTGTCCTTATGTCCTCTTCTCAATTTACTTTCCTATTTACCTTCGTGTCATTAGCAGATTTAGTAACTGTACCCTCAGTCGCTTCATCCAAGTCACTTATGTAGATTGTAAACCATTGAGACTCCAACACTGATCCCTGCGGCACACTACTCATCATCCCCTGCCAACCAGACAAAGGCCCATTTATGCCACCTCTCTGTTTCCTGTTAGCTGGCCAATCTTCTATCCATGCCAATAATGTTACCCCTACATAACGAGCCTTTATCTTCTACAATAACCTTTAATGTGACAACTCATCAAATGCCTTCTGGAAATCTAAGTACAGTACATCCATAGGTTCCCCTTTATCCATAGCACAGGTGACTCCTTCAAAGAATAGGTTAAACATGATTTAATTTGTCCAAAGTTGGGCAGGTTAAGTTTATTTATTTATTAGTCACATATAAGGCTCACACTAACAGTGCAATGAAGTTATTGTGAAATTCCTGTTGCCGCCACAGTCGGGCACCTTTTCAGGTCATTGCACCTAACCAGCATGTCTTTCAGACTGTGGGAGGAAACCGGAGTACCTGGAGGAAACCCATGCTGATACGGGGAGAACGTGCAACTCCGCACAGACAGTGACCCAAGCTGGGAATTGAACCCGGGTCCCTGGTGCTGTAAAGCAGCAGTGCTAACCACTGTGCCACCGTGCTGCCCCAACAAATTGACAATGGACTTCCCTGCAGTGATACTGTTTTCTACTGTGGTACCGGGGGAGACTTGCTTGCTGCTGGTGGTGATGCCAAGTTTCTCAAGTTTCCTGTTCTTTGTGTGCAGGTAGATGACACAGTTCCTTTGCCCTGTCTGCTTGGCAGAGTTTCGCAGCTGGTCTGCACCCTGAGCGCAAGTTGAGAATATGGACAAAGAATATAGAACAAAGAACGAGAAAAGAAAATTACAGCACAGGAACAGGCCCTTTGGCCCTCCAAGCCTGCACCAACCATGCTGCCCAACTGAACTAAAACCCCCTATCTTTCCAGGGACTTTATCCCTCTATTCCCATTCCATTCATGTATTTGTCCAGACACTCCTTAAAAGTCACTATCGTATCTGCTTCTACTACTTCCCCCAGCAGCGAGTTCAAGACACTCAATACCCTCTGTGTTAAAAAAGGCAAAATAAATATCATTGGATTAATAATCCAGAGATCCAGGCTAATGCTCTGGGGATCCGGGATCAAACCCCACTGAAGAGCTGATGGAATTGTAAATTAATATAAAGCTAATCTCGGTAACGGTAACCAAACTCTCATTGATTGTTGTAAAGACCCAGCTGCTTCACCCAGGTCCTTTAGGGAAGGAAATCTGCAGTCCTTACCTGGTCTGGCCTACATGTGACTCCAGAGCCACAGCAATGTGGTTAACTCTAACTAACCTCTTGAGATGGCCAAGGGAGACACTCAGTTTAAGGGCAATTAGGGGTGGGCAACAACTTTTTTTATTGATTCGTGGGACATGGGTGATGCTGGCTGGCCAGCATTTATTGCCCATCCCTACGAGGGCAGATGAGAGTCAACCACATTGCTGTGGCTCTGGAGTCACATGTAGACCAGACCAGGTAAGCACAGCAGATTTCCTTCCCTAAAGGGCATTAGTGAATGAGATGGGTTTTTCCGACAATCGAGAACGGTTTCATGGTCATCAGTAGATTCTTAATTCCAGATTTTTTTTGATTAAGTTCAAATTCCACATTCTGTCATGGCGGGATTCGAACCCGGGCCCCCAGAACATTACCTGAGTTTCTGGATTAATAGTCTAGTGATAATTGTCTCCTCACTGCTGGGTTTGCCAGCGAACCCATGAAGGGATAAGATATTTTGTTTCTCTCAGTGAGATTGTTATCCTTTAATAACACTAGACAGATCGATGTGTGATTATAGTTACTGGAATGCACTGGTCAATGTATGAATGATTAATCAGATGTTTGCTGCACTACTACACTGCTAGAGGGATGGAGTTTAAAAACAGCGAGGTTATGTTGCAGCTTATAATGTGCTGGTGAGGCCACACCTGGAGTACTGGAAAACTGTGTACAGTTTTGATCTCCTTACCTGAGAAAGGACGTACTGGCACTGGAGGGGGTGCAGAGGAGATTCTCTAGGTTGATTCCAGAGTTGAGGGTTGGCTTATGAGGAGAGACTGAGTATTCTGGGGTTATACTCTTTGGAATTCAGAAGAATGAGGGGGGATCTTTAGAAACATGTAAGATTATGAAGGGAATAGATAAGATAGAAGCAGGGAAGTTGTTTCCACTGGCAGGTGAAACCGGAACTAGGAGTCATGGCCTTAAAAAAAGAAGCAGATGTGGACTGAGTTGAGGAGGAACTTCTTCACACAAATGATTGTGAACCTGTGGAATTCCCTGCCCAGTGAGGCAGTTGAGACTACCTCATTGAATGTTTTTAAGGCAAGGATAGATACATTTTTGAACAGTAAAGGAAGTAAGGGTTATGGTGAGTGGGCGGGTAAGTGGAACTGAGTCCTCAAAAAGATCAGCCATGATCTTATTGAATGGTGGAGCAGGCTCGAGGGGCCGGGTGGCCCACTCCTGCTCCTAGGTCTTATGTTCCTGAATGAAAGACAATGAAGCTTCATCAGATGAGGCAGCTGTTGCTGAAACCTGGGTAACATTGAGTGGAAGCGACCATTTAGCAGTGCTTGTTGGGTATTTCATTAACTAATGCTGCAAGGTAGGGAGCGGATCAAGAATCAGAGAATCCTTACAGTGCAGAAGGAGGCCATTCGGCCCATTCAGCCTGCACCAACAACAATTCCATCTTCCCCACGTGCTAAATCTAACTGCCTCCTGAAAATATAAGAACATGACCACTCTCTGGGTGAAGAAATTTCTCCTCATCTCAGTCCTATGTGGTTTACCTTGTATCCTTAGACTCTGAATCCTGGTCCTTCCCACCAACGGTAACAACCTTCCTGCATCTACCCTGTCGAGTCACTGTTTCTATGAAATCCCCCCTCATTCTTCTGAACTCCAGGGAATACAATCCTAACCGACTCAACTTCTCCTTATACGTCAGTCCTGCCATCCCAGGAATCAGTCTGGTAAACCTTTGCTGCACTCCCTCAGATGGGTGGCACGGTAGTACAGTGGCTAACCACTGCTGCTTCACCCTTCCAGGGACGTGGGTTCGATTCCCGGCTTGGGTCTGTGTGGAGTTTGCACATTCTCCTCGTGTCTGCATGGGTTTTCTCCGGGTGTGCCGGTTTCCTCCCACAGTCCAAAGATGTGTGGATTAGGTTGATTGGCAACGCTAAATTGCGCCCAGTTTCGGGGGGTGTGGCAGGGTAAATATGTGTGATTACGAGGATAGGGTGGGATTGTTGTTGGCGCAGCCTCGATGGGCCAAATGGCCTCCTTCTGTACAATAGGGATTCTATGCACTGCACTTCAAAAAGTCATTCCATTGCTAGTTGAGAAAGTGCTTGCATTTACATAGCGCCTTTTATAACCTCAGGATATCCCAAATCACTTTATGACCAATGAAATACATTTCACTTGTAGCACTGTTCTTGCAAAATGCAGCAGTTCATTTGCACGCAGCAAGATTCCACAGATGTGATCATGACCTGTTTGGTCTATTTTGTGATTTTAGCTGAGGACAGATACTGGCCAGGAAACTTGGGAGAACTCATCAGCCCTTCTTTCAAAGGGTGTCCTGGGATCTTTCTGTGCCCCTGGGAGTTCAGATGGACCCTCAGGTTTAACAGCTCATCCAAAAGGCGGGTGCAAATGTATGTGATTTGCTTGTGTTGACGAGGGTCTGGTACTAGAACATCACTGTCCATAAACGTGAGTAATGGCAGAACTTGGCAGCAACTCAGGGCTAGGGAATAAATTGTTGAAACATTTACAGACAATTAGAATTTATGCAAAAGTTGTGTTTATTTATTTGTGGACTTCGCTGCTAGTTAGCCATGATTTATCCCCTGAGAAAT
Source organism: Carcharhinus amblyrhynchos (assembly GCF_965287045.1). NCBI lineage: Eukaryota > Metazoa > Chordata > Chondrichthyes > Carcharhiniformes > Carcharhinidae > Carcharhinus > Carcharhinus amblyrhynchos. Next base: position 51,229,721 of record NC_137340.1, read on the forward strand.
TTATAGCAACTTGATTTGAATGTCTGCGCTGCCTGTTTTGTAGGGCGTAGGAGGCAGGCGTAGAATCATGGGCTGGGATTTGGGGAGGCAGTGGTGTAGCGGTATTGTCACAGAGCTAGTGATCCAGAAGCCCAGGGAAACGCTCTGGGGACCTGGGTTCAAATCCCATCACGGCAAATGGTGAAATTTGAATTCATTAAAAAAATCTAGAATTAAGAATCTACTGATGACCGGGAAACCATTGTCGATTGGGGTCATTGCCATCTGATCGCCACACTACCAGAAGGATATGGAGGCTTTGGAGAGGGTACAGAAAAGATTTACCAGGATGTTGCCTGGTATGCAGGGTGTCGGCCATGAGCAGAGGTTGGAGAAACTTGGTTTGTTCTCGCTGGAACAATGGAGGTTGAGGGGCGACCTGATAGAAGTCTACAAGATTATGAGCGGCATGGACAGAGTGGATAGTCAGAAACTTATTCCTAGGGTTGAAGAGTCAATTATTAGGGGGCACAGGTTTAAGGTGCGAGGGGCAAGGTTTAAAGGAGATGTACGAGGCAAGTGTTTTACACAGAGGATGGTGGGTGCCTGGAACTCATTGCCGGGGGAGGTAGTGAAAGCAGATACAATAGTGACTCTTAAGGGGCGTCTTGACAAATACATGAATAGGATGGGAATAGAGAGATACAGTCCCCAGAAGGGTAGGGAGTTTTAGTTCAGTCGGGCAGCATGGTCGGTGCAAGCTTGGCGGGGGGAGAGGGGGGCCGAAGGGTCTGATCATGTGCTGTAAGTTTCTTTGTTCTTTGTTGTAAAAACCCATTTGGGTCACTAATGTCCTTTAGGGAAGGAAATTTGCCATCCTTACCTGGTCTGGCCCAAGTGTGACTCCAGAGCCACAGCAATGTGGTGACTCTTAACTGTTCTTGAGCAAATAGGGATGGGCAATAAATGCTGACCAGCCAGAAACACCCAGATCCCATGAATGAATCGAAACAAGCAGGCCCTTCAGCCCAACTTGTCCATGCTGCCCCTTTTTTAACCACCAACCTATTTCAAATTACCCGCGTTTAGCCCCTATCCCTCTATACCCATCTTACGTGGTTGATCTTAATTGTTCTTCGGGGATGGCAGTAAATACTGGCCCAGCTAGTGATGCCCACATCTCATCAAAAAATCCCAGCTGCGGCAAGAATAGGTGTGGGTGTGACTGGAACGCTTGAGGTGGGACCAGACTATCTGGCCCAGAGAATGTGGGAGCACAGGTCGAACCGTCGTTTCTGTGTAAGCTCTTCTCTCTCCGGTTGCCTTGGTGGGATTTGAACCCACACCCCCTGAGCCCTGGGCCTCTTGATCACTAGTCCAGTGACATTCCCACTACACCATCTGAATGCTGAACCCAATACTGGGAGAATTCCTGATCTTTTACAAGTATTGCCATGACATTTTCTACATTCACCTGAGCTGGTGTGTTCTGAAATCTTTTATTACAGAAGGGCATTTCATCCACCATACCTTTTGTCCTCACACTCACCCGGTATCCACCCGAGGCAGACTTCAGGACTCATAATGAGATGAAATTATACAAAGTTCTGAATGCATGTTATGCTTTAAAATAAACTCTCATTTAATGGGACTCGTTCACTTCAATTATATTTTTTCAAATACATAATCCTTTATAAGTACAAGCATATTATTCAATTCAATTCATGTTATCTCTTGTAAAAACATGCACTGGAATTCATAGTCCCACTTCAAAGAATCTGTAACACTTAGAGCTGCCACTCAAACTGTAAAATGGAAGGCATCCCACTGTAATAATGGAAGGTTGTGAAATCAGTCATGCAGCACAAATCCAGTAATGATCGCCCACAGACTCACATTGGCAGACAGAGTGAAATAGCAAGCAATGATTTTTTTTAACACTCCACACAGTTTTTTCAAAGACTTAAAGGGCGGGAGCTTTAAAAGCCTTGACAGTTTCACAGTTGCTTTTGACAGTTTTGACAGTTCCTCTTGATATATCCCCTTGACAGCTTTTGTGACAGTTCTAACGAGTTTATGCACCTTTTACACACGTCTCCTATTAACAACCCCAAAGAGCTCTTGACATCTCGCAAAGGTATCTGGGAACCACAGAAAAAGGGATACCCTATCTCTCTAAAATGGTACCCCAGTTGTCCAAAGGACCCCACAAAGTTAAGACCTGCACACGTCAGACTAGATTTTCTGGCCTCCCAACCGTGTGTTTCCTGGCGGTGGGAGATGGCACCCTGTTTGCTAGCAGAGGAATTTATTGTCCTGCTGCTGTCGGTGGGATTTTTAATTGATGTCACCCCACTCAGGGGGGTAACCCGCGGGCAGGGGGTGTGCTGCTGGCCAGGCCAGAGAATCCCGCTGGCGTGAAAGGCCTGAAAATTCCGGCCTACAAATTTCACCAGCCTGAGTCACCAAAATTAGACAGCAGTGGAGACAGCTACTGATGTACACAGGCAGCTGCCTCCGCAATCCCAACCTGGCCCCACTCCCGTTTCCACAGAGATAGTAAGCTGCTGCGTCTGGGGATGGGACTTACATTTTTTGGTGTCTTGTGCCATTTTTGCAAATGGCAAGAATTCAGGACGAAACGTCTCTTCTGAGCTATGGGAGTGAAATCAAGCTTTGAAAATACCAAAACCCAAAAACTGTCAAAGAAGCCCACTCTACTCTGATGCACCGTCCCCTCTCATAGTCTCTGCCTAATTAATCTCCTCCCACAACCCGCAAATGCTGAACTATTCAGATTCAAATTGGTAGATTTGTTTTTCGATAAGAAAATCCAAGGATGTGGAATTTAAGGTAGGGAAATGGAGTTGTTTTCTGGGTCAATAATGATCAAACGGAGGGGCAGGACAGGTTCAAGGGGCTGAATAGCCTCCTGCAGTCCGCGATGTGCCTTATGAGAAGAATGGAGGTGGGGACATGTACTGACGTTTCAGCAGCATCATTAAACCCGGGGCAAGTTCCAACATCAACAGCTTCCCTCAATTAGAATTGAACAGAAATATTCATAATGAGACAAGATTGGGTCGAGCTATTGTCATGTTTGGAAAGCAAAAATAACTCTCTGCATGCTAAAAGTGACTCATCCCTCATCTGAAAATAAGTGCGCAATGTCTTTTGTGAGGGACTTTTTGTAGTGTGTTATTTCATAGCGTGTGTCCTAATTGGAAACTTGGAACAAGCTGGTCTTAGCCGTACGGTGTTGAGAGAGATAAACATTGCGGCCGTGGAACTGATCCAGGTTTCTGAGCCTGGCAGGATGGTACCCTCTGACCCTGTTGTGTTTGCAGGATCTTAACCGGGGGGGTGGGGGGGCGGGGGGATGGTGGCGGTGGCGGGGGGGGGTTACTGGGGGATGGGGGGTTGGCGTTTAGCGAGAGCTAAATCCCATCCATTGACTGTCTACACTTCCCGCTGCCTCGGCAAAGCAGCCAGCATAATTAAGTACCCCACACACCCCGGACATTCTCTCTTCCACCTTCTTCCATTGGGAAGAAGATACAAAAGTCTGAGGTCCCGTACCAACCAACTCACAGAATCACTACTGTGCAGAAACAGGCCATTGGGCCCATCTAGTCTGCACCACCCACAATCCCACCCATGCCCTACCCCCATATCCCTACGTATTTACCCGCTAAACCCTCTAACCTAGGCATCTCAGGACACTAAGGGGCAATTTTAGCATGGACTGTGGGAGGAAACTGGAGCACCCAGAGGAAACCCACACAGACACGAGGAGAATGTGCAACCTCCACACAGACAGTGACCCGAGCCGGGAATCGAACCCAGGACCCTGTAGCTGTGAAGCTGCAGTGCTAACCATTGTGTTCCCATGCCGCCCAAGAACAGGTTCTTCCCTGCTGCCATCAAACTTTTGAATGGACCTTCCTCACACTAAGTTGATCTTTCTCTACATCCTAGCTATGACCGTAATACTACATTCTGTACTCTCTTGTTTCCTTCTCAATGAACAGTATGCTTTGTCTGTATAGAGCGCAAGAAACAATACTTTTCGCTGTATGTTAATGCATGTGACAATAATAAATCAAATCCAATCAAGAAGGCAGTGCTTCAGGGTAGGGCACCTAACTAGCATGTTGCTAGTGGGCACCTACGCCACCATGAATGCATCTCTGGCACCTGCTTACCATTGGATATGAGGAAGATTGGCCAATTCCATCCTTGGCACCAGCTGATGATGTGTTATTTATACATATAAATTTTTAATAAATATTATATTTATTCTTCATTGTTAGGTTTCAGGAATCCTGGTCATTGGCGAGGTTCAGAGCCCAGCACATGCCCCAGTTGTTGAGTACCTCTTCGCCCCGGCCTATGGCAGCTGTGTTCCATCAAGAAAGCCAATTGGTGAAGGATAAAAATGGAAGCAAGCCTTGCAAATTCTCATGTTAATTTCTGGAGGTCTTGGAGTACAGTGGGTAGCATCTCTGCCTCTGGGCCAGAAGTTCCGGACTTGAGTCCCACCCCAGAACTTGATGGCCAAGGAAGGTGTGTTCAAAGGTGCGAACAAACAGGTTGAGTGTCAACCTGCAAATCCTTCCAAACACGCCAATGGCTGGATGTAAGAGAGACTCCTGGTTATCCATGCTTGATGTGGAGTGGCGCCCCTCAAACTATAAGCCCCTGGTAACAGACTAGCGACCCTGTTCCGGGAATTCATAAAATCTACAGTGCAGAGGGAGGCTATTTGGCCTATTGAACCTGCACCAAAAGCAATCCCACCCAGGTCCTATTCCTGTAATCTCACATACTTGCCCTCCTAATTTCCCTGACACTAAGGGAGAATTTAGCATGGCCAATGCACGTAACCTTCTGAGGCTGTATAAGGTTCTGGTCAGACGCCGTTGAAATATTGTGAACAGTCTTGGGCCCTGTACCTAAAGAAGGATGTGGTGGCCTTGGAAAAGAGGAGGTTCACAAGAATGATCCCTGGAATGAAGAGCTTGTCCTATGAGGAACGGTGAGGACTCTGGATCTGTACTCATTGGAGTTTAGAAGGATGAGGGGGGGGATCTTATTAAAACTTACAGGATGCTGAGAGGCCTGGATAGATAGATGTGGAGATGATGTTTCCACTAGTAGGAAAAACTAGGACCAGAGGGCACAACCTCAGGCTAAAGGGACGATCCTTTAAAACGGAGATGAGGAGGAATTTCTTCAGCCAGAGAGTGGTGAATCTGTGGAACTCTTTGCCGCAGAAGGCTGTGGAGGCCAGGTCATTGAGCGTCTTTAAGACAGAGATAGATAGGTTCTTGATTAATAAGGGGATCGGGGTTCTGGGGAAAAGGCAGGAGAATGGGGATGAGAAAAATATCAGCCGTGATGGCATGACGGAGCAGACTCAATGGATTGAGTGGTCTAATTCTGCTCCTTATGTCTTATAGTGTGATATCATAGAGTCCCTACAGTGCAGGATGAGGGTATTTGGCCCACCGAGCCTGCACCAACAGCAATCCCACCCAGGCCCTATCCCCATAACCCCATGAACTTACACTATTAATCCCCCTGACACTAAGGGGCAATTTAGCATGGCCAATCTACTTAACCTGCACATCTTTGTACTGTGGGAGGAACCTCACACAGACACGGGGAGAATGTGCAAACACCACAGAGACAATGACCCGAGGCCAGAATCGAATCCGGGTCCCTGGCGCTGTGAGACAGCAGTGCTAACCACTGTGCCACTGAGCTTCCCAATAGTTAATCAATTCCTTTTCCACATATGCACATTCAAGACAAGTTTGTCAGAGCAGCTGAATGTGCCTCATCTACACTGTCTTTCAGATGAGACATTAATCAAAGCCACATCCCACTAATACGAAGAAGAGCAGAGGAATTCTCCCCATTGTCCTGGCAAATCTTCAGTCAACATCACACAAACAGCGTCTTGTCATCACCACGTTGCATCAGAGCAGAATTAGGCCATTCGGCCCATTGAGTCTGCTCCGCCATTCAATGAGATCATGACTGATCTGATACTACCCTTAATTCCACTTTCCCGCTTTATCCCATAACCCTCGATCCCCTCACTGATTTAAAAACCTGTCCATCTCAACCATGAACATACTTAACAATGCAGCCTCTATCTGTGGTAAAGAAATCCACAGATTCCACCCTCAGAGAAGAAATTCTTTCTCATCTGTGTCTTAACGAGGCAACCGCTTGTTCCTTATTCTGAGATTACGTCCTCTGGTTCTCGACTGTCCAATAACGGGAAACAACTTCTCAGCATCTACCCTGTCAAACCCCCTGAGGATCCTATATGTCTCAATAAGGTCACCTCTCATTGTTCTAAACTCCAATGAGTATAGGCCCAAACCTACTCGACCTCTGCTCACAAGGAACTCCCTCCATAGCCGATCTCAGTGTAATGAACCTTCTCTGGACTGTCAGTATATTTGATTTAATCTATTATTGTCACATGTACTAACATACAGTGAAAAGTATTGTTTCTTTCATGCTATACAGACAAAGCATACCATTCATAGAGAAGGAGACGAGAGAGTGCAGAATGTAGTCATAGCTAGGGTATAGAGAAAGATCAACTCAATGTGAGGTAGGTCCATTCAAAAGTCTGACAGCAGCAGGGAAGAAGCTGTTCTTGAGTTGGTTGGCACATGACCTCAGACTTTTGTATCTTTTTCCTGATGGAAAAAGGTGGAAGAGAGAATGTCCAGGGTGAGTTTGGTCCCTAATTATGCTGGCTACTTTTCCAAGGCAGCAGGAAGTGTAGACAGAGTCAATGGATGGGAGGCTGGTTTGCGTGAGGGACTGGGCTACATTCATGACCTTTTGTATGTCTTTCCTTAGATAAGGGGACCAAAACTGTTCACAGTTTTCCAGGTGTGGTCTACCTAGTGTCTTGTATAGATTTAGCAAGACTTCCCTATTTTTATATTTCATTCCCTTTGAATAAAAGCCAACATTCCCAAATACCTTGCCAATTTGCCTCCCCAATTACTTGCTGAACTCGCATGCTTGCTTTTTGTGAATTATACACAAGGACCCCCCCAATCTCTTTGTGCTTTTTGCAGTCTTTCTGAATTTAAATACTTCTTTTTTATTTTCCTGACCAAAGTGCATAATTTCACATTTTCCCACATTATATTCCATCTTCCATATTTTTGCCTATTCGCCTAACCTGTCTGTATTCCCTAGCCCCTCTGTATTCGCCTAATCTGTCTATATCCCTCTGTAGACTCTGCCATCTTTGCCACTTGCCTTTCCACCTATTTTTGTGTGATCTACAAACTTGGCAATGGTACATTCACTTTCCTTGTCAAATCATTAATGTATATTGTAACTATATGTGGCTCCAACACTGATCCCTGTGATAATCCACTAGTTACAGATAGCTATCCTGAAAATGCCCCTCTTATCCCAATTTCCTGTCTTCTATCAGTTAGCCAATCCTCTATCCCCAACTCCATGGACTCTTTTCTTATTAAGTAGCCTTTTCACAGTGCCTTATCAAATGCTTTTTGCGAATGCTGGTTCCCCTACATCTACTGGTTCCCCTTTATCTATCCTGCTCTTTACCACTTCGAAGAATTCCGATAAATGTTTCAGGCATTATGAAGCCATGCTGTCTCTGTTTGATTATATTGTGTGTTTCTAAATGCTCTGCTATCACAGAATGGACTCCAAGCTTTTCCCAGTGTTAGAATTTAAGATACCTGGCTTGTAGTTACCTGTTATTTTGTCTCCCTTCCTTTTTGAGTAAGGGTGTTGAAATGACAATTTTGCAATCTCTGGAATTTTCTAGAATTTACAGATTCTTGGAAGATTACTGCCAATGCATCCACTATCTCGGTAGCTACTTCCTTTAATATCCTGGGATGCAACCCATCAGGTCCTGGGGATTTATCAACCTTTAGTTTTCCTAGTACTTCATTTCTAGTGATAGCTATTGTATTTATTTCCTGCCCCATCTGCCTGCCCCCACTTCTGCCCCTTGATTATTTAGTATTTTGGAATGTTATTAGGGCCTTCCACTGTAAAGACGAACACAAAGTATTTATTTAACTCCGCTGCCATTTCCTGATTCCCCATTGTTATTTCCCCAGTCTCAGTTTTTAAGGGGTCTGTACTCATTTAGGCCTCGCTCTTCCTTTTCTTATATTTAAAGAAGGTTTTTCTGTCGGTTTTTATGCTACTTACTAGTTTGTCCTCATATTTTATCTTCTCCCTTTTTTTGGTCATCTTTTGTTGGTTTTTGAAACTTTCCCAATTCTCTGTCTTATCACTAATCATTGCCAGATTAGTTTGTTTTTTCTTTCAGTTTAATACTATCCTTAACTTCCTTGGTTAGCCATGGTTGATCTATCTAATTCCTAGAATCCTTCCTCCCCATTGGGATAACTCTTTGCTGTGAGTCATGAACTCTTTTCAGAAACATCTGCCTTTCCTGCTAACCTCCCTTTCCCAATCCACCCCAGCCAAGTTTGTCCTCAGTCTCTTATAATTACCCTTATTTAAGTTTAGCGCAGTTGTTTCTGACCCACATTTCTCACTGTTCTCAAATTAGCTGCCACACTAACTACATTACAACAATAAGAACGTAAGAACTAGGAGCAGGAGTAGGCCATCTGTCCCCTCGAGCCTGCTCCGCCATTCAATAAGATCATGGCTGATCTTTTCATGGACTCAGCTCCACTTACTCACTCACCATAACCCTTAATTCCTTTACTGTTCAAAATTTATACACCTTTGCCTCAAAAACATTCAGTGAGGTAGCCTCAACTGCTTCACTGGGCAAAGAATTCCACACATTCACCTTTGGGTGAAAAAATTCCTCAGTCCTAAATCTGCTCCCCCTTATTTTGAGGCCATGCGCCCTAGTTCTAGTTTCACCTGCCAGTGGAAACAACTTCCCTGCTTCTATCTTATCTATTCCCTTCATAATCTGTTTCGATAAGAGCTCCCCTCATTATTCTGAATTCCTGTGGGCAAAGTCCCAGTCTACTCAGTCTTTCCTCATAAGCCAATCCTCTTAACTACACTCAGTAACTACACTTCAACAAATACTTCATTTGCTATAAGGTGCATTGGGATGTGAAAGGCGCTATAGGAATGTAAGTCTTTATTCTACTCTTGGTGAATGGTTTGGTAGGTTGAGTGGGCAAAGAAGGGTAATGTGAAGAGACTGTGTGTTGACAATCACGCGCAGCAGTGTAATCGGTGTAAACAGTGTTTACAGAATGATTATATTTCACGCAAAAAAGAAATGAGGCAAGGAATTGCAATTTAACGCCCAGAGATCGTGACAACTCATTCTTAAAACAAAAAGTGCTCACAGTGTAAGGGTGGAACGGAAGAAGCTTTAAACGTAGCTGTTAGATTATCGAGATGGCTTTGATGGTACGTGGAGATGGTTTTAAACTTTAGTGGCAGCAGCATTTAAATTGTAAATTTCTCTAAATATTTAAAATTTAAACCGAATTAAAGCCAGAGCTTTAACAAATGCACCCTTTAAACAGGCAATGCAGAAGCAGTCTGAAACTCATCAAAGCTTGATTAATATGCAAAGATAAAAGGCAACTGTAATAAATTACAGAAATTATGCAAATGTTCCAAATGTATATTTATAAACAGCGCCTCAGGACTCACTTAATTAAGTGCAGAGGCAGATGTCACAGGACAGGAGTTAGAGAGGTGAGGATGGAGGGATATTCTGGAAAATTTGTACCTTTTCGGGATATGGTGGTGTTTTTATTTGGAGTTTGTGCTGTTGGACAATGCAAAAGACCCCAGAGATTTGGGGCGGTGCGGTGCCACAGTGGTTAGCAGTGCCACCTCGCAGCACTAGGGACGCGGGTTCAATTCCAGCCTCAGGTCACTGTCTGTGTGGAGTCTGCCTGTTCTCCCCATGTCTGCGTGGGTTTCCTCTGGGTGCTCCGGTTTCCTCCCACACTCCAAAGATGTGCGGGTTAGGTTGATTGGCTATGCTAAATTGCCCCTTAGTGCCAGGGGGTTTAGCAGGGTAAATATATGGGGTTGCAGGGGATAGGGCCTGTTGTCGATGCAGGGTCAATGGGCTGAATGGCCTCCTTCTGCACTGTAGATTCTATGAGCCAACCTGCACATCTTTGGACTGTGGGAGGAAACCGGAGCAGCCGGAGGAAACCCACGCAGACATGAGAAGAATGTGCAAACCGTTCAAACTGCAAAGCACTTTGGGGTATTCTGAGGCTATGATAGGTGCTATAGCAATGCAGGTTCATACTTTCTTGGGAAAAGTGAAGCCATTGGGGGAGTTTTGGATGGGAACATGTGGGGGATTCTCTGGCCTCCCTGTGGTGTGTTTCACATTGCTCGACGGCAGTGAGATCATCCGGTTGCACCACTGTCAGTAAGTGAATGTATGAGAGTGTGTGTGTGTGTGTGTGTGTGTGTAAGTGTGTGTATGTGCCTGTGTGAGTGTGTGCATAAGTGTGTGTGTGTAAGTGTGTGTATGTGTGTGTGTGTGTAAATGTGTGTCTGAGTGTGTGTGTGTGAGTTCGCATTTCTTACACATTCATCTGTTTATGTGTTTGTGTTGTATTTTAACGATTTGAACGTGAACGTGAGAATTGGACGATTGGAAAATTTATAGATGATACAATGATTGGCAGTGTAGAGGAAAGGTACAATCTACAAAATGATATTGATGTGTTGGTGGAGTGAGTGGTAAAGTGGCACATGTATTTTAACAGAGAGAAGTGTGAGGTATTGCATTTAGGGAGGTCAAATAGTAATAAAGAATACACAATAAATGGAAATATACTCAGAAGGGTAGATGAAGTGAGATATCTTGGCATTAAGCACACAGGTCCCTAAAGACAACAGTTAAGGTAAACAAGGTTGTAAAGAAGGCATATGGAATACTCTGCTTCATTGGCAGAGAGATAGAATATTATAAGGATATAATGTTGGAATTGTATAAAACACTGATGAGGCCACAACTGAAGCATTGTGTGCAATTCTGATCACCATATTACAGGAAAAATATAACTGCTCAGGAGAGAGAGTGCAGAGGAGCTTTACAAGAATGTTGCCGGGGTTAGAAACCATGTAGGTATGAGGAGAGATTGGACAGGTTGGAGTTATTTTCCTTGGAACAAAGAAGGCTGAGGGTAAACTTGAGAGAAAGAGAGAGACTGGACAGGATAACATTGTTTCCCTTGGTGGAGAATTCTAGAACCAGGGGACATAGATTCAAGGTAAGTGGCAGAGGGTGTGGAGGGGATGTGAGGAAGAATTTTGTGACGCAGAAGGTGATGGGTGTCTGGAATTCACTGCCTGAGTTGGTGGTGGAGGCAGAGACCCTAAACTCTGTTAAAAAGTGCTTGGATCTGTACCTTAGGTACTGGAAGCTGAAGAGCAATGGGCCGGATGCAGGAAAGTATGATTAGAAAGGGCAGCTGGGTGACCTTGGGGTGGCATGGACAAAGTTGTCTGAATGGCCTCATTCTGTGCTGTAACTTTTCTATGTTTCAATGGTTCTATGCTTTTATATGGCAAATCATTGCTCTGGGAGTCAAGTGGTGGATGTGATAATGTCATTGCAGTGTGTAATCTGATAGAGTACAGTCATCTCCCAACATTCACAACCCCCCTTATCCAGAATTTGTTTACCAGTGTGAATGTGATCATACGTGTAATCACAGCTCACGTCCCAAAGCTTCTGTCAGCCACAACTCTCACCTTTCCCACATCATTCCCACACAGACAGTGTGCACTGTGCTGGCCCTGATCCTCCCACGCACAAACCCACCATTCACAATTTCACACTTTGTGAAAATTTGCGGCAACAGGACTCCCACAGATGGAAGGGATTGCTTGCATTGTAGTCTGTGTCATGTGACACACTATCACTGCAGAGAGTCATGTGGCACACTATCACTGCAGTGAGTCATGTGACACACTCACTGCAGTGAGTCATGTGACACACTATCACTGCAGAGAGTCATGTGACACAGCATCACTGCAGAGAGTCATGTGACACACTATCACTGCAGCGAGTCATGTGACACACTATCACTGCAGTGAGTCATGTGACACACTCACTGCAGTGAGTCATGTGACACACTATCACTGCAGAGAGTCATGTGACACAGCATCACTGCAGAGAGTCATGTGACACAACATCACTGCAATGAGTCACACAAAAAACAAAGAACAGTACAGAACAGGAAGAGGCCCATCGGCCCCCCCCCCCAAGCCAATGTTGATCATGATGTCCGTCTGAACTAAAACCGTATGTATTTACAGAGTTCATATCCTTCTATTTCCCATCCGATTCATATATTTGTCAGTTGCCCCTTAAATATCGCTATTGTACTGCTCCCATCACCTCCCCGAGAGCGCGTTCCAACATTCACCACCCTCTGTGTCAAAAAACTTGCCTTGCACATCCCCTCTAAACTTTTCCCCATGCGTCTTGATTTGATTTGATTTATTATTGTCACATGTATTAACATGCAGTGAAAAGTATAGTTCCTTGCGCATTATCCAGACAAAGCATACTGTTCATAGAGAAGGAAACGAGAGAGTGCATAATGTAGTGTTACAGTCATAGCTAGGGTGTAGTGAAAGATCAACTTAATGCGAGGTAGGTTCGTTCAAAAGTCCGACAGCAGCAGGGAAGAAGCTGTTCCTGAGTCGGTTGGTACATGACCTCGGGCTTTTGTATCTTTTCCCCGAGGGAAGAAGGTGGAAGAGAGAATGTCCGGGGTGCGTGGGATCCTTAATTGTGCTGGCTGCTTTTCCGAGGCAGCGGGAAGTGTAGACAGAGCCAATGGATGGGAGACTGGAACCTATGTCCCTGAGTACTTGACTTTCCTACCCTAGGAAAGAATGTCTGACTATCCACTCTGTCCATGCCACTCATAATCTTGTAAACCTCTATTAGATCACCCCTCAACCTTCATCATTCCAGTGAGAACAAACCGAGTTTATCCAACCTCTCCTCATAGCTAATACCCTTCAGACGTCTCCAAAGCATCCACATCCTTCTGGTAGTGTGGCGACCAGAATTGTACACAATATTTCAACGTGAGGCCTAACTAAGATTCTGTACAGCTGCAGCACAATCTGCCAATTTTTATACTCAATGCCCCGACTGATGAAGGCAACCATGCTGTATGCCTTCTTGACTGCTTTATCCACCTGTGTTGCCACTTTTAGTGATCAGTGGACATGTACACCCAGATCTCTTGGCCTGTCAATAGTTCTAAAGGTTCTACCATTTGTTGTATAATTCCTACATGCATTGGACCTTCTAAAATGTATTATCTCACACTTGCCCAGATTAAACTCCATCTGCCATTTCTCCGCCCAAGTCTCCAATGGGTCTATATCTTGCTGTATCCTCTAACAATCCTCTTCACTATCTGCAACTCCACCAATTTTTGTGTCATTTGCAAACTTACTAATCAGGCCAGCTACATTTTCCTCCAAATCATTTAATATATTACAAACAACAAAAGGTCTCAGGACTGATCCCTGTGGAACACTCACTAGTGAGCCTATTATCAAATAAATCGGTTGGACTAAAACCTGGTGTTGTCAGACTTTTTACTGTGTTTACGCCAGTCCAACGCCGGCATACCCACATCAACACCACCAGTCACAGCCTTCCATTCAGAAAAGCACCCCTCTGCTGCTACCCTCTGTCTTGTATGGCCAAAGCCAGTTCTGTATCCATCTTGCCAGCTCCCCTCTGATCCTGTGTGACTTCAACTTTCGTACCTGTCCACCGTGAGGTACCTCGTCAAATGTGTCGTGTGACGCAGTATCGCTGCACTGAGTCATATTTCACATCACACGTGAGTCATGTTGTAAGTCAGGCTTTTGCAATCTTGTTTATTATTTGTCCGCACAGTAAGTTGTGGTTCTCTAAATATAATTTGTTGTGTGAATATAGTTCAAATGTTGCAAGATGGTAAGGTAGTAAATAAATTGAAGTGTAGAAAAATTTGAGCTCTATACTGACACGTAGTGTGAGTGCGTCATTTTGCCTGTAGCGCACTCACCCCTGATTAAGTTGATGGGTTGCTGCTATTACATACGTCAATAGCAAATTAGGTTAAAGTTTCACTGCTGCCCAAGGGGAATGGTGATTTGCCGGAGGGACTGATTAATTATCCGTTCGCTCTTCAGGAACTGGCTGCATACAAACCAGCTTCCTCACTTTCCTCTATCACGCATGGCAAAGAATGGCTTGTTGGTTGTTAACTGCATTAGGCTATGGTGAAGGCACTGTAAAGCCAGGAAAGGTGAATAGGTTTACTCTGAGCCGATACTGGAATCTCTCCAGCCGGGTGGTGTGTGGGTGTGGGGGAGATGAGCTCCCTACAGAAGGAAGGATGTGCTGGAAAGGGTCCAGAGGAGGTTCACGAGAATGATCCCGGGAATGAAAAGTTTGACATATGAGGAATGTCTGAGGACTCTGGGTCTGTCCTCGATGGAGTTTAGAAGGAAGAGCGAGGATCTCATTGAAGCTTACAGAATAATGGAAGGCCTGGATTGAGTGGACATGGGGAAGATGTTTCCAGTAGGAGGAGAGATTAGGACCCAAGGGCACGGCCTCAGAGTGAAGGGACAATCCTTTAGAACCAAGATGAGGAGGAATTTCTTCAGCCAGAAAGTGGTGAATCTGTGGAGTTCATTGCCACAGAAGGTTGTGGAGACTGGGTCATTGAGTGCATTTAAGATTGATAAGAGGGTCAAGGGTTACGGGAAAAGGCAGGAGAATGAAGATGAGAATCATATCAGCCATGATTGAACAGCAGAGCAGACTTGATGGGCCGAATGGCCTCATTCTGTTCCTATATCATATGGCCTTGTAATTTTATTATGCCAGATGACTGGGCCAGGGATCACCTCCAATCGTGTGGATGGGCGCCCAGTGCCAGTGGCCCTCGATTTCTGTACATCCGGATTATTCCAGAGGTCTGTTGAGGATCTGTGTGGAATTTCCTAATCAGCTATCCAAGCTGTGTAAAACTCAGAATCCACACTCTGTTCAGCCGGGTCTGCACATTCATCCATTATTGGACAGATCAAGTCAGTCAGGCTGAGTAAGCCAAAGGCACCATAGCTACTGCAGGGCTCCTGTGCAACCAGGGGCCATTAACTGAACTCATGTGTCAAACTTTGTGAATAGGAAGGGTTACCAGTCATATAATCATAGAAATATAGAATCCTACAGTGTGGAAGGAGGCTGTTTGGCCCATCGAATCTGTACCGGCCACTATTCCACCCAGGCTCTCTCACTACAACCCCATGCATTTACCGTAGCTAGTCTCCCTGACACTAATGAGCAATTTAACACGGCCAATCCACCTAATCCGCACATCTTTGGAGTGTGGGAGGAAACTGGAGCATCCGGAGGAAACCCATGCAGACATGGGGAAAATGTGCAGACTCGCACAGACAGTGACCCAAACCAGGAGTCGAAACTGGGGCCCTGGCGCAGTGAGGTGGTAGTGCTAACTACTGTGCCACTATGCCACCCTGTGACCTCTCCATGGATAGTATCCAATCACAGGACCCAGGCAGCTCCTATGATGAGAATACAGAGGCAGCTCCACCTATCTCAGAGGAAGCCTCCACAGATGGATCTGATGAGGAATCTTTGAGGACAAATGGAATTTTGAGCTTCATTCCTACAGGAATGGAGTTTAAGAACAGGGAGGTTATGTTGCAGCTGTATAAGGTGCTGGTGAGACCACAGCTGGAGTACTCTGTACAGTTTTGGTCTCCTTACATGAGAAAGGATGTACTGGCATTGGAGGGGGTGCAGAGGAGATTCATTAGGTTGATTCCGGAGTTGAGAGTGTTGGCTTCTGAGGAGACACTGAGTCGACTGAGGCTATATTAATTGGAATTCAGAAAATTGAGGAGAGATCTTATAGAAACATATAAGATTATGAAGGGAATAGATAAGATAGAAGCAGGGAAGTTGTTTCCACGGGTGGGTGAAACTAGAACTAGGGGGCATAGCCTCAATATAAGGGGGAGCAGGTTTAGGACTGAGTTGAGGAGGAACTTCTTCACCCAAAAGGTTGTGAATCTGTGGAATTCCCTGCCCAGTGAAGCAGTTGAGGCTTCCTCATTGAATGTTTTTAAGGCAAGGATAGATACATTTTTGAACAGTAAGGGAATTAACGGTTAGGGTGAGCGGGTGGGTAAGGAGCTGAGTCCACAAAAAGATCAGCCGTGATCTTATTGAATGGCGGAGCAGGCTCGAGGGGCCAAATGGCCTAGTCCTGCTCCAGTTCTTATGTTCTTAACCTGATGAGGATGAGGAACCAGTCGTGTTGAACCTTGAGGGAAGCAGGGTCACCAGGGAGGTCCTGATTCAATACGCCTTCAACGGAGCTGATCAGGCTGAGCTTCGATCTGAGTGTGAGGGGCTGCCTCTTTCACACACTGAAAGTACAATGCCATGACCCCAGTGTCACCTCACAGCCTCTAATAATGTTTGCTCCTCTTGGCTCCCATCAGAAGGGACGGAAGTGATCTGCACTGATGGAAACACGAAGGATACTCGGGCGTGGAAACAAAATCTGGATATCTACACCAGAGATGGAAATAAAATCTGGATATCTACACCAGAGATGGAAATAAAATCTGGACATCTACACCAGAGATGGAAATAAAACCTGGATATCTACACCAGAGATGGAAATAAAATCTGGATATCTACACCAGAGTTGGAAATAAAACCTGGATATCTACACCAGAGATGGAAATAAAACCTGGATATCTACACCAGAGATGGAAATAAAATCTGGATATCTACACCAGAGATGGAAATAAAATCTGGATATCTACACCAGAGATGGAAATAAAACCTGGATATCTACACCAGAGATGGAAATAAAACCTGGATATCTACACCAGAGATGGAAATAAAACCTGGATATCTACACCAGAGATGGAAATAAAACCTGGATATCTACACCAGAGATGGAAATAAAATCTGGATATCTACACCAGAGATGGAAATAAAATCTGGATATCTGCACCAGAGATGGAAATAAAATCTGGATATCTACACCAGAGATGGAAATAAAATCTGGATATCTACACCAGAGATGCCAGCAATGATCAAGCTTTCAATTGATCGCCACAGAAACAGTACATTAAACTGATGAAATGAACAAACGTTGAGTGTGAAACTCCCACCCTGTACTCACAGTGCCTTCAACTTACCCTTGTAAGTATTGATTGCAGCACTGCTACCTCACAGTGCCAGGGACCCGGGTTCGATTCCCTTCCTCGGGTCACTGTCTGTGTGGAGTTTGCACGTTCTCCCCATGTCTGTGTGAGTTTCCTCGGGGTGCTCTGGTCTCCTCCCACACTCCAAAGATGTGCAGGTCAAGTTAATTGGCCATGCTAAATTGCCCTTTAGTGCCAGGGAGACTAGCTAGGGTAAATACATGGCGATAGGGCCTGGATGGGACTGTGGCTGGTGCAGACTCGATGGGCTGAATGGCCTCCTTCTGCACTGTTGGATTCTATGAGTGTGGCATCTTGATGCTCCCACCATGCAGGCAGTGGTATTGGAGGCAGGTTGCTGCCTCTGGTGACATGATGACCTTGCCAGTCGTCCACGGGGCAGCGGGAGGGTGCGTCCGGAGTCCATTTGGCAGCAGATGCTGGATGTCCAGTGGGACGCATGGTGTGACATCTGGCAGCGATCTCAGAGGGTCTGCGTGGCAAGGTGTGTATCTTGGAAGAGGCCTCGAGGGCATGACATTGTGCTGACCCTGAACACCAAGCATTCAGCCTCCTCCATTGAGAGAGCACCAACACTCATGGCGGGACCTCCAAGGACAGAATCCAGGGGCCATATGGCCACGTGACTGGCCACTCCTCAGTCATCATTTCAAGAGAAGATGCCTTGGTCACAGGCCAAGGAGCAGAGGAGCAGCCAGCCTCAAGCAGAGCACTGTGAGAGGAGCATACAGAAAAGGCAGGCAACTCGTGAGACACACCCACATCTTCCTCCTCACCATCGATGGACGGGCACCTAGCAGAGAGATCAGCTACCTCATCCACTGTTCTCCTGAGGCCATTGCTGGGCTGAGGGGTTGGTTACAGGTACAAATGTGGAGGGTTAGATAGGGTGGATAGTGAGAGCCTTTTTCCTCGGACGGTGATGGCTAACACGAGGGGATATAGATTTAAATTAAGGGGTGGTAATTATAGGACGGATGTCAGAGGTAGGTTCTTTACTCAGAGGGTAGTAAGGGCGTGGAGTGCCCTGCCTGCAGCAGTTGTGGACTCGCCAACTTTAAGGGCGTTCAAATGGTCAGTGGAGAGGCATATGGATAATATTGGAATAGTTTAGGTTAGAGGGTCATTAGATTGGTTCCACTGGTCGGTGCAACATCGAGGGCCGAAGGGCCTGTATTGCGCTGTAATGTTCTCTGTTCTCTGTGACCTCACAAGCCCTGGATTCTATTCCTGGAGACACGTCTCCATGAGGGTTGCTGCTGTCTCAATGGGAGGGGTCTGCATGCTCAGTGCTGAGGGTCAGCACAATGTTCATGTCCACATCAACTCTTCCAAGACACACATCAATGACTTGGACGAGGATGACTTGGATGAGGGCCTGCGCCCTCTTCCAAGACAAAAGCTACTCAGATCCTCCTGCATCTCATCCAGATCTCCCCGTGTATCCTGTTAGACATCCAGCATCCGCTGCCTAGGTGGACACCAGAGGCCCATTATCTGGAAGTAATGACAAGGCATTTGGGAAGTCAGAAAACAATCTATCAGAGTCAGAATTGTCTTATGAGGACAAATCATGTTTGACTAATTTGCTAGAGTCCATCGGACATGTAACAAGCCAGGTGGATAATGGGGATCCTCTGCATGTGGTATGAACTGGACTTCAGGAAGGCATTTGGTAAGATGACACACACACAGAAGGGCAGCACGGTAGCACAGTGATTAACACTGCTGCCTCACAACTCCAGGGTCCTGGGTTTGATTCCCGGCTTGGATCACTGTCTGTGTGGATTTTGCACATTCTCCTCGTGTCTGCGTGGGTTTCCTCCGGGTGCTCCGTTTTCCTCCCACAGTCCAAAGATATGTAGGTTAGGTTAATTGGCCGTGCTAAATTGCCCCTTAATGTCCCGGGATGGGTAGGTTAGAGGGATTGGTGGGTAAATATGTGGGGATATGGGGATGGGACCTGGGTGGGATTGTGGTTGGTGCAGACTCGATGGACCAAATGGCCTCTTTCTGCACTGTAGGTTTTCTATGATTCTAAGGTAAGGTAGAGTAAGAATTTTCACAACACCAGGTTAAAGTCCAACAGGTTTATTTGGTAGCACGAGCTTTCGGAGCACTGCCCCTTCATCAGGTGACTCACCTGACTTCTTACTGTACTTACCCCAATCCAACACCAGCACCTCCACAACAAGGTAAGGACACATGGGGTATTGGATAATTTATTAGCTTGGAAAGAAGACTGGATAACTGACAGAACCTGGAGAGTCTGGTTTGAAATATGTATCTCATGGCGGGGGCCACAGAGTTTAGTCCTCAGGCTCCAGCTATTTATAATCTGTATTAATAACGTGGATGCAGAGGTAGAATGTACTGTAACCAAATCTGCAGCTGAGACTGAAATAGGTGGAATAGTAAGTTGCGGTTATGAAATAAGAAGTTTACAAATGGATATAGATAGGCTAAGTGAATGGAACAAAATGTGGCAGAGGGAGTTTAATGTGAATGAGTTAGAGCTTACCCACATTGGCAGGAAAAATACAAAGGCAACTTATTATCTAAGTGGAGAGAAACTTCGGAGTGCTTCGGTGCAGAGGGATCTGGGTGTCCAAAAATGTGCGGGTTAGGTTGATTGGCCATGGTAAATTGACCATCATGACAGGGGATTAATGGGGTATATATATGGGGTTGCGGGAATGGGGCCTGTGTGGGACTGTGGTCGGTACAGACTCAATGGGCCGAATGGCCTCTCTCTGCATTGTAGGCATTCTATGGATTCTATGAGGCATTTGGTCTATCTAGTCTGCACCAACTCTCTAAAAGAGCATCTTACCCAGGCCCAACCACCACACATTTACCATGCCTAATCCATATAACTTATACAATTTGAGACTCGGGGCAAGTCAACATGGCCAATCCACCTAACCAGCACATCTTTCAGACTGTGGGAGGAAACCGGAGCACCTGGAGGAAACCCAAGCAGAAATGAGAAGAACATGCAGATTCCACAAAGACGGTGACCCAAACTGGGAATCGAACCCAGGTCGCTGGCACTGTGAGGCAGCAGCGCTAACCACTGTGCCACCATGTCACCCATAATGAAGATAAGCTTTACACAGGCGCAGCACAGAATGAAAACAAGAACTTTCAGTTTGTATAGCACCTTTCACACATGTTGACTGACCCAAGTTGGGCTGAAGAGCCAGTTTCCATGCTGTAAACCTCTGACTCTATGATAAGGTCATAGTTTGAGGATAAGGCGGTTAGATCTGAGGTGAGGAGAAATTTCTTCACCCAGAGGGTGGTGAATGTGTGGAATTCACTCCCACAGAATGTATTTGAGGCCAAAACATTGTCTGCCTTCAAGAAGAAATTAGATAAAGCTCTTGGAGCTAAAGGGATCAAGGGATATGGGAGGGGAAGGGGGATTCAGGAGATTGAATTTGATGATCAGCCATGATCAACATGAAGGCAGAGCAGGCTCGAAGGGCCAAGTGGCCTCATCCTGCTTCTAATTTCTGTGTTTCTATATTTCTATTTCTGTACTAGCTTAGTGGTTTAAAAAAAATGGTGCGGTGGACAAGCTGGACTGAAGTTCCTGTTTTTTTTTAATTCATTAATGGAGCATTGGCTGACCAGCATTTATTGCCCATCCCTAGTTGAGGGTCAACCACATTGCTTTGACTCTGGAGTCACATGTAGGCCAGACCAGGTGAGGACGGCAGATTTCCTTCCCTAGAGGACATTAGTGAACCAGATTGGTTTTTCCGACAATCATTTCAGTAGATTCCTAATTCCAGATATTTTTTATTGAATTCAAATTCCACCACCTGCCTTAGCAGGATTCAAACCCAGGTCCCCGGAAGAGTAGCTGAGTTTCTGGATTAATAATCAAGCAATAATACCACTAGACCATTGCCTCCATGCTGTAAACCTCTATGACTCTGTGAGGAGACGCCTGCACAACCTCGTGGGTCAGGCAGCATTGGTGTAGGGAGGAGAGAGAGAGAGTTAATGTTCCAGGTCAGTGACATGAACTAATTTAATCGGAAGGGGTTTGAATCAGAGCAGGTCCAGCAGGGAGGACACAGGGAGGAAGCATTTAAATCAGGAAAATGCCAGCAGGGTAGAATGAATAAGCCAGTCACAGCCCAGCAGGCCTCGATCGTAGAATCTTTACTCTGTTCAGCTTAAACTTGTACAAGGGATGAAATTTTGCAGGTCGAACTTGTACCTGAATTGTCCCATGTACACATCGAAATTGCAGTTAGTAACCCACGCTTTTTTGAACCCTGCCATTTCAATTGCAATCAATTGTTTCACGTTCTCTGGGTGCGACAAGGACATACAAAATGCCCTGCAGTAAATATAATGAGAAAGCGATGGGGAACCTTGAACCTTTGCAGTCCTTGTGGCGATGGCACTTTCATCATAGAGTGAGAATTTCCAGTATGTTGATCCAATCCCATTGACAAACCCCTGACAGACTCTATCAGTCATCTCAACATTCACTTCGCCGACCTGCATTTATCTCCGTGCTAATTCATTAGGATTTAATCATTCTGAAAGCCCAGCGCCGCATATCTCACAATTTTCAAGTGCAGATTGATGAAATTAATGACCTGCTTCATATTACGCCAAAGGACTCAGTACATGTACCCCAGTGAGTGGCTGCGACAAAGTGTGTGTGACCATTGAACAGTGGCTGGAAAGTCGTGGACAAGAAGAGAAAGAGAGAAAGCAAGTTCAACTTGTTTGCATTCCTTTAAAGTTTATTTATTAGTCACAAGTCAGCTTATATTAACACTGCAATGAAGTTTCTGCGAAAATTCTGTCGTGCCTTTCACAACCCCAGGGAATCCCAGAGCGCCTCACAACCCAGTGAAGTATTTTCTGTAGTCACTGTTGTAATGTAGGAAATATAACAACCAATTTGTGCACAGCACGATCCCACAAACATCGAAACTAGAAGCAAGAGCAGACCATTCGGCCCTTCAAACCCAGTCCACCATTCATTTTGATCACGGCTAATCATTGAATTCAATTCAGATACCCCCTTCCCTCCACATCCTTTAATCCCTCTAGCCCCCAGAGCTATATCTAATTTCAAGAAGAAATTTGGCCTCAACAACTTTCTGTAGGAGTGAATTCCACACACTCACCACCCTCTGGGTGAAGACATTTCTCCTCACTTCAGTTCTAAAAGGTTTACCCCTTATCCTCAAACTATGACCCCTAGTTCTGGGCTCCTCCACCATCGGGAACATTCTTTCTGAATCTACCCTGCCGAACCCTGTTAGAATTTTATAAGTTTCTATGAGATCCCTTCTCATTCAGACGCCAAATAATAATGAGCAGATGAGCAATGAAGAGTGATCTTTGTTGAGGGATACGTGTTAAGCAAGACACCAGCAAGAACTCCCCTGTTCCTCATCAACATACTGATTGTAGACCGAATGGTCACATATTGGCTGTAAATGAGATAAACCCAGCTTTCTAACACTGGTCGAATGGTCAGCATTTAGACTGCAAGTGGCCATGACTGGCTGGCAGTGTTACACAGTAACGAGCTACAACCAATCAGTTATGTGGCAGCCTCAGCCGGTGCCCACTATGTATGCAACCGCTGTACCCTCCTGCAGGTTTCAGAACCAGCACCAACAGATAGCATAGCATTTCAGTAATCCAGCCTATGGTACCAGCCTCTGCACCCAGTGGGCACACAGACTCCTACAGAGTTTATTTTATTTATTCATTCATTAGTCACATTCACACTGCAATGAAGTTACTGCGAAAATCCCTCAGTTTTCACCTGTTTGGGTACACTGAGGGAGAATTTAGCACGGCCAATTCACCTACCCTGCATATCTTTGGACTGTGAAAGGAAATTGGAACACTCGGAGGAAGCCCACGCAGACATGGGGAGAACATGCAAGCTCCACACGGACAGTGACCCAAGCCAGGAGCTGAACCTGGGTCCCTGGCGCTGTGAGGCAGCAGTGCCACTGTGTCACCCACAGCCAACGCAGTGAGCTCTGCACTCACAGAACACACTGACGGAACGCTCCAGGTTGTCTACATATCCCTCCATTCTCATCCTATTCACGTATTTGTCTAGACACCCCTTAAAAGTCACTCTCATTATCTGCTTCCACCACTTCTCCCAGCAGCGAATTCCAGGCACCCACCACCCTCTGTGTAAAAAAACTTGCCTCGTACATCTCCTTTAAACCTTGCCCCTCACACCTTAAACCTGTGCCCCCTGGTAATTACACTTCCACCCTGGGAAAATGATTCCAACCATCCAATCAATATCAATCAAAAAAATTCAATGTCCTTTCTAAAACCTCTGGGTGTTGGGAAGCAGTCTCATTATTTACTTTACAGAATGAATTACCACAGTCTGAGAGCTTTAGACGCCACCGTGGATGGGCCTCGAGTCGCCTGCTGTCTGAGGAGCAGCTCCATACCGTTTGACATGTTTACGGGCTTGCTCTCGAGCAGGGCTCCAACTCACTGCATAGCTCTTGACGGGGCTTTCTACAAGGTCCAATCAGGAGATTGGTCCAGTCATGGTCGGTGCAGGCTTGGAGGGCCAAAGGGCCTGTTCCTGTGCTGTAACTTTCTTTGTTCTTTGAGAATGGGCATCAACTTGAAGAGCCAATCTGTTACAGAATCACAGACATCCTGTCTTCCAGAATGGCATCTACTAGACTATCAGTGACTGATGGCTTTCTCAACGCACGTTCAAAAGGTCTATTTGAAACCTAATAAAGATGTCAGCATTTACTACAGCAACAGGCCCACTTGAATCAAGAGACAAACCATGACAAAGATCTGCTTAATGTGCTGACTGAATAAATCCCAAACTCCACCTATTAAACAGTCAGTGCTTTCTTGCAGTGAGCTATTTGTCATTAGTTACAACTTGGATACATCGATTTCTTTAAGGTTTTCCAGTTTTCATTCTTGTTCCCACTTTTCGGTAGCGATCCCAATTTGGGAATGTTTAAGTGAATTCACGGTCAAATCTGCAGACACAAACAAGTTGAAGGAATCGCGCCAGTCCTTCTCGAAGGAAGTCTCCTGGGCAAAACTGTCTTCCTGTCTCACACACAGCTCCCTTCACTGAGGAAGTATCACCAACGCAAGGTCCCCTCTAGACCCAGAAGCGGTGTGTTGGACTGAGAGAGGGGTTCAAATACAGGCGTTATAGGAAGGATCATCTAGGTTTGAACGGTTAATTCTGCTTCTCTCTCCGCAGATACTGCCACACTGTAATGGTTTTTACAAGGCCACGGTGTGGACCTTTTAGAATACAAGCTCCCTGATTAAGGCACTGATGGCTTCTCCCTGAAGGAGCCCTGCATGTGTGTATAATGTGGAGCATCAGGAATATTGGCACTCTGGGTTTATATTCTGTGTGAGGAAGTATATAGAATCATAAAATTCCTACAGTGCAGAAGGAGGCCATTCGGCCCATTGAGTCTGCACCAACAACAATCGCCATATCCCCGCAACCCCACATTTTTACCCCATTATTCCTTCTAGCCTACGCATCCCGGGACACTAAGGGGCAACTTAGCATGGCCAATGCACCTAATCCACATATCTTTGGACTGTGGGAGGAAACCGGAGCACCTGGAGGAAACTCACGCAGACATGGGGAGAATGTGCAAACTCCACAGACAGTGACCTGAGCCAGGAATCGATGTCCGAGTGTTGCTGACTATGTAAATAAATCTAAATCTGGTGAAGGGACACCTGCCTCGGTGAGGGAGGGGGTGGGGGTGGAGTTATTCCACAGGCCCGCTGAGTTTATCCAGCATCTTTGGGTTTTATTTCAGATTTCCAGCATCCCCGGTGTTTTATTTCCATTGTAGGGCTGTGTTTTTTCTGAAGAAGACCTTGAGCCTGTAATTCTGAGGGAAGACCGCGACACACTGGAGTTGCAGGCTTCCAGTTTGACATTTGGGAAAGCTCTTGGGAATGCCAGATACGAGAGATTGTGCTGGTCCATTTCTCCCATGGTGTTAATGTTTCACCGGGAATGCAGGATGTGGGCGATTTCTCCGGCTGTTTTTTCTGGGTGGGATTATACGAGCAAAGCATTAATTTAAAATGGTCACTGAGTGGACGAGGAGGTAGTGGGGAATTAAACACTAAACACCAGGAGGTACTGGATTATACACAAGAACAGAGCAGCAGAAATAGTTTCCATTCGCTCTTGAAAACTGCTAGCACAGACATGATGGGCTGAATGCCCTTCCTCTGTTCTATTACCTTCCATAATTCCATAGGTTTCTCTTTTAAAGAAGGAAACTCAATATCTGGACTCCAGGAGAATGCGCGGTGTCATAGTTTCAATGGCTGCAATTTACAGGACGGCGCTCAGTTCATAGCTCTCTCTGCCACTCATATTACTCTATCACTCTGTCTCTGCGTCACTCTGTATCTCTGTATCACTCTGCATCTGTATCTTTCTACCTCAGTATTGCTCTCCCTCTATATCTCTGCCTCCATATCTCTCCATCTTGTATCCCTCTGCCTCGGCACCTCTCTGTATCTCTCTGCGTCTCTGTATCTCTCTGCGTCTCTGTATCTCTCTGCGTCTCTGTATCTCTCTGCGTCTCAGTATCTCTCTGCGTCTCTGTATCTCTCTGCGTCTCTATCTCTCTGCGTCTCTGTATCTCTCTGCGTCTCTGTATCTCTCTGCGTCTCTGTATCTCTCTGCGTCTCCTTTAAGACTCTCCTTAAAACCTTCCTCTTTGACCAAACCTACCATAATATCTTCGTGTTTTTGTCTGAATACAAGAGCACCACAGAATTCCCCTGTATTAAAGATATTGCATAACTGCAAATCTCTGAAGAAGATTCCTATGAACTCAAACATTGGGCCAGATTTGCCAACCTCGCCCGCGGCTGGGGTTCTCCAGTCCCGCTGCAGTGAACAGAGGTTTGGTTGAATTCCAAATTCTCCATTCTCGCTGGCAATCGCAGCAAGGTGTGAACGGCCAGAGAATTCCAGCAACTAAATGTTCCTCTCCCACAGATGCTGTCAGACCCGCTGAGGCTTCCCGACATTTTCTGTTTATGTTTCAAATTTCCAGCACCTGCAGGATTTTGTTTTTATTGAATGGTTGTTGTCCAATTTCTCCCCAGGCGGTGTGGGTCATGGGGACTGAATAGCTGTCGTTGCTCAGTGTGTCACGGGGCTAAGGGTATGTGAGGGGTTTAGCACGCTGACTTTGAATTCTGACTTGGTTGGAGCTCATTCCTTCAGGTCTCCTGTCCTTATTCTATCTTCCCCTGAGGCTGATAACTCTTGGTCAGTGAAACAGTCGAACATTAACGGCCTCCAAACTAAGATGGCATCAGAGCGAGGTGATTTCTTGCAAGCTGTCACCAGCAAACCCTCTAATTCTATCTTTTACTCCCCAAAAGATGTGCGGGTTAGGTGAATTGGCCATGTTAAATTGACCATAATGTCAGGGGATTAGCAGCATAAATGTGTGGGGTTACGGGGATAGGGCCTGGGTGAGATTGTGGTCAGTGCAGACATGACGGGCCAAATGGCCTCCTTCTGCACTGTAGGGATTCTATAATTCATTCTGTGCTTTTAAAACTGTACACTAACTCTTTCAAACAATGATACACTATATTCTGCACCCTCTCCTTTCCTTCTCCCCAGTGTACTCTATGAACAGTATGCTTTGTCTGTATACCACGCAAGAAACAAGACTTCTCACAGTATTCCTAAAATAATGAATCAAATCAAATCAAACATCTGGCAAGAATAAAGTACCCCATGGCCCTCCAGACTTGTGTCGATCATGGTACCCTAAATAAACTAAAAAAAGCCTTCTGCTCTTACTTGGACCGTATCCCTCTATTCCCTCCCTATTCATGAACTATGAAGAGAGGCTGAATAGACTGGGTCTGTACTCGTTGGAGTTTAGAAGGATGAGGGGGGATCTTATAGAGACGTATAAGATAATGAAAGGGATGGATAGGGTAGAGGTAGAGAGATTCTTCCCACTCAGAAAGGACAGCAGGACTAGGGGGCACAGCCTCAAGATAAGGGGGGAGCAGTTTAGAACGGAGTTGAGGAGGAACTTCTTCACTCAAAGGGTGGTGAATCTCTGGAATTCTCTGCCCGTTGAAGTGGTGGAGGCTGCCTTGCTTAATATATTTAAGACGTGGGTAGATAGGTTTTTGGTAGGCAAGGGGATTAAGGGTTATGGGGAGAGGGCGGGAATGTGGAACTGAGCCACGACAGATCAGCTATGATCTTATTGAATGGCAGGGCAGGCTCTAGGGGCTAGATGGCCTACTCCTGCTCCTATTTCTTATGTTCTTATGTTCATGGACGCACCCAGATGCCTCTTAAGTGTTGATAATGTTTCTGCTTCCACCACTTCCTCTGGCAGCGCATTCCACGCACCCATCATTCTCTGTCTGAAAAACTTCCCCTGCAAATCTCCCTGAAACTTTCCCCCTCTCACCTTGAACCTGTGCCCCCTTTGTAATTAACACTTCCACCCTTGGAAAAAATCTCTGACTATCCAGCCTGTCTCAGGGTTGTGTCCATTGGATCATGGAGGTTAGGATGAGAGAGTCCCCTCCTGTTCTCTCCAGCTACACATCTCAGCGAAGCTCACCTGTTAACAATTGGGAAGGGGATTCAGAGATTTCCAAAGACAAGGCTCTTCCCATTGGAGATCAACAAAGTTAACAGAGACGGGGAATGGATCCAGAATCCCCCTCGCCTCCAGTCTCCAGTTCCACACTGGGAGACACATTTACCAAATTAATCTTTTGGGCTGATTAATTTTCGTAACGTTCCCTCGCAGCTTTGGAAAGTGTTCCCCTTCCAATCAGGGAACACTTCAGCAGTCACGGGCATTCAGCCTCTGGTCTTTGGGTAAGCATTCTCCAAGGCTGCCTTCAAGACACACGGCAACGCAGAATCGCTGAGCAGAAACTGATAGCCAAGTTTCGCACACGGGAGGATAGCCTCAACCAGGATCTTGGGTTCATGTCTCAATACATGTAACCCCCACCATTTGGCCTGGGCTTGCAAAACCCTATGAACTGTCCTGGCTTGAGACAATTCAAACCTGTTTAACCTGTGATTATCCCTCACTCCACTCACATTGTCTGTACCTGGAAAGACTTGGTTACCTGTAAAGACTCGCATTCCAACTATTATCTTGCAATTTTGTCTCTGTCTATATATGCCATGTGTGTGAACCCAACTCTCCACTCACCTGATGAAGGGGCAGTGCTCTGAAAGCTCGTGCTACCAAATAACCTGTTGGACTTTAACCTGGTGTTGTGAGACTTCTTATTGTGCCCACCCCAGTCCAACACCGGCATCTCCCCATCTTGGAAAAAAAAGGCTGTTGTTAATGGTCAGAATGGTTATGAATTTCGAAATTGCAGTTGAGTCCTCAGCAGTGTAATGCATGGATCAGGATCTATATAACCAAAGAAGCAAAACAAGCAATTTGGAGACTTTTGTACATCGGACCATTTAATTGTCCGTTCAGCAAATTGAACATCAACTAATTGAAGATGTTCACAAAAAGAGGAGCATCATTTATATCAAGTTGACTAATCTTTTGCAAATCCTTGCTGTGTCCAGGGAGAAGTTGAAATTGCCAGTTCAATTATATTTCATATTGCTGAATGCAAAAAAAACAGTTAATTGGAAATTTTTATGCGTGATTATATAATCATTGACTTATGGAATGCTGCAACACTGGAAGCTATTCCACATCTTTGCATATATTCACTGGTTCCCTTCTCATGCTCCTTAACTCCATATCTTTGTTTCCGTTCAAGCACTTATACCAGCATTACTCTTCACCACTGCTTCAGGGAATGCATTCCAGATCACAACAACTCACTGCTGAGAAAATTATCCCATATTTGTCTCTACTTCATTTGCCAATTCATTTAAATTTGTGCCCTCTGGTTAGTGACCCTCCTACTCTCCCTTACTTACTCTGTCAAATCTGTTCACAATTTGATCAAAAGCTGCTTTTAACCTTCTCTGCTCAAAGACAACCATTCCTCCTCCTCCAGTCTCTCCACAAAACTTGAATTTCTTCCTAGAATAGAATCATCAAATCCCTACAGTGCAGAAGGAGGCCATTCAGCCCATAGAGCCTGTACCGACAACAATCCCACCCAGCCCCACCTATTTACCCTGTTAATCCCACTAACCTACACATCTTGGGACACTAAGGAACAATTTACCATGACTAATCCCCCTAACCTATGCATTTTGGGATGCTAAGGAGCAATTTACCATGGCTAATCCCTCTAACCTATGCATCTTGGGATGCTCAGGAGCAATGTACCATGGCTAATCCCCCTAACCTATGTATTTTGGGATGCTAAGGGGCAATGTACCATGGCTAATCCCCCAACCTATGCATTTTAGGATGCTAAGGAGGAATTTAGCATGGGCTATCAACCTAACTCGCAAATCTCTGGACTGTGGGAGGAAACCAGAGCATCCGGAGGAAACCCATGGGGAGGACGTGCAAACTCCACACAGTGACCCGAGGCCACAATTGAACCCAGGTCCCTGGTGTTGAGGTAAGAAGTCTGACAACACCAAGTTTAAGTCCAACCGATTTATTTGATAATAAACTCACAAGCTTTCAAGGTTTGCCTCTTTGTCAGGTGAATGGAGAGTTCTGGCCTCAGACAGAGCATATAAAGCACGGACAGTTTACAGATTACTGATTAGAATGCGAGTCTTTACACCTAACCTGCTATTCAAGTCTTAAAGTGGCTGACAATGTGAGTGGAAGGAGCACTGATCACAGGTTAAAGAGATGTGTATTGTCTCCTCACTTAGTGCAGTAAGTGAGGTTTTGCAAACCCAGGCAAGTCACGGGGGTTACAGATAGTGCGACATGAACCCAAGATCTGTGAGGTAGCTGTGCTAATCACTGTGCCACCACGCCATCCTAATTCTAGTAAATTACCTCGACGCCCACTCCAAGGCTATGACATTGTTATTAAAATGCGGTGCCCAGAAGTGAACATAAAGCTCCAGTTGGGCAGAACCAGGGTCTCCTAAAAGTTTGGAACTGATTATTCTTGTTGCAAATGGCCATTAATAAAGCCAAGGATCCTGTTTTAACTGTGATAACAGTTATCACAACTTGTTCTGCCACCTTCAAAGGTTTGTGCGGCTATGCTTAGACACATCATGTTTTTGCACTGCCTTGAGTAACACACTATCTTGTTCAAATTGCCTCTCTCCATTCTTCCTGCAAAAACAGGGAAGTCATGTTGGAGTTGTATAGAACTTTGGTGAGGCCACAGCTGGGGTTCTGTGTGCAGCTCTGGTTGCCACATTATAGGAAGAGTATGATTGCCCTGGAGGGGGTTGCAGAGGAGGTTCACCAGGATGCTGCCTAGGATGGAGCATTTAAATTGTGAAGTGAGGTTGGATAGGCTTGGGTTTTTCTCGTTGGAGCAGAGAAGACTGGGGAGCGACCTGGTTGAGATAAAGGGACATGGACAGAATGGATAAGGTGCAGCTGTTCCCCTTAGTTGAAGGGTCAGTCACGAGGGGACATAGGTTCAAAGTGAGGGCTGGGATGCATAGGTGCAATGCGAGGAAAACCTTTTTTATCCAGAGGGTGGTGAGGGTCTGGAATGCAGTGCCTGGGAGGGTGGTAGAGGCAGGCTGTTTCACGTCCTTTATAAAGTATCTGGATGAGCACTTGGCATGTCGTAAAATTCGAGGCAGAATTTGCAAGAATATCAACAACAATTTATACTTTGTTTTATTCATCCATAGAATGTGGGCATCGCTGGCTAAGCCAACATTTACTTGCCCTTGAGAAGGTGATGGTGAGCTGCCATCTTGAACTGCTGCAGTCTCTGAGGTGTAGAAACACCACAGTGCTTAGAGGGGGGCAGCACAGTGGCGCAGTGGTTAGCTTTGCTGCCTCACAGTGCTACAGGCCCGGGTTCAATCCCAGCTTCAGGTCACTCTCTGTGTGGAGTTTGCATATTCTCCTGTGTTTGCGTGTGTTTCCTCTGGGTGCTCCAGTTTCCTTCCACAGTCCAAAGATGTGCAGGTTAGGTTGATTAGCCATGCTTAATTAACCCTAGTATCAGGGGATTAGTAGGCTAAATATATGGGGTTATGGGAATAGAGGCTGGGTAGATATGTGGTCAGTGCAGACTCGATGGGTAGAATGGCCTTCTTCTGCATTGTATGGATTCTATGATTTTGACCCAGTGACAGTGAAGGAATGGCAGTATATTTCCAAATCGGGATGGTGAGTGGCTTGGAGGGGAACTTCCAGGTGGTGGTGTTCCCATGTATCTGCTGCCCTTGTCCTTCTCAATAGCAATGGTCATGGTTTGTGAGTTACTGCAGTGCATCTTGTAGATGATACACGCTGTTACCACTGAGCTTCAGTGGTGGAGGGATTGAACCTTTGTGAGTAAGGTGCCAATCAAATGGGCTGCTTTGTCCTGGATGGTGTTGAGCTTCTTAAGCATTGTTGGAGCTGCACGCATCCAGGCAAGTGAGGAGTATTCCATTGTGGATGGTGGACAGCCTTCAGTGAGTCAGGAAGTGAGTTACTCGCTGCAGGATTCCCAGCCTCTGACCTCTTCTTGTAATGATGTAGAGATGCCGGCGTTGGACTGGGATAAACACAGTAAGAAGTCTCACAACACCAGGTTAAAGTCCAACCAGTTTATTTGATAGTAATCCCACAAGCTTTTGGAAACGGTGTTCCTTCATCAGGTGTGTGACGAAGGAACACCGTTTCTGAAAGCTTGTGGGATTACTATCAAATAAACTGGTTGGATTTTAACCTGGTGTTGTGAGACTTCTTACTCTGTTCTTAAAACCATAGTATTTCTATGCCTGGTCCAGTTCAGTTTCAATGATAACCCCCCGGATGTTGATAGTGGAGGAGTGAATGATGGTGATATTATTTGAATGTCAGGGGATGATGGTTAGATCCTCTCTTGTAGGAGATGGTTATTGCCTGGCACTTGTGTTACTTGCGCATATCTGCCCAAACCTGGATTTGTAGAGGTGTTGCTGACAATCAGCACTCTCTTCTCATGCAGTATAAATTGCTGTGCACCTTACCTTCGGTATGCCTGTGAATTGTCCTGATGAGTACAGGATGAAAAGCTTCGACAGCATGTCCCTTTTT
Source organism: Carcharhinus amblyrhynchos (assembly GCF_965287045.1). Classification (NCBI taxonomy): domain Eukaryota; kingdom Metazoa; phylum Chordata; class Chondrichthyes; order Carcharhiniformes; family Carcharhinidae; genus Carcharhinus; species Carcharhinus amblyrhynchos. Next base: position 51,262,219 of record NC_137340.1, read on the forward strand.
GCAGCAATACTTAAGTTCTGTATTAACAACCTTCCTTTGTGCAACTTAGCAAAAAACTGTCAAATGCAAATAATTAGGAAGCAATTTGAACCATTGGAACTCCATTCAGTCAGAATGAACTGAGCCTTTGAAATAATGAATGATGAGAGTGAATCAGATGACTTTGGTTCATTGGGATTCTAAATGATGTGAGGGAATGAGAGGAAGGTTTGGTTGGTTGAGATTTACTGCAATGGGAATGGATTTGAGCCCATTCAATCTACACTGTGAGAGTGAACGGGGAAAGATTGACGGCACTGGAATACTGACTGAAGAAAGGGAATTTGACAAGCGGTTTGGTTCATTGGAACTGCGTGTGAGCCAGCGGCACAGTGGTTAGCACTGCTGTCTCACAGCGGCAGGGGCCTCATGTTCGATTCCAGCCTTGGGTGACTGTCTGTGTAGAGTTTGCACGTTCCCCCTGTGTCTGCATGGGTTTCCTCCCACAGTCTGAAAGATGTGCTGGTTAGTTGCATTGGCCGTGCTTAAATTCTCCCTCAGTGTCCCCGAACAGGTGCCAGAGTGTGGCGACTAGGGGGTTTTCACTGTAACTTCATTGCAGTGTTAATGTAAGCCTTACTTGTGACTAATAAATAAAAAATACTTGATGCATCAAATGGAGTAAATAATGTGAAACTGCTTCCACCAGGAACTATATGAATAACCAGAGAAAAATTGGGTAAATAACCTTGGAAGAGTTGAGGAGAATGTTTTATGCAGCACAGTCAGAAAGGGCAGTGGAAACAGATTCAAAGGCAATTTCCAAGAGGGAATTGTATGTGTACTTGAAAAGGAAAGGTTTGCAGGGATGTGGATGGCACAGTGATTAGCAGTGCCAGGGACCTGAGGGGGTTGGACTATGAACAGAGGGGGTTGGACTATGAAGAGAGACTAAATAGACTGGGTCTGTACTCATTGGAGTTTAGAAGGATGAGGGGGGATCTTATAGAGACGTATAAAATAATGAAGGGGATGGATAGGGTAGAGGTAGAGAGATTCTTCCCGCTTAGAAAGGACAGCAGGACTAGAGGGCACAGCCTCAAGATAAGGGGGGGGGGATGCAGTTTAGATCAGAGTTGAGGAGGAACTTCTTCACTCAAAGGGTGGTGAATCTCTGGAATTCTCTGCCCGTTGAAGTGGTGGAGGCTGCCTCGCTGAATATATTTAAGTCACGGGTAGATAGACTTCTGACAGACAAGGGAATTAAGGGTTATGGGGAGAAAGCAGGAAAGTGGAACAGATCCACTTCAGATCAACCATGATCTTATTGAATGGTGGGGCAGGCTCGAAGGGCTAGATGGCCTACTCCTGCTCCTATTTCTTATGTTCTTATGTTCCATTCCAGCCTCTGGTCACTGTGTGGGGTTTGAATGTTCTCCTTTAGACTACATGGATTTCCTCCGGGTTGCTCCGGTTTCCTCCCAAAGTTCAAAGATGAGCAGATTAGGTGGATTGGCTGTGCAAAATCACCCTTTAGTGTTTAAGGATGTGTAGGTGAATGGGATTGGCTGTAATAAATTTTGATTTGATTTGATTTATTATTATCACATGTATCAGCATACAGTGAAAAGTATTGTTTCTTGAGTGCTATACAGGCAAAGCATACCATTCATAGAAAAGGAAAGGAGAGAGTGCAGAATGTAGTGTTACAGTCATAGCTAGGGTGCAGAGAAAAGTCTACTTAATGCGAGGTAGGTCCATTCAAAAGTCTGATGGCAGCGAGGAAGAAGCTATTCTTGTGTCAGCTGGTACATGACCTTAGACTTTTGCTTAATATAAAAAAGGATAGCAAGAGTTTTTATAAATATATAAAAAGGAAGAGGCTGACTAGGGTGAATGTTGGTCCTTTAGAGGATGAGAAAGGGGACCTAGTGGTAGGGGATGGGGATATGGCTAAGGTCTTGAATAACTTTTTTGTTTCTGTCTTCACGGAGGAGGACGTGAATAATTTGCCGGGTGTTAGCGATGGAAAGGTGGTAGGACTGGAGGGTCTTAATGACATTACTGTTACTAGAGAGGCGGTGCTCGACAGACTGGAGGGGCTGATTGTGGACAAGTCCCCAGGACCGGATGGAATGCATCCGAGGGTTCTGAAAGAAATGGCGGAGGTGATAGTGGATGCCTTGGTGGTTATTTTCCAGACGTCGCTGGATTCCGGGGAAGTGCCGGATGATTGGAAAACGGCTAATGTTACGCCGTTGTTTAACAAGGGTGCCAGGCAAAAGGCGGGGAATTATAGGCCGGTTAGTTTAACGTCTGTGGTAGGTAAAATGTTAGAATCTGTCATTAAGGAGGAAATTGCGAGGCATCTTGAAGGGAATTGCTTGATAGAGCAGATGCAGCACGGTTTCATTAAAGGGAAGTCGTGTCTGACAAATTTACTGGAGTTCTATGAGGATGTGTCTAGGGCGGTGGATAGAGGAGAGCCGGTGGATGTGGTCTTTCTAGATTTTCAGAAGGCGTTTGACAAAGTGCCTCACAAGAGGTTATTGCAGAAGGTCGAGGGACATGGAGTTGGGGGTAGGGTGTTAGCGTGGATAGAGGATTGGTTGTCAAATAGAAGGCAGAGAGTGGGGGTCAACGGGTGCTATTCGGATTGGCGGATGGTGACTAGTGGAGTGCCCCAGGGGTCGGTGCTGGGGCCTCAGCTTTTTACCATTTATATAGATGATCTGGAGGAGGGAACCGAGTGTAGAGTGTCGAAATTTGCTGATGACACCAAGATTGGGGGAACGGCAAATTGTGCGGAGGGTGTGGAGAGTCTGCAGAAGGATCTAGATAGGCTGGGCGAATGGGCCAGGAAATGGCAAATGGAATTTAATGTTGGCAAGTGTGAGGTGGTCCACTTTGGTAGGAAGAATGGTAGGAAGGACTATTACTTACGGGGCGAAAAACTGCAGCAGGCGACGGTGCAGAGGGACCTCGGGGTCCTTGTGCATGAGTCGCAAAAACCCAGCTTGCAGGTGCAGCAGGTGGTCAGGAAGGCGAATGGGATGCTGGCCTTCATAGCGAGGGGGATTGAATATAAAAGTAGGGAGGTCTTGCTGCAGCTGTGTAGGGCATTGGTGAGGCCGCAGCTGGAGTACTGTGTGCAGTTTTGGGCGCCGCACCTGCGCAAAGATATTTTGCCCTTGGAGGGAGTGCAGAGGAGGTTTACTAGGCTGATACCGGAGTTGAGGGGGTTGAGCTATGAGGAGAGGCTGAATAAACTGGGCTTGTACTCGTTAGAGTTTAGAAGAATGAGGGGAGATCTCATTGAGCCGTATAAGATGATGAATGGGATGGATAGGATAGAGGTGGAAAGACTCTTCCCGCTCAAAAAAGACAGTAGGACTAGGGGGCACAGCCTCAAGATAAAAGGGGGGCGGTTTAGAACGGAGTTGAGGAGGAACTTCTTCACTCAAAGGGTGGTGAATCTCTGGAATTCTCTGCCCGTTGAAGTGGTGGAGGCTGCCTCGCTAAATATTTTTAAGACGCGGGTTGATGGGTTTTTGATAGGAGAGGGGATTAAGGGTTATGGGGAGAGGGCGGGAAAGTGGAACTGAGCAGCGACAGATCAGCCATGATCTTATTGAATGGCGGGGCAGGCTCGAAGGGCTGGATGGCCTACTCCTGCTCCTATTTCTTATGTTCTTATGTTCTTATATTTTGCCTGACGGAAGAAGGTGGAAGAGAGAATGTCCGGGATGCATGAGGTCCTTAATTATGTTGGCTGCTTTGCCGAGGCAGTGGGAAGTGTAGACAGAGTCAATGAAGGGGAGGCTGGTTTGCGTGATGGATTGGGCTACACTCATGACCTTTTGTAATCTCTTGCAGTCTTGGACAGAGCAGGAACCATACCAAGCATGGTGTAGCACTGCTGCCTCACAGCGTGAGGGACCTGCGTTCGATTCCCAGCTTGAGTCACTGTCTGTGTAGAGTTTGCACATTCTCCCCATGTCTGTGTGGGTTTCCTCCGGGCGCTCCAGTTTTCCTCCACCGTCCAAAGATGTGCTGGTTAGGTGCATTGGCCGTGCTAAATTGCCCCTTTGTGTACCTGAACAGGCACCGAATTGTGGTGACTTGGGGATTTTCACAGTAACTTCAATGCAGTGTTAATGTAAGCCTTCTTGTGACTAATAAATAAACTTTACTTTAACTTTAAAAAAAATGCAGAGGTTTATGATGATATGGTGGCGGGCCTGGGTAAGATGCTCTGTCGGAGAGTCGGTGCAGACTCAATGGGCCGAGTGGTTTATTCCTGCACCGTAGGGATGCTATGAGTCAAGACCTGAGCTGAGTATGACTAATTAGATAGAAGGAGCATGATGGGATGAATGGCCTCCTTCTGCACTGCATGATCGTATAAATTTGGGGTTGAGCTTTGTTCTTTGTGGATCTGGATAGAGATAAACGAGAGGTGGTGAAATGTGATTTATTTGCTATTTCTACAAGACTGGGAGTTGTGTCTATTCAACAAGATGCGCAAAGCCTGACTGCAAAGTAATTGCATTGGGAAGATGTCAGAACGTTGAGCAAGTCAGAATTTTAAAGTGAATTCCAGGTGTTGTGGAGGCAGATGTGCATCATTAGGTTTCCGTGCTTGCGTGCAGAAATTTCGAGAGCCCCGGACCATGCATTCGAAGCGATGCCATTAGCAGACAAACCATCAATAACATTAAGGACAGAACACTGCATTACCGGAAGGAACAGCCGGATGCTGAGGCAGTAATGTTGGAATTCTGAAGGATGTAACCCAATGGGCCGAAGCAGCTTCTTTCATGTGAACCCAACCTCTGATAATATATTTATTCCCCACCTAACATTTGGCTTATCTCCTGTCGACAGCTGCCGCAGCTATAGACTCTGTCTCCAAAGAGCGGCCGTTTCATCTCACTGGGAACTATCCTGGATGTTTCAGGATCAGTGGGTCGCTCTTCCCATTTTGGAGGCAGGAAGTTGGAGGTTCAAGTTCCACTTCAGAAACTTAAGCGCTCAATCTCAGTTACATTTCAGTATCGCACTGAGGGAGTGCTGCAATGTTGGAGGTGCTGTCCTTTATATGGTAGCTTAGCTAAGGCCCTCTCACCCCCTCAGAACATAAGAACATAAGAAATAGGAGCAGGAGTAGGCCACCTAGCCCTTCGAGCCTGCCCCGCCATTCAATAAGATCATGGCTGATCTGTCGTGTCTCAGTTCCACTTTCCCGCCCTCTCCCCATAACCCTTAATCCCCTCTCTTATCAAAAACCCATCAACCCGCGTCTTAAACATATTTAGCAAGGCAGCCTCCACCACTTCAACGGGCAGAGAATTCCAGAGATTCACCACCCTTTGAGTAAAGAAGTTCCTCCTCAACTCTGTTCTAAACCGCCCCCCCTTTATCTTGAGGCTGTGCCCTCTAGTCCTACTGTCCTTTCTGAGCGGGAAGAGCCTCTCCACCTCTATCCTATCCGTCCCACAATCCATCCTATTTCCTCCCACAGTCAGAAAGACGTGCTGGTTTGGTGCATTGGCCATGCTAAGTTCTCCTTCAGCGTACCCAAACAGGTGCCGGAGTGTGGCAACTAGGGGATTTTCACAGTGACTTCATTGTGGTGTTAATGTAAGCCTACTTGTGACACTAATAAATAAACTTGAAAATCATTCCCCAAAGTACAGTTAAAAATCAGCTTTGAAATTACAGAACTGTTTCACTCAACTGGGAAGCTTTCCCTCTATCAGTATCAAATCCCAAGACAAGAAAGTAAAAACAAAGACATAGGAAAGGAATGGCTCTGCCAACAGCTCGGCAGCTCCACGTGGCATGCGCAGAACAGAAAGATCCTGGATTTGAACCTGATTGTTTGCTGAAAAAGTCTCTCAGCTGAGGTGGCAGCAGAGATGTTAGCCTCAGCACCCTGATAAAGGAAGGAAGAAAATATTATGCAAATTCAAGATTTCTTTTCATAATTTGACCTACAAACAGTCACACTCCTTTACATAAAAACACAATCTTATCATCATTCAGACCAGGAGGATTTTCCCATCCCGCGGCAGTGAACAGAGATTTGACGGGCCAAATCCTCTGATCTCACTGGAGCGGGAGCGTAGCATGAACACCGGTAAGATTGCACCCACTCACACACACTTGCATAAAGACGCAGACACACACAAAATAAAGATGCAGACACAAAAACACACGCATGAAGACACACACACGTGAAGATGCAGACACACACATGAAGCCACACACACACACACACAAAAACACAGACACATGAAGAGACACACATGAAGATGCACACACACACACACACACACACAGAGAAAGATGCACATATAAGGACACACTCTGGCACACGCAACTCTGACACTGGCACACGCACGCTCTGACACACGTACACTCTGACACACATGAAGATGCAGATACACATACACATGAAGCCACATACATGCACACACACACAAACACACACAAAGCCACACACATGACGACACAGATACAATGAAGATGCAGACACACATGCACATGAAGACACACACAAGCACACACACGTGAACTCACATACACACGCAGACAAAGACACACACACATGAAGATGCATGCACACACACACACACACTCACATACACACAGACATTCTCTGGCTGCTCCTGTTTGTTCTTTGGGTAATGATGTGATGGAAACTTTATGGGTTGTTAAGTTTCTTTTTGTGCAGAAGCTGTTGATCTTTTTCACAGTTTTAAGGAGGTAGCCAGAGGAGTAAAAGAAATAATCCCTTCCCTCCCCCTGTCACCCCCGCGCCGTCTCTCGGTGTGTGTGCGAGCATCATGCTGGAAGAAACATCTGCTTGGAAACAAGATGGATGAAGCATTGCGCCTCTCTGTGCTTCATTCAGGATAAAGACAGACTCTGGGAAATGATGGCTCCTGGGGATGGAGATGTGAGCTAAAGCTAGACAGTACGGTCCTAATTATTTATCTTTTTGACTCTCTGCATGAAAATCATGTCAGTGTTATTTAGAAAATGAATGTTGGCCATTCATCACTTCGCAAAGTGGGTTACAGTCAATTAAATACTTTATTGAAGTGTAATCACTGTTGCAATGGAGGGAAATGAGCACAGCAAGACTCCAGAAACAGATATTCTTTGAGTGAAGCGTTCTTCTAAAAGCGCTGTGTCATCTCCTGTGTCAGCTTGAGAAGCGGCATGGGGGCCTTGGTTTGAACGTGATGAATGAAAGTCAGCGCCTCCAACTGTGCAGCGCTCCCTCGGTGCAGCACCTGGGATGTCACCTTAGATTATTTGTTCGAGTCTAGCATGGAATTTGAGCACGTGGCCTTCTGACTCAGAGCTTCCCGCTGAGCCACTGCCTCGCACAATCGCAAATGTAGGTCCCTAGAAACAGGAGAATTCATAACGGGGAATAGAGAAATGGCTGAGGAATTAAATTTGTTCTTTGCTTCAGTCTTCACAAAGGAAGACATGAATAATGTACTAGAATTGCTGAGAGAAACATGTTTTAATGAGGAGCTGAAGGAAATCAGCATTAGTAGAGAAATGGTTTTGGGGAAACTGATGGGATTGAAGGTGGATTAATCTCCAGTCCTGATATTCCACATTCCAGAGTACTTAAGGAAGTGGCCTGGAAATAGTAGATCCATTGGTGGTTATTTTCCAAAATTCTTTGGACTCTGGAACTGTTCCTACAGATTGGAGGGTAGCTAATGTAAGCTCACTATTCAAAAAGGGAGCTAGAGAGAAAACAGGAACTACAGACCAGTCAGCCTAATGTTGGCACTGGGGACGGGGCTAGAGTCCATTATCAAGGATTTCATAACTCAGCATTTGCAAGGCAGTGGTATAATCAGACAAAGTCAGCGTGAATTTACAAAGGGGAAATCATGCATGAGGAATCTATTGGAATTTTTTGAGGATGTAACTAGTAGAGTTGACCGAGGAGAACCAGTGGATATGGTTTATTTAGACTTTCAGAAGGTTTTCGGAAAGGTCTCACATTACAGATTACTATGTAAAGTTAAAGCACACAGGATTACAGGTAATGCTTTGAGATTGATGGAAAGCTGGTTAGCAGAGAGGAAGAAAAGAGTTGGCATAAATGGGTCGTTTTCTGATTGACTACTGGGGTGCAGCAGGGATCTGTGCAAGGACCCCAAATGTTCACATTATATATTAATGATTTGGAAGAGAGAACTGAATGTATTATCTCCAAATTTGCAGAAGGTACAAAGTTGGGCGAGAGGGTGAGCTGTGAGGAGGATGCAGAGATGCTTCAGGGTGTGGGTATCTGCATGACAAGTGCAGTATAATGTGGAAAAATGTGAGGCTATCCACTTTGGTAGCAGTAATAGGAACACAGATTATTACTTGATTTAGGTGTAAATTGAGAAAAGTAGATACTCAGCAAGACCCTGGCATTCTTTGCTTCAGTCATTAAAAGAAAGCGCACAGGTACAGCAGATAGTAAAGAAGGCAAATGCATGTTGGCCTTCGTAGCGAGAGGGTTTGGTTATAGGGATAGGGATGTTTGCTGCAATTGTATCGGGCATTGGAGTATTGTGTACAGTTTTGGTGTCCTTATCTGAGGAAGAATGTTCTTGCTTTAGAGGGAGTACAGCAAAGGTTTACCGGGCAGATTGACACAGAGGAGAGATTAATTTGGTTAGGATTATATTCACTGGAGTTTAGAAAAGTGAGAGGGGATCTCATAGAAACTTCCAAATTCTAACAGATTCAGAAAGAACGTTCCCAACGTTGGGGGAATCCAGAACTCAGGGTCATTGTTTGAAGATAAGGGGTAAACCTCTCAGAACTGAGGTGAGGAGAAATTTCTTCACCCATGGGTGGTGAACGTGTGGAATTCACTACCACAGAATATAAGAACATAAGATATAGGAACAGGAGTAGGCCATCTAGCTCTTCGAGCCTGCCCCATCATTCAATAAGATCATGACTGATCTGAAGTGGATCAGTTCCACTTTCCCGCTTTCTCCCCATAACCCTTAATTCCCTGGTCTATCAGAAATCTATCTACCCATGACTTAAATATATTCAGCAAGGTATCTTCCACCACTTCACTGGGCAGAGAATTCCAGAGATTCACCAGTTGAGGCTAAAATGTTGTGTGATTTCCAAGAAGAAATTAGATAAATCTCTTGGTATTGAAGGGATCAAGGGATATGAGGGGAAGAGAGGGGATCAGGATACAGAATTTGATGATCAGCCATGATCAGAATGAATGGTGGAACAGGTTCCAAGGGCCGAGTGGCCTACTCCTGCTTCTAGTTTCTATGTTTCTTCTTTAATGTACCTGTGCTTTTCACCTGAGCCACTCGCTGTGGTGGCAAGTTTCACGTTCTGACCACTCTCTGGGTAAAGAACTTCCTCATGAATTCTTTACTGGATTTAAAAATGACTATCTTCTACTTCATCGCCTCTCACTGTGGTCCCTCCATGAGTGAAAACAGCTCCTCTGCCTTTACTGTGTCAAAACCTTCCACCATTTTTGAAGAGCTCTATTTGGTCATCCCTCAATCGTCACTTTTCTGGAGAAAAGTTCTCCAGCCCAGTCAGAGGAAACTGGAAGTTTAGAATCCCTACAGTGCAGAAGGAGGCCATTCGGCCCATCGTGTCTGCACCAACAACAACCTCTCCCAGGCCCTATCCCTGTAACTCCACACATTTGCCCTTCCAATCCCCTGACACGAAGGGGCAATTTAGCCAATCCACCTAACCTGAAAATCTTTGGACTGTGGGAGAAAATTGAGCACGCGGAGAAAACCCACGCAGACACGGGGAGAATGTACAAATTCTACACGGGCTAGTGACCCGAAGTTGGAATCAAACCCGGGTCCCTGGCACTGTGAGGCAGCAGTGATAACCATTGCGTGTGTTTCATTGCAGTGAGAAGAGGTTGAGGGATACGATGGGAAAATGAGTGGTGGTATTGAACGAGATAACGGATTTTTGGATTTAATGGCTGCTTCATGCTTCAACCAATCATTAGGGGATGGAGTACTCTGGCGAGTGTGTACAGTGGCTCAGTAACTGTGTGTTTTTTGAGTTTCACCTGATGCAGCCACAGTAACACTTGATCAAATTGCTCAGAAGGTGTTAATGAAAGGAGCTTCGCTGAATAAAACGGAACAGCATTACCGTCACATTGTACGTCAATTATTAGCACGTCAAGCACGATATTTGAAACCTCTCAGTACAATTAGAAGGGAAGATTACGGGCACTCTGAATAGCATCAGGATGAGTTCATAGAATAGAATCTTTAAAGAATGGAATCTTTGTTGTTGGTGCAGACTCAATGAGCCCACTGAGTCTGCACCAATAACAATCCCATTCAGACCCTGTCCCCATAATAATTACGCTGATAATCTGTGCGTGCCAGGGCAACTTAGCATGGCTAATACACCTAACCCGTGCATCTTTGGAGTGTGGGAGGAGCACCCAGAGGAAACCCATGTCGACACAGGGAGAACGTGCAGACTCTGCACAGACAGTGACCCAAGCCAGGAATCAAACCCAGGTCCCTGGAGCTGTGAGGCAGCAGTGCTAACCACTGTGCCACTCTTCATGATGGAGCATTACAATCAATTAGGGTAGCTGAACTCAGGGAGCAGACAGTCAGTCTGATATCAACCTGCAATTAGGGAAAAACCTGACCATAAAAGTTTACAACACGAAAGAAGACTGTTTTGTTGATTTATTTGTGCTTGGTTAGAGCATTCTGAAACAATAGTGTTGCCTTGTGCTCTCTCCACAACCTTAAATCTTCTTCTGAATGAAACATTTATCCAATTTTCCACCAAAATGACTGCAATGGTGTAATCTGCCTCAAATTATTGCCCATGGCTAAGACTTTTTAAGTTCTAACTTTGTTCTGGAAGTTTTCGAGTCGCTTTCCTCACTCTCACAGTTAATTTATTACAGGGAGAGCAAGACAACTCATCTCTAAAATGGAATTAGTGGAAATAGCCTTTCCCTATTCGCTCTGCTAAAACCCATCAACATTTTACCAAGCTCCATTTAATCGTTTCTCTGCCTGAGTGGGAATAATTCCAGTATTGTCAAGCTCTCCTAATAAATACAGTTTCTCCGGGGGTGATATCAGCCTGGTAAATATTTTCTACAGCCTTATTGTACTTTGTATAATGGAGGTTTTGGACTTTCATCCAGCCCACCAGCACCCCCACTTTCTCAGAAAACTAAGGAATTTTGGAGTGTCCACTACGACTCTCACCAACTTTTACAGATGCACCATAGAAAGCATTCTTTCTGGTTGTATCACAGCTTGGTATGGGCTCCTGCTCTGCCCAAGACTGCAAGGAACTACAAAAAGTTGTGAACATAGCCCAGTCCATCACACAAACCAGCCTCCCACCCATTGACTCTGTCTACACTTCCCGCTGCCTCAGAAAAGCAGCCAGCATAATTAAGGACCCCGTGCACCCCGGACATTTTCTCTTCCACCTTCTTCCATCGGGAAAAAGATACAGAAGTCTGAGGTCACGTACCAACCAACTCAAGAACAGCTTCTTCCCTGCTGCTGTCAGACTTTTCAATAGACCTACCTCACATCAAGTTGATCTTTCTCTACACTCTAGCAATGACTGTAACACTACATTCTGCACTTTCTCCTTTCCTTCTCTATGAACGGTATGCTTTGTCTGTATAGTGAGCAAGAAACAATACTTTTCACTGTACGTTAATACATGTGACAATAATAAATCAAATCAAAGCACTTCGACTGTCGTAACATTGATTTTCACAGTTCACTTCCATTGTTCAGATGAGTCATTAGCCTGCCTGCTCTCTCAGATGGACACAAGTGGTACTACACCTCTCTTTTGACAAAGAGCAGGGGGCCAGACCAACATTTGCCCATGACCAGTATCAGATTGTTTAGCCTTTATCACATTGCTATCTCTGTGAGCTTACTGTGTACAGGTTAGCTGCCTTTTAGGTGCACACTGACAGCGACCACACTTCAGAAGTTTTTCTTATCCTGTGAAGCGTTTTTAGACATTCTGGGGCCATGAAAGTTGCTATATAAATGCACTTTTTACTTCTTGTAATACATACCCCTAATTTTTTTATTCTTTTATGTATGTTGGGCGTCACTGGCTAGCCAGCATTTTTTCTGTTCAATTTAATTTGATTTATTATTGTCACATGTATTAGCATACAGTGAAAAGTATTGTTTCTTGCATGCTATACAGTCAAAGCATACCGTTCATAGAGAAGGAAAGGAGAGCGTGCTGAATGTATTGTTAACAGTCATAGCGAGGGTGTACAGAAAGATCAACTTAATGCAAGGTAAGTCTATTCAAAAGTCTGACAGCAGCAGGGAAGAAGCTGTTCTTGAGTCGGTTGGTACATAACCTCAGACTTTTACATTTTTTCCCAATGGAAGAAGGTGGAAGAGAGAATGTCCAGGGTGCATGGGGTCCTTAATTACGCTGGCTGCTTTTCGAAGGCAGTGGGAAATGTGGACAGAGTCAATGGATGGGAGGCTGGTTTGTGTGATGGATTGGGCTACATTTGCAACCCTTAGTAGTTCCTTGTTGTCTTGGGCAGAGCAGGAGCCATACCAAGCTGTGATACAACCAGGTGTTTCTGTAAAGGTTGGTGAGAGTGATAGTGAACATTCCAAATTTCCTTTGTCTTCTGAAAAAGTAGAGGCATTGGTGGGCTTTCTCAACTATAGTGTTGGCATGGGGGCACCAGTGGGGACTGGCATTTAATACCAGTCTCTAGTTGCCCATCAGAAAGTGATGGTGAGCTGCCTTCTTGAACCGTTACAGTCCATGTGGTGTAGGTACACCTCAGTGCTGTTAGAGAGGGAATCCCAGGATTTTGACCCACTGACAGTGAAGGAACGGCGATACATTTCTACGTCAGAATGGCGAGTGACTAGGAGGGGAACCTGCCGTTGGTGATGTGAATAAATATCTAAAATTATAACATTTCAAGCTATGAGACACTAATCAGTTCTGATGGAAGCAGACCAGAAGTGGGATATGTGATGGCTGCCTTTATAAGGGGAAATGGTGGTAACATCGCCAAGGCCCACTCTATCTGAAAATTTTAACATAGTTTTTTTGCATTCAAATTTCCTCAGAAATGAACAATTATCATTTAAATCAAGGCCAGAATTCTCCAGCCTCGCCTGTGGCTGGGATTCTCCAATCCCGCTGCTGTGAATGCAGATTCACCCGAGTGCCAAATTCTCCATCCTTGCTGGTAGCCGTAGCAGGGTGTACGAGCCTGGAGAATTCCAGCTCAAGTTCCTAATTGGGAATGTGTTTATCATACAATCCCATCCTGCTTCGCGGACACATACTCAAATCCCACATCCACGGCCTCTGCTAGAATTTAAATTTGATTAATTAACAAATCTGAAATCATAGAATCCCTGCAGTGCAGAAGGAGGCCATTCGGCCCATTGTGTCTGCAACGACCACGATCCCACCCAGGCCCTTTTCCCGTAACCCCACATATTTACCCTGCTAACCCCCCTGACAGCAGGGTCAATTTTTAGCATGGCCAATCCATCCAGGCATCTTTGGACTGTGGGAGGAAACTGGAGCACCCAGGGGAAATCCACTCAGACATGGGAAGAATATGCAGACTCCGCACAAACAATGACCCGACGCCAGAATTGAACCCGGGTCCCTGGCGCTGCGAGGCAGCAGTGCTAACCGCCGGGTCACTGTGTCACCCTAATTTAGCATTGACCATGCTAAATTCTCCTTCCGTGAACCTGAACAGGCCCCAGAATGTGGCGACTCGGGGATTTTCACAGTAACTTCATTGCAGTGTTAATGTAAACCTACTTGTGACACTAATAAACAAACCGACCACAATCCCACCCAGGCCATATTCCCGTAACCCCACATATTTATCCTGCTAACCCCCCTGACAGTGGGGCCAACTTTTAGCATGATCAATCCACCCAGGCATCTTTGCACAGTGGGAGGTAAACCTGTGGAGGGGCTGTCCAATACCAGAAAAGTTGGGAGAGAATGGGATGATGTCCCTTGATTCTGACTTTAATTGGAGGATTTGGGAACCTATCTCTGTGGAGTGGGTCCCCATCCCTTGGTGACCTGTCACTGGGTAAACTGGCCAAACACAGGACAGCAAAGGGAACTCATCCCGACTGGATCTCCCAATACTTTCACCTGACCCCTCTCCACTATCACCTCCAAATCCCTTTCACGGGACCAGGGAATGTCAACCCTTCATTCTTTTATCTATGGGATCTTGCTGTGAGCAAAACAGTTACTGAATTTGCCTGAATCATTCTTTGGACTCAACAAAATAATTATATAAATAAGAATCGTAAGAATTAGGAGTAGGAGTAGCTATTCAGCCCTTCGAGTCTGCTCTGCCATTCAGTACGATCTTAGCTGATCTCATCTCCGCCTCATCCCCATTTTCCTGCCCTTCTTCATAACCCTTCAACCCATTACTAATTAAAAATCTGTCCATCTCCTCCTTAAATTTACTCATGGTCCTGGTATCCACCGTACTCTGGGGTAGCGAATTCCACAGATTCACTCCCTTTGGGAGAAGTAATTTCTCCTCAACTCTGTTTTAAATTTGCTACCCCTTATCCTAAGACTGTGACCTCTCGTCTTAGAATACCCCACAAGAGGAAGCATCCGCTCCACATCGACTTTGTCAATCCCTTTCATCATCTTGTACACTTCAATTTGACCTCCTCTTATTCTTCTAAACCACTGCGAACATAGGCCTAAACTGTTCAATCTCTCTTCATTTGACAAACCCCTCATCTCTGGGATCAATCTAGTGAATGCCCTCTGAACAATCCCCAATGCAACTGCATCCTTCCTCAAGTAAGGGGACCGAAACTGTACACAGTACTCCATGTGCCATCTCACCAATGCCTTGTAAAGTTGCAGCAACATTCTCTTACCTTTTATAATCTATCCCTTTGGCTATAAATGCCAAAATTCTACTTGCTGGCCATCTGAAATATTGACAAAAAATTGCTGGAAATACTCAGCTGGTCAGGCAGCTTCTGTGGGGAGAGAAACAGAGTTAATGGGGCAAATTTTACCATCCCACCCATCACAGGAATCGGAGTGGGTGAGGGGCAGAAAGACTTCAGGCAGGATTTTCCAGTTTCGCGGCAAACACGGCCGGAAAATCCCATCCAATGTTTCAAATCCAACATGACTCTCCTTCAGAACTTGCTAACTCTGTTTTTGTCTCCACAGCCATTGAGTATTTCCAGCATTTTCCATTTTTAACATCAGAATAATGAATTACCCTTTAGTTAAGAACAGGCATCGCCTTGAGAAGGGCAATTAGAGATGGGCAATAAATATTGGGTTTGCCTCAGTGCTGTGTGTTAGTTCTGGGAGCTGTCAGAGTTTAAATAAGACCATAAGACATGGGAGCAGAATTAGGCCACTCAGCCCATTGAGTCTGCTCCGCTATTCTATCGTGGCTGATATTTTTCTCATCCCCATTCTCCTGCCTTTTCCCCATAACCCCTGATCCCCTTATTAATCAAGAACCCATCTATCTCTGTCTTAAAGACACTCAATGACCTGGACTCCACAGCCTTCTGCGGCAAAGAGTTCCACAGATTCCCCACTCTCTGGCTGAAGAACTCAAAACATCTCTGTTTTAAAGAATCGTCCCTTTAGCCTGAGGTTGTGCCCTCTGGTTCTAGTTTTTCCTGCTAGTGGAAACATCCTCTCCACGTCCACTCTATCCAGGCCTCGGAATATCCTGTAAGTTTCAATAAGATCCCCCTTCATTCTTCTAAACTCCAACGAGTACAGGCCCAGAGTCCTCAGCCATTGTAGTCTTACAAGTTACCGGTCTTTCTCATCAAAGATTGGGAGATGTCCAAATTGGCATTTTATTGACGAAGAAATGAAGACTGAGGAAGGTGAGGAGTCAGAGTGAGAGAGAACAAAATGATTTCCAATTACAAATGGTTCTGGGTGGAGAGGGGAAGAGGAGGGCATGTTCAAAACAAGGCAGGAGAGCTTGTTAAAATAAGGACAGGGAGAATAGTAACGGGAAGCTGTGGGCTAGTGGTGACGGAAGGATAAACTGACAAGCTTCCTCATGCCTTTTCTGAATGAAAGAAGAAAAGAAAGAATCTCTAGTGCAGCAGATGGCCATTTGATCCATCAAATCTGCACTGACTCTCCAACAGAGCAACACATCCCTGTAGTCCCACATATTTACTCCACCAATCTCCCTAACCTACACATTGTGGGACTCTAAGGGGCAATTTAGCATAGCCAATTCACCTAACCTGCACATCTTTAGCACCCCATTCACCACCTTTGTCTCATCTGTCCAGATGTCTCCACATTAATTCAAGCTGTCATTAGCCATGGAAACCCTGCAGTATAGGAGACGGCCATTCAGCCCATTGGCCTACACTAACAACCATCCCACCCCGGCCCTATCCCCATAGCCCCACTTATTTACCCTGCTAATTCCTCCGACACTAAGGGCAATCTTTTAGCATGGCCAATCCACCTAACCTATCTTTGGACTGGGGGAGGAAACCAGAGCGCCCAGAAGAAACCCATGCAGACACGGGGAGAATGTGCAACTCCGCACAGACAGCCACCCAAGCCGGGAATCGAACCCGTGTCCCTGGCGCTGTGAGGCAGCAGTGCTAACCACTGTGCCACCGTGCTGCTCAATACTTATCTTCTCAGTACAAGTTTAAGTTGCTGCCTTGATGTAGCAAAACAAAACAGCATCAAGGCTCACCAAGCAATCAACGATCCAAACACCTAATCGATGTCTTTGGCTTCAGTTCTCAAGTCTCGCTGTTTCCAGCTCCCTCTTTTCAATCATTCCTTTCTCTTAATGGGTCAGAACATCACCCCCTCCCTTACTGCATCAAATTCCCCCGCTGACCACATTCCCAGAGTTAAGCGCTCAATCTCGCTGCGTGCCACCAAGCTGCCACTTGGCTCTACTTTCTTATGCGATGAGCCTTCAAACTGCATAATCTCCAGTGAACGCATTTATGATATTACCCAAAGCTGAGTTATATTTAGCTGATGGTCATGTCAGTTTTCCAGCAGACAGCCCGGTTTCCACCTCCCAGTTAGCTGGAATGAGACTGGTTCGAACTGCTGGAGATATTACATGAGAAAAGTTGCCAGGCTATCCATTTAGCCTGGAGGCTGCCCCAGCTCCGACTGTCAGAGTGAGTTTCACTCCTTGTATTCAACCGTAGAGGAAGGTTTACATTCCAGAGTTGCTGCCAAGTACTCAGAACCACGTACTCCCAACACAATGAATATAAAATGTTTATCAAATAACAAGACATGTGAGTGAATTATTAATTCTCTTAAACCTTTGGGAAAATCAAGTTCAGTTAGTTTATTAGCATTTGACCCAGTTTCCAACGTTAGTAGTTTTTTAAGAAAAAGGTTGAACCTTTGCATTACAAGGTGTAATATTTTAGTCCAAAAATGTGTGGGGTTAGGTGGATTGGCCATGCTAAATTCCCCTTAGTGTCAGGGGGACTAGCTAGGGTAAATGCATGGGGTTGTGGGGATAGGTCCCAAGGTGGGATTGTGGTCAGTGCAGACTTGATGGGCTGAATGGCCCCCTTCTATCCTGTAGGATTCTATGATTCTGATGTAACTTCCTTTTCCAAATCCTATCTGTCAAAAATATCTTGCACAATGTGACAGGACTAAAGTCATCCATCTCAGTATCTACACAATGGCTGAGAGACACAAGAGTCTCACTCTTCCCCTCGAACGGTTGTTAACTAAATCCTGAGACAGACTAGTGAATTATTAATTATCTTACATCTTTGCAAAAACAGATTCAGCAGTTAACTTACATTTGAGCCTGGTGTTTCTCTTAAAAAAAAGGTTTTGTGACTACATGAGTTATGTAAGAGGTCTGAAACTTCATTGTAACTCTCCTTTCCATATCCTTTATTCAACATGCTCCAAAACATGACTTGCTCACAATCAGCAACCCCGGTACTGTCGAGATGTCCACCAACCTTTTCACTTTGCTGTCCTACAATGATCTGAGGGGATTCCTCCTACCCCACTACCTCCCTTGTGCTGTTGGAGAAATTGGCACGGTGGCACAATGGTTGGCACAGCTGCCTCACACACCAGGGACCCGGGTTTGATTCCTGGCTTGGGTGACTGTCTGTGTGGAGTCTGCTCCCACAATTCAAAGATGTGCAGGTTAGGTGGATTGTCCGTGCTAAATTGTCCCCCTAGTGTCAGGGGATTAGCAGGGCAAATACGTAGGGTTACGGGGATAGGGCTTGGGTGCCACTGTTGTGCAGGCTCAATAGGCCAAATAGCTTCCTTCTGCACAGTAGGAATTCTATGGTTTGATTTATTATTATTATGTGTATTAATGCACAGTGAAAGTATTGTTTCTTGCACACTATGCAGACAAAGCATACCGTTCGTAGAGAAGGAAACGAGAAAGTGCAGAATGTAGTGTTACAATCATAGCTAGGGTGTAGAGAAAGATCAAATTAATGCAAGATAAGTCCATTCAAAAGTCTGACAGCAGCAGGGAAGAAGCTGTTCTTGAGTCAGTTGGTAAGTGACCTCAGACCTTTGTATCTTTTTCCTGACAGAAGAAGGTGGAAGAGAGAATGTCTGGGCTGCGTGGGGTCCTTAATTTTTTGCCGAGGCAGCAGGAAGTGTAGACAGAGTCAATGGATGGGAGGCTGGTTTGTGTGATGGATTGGGCTACATTCACAACCTTTTGTAGTTCCTTGCAGTCTTGGGCAGAGCAGGAGCCCATACCAAGCTGTGATACAACCAGAAAGAATGCTTTCTATGATGCACCTATAAAAGTTGGTGAGGTTCGTAGTTGACATGCCAAATTTCCTCTGAGAAAGTAAAGGCGTTGGTGGGCTTTTTTAATTATAGTGTCAGCAGGGGGGGACCAGGACAGGTTCTTGGCGATCTGGACACCTAAAAACTTGTAGCTATCGACTCTTTCTATTTCATACCCATTGATGTAGGCAGGGGTATATTCTCCTTTACGCTTCCTGAAGTCGATGACAATCTCCTTCGTTTTGTTGACATTGAGGGAGAGATCATTGTCGCTGCATCAGTTCACCAGACTCTCTATCTCATTCCTGGACTCTGGCTCGTCATTGTCAGGGGATGTAGTGACCAAACTTGAAAATCATATTGGAAGGGAATTTGGCCACGCAGTCATAGGTGTATAAAGAATATAAAGGTTTAATTAAATTTGTAGTGTAACAAGCTAAGCTCCATAATCTAGCTACCAATGACCATGGAGTGATATTTCTAAACATTAATTAGATGAAACATATGGAGGTGGCAGAGCAGTGTTGCAGCTGTAGCATGTGGGACCGGTGGACACCAGTGTGATCCGCGGTGACTCCATCAGCAGTAAGCGTCTGCGGCTCAAGGAACTTTGACTCCACATTGATGAGCTGGAATCCAGGTTTCGGACACTGCGATGCACTGGGAAGAGGGCAGCTTGTTCCAATTAGTAATCACACCCCTTAGGTACCTCAGAGCTGCTGCTGGTCAGAGACAGCAGGGTGTTACTGTTAGACAGGAGGTTACGAGAATCCAAAAGTGAGCACTGAAGGAGACTCAGCCCTTATAATTACACAGCATGTTGGAGGGTCTTGCAGTTTGGGACAAGAACAGAGACTGCAGGGAGGTTACACAAACTGACCACAGCAGCACGGTGTGGGGGTTCATTCAAGTGTGAGGAGTTAAGAGGAATATATAGAAACATAGAAGACAGGAGAAGGCCATTCAGCCCCTCAAGCCTGCTGCACCATTCATCACGATCATGGCTGATCACCCAACTCAATAGCCTAATCCTGCTTTCCCCCACATAACCTTTGATCCCATTCGCCCCAAGTGCTATATCCAGCCGCCTCTTGAATACATTCAATGTTTTGGCATCAACTACTTCCTGTAATGAATTCCACAGGCTCACCGGGTGAAGAAATGTCTCCTCATCTCCGTCCTAAATGGTTTACCCCGAATCCTCAGACTGTGACCCCTGGTTCTGGATTCCCCCACCATCGGGAACATCCTGTCTGCATCTACCCTGTCTGGGTCTGTTAGAATTTTATAAATCTCTATGAAATCTCTCCTCATTTATCTGAACTCCAACAAAAACAAACTTAACCCAGTCAATCTCTCCTTGTACGTCAGTCCCTCCATCCCCAGAATCAGCCTAGTAAACCTGCACTCCCTCGAGAGCAAGAACATCCTTCCTCAGAAAAGGAGACCAAAACTGCACACAATACTCTCGGTGTGCCCTCACCAAGGCCCGGTATAATTGCAATAGCACATCTCTGCTCTTATACTCAAAACCTCTCACGATGAAGGCCAACATGCCATTTGCTTTCTTTACTGCCTGCTGCACCTGCATGCTTACCATCAGTGACTGGTGCACAAGGACACCCGGGTCCCTCTGCACACTCCCCTCTCCCATTTTACAGCCATTCAGGTAGTAATCTGCCTTCTTGTTTTATAGTTGGGGGCAGTATAGTTTGGAGGCCAGAGGCTGTTCTCTGTAGGTGAAGGCATAGATCCAGGTGGCTGTGTTGTCTACCCGCTGCCAGGGATAAGTTCATTTCCTCAGGGGAGGAGAGAAACTTGGAGTGGAATGGGAAGGATTCATGCTCCACATGCTTACTGACCGACAATGGGGCAGAGACTAAGAAAGAGATTCTGCTGAGGAAATGTGAACAACCTGGGGGCTAAATTAAACTAAATAGTCCGACAAAGAAGCGTGATTTACTTCACTATTCTTTTTTGCGATTTGAAAAAAAGTGTGAGAAAAGAGATGAGGGTTTACAAAATGTTTATTCAACTTTAAAACACACGCGAAAGACAACAGCGCAGAACATCACTTATAATAAGCTTCAATAATGGTTCCCCAGTACACTTAAATTATGCCCCCACCCACAGCCACTAATCCAAATCTATCTGCTTTCTTAAACTCTAAGAATACACCTTCTCCAAAACAACATCCCATAGGTTTTAACAGGATGAGCCAATTCCAGCAAATAGTTATCAAACCGGACCTGTCGCTTTCTTCTGGAAATCATTCTTTCATGGTGGAACAGTGGTTAGCACTGCTGCTTCACAGCCCTAGGGTGCTGGGTTCGATTCCCGGCTCGGGTCACTGTCGGTGTGGAGTTTGCACATTCTCCTTGCGTCTGCATGGGTTTCCTCCGGGTACTCCGGTTTCCCCCCACAGTCCAAAGATGTGCGGGTTAGGTTGATTGGCCATGCTAAAAAATTGCCCCTTAGTGTCTAGGGATGCGAAGGTTAAAGGGATTAGTGAGTATAATATGTAGGAATAGGGCTTGGGTGAGATTGTGTTTGGTGCAGGCTGAAGGGCCTCTTTCTGCACTGTAGGGTTCTATGATTCTTCTAGTTTAGAGTAGAATTTCTGGTGTCTGACACAGGCAGAATCCGGCTGCTTCCTTTTCCAAACAACAGTTTGATTGTCCCTGAGAGAGCCTTGCTTTGTAACTGGGTGTGGCTATGACCCAGGTCCCTAGATTGCTAGTCTCCACTCTGCAAAACAAAGCACCCACTTCACCCCACTACTAAACCAATCTGCATCTCGCAAATCCTCAGTGCCGCTAAATCCCCATCAGTTTATTTTTGTCCAATTCTCGACTTTTCATTTTGCTCCCACTCCCTGTCATCACACTGCCCTGATCTCATTAGATGTGGGTTAAAGTTAAAAAAAAGTGTCCTTTTGTATCTTGCCCATGTGCCTTCCTCCAATCTATCCAAAGATGCACAAAGTTTATTTATTAATGACACAAGTAGGCTTACATTAACACTGCAATGAAGTTACTGTGAAAATCCCCCAGTCGCCACACTCCTGCACCTGTTCGGGTACACTGAGGGTGAATTTAGCATGACCAATGTGCCTAACCAGCGCGTCTTTCAGACTGTGGGAGGAAATCGGAGCGCCCAGAGAAAACCCACGCAGACACAGGGAGAATGTGCAAACTCTGCACAGACGGTGACCTGAGGCTGGAATTGAACCCGGGTCCCTGGCGCTGTGAGGCAGCAGTGCTAACCGCTGTGCCACTATGCAATTATTTGGCAAGGGAAGGCCAGCTCCAAGTGATTAAGCTGCCTCTATTTCAGAGAACGTGAGCACATGGCGCAACTGCTACAGATTGGACTGATTTAGTTTAATAATTACAACTTGTCCTTCTGTAACATTACAAAATAATGAACACACTTCCCACATAAGTGGGTGGCATTTGACTGAAACAACACGATAATATTCTAGTTCATCCTGAGCGTCTGAGGCTGGGCAAAAATCAGGCTAATGAAGTTGGCTTGCTAGAGTATGACCGAACTGATGAGTCCTCCCCAATGCTGGGCACCGCAGGGGCTGGGGTGTATTATCGACACTGATAGTCACCTTCTGATTTAATGTTTTGAGTTCCCTTTCAACCTTGTTTTACGTTCGGGCTGTTCCCCCTTTTTTGGGGGGCTGCCCCTTTTAATTTATCCTTAAGTTAGTTAGAGTTCGTTTACTTGTTGGATATGCAAAAGAGGTACCTGCGAAGCCCTAATTGATGGTTAAATCAGGGAGCCTCATGCTCCCTATTTAAAGCAGGTGTATCAGGCTCCCAGCCTGCATTCAGCAGGGAGCAACTGGAGAGCTGGCTATGTACAGATGTATAGTGTAAATAAAGTAATTTGGTGACAGGACTTTCGCCTCCGTGGAGTTATTACACCAATCTTAGCTCTGATTGGGAGTATGCATTTCTGCCCCTATTTTGACCTCCTTGTGTTCAGCAGCAGAGGTTGCAAAGTCCCCCGGACCTTCCCAACTCAATGGATACAAGGGCTGGGATTTCCATGTGCTTCATGGTAGTGGAGGCACTCCATTGGCCATAGCAGGATCTTCTGATCCCGTCTCTGCCAACGGGATTTCCTGTTCAATGCGCCCCTCCCCCCCCCCCCCCCCCCCCAACCTGCCCTGGTGCTGGAAAACCTGGAGGCAAGGAGTTTGCCATTGGCAGGACTGGAAGATCCCACCAGTGGGAATGGCTGGAAAATCCCAACCACAGGCTTTATCAAATACTGAGACAGGTTCATCTATTGTCTTCAATCTCCAATTCAGTTCACTCAATACCATTTGACACACTTTTCAATTTGGTTCTTTTTAAAAATAGTTGTCTGTATATGTACGCACTTTGCGTTAGAATCATAGAATCCCTACAGTGCAAAAGGAGGCTATTCAGCCCATCGAGCACTAACCCCACCCAGGCCCTATCCCTGTAACCCCAGACATTTACCCCGTTAATCCCTTTTAGCTGCACATCCCAGGACACTATAAGCATGGCCAATCAACTTAACCGCATATCTTTTGGATAGTGGGAGGAAACCGGAGCACTCGGAGGAAACCCACGCAGACACGGGCAGAACGTGCAAACTCCACACCGTGACCCCAGCTGGGAATCGAACCCGGATCCCTGGTGCTGTGAGGCATCTGTGCTAACTACTGTGCCACCCTTAGAATCCCTCTTTCCCAAATTTGTCCCATCAAAGAGTTCCAAAATGTAATCAATGATTCCAGTATTCATTGCCATTTTTACATTGCTGTCCTACAATGAACAGAGGAGATCCTTCCTACTCCACTCCCTCCGTTGTACTGCGGGAGAAATTGCACTAAGAAGCTTGTCAGTTTATCCTTCCCTCAACACTCACCTACAGTGCCCCGTTCCTGCAATTCTATTTGTCTGTTTTCATTTTAACCACCTCGCTGTCCTGTTTCCCAAAAGCTCCGAACAAGCCCTCTGTACACCTCTTCTCCCCACTGCATCCTGAACGGCTTGTGATCAGAAACCACTTGGTGGCCTCTGCTTCTGTCTCCTCACCTCTCTCAGCCTCCCCTTCCACTTCAGGTTGAAGCTGGGCACCCTTCATTGCCAAAAATAGATCTGCGTATTTACCCAGCTTTTGATCATATCTCTCAGAAGCACCTCGAGGCACATTACATGCAATCGATTACTTTGAAGTGTCTGTAATTATGTAAAGTGTGTCTTCATAATCACTGCTATTTGATTTATCTAATCTCTCACAATCCTTTCAATTCGCCCTGCAGTCTCCAACACATCAGACAGACTTCTTCATGTAAAACAAGACACAAGAGCAAACCTGAGAGCTGTAACTGTGATTCTTCTTGCTTGATGCAGTTAATTGGCGGGTGTGGCTCAGCGGGGAACACTCTTGTTTTTGACTCATTAAGGTTCTGGGTTAAATTCTCACTCCTCAGTTTAAGCATGTGTTGGAGATTGGAATTCCAGTACACCGATGCTTCTAATTTCTCAGAGACTAAGGAAATCTGGCATGTCCACTACGACTCTCACCAACATTTACAGATGCATCATAGAAAGCATTCTTTCTGCTTGTATCACAGCTTGGTATGGGCTCCTGCTCTGCCCAAAACCACAAGGAACTATGAAAGGTTGTGAATGTAGCCCATTCCATCACACAAACCAGCCTCCCATCCATTGACTCTGTCTACACTTCCCACTGCCTCGGAAAAGCAACCAGCATAATTAACATAAGAACATAAGAAATAGGAGCAGGAGTAGGCCATCCAGCCCTTCGAGCCTGCCCCGCCATTCAATAAGATCATGGCTGACCTGTCGTGGCTCAGTTCCACTTTCCCGCCCTCTCCCCATAACCCTTAATCCCCTCCCTTATCAAAAACCCATCAACCCGCGTCTTAAAAATATTCAGCGAGGCAGCCTCCACCACTTCAACGGGCAGAGAATTCCAGAGATTCGCCACCCTTTGAGTGAAGAAGTTCCTCCTCAACTCCGTTCTAAACCGCCCCCCCTTTATCTTGAGGCTGTGCCCCCTAGTCCTACTGTCTTTTTTGAGCGGGAAGAGTCTCTCCACCTCTATCCTATCCATCCCATTCATCATCTTATACGTCTCAATGAGATCTCCCCTCATTCTTCTAAACTCTAACGAGTACAAGCCTAGTTTATTCAGCCTCTCCTCATAGCTCAACCCCCTCAACTCCGGTATCAGCCTAGTAAACCTCCTCTGCACTCCCTCCAAGGGCAAAATATCTTTGCGCAGGTGCGGCGCCCAAAACTGCACACAGTACTCCAGCTGCGGCCTCACCAATGCCCTATACAGCTGCAGCAAGACCTCCCTACTTTTATATTCAATCCCCCTCGCTATGAAGGCCAGCATCCCATTTGCCTTCCTGACCACCTGCTGCACCTGCAAGCTGGGTTTTTGCGACTCATGCACAAGGACCCCGAGGTCCCTCTGCACCGTCGCCTGCTGCAGTTTTTCGCCACGTAAGTAATAGTCCTTCCTACCATTCTTCCTACCAAAGTGGACCACCTCGCACTTGCCAACATTAAATTCCATTTGCCATTTCCTGGCCCATTTGCCCAGCCTATCTAGATCCTTCTGCAGACTCTCCACACCCTCCGCACAATTTGCCGTTCCCCCAATCTTGGTGTCATCAGCAAATTTCGACACCCTACACTCGGTTCCCTCCTCCAGATCATCTATATAAATGGTAAATAGCTGAGGCCCCAGCACCGACCCCTGGGGCACTCCACTAGTCACCAACCGCCAATCCGAATAGCACCCGTTGACCCCCACTCTCTGCCTCCTATTTGACAACCAATCCTCTATCCACGCTAACACCCTACCCCCAACTCCATGTCCCTCGACCTTCTGCAATAACCTCTTGTGAGGTACTTTGTCAAACGCTTTCTGAAAATCCAGAAAGACCACATCCACCGGCTCCACGCACCCCGAACATTCTCTCTTCTACTTTCTTCCTTCGGGAAAAAGATACAAAAGTCTGAGGTCACATACCAACCAACTCAAAACCAGCTTTTTCCCTGCTGCTGTCAGACTTTTGAATGGACCTACTTCGCATTAAGTTGATCTTTCTCTACACCCTAGCTATGACTGTAACACTACATTCTGCACTTTCTCGTTTCCTTCTCTATGAATGACATGCTCTGTCTGTATAGCACACAAGAAACAATACTTTTCACTGTATGTTAGTACATGTGATAATAATAAATCAAATCAACTGCACTGATGGAGGCACTTTATTTTGAGACTCGATGTTCAAATGAGACAATGTCTGCCCAACATGGGTGGCACAGTGGTTAGCACTGCTGCCTCACAGTGCCAGGGTTTGATTCCCAGCTTGGGTTACTATCTGTGTGGAGTCTGCACGTTCTCCCCGTGTCTATGTGGGTTTCCTCCAAGTGCTCCAGTTTCCTCCCACAGTCTGAAAGATGCACTGGTTAGGGTGCAATGGCCATGCTAAATTCTCCCTCAGTGTACCCGAACAGGTGCCAGAGTGTGGCGACTAGGGGATTTTCACAGTAACTTCATTGCAGCGTTAATGTAAGCCCAGTTGTGACACTAATAAATAACCTTTAAAACTCGAGCCCACAGAACTATTTCGAAGAACAGCAGAGATTATTCCCCCCGT
The DNA here is from genome assembly GCF_965287045.1 of Carcharhinus amblyrhynchos. NCBI lineage: Eukaryota > Metazoa > Chordata > Chondrichthyes > Carcharhiniformes > Carcharhinidae > Carcharhinus > Carcharhinus amblyrhynchos. The sequence goes on from NC_137340.1 coordinate 51,288,782, forward strand.
CTCCTAGTCAATATTTATTTCTCAAGCAATATAATTAAAAGTAGATTATTGGATCATTTATCTCCTTGCTGCTGCTGGAAGCTTGCTGTGTTCAAATTGGCAATTGCATCATTTAACAGTGTCAACGTTCAAAAAGTGATTGTAAAGTTCTTTGGGATGTCCTGAGGTTGTGAAAGGAGACATCTCACTGCACACTCTTTCCCTTAAAGTATTAAAGGACAAAACTGCCCCAGAATTGATTCATCAAAGAATCTTAGAATCACTACATTGCAGAAGGAGGCCATTCAGCCCATCAAGTCTGCACCAACCACAATCCCACTCAGGCCCTATCCCCACAACTCCACACATTTACCCCACTAATCCCTTTAACCTTTCTCATTTTTTTTCCAAACCAGGACATTAAGGGTCAATTTAGCATGGCCAATCCCCCTAACCTGCACCTCTTTGGACTGTGGGGGGAAACCAGAGCAGTCCCAGGCAGACACGGGGAGAACATGCAGACTCTACACAGACAGAGACCCAAGCCAGGAATCGAACCTGGGTCCCCGGAGCTGTGAGACAGCAGTGCTAACCACTGTGCCACAGTGCCATCCTCTTTGATTTCTAGTGTGTTGGGGGTCAGTTGATTTCAGTCTGGGGGTTGGGAGGATGGTTTGGTTGGGGGGGCAGGGGGTTGGGGGGTTAGGGCTTGGGGGCAGCATTGGAGTGAGAGCGATAATGAATCTCATCTAAAAGAAGGGGACATTCATCCTGCTTCAGATTGCTATCCTGTGGCCCCAGAGGTAAATGTTTATCCGTAGGGTTTCCAATGAAAGCAAAATTGTCCTTGAGCTATTCACCCTCACAACTTGGCCTCTTGATTTGATTTATTATTGTCACATGTATTAGTACACAGTGAAAAGTATTGTTTCTTCCGCACTATGCAGACAAAGCATACCATTCATAGAGAAGGAAAGGAGAGAGTGCAGAATGTATTGTTACAGTCATAGCTAGAGTGTAGAGAAAGACCAACTTTGTGCGAGGTAGGCAGAGATTGAATTAAAACATTGTTAGAGAGTTTAAAAGAGTTGGAATAAAGTTTTAGAAGCATAGACCGAGAGTAAAAGATAGAATTAGAAGGTGTGCTGAGCACGGCTTGCAAAATGTCGCCTCGCTCCGGCGCCATTTGGAGAAACAAAAAGTGCACCCCGTGCAGTCACTCCAGCACCGACGCACAGTGGTAGCAGTGTGTAATTCTATCTAAGATGTACCGCAGGAGGCTCCTTCAAGAACTCCATCCAAATCCACAATCTCTACAGCCTGGAGGGACGCACAGGTTCATGGGAATGCCACCCTGTGCAGATTACCCTCCAAGCCACACACTGTTCTGACCATATCATTTCCCTTCAACATCACTGGGTCAAAATCCTGGAACTCCCTCCCTAACAGCGCAGGGGGTGTACCTACACCACAGCGACTGCAGCAGGTTCACAAAGGCAACTCACCACCATCTTCTCAAGGGGCAATTAGGGATGGGCACTCAATGCCGTCCGAGCCAGTGATGCTCACGTCCCATGAACAAGTAACGAAATAAATTGGCCGGGGATAATTCGGGTCCAGAGAGATCTCTTCTAACGTACTCAGTTGGACGCCAGTCCGACATCCCGGGAGCTTTCCCCGGAGTGGGCAGTGGAGTGGATCTTGCTTACAGAGTTGGGTAGCTGGTTAAATTTGTTAAGGCCCTACGTCTCCTCATCACATACCATCAGCTCAGTGACGCCTTGGAAGGAAAGGCTATGTCTCAAGCCCAAACTAATCAGCTGGAGAGATTTCCAGAGAGCCTTGGGTTATTTTCACCCAGGCCTTTATTCTGAGGTTCCCCCCCAGGTGGCGTTGCTGAGGCCCTGGAGCTCCATACCCTCGAATTGCTGCAGCATCAAGGACCACCCATTGTCCTTAACTGGATGTCAAGAGCAGAAGCAGCCAATTAGGAGCCACCTCCGGGACGATTGCTGAACTTGAGCTTCTAGTTGAACATAAGAACATAAGAAATAGGAGCAGGAGTAGGCCATCCAGCCCTTCAAGCCTGCCCCACCATTCAATAAGATCATGGCTGATCTGTCGCTGCTCAGTTCCACTTTCCCGCTTTCTCCCCATAACCCTTAATCCCCTCCCTTATCAAAAACCCATCAACCCGCGTCTTAAAAATATTTAGCGAGGCAGCCTCCACCACTTCAACGGAATTCCAGAGATTCACCACCCTTTGAGTGAAGAAGTTCCCCCTCAACTCCGTTCTAAACCGCCCCCCCTTTATCTTGAGGCTGTGCCCCCTAGTCCTACTGTCTTTTTTGAGCGGGAAGAGTATCTCCACCTCTATCCTATCCATCCCATTCATCATCTTATAAGTCTCAATGAGATCTCCCCTCATTCTTCTAAACTCTAACGAGTACAAGCCCAGTTTATTCAGCCTCTCCTCATAGCTCAACCCCCTCAACTCCGGTATCAGCCTAGTAAACCTCCTCTGCACTCCCTCCAAGGCCAAAATATCCTTGCGTAAGTGCGGCCACCAAAACTGCACACAGTACTCCAGCTGCGGCCTCACCAGTGCCCTGTACAGCTGCAGCAAGACCTCCCTACTTTTATATTCAATCCCCCTCGCTATGAAGGCCAGCATCCCATTCGCCTTCCTGACCACCTGCTGCACCTGCAAGCTGGGTTTTTGCGACTCATGCACAAGGACCCCGAGGTCCCTCTGCACCGTCGCCTGCTGCAGTTTTTCGCCCCGTAAGTAATAGTCCTTCCTACCATTATTCCTACCAAAGTGGACCACCTCACACTTGCTTTTTGCAAATTGATGCCAAAGTCAGAATTCTGAGGTCCACAGGAATATCCATTTCACTGAAACCACGAGAAGGTCAGACTTTGAATCTTGTTGAAAAATAAATCTCACAGTCCCATCCTAGATTGATCTCAAACCACCAACCTTTCAGTTAACGACCAAAAACATTGACTAATTATTCCACAGACATGGTCAGTTTTCTTTTTGGTTTTGAACTCAACATGCTCTCGATTGTTAGCTAGAACCCAGGATTACGGGTCTAATAACATAACCACTGCATTATTGCACCTTGTCAAACCTATGGACAGCACCGCGGCACAGTGGTCCTCACTGCTGCCTCAGCACCAGGGACCTGGGTTCAATTCTCAGCCTTGGTGACTACCTGTGTGGAGTTTGTACGTTCTCCGTGGATTTCCTCGGGGTGCTCTGGTTTCTTCCTGCTGTCCAAAATGTGCAAATTAGGTGGATTGGCCATGCTAAATTACCCCTTAGTGTTGAAAGATGTGTAAGATGGATTAGCCATGGTCTATTTGCCACGTAACCAGGATAGGGCCTGGGTTGGATGCTCTTCCAGAGGGTTGTTCTTTTCATTCATTCATGGGACATGGGCGTCACTGGCTGGCCAGCATTTGTTGCCCATCTCTAGTTGCCCTTGTTCTGAGGGCAATTGAGAGTCAAGCACATTGCTGTGGGTCTGGAGTCACTTGTAGGCCAGACCAGGTAAGGACGGCTGATTTCCTCCCCTAAAGAACATGCATGAACCAGATGGGTTTTTCTGACAATCGACAATGATCATCAGTAGATTCTTAATTTCAGATTTTTTTATAATGGGATTCAAATTCCACCACCTGCCATGGTGGGATTTGAACCCAAGTCCCCAGAACATTAGCTGAGTTTCTGGATTAGTAGCCTAGCGATAATACCACAAGGCCATCCCCAATGGTGGAGATTTGATGAGCCTGTTGACTCTAGGGAGTCAAAGGCTTCTATGGCTCTGGTGTTCTTGGGTACCTCCCATGCGAGTACCAACCAGACCAGACTCAGTTCAGCTTCCTCCAATAGACAAGCATTTGACCAACTTTTTATTAGATTTACTTTTCGACATTAGCTTTTTTACAATACCTTGGTCATTTCTTTGTGCAATAACAACCTCTCTTTTACCCATTTTTAGCTACACAATTTAAAACAATCGTTAAAGGAATTAACAACAATAGGATTGCAGTTTGTCTTTCACTATTCAGCCCAGAGATTAAAGTACAAAGCTGTAGATCGCGACAAGAGACTAACCCATTGAATTTGAAAGACTGGGCAAATAACGTTGTCCATAACTCTGTGATTTAACAGTGCAGCACAAAGCCTGCCAGTGTTTTTTTAGTGTTATTGTCCTGTTGGGGTCCCATGGAAACAGTGTCTGTCTGATGGTGAAGATTTTTGCTCCTGTATGTGAGAGACGGGTAGCAGGTGCATGTATTGAGCTAGTTTAAATTGGCGTCTCTTTAATTGATTCCAATGAAAGGTTCGTATCAATTTGGAATGAATAGTCGTTTGATGGTAAGGGACTTACTTGACTGTTGCTGGAAATAAAAAGACATTTTTCATCAAAGCTTTCGATCTTGCACTTATCAGGGCGATTTGATATTCTTGCGAAATGATGAGTGCAAGGCCAGAAACTTTGACAAAAGAAGTCTTTCTTTTTACAGCAGTTTGGAATGTGTCAGAGGACTGGAACACAGGGTGGTGGAAATAATTGCTTCAGCTCTGCAAAGCCCTTTTAGACCACGCTGTGCAACTATGAGCAGTTCAGCACACCACACCTCTGGAAAGATACCTCAGTATTGGAAGTCCAAAGTAGGCTGACAAGAATGATACCTGAATCTAAGAGTTAAGCTACAAGGAGCAAAGCTCCACACTTAGGTTGTATTCCCCGGAATATGGAGAGTTAAGGGGTGATTTGATTGAACTTTTCAAGATATTATGGTGGGCAGATAGATAGACACAGAGTGTGTATGTACAATCTTTCCGCCTCCCTGTGTGGAAGATCAGTGCAGTGAGCTGGGAAGATAGCGTGTAAGACTTTCGTGCCAGGCGCAGATCTGTCTCATTCTGAAAGCCAACATCCTGACCGTGATCTCCTAGTGAACAGGGCACTTGCGCAATGGCGCCCCAAGCAGTCTACAGCTGGCTTCACCAGTGAGCTTAGCCCCCCTACCCAACTACTGGTAAGAATCACACTTCTGCTCATAAAAAGTGACAAAGTGTCATAAAATTACATTTTTTAACTCACTCAAAAAACAGGTCCAAAACTCCCCCATTTTCTTGCTCTCTCAGCACTTTGAATATTTTTTGGGAAGGTCCCACCCACTGTTTCCATTGGCTGAGGAGTCCAGGGCAAGGGGCACGGAATAAAAATTGGAGCTAGACTTTTCAGAGTGAAATTCGCACCAAATTCTTGCTGCTGTTTAGGCTGGTAGGATCTTACAGTCCCCCCAGTGGTGTAGCCCAGACATGGGTTCCCCAGCAGCGAGGGATGCGTTCACCCAAAGACTCCAATGACAACGGTAGGACCATAAGATCCCGCCAGTACACGCGGCACACCGAACCCTCGCTACTGTGAAACACGCCATGGAGATAGAGGAAAATCCCATCTCAGAAACACTTCCATCAACACAGGGTGATAGACCTTCTACCACTAATGACAATGTCTGATCAGTTATTAATTTAAAATCTGAGATTGGTAGATTTTTGATATCCAAAGATATCAAGGCTCGCGGGGCAAATGTGGCCAAGTGGTGTTAGATCAACTATAATCGCATTGAGTAGTGGCCCAAAGGGGCCAATAAGATGGAATTGTCTGTCTCCTGGAGGTGATGGCCTAGAGGTATTATCATTAGATTATTAATCCAGAAACTCACTTAATGTTCTGGGAACACGGGTTCAAATCCCGCCACAGCAGATGGTAGAATTTGAATTCAGTAAAAAGAAATCTGGAATTAAGAATCTACTGATGACCATGAAACCATTGTCAGCAAAACCCGTCTGATTCACTAATGTCCTTGAGGGAAGGAAATCTGCCGTCCTTACCTGGTCTGGCCTACATGTGACTCCAGAGCCACAATGTGGTTGACTTTCAGCTGCCCTCAGGCAACTAAGGATGGGCAATAAATGCTGACCAGCCAGTGACACCCATGTCCCACGAATTAATAAAATAAATTTCAGTGTGCGTGTGTATACCACCAAACAAATAGTCAGGGCAGGAGGAGCAAATGCTCTGACACACAATAAAGATTTCTCACACTGAAAAGAAACATTGATTTTCTTCATTTAAAATAAAACACAACACACAGTTGGCAGACCAACACATTAGAGTTTTAACTTACCCATCTGAAACGGACATCCTACCTGGCCTTTGTACAAATGAAAGCCTTCTTTGTAAGTGGCAGGCACCTTTCGCACTGTTTGGTACTTGGAAGAATATCATTTGAAATTGAAATGGATCCAATGCCCCAGTTATCGATTTAAAATAAAGCACATCAGGAGGTCCTCCGTCAGACTTAGACTGAAACCTAGAACAAAGCTGGGTCTCATCAAATTATTGTGCCTGTTGTCCATCTGCGTGTATGATATAAAAAGCCAACCAGGTCAGCAATATAAGGCTGGGATGTGCTGTAGGGTCCTGCAAGCTCAATAATCATGCTGCAGAGAGGACACATCCCTCTTTCGTTGCTTATTGGGTCGGTGAAGTGGAAGGGGGGGGGTGCAGTGTCACTATGCTCGGTTTGAGATTGGGTTAGAATATAAAGAACATAAACAGGCCATTCAGCCCAAGCAGTCTGTCCTAGTAGTTTCCACCTGGGATTCCATCTATACCATCTCAGCAGACCTTCCCATTCAGCTATTTGTCTCAACTACTCCCTGTGCAAGGAAGTTTCACATTCTAATCGCTCTACACCTCATGAAGTTATTTATTAGGGGATTTATTAATTTCTATCTTGTATTTATGTCTCCTAGTGTTTGATTCTCCCACGAGTATAGCCATGCCTGTAATGACCTCAGTGAGGCCCATGAGGTGGGCCTCTTGGAGTATGAGCTCCTTGATTGAGGCAATGATTGCCCATCCGATCAGGGAGTCCCATCTGTGTGTATATATTGAGGAATGTCAGGACGACTGACACTGCGGATTCTGACTCTGTACCTGAGGCACTGTTAGCAATGTGGTGGACTCGCAATTGCATTCTAAACAAGGGCAACTGGGAGTGGGCAACAAATGTTGGCCAGCCAGCTGCGCCCATGTCCCATGAATGAATAAAAAGATCAATTTTGTAAATCAAGGGAATCTGGTGAAGGGACATTATCTGTGTCAGCTCTGAGGAGTTATTTCAATTGCCCCTCTACACTCTCCAACCTATTCATGATTTTAACTCTCTCTATCTAGTCTCTTCTAACTCTTCTCTTCTTAAAAGGGGAAACCCTAACACCTTCATTCCCTCCCTGTAACTAGAATCTCTCATTCTCTTCCCATCCCTGTAAACCTGATTTTTGTGCTTTCTCCACTGTTTCTGTGTCTTTTTTATATTATGGAGACTGGAGCTGTACTCACAGTATCTGCATCCAATGTGTTGTCTGAATAGAGTCCTGTACAAGTTTAATGTAACTGCACTACTTTTGAATTCTATACCCCCAGGAACAAATCCCAAAGCTTGGTTAGCATCTTAATTACTTTGTTGACCTGTGATACTGTTTTTAATAATTGATCACCGATGTTGAGACAGCTCTTCTACTCCTTTCAGTTCTCAATCGCGAAACTGTCTGGGAGGATAGTGGAAGCAGGTTCAATGAAGGGAATCAGCGAAATACATGAAAAGGTGAAACTAGACGGGGCAGAAGGGGAGACTGACTGGGTGGCACAGTGGTTAGCACTGCTGCCTCACAGCGCCAGGGACCCGGGTTCGATTCCCGGCTCACTGTCTGTGCAGAGGCTGCACATTCTCCCCGTGTCTGCCTGGGTTTCCTCTGGCTGCTCCAGTTTCCTCCCACAGTCCAAAGATGTGTGGGTTAGGTGGATTGGTCATGCTAAATTGACCCTTGTGTCAGGGGGATTAGCAGGGTAATTGTGTGGGGGTTACAGGAATAAGGTCTGGGTGGGATTGTGGTCTGTATAGACTCGGTGGGCCCACTTCTGTACTCTAGGGATTCTGTGAAAGAATTGTCATGGGCATGATGGGCTGAATGGCCTCCTGCTATGCAGCATGACTTGATGAGCCAGATTGTTATTCTGACTCGATGGATTGTTTGAATGAGTCAAAATCTGGTCCTAAGGTTTCAGTTTACCATCCGTACCAATCTCAAGAACACCGCAGTCACATTGGAAAATATACAGGCTGGGCAGCTATTTGGCAAATGAACTTGAACCTGTCTTTGTACACTTGTCTCGAGCTACAAAGCCAAGAATCCCATTTACTTTCCATCCACCCACACCAACGAGCTTGCTTTGATATCTCTTTGAACAAACAGCATCTCTGGCTAGGCACTGATCCCTCAGTACTGCATTGGCAATGCCCGCTGTGGTGAGGAGTTTGAATGTTTGACAGGGTTTTGGGCTATTCCTGCTGTGAAGATGGTCTGGAAGAACTGTATGGTTTCCTAAGTTATACTGGACAACTTGGAGAACCTGTGTTAAAATCTGCTTCCAACCCCACCCCAAGCACCACATCCCCAATCCATCACAATCCCATTCCCATTCCCCACCTTCTCACCAAGTCCTGGAATGTAACTTGAATCCACAATGTGTTAGCAGGGAGGTGAACGCCCGACCCTGAGCCACTGTAGCATTGACACCAGGAGACAGTTTCACGCAGAGTGCAAATCCAACAAATAAAAAGTAGAATCACAGAATTGTCACAGTGCCAAAGGAGGTTAATTAGTTTATTGAGCCCATTCTGGTTCTCTACAAGAGCAGTTTAACATGTTCCACTCTCCTGTCCTTCCCCGAGAGCCCGGGAAATGTTTTCCCTCCATGTGACCCAATTTCCTTTGGAAAGCAGCACTCGAATCAGCCTCCACCACACTCTCAGAGAGTACATTCCAGATCCTAACCACTCGCTGTGTGAATCTGTCTCCACCACACTTTCAGACAGTGCATTCCAGATCCTAACCACTAGCTGTGTGAATCTGTCTCCACCACACTTTCAGACAGTGCATTCCAGATCCTAACCACTCGCTGTGTGAATCTACCTCCACCACACTCTCAAAGTACGTTCCAGATCCTAACCACTCATTGTTTGAATCTGTCTCCACCACACTCTCAGACAGTACATTCCAGATCCTAACCATACACTGTGTAAAAAGGTTTTTCTCTTGTCTCCTTTAGTTCATTTCAAATACAAGTCCTTTGCCAGTGGGGCCAGTTTCTCTTTTCAAGTTGATGCCTGTCTGCTTTTTAACAACCTCAATCAAATCTCTTCTCATCGTTCTCTAAGGCAACAAATAAGAGCTTCCCCAGTCTACCCACGTAACTGAAGTCTCTTGTTCCTGGAACCATTCTCAGAAACCTTTCTGTCCCATTCTCTACATATAGACAAATATCGAAGTGTATGGATGTTGCTTCAATGACTTTCTGCAAACATTAGTTAGCTCCACACGCCTGCAGTAGAATAACATTCTGCATGCAGCTTGCTGTTTTCCATTGGATGAAAACAAATTACTGGAGATGCTGGAACCTGAAACCAAAAGAGAAAATGCTGGAAAATCTCTGCAGCTCTGGGAGTATCTGTAAGGAGAGAAAAGAACTGACGTTTCGAGTCCAAATGACCCTTTGTCAAAGCTAAAAGGCACAGATATCTCCCACTTTCTATGCATTTTGGCTTTGACATCGAAACGTCAGCTCTTTTCTTTCCTTACAAATACTGCCAGACCTGCTGAGATTTTGGTTGCTGTTTTCCATTGTTCTAGTGGTTGCGAGCTAGAGCTAGGCTTTGGCGTGGTCAGAATGACACTAGTGGTCCAGTTAACTGTTTCACTCGATACAGTGCTTGCTTCTGTGGGTTTAAATAGTGAGCTGTGTGTGTGTGTCAAAAAATATCAGGGTTAATATTTGAGAATCCTCACAATGTGCACATTGGTTGGACATGTTTAGTCAGACATTTGGCGAAAAGATCTATCATCATGTTTAACAGACTCCAAATTGTTAGAAACTCAAAGAGATGGAATTTCTGCTCTCCTGAAAGAAGAGGTCAAAAAAAAGAACGTGCATTTATGTAGCACCATTCAGGACTGATACCAATCAGCCATGATCTAATTCATAGAATTCCTCCTATCCAGGAGGAGGGCATTTGGCCCATCGAGTTCGCACCTACTCTCTAACAGAGCACCTTATCCAGGCCCGCCTCCCCACACACCTATCCCTGTAACCCCACACATTTAACATGGCTAATCCCCCTAGCCTAAACATCTTTGGACTCCAAAGGGCAATTTAACATGGCCAATCCAGCTATCTTTGGAATGTGGGAGGAAACCAGGTCAACCAGAGGAAATCCACACAGACACAGGGAGAACATGCAGGCTCCGCACAGAAGGTGATCTAAGCTGGGAATCGAACCCAGGTCCCTGGCGCTGTGAGACAGCAGCGCTAACGCTCTGTGCCACTGTGCGTGGCAGAACAGGCTCAAGCTGAATGAGCCACCAATATTTCAATAAGCACTCACCAAAAAGTTCTCTACTTCCAACTGTGTGTGTGTGACAGGGTGCACTCACAGTGAGATAAAAGGGGAGGTTGTTCCATAATGCAGAAAAAAAAAGCCATGTTATTTATAAAGGAACCATGGAAGGAAATGTAACCTGTTCAGTAAATTTGCATTCGCACTTGTTCCCGCTGTGAGATTTGTGTGTCTCTGCATACGTTATGCACTTTGTATCATGCCAATGCATCAAAGCGCATCCCTCAGATCTGCATCGACTCAGGAGCTGCTGATGATATTCTGATCAGACTTCCAGCTGTCAAACACGGATCATTATGTTTGCTCAGGATCTTGGGAGTGTGGAACCTCAGCGGTAACTTCTGCCGAGTGCACATATTATTGACAGAGCTTTGCGTGCTGCTCTGTCTGCCTCCAGTGCTGCTGCGTCTCAGTGCAGCAAAACCAGTGACTGGAAAAAGGCAGACGGGACAAGGGGTGTAGGGGAAATATGCAGCTCTACGGTGTGACAGCCCCAACCAGCGTTCCCATTTCCATTCACCCTTGCGAGATTCCTCTTGGTCAAACCACTTCCCATTCAAAGAACAAAGAATAAAAAAATTACAGCACAGGAACAGGCCCTTCGACCCTCCAAGTCTGCACCGACCATGCTGCCCAACTGAACTAAAACCTCCTACCCTTCCAGGGACCATATCCCTCTATTCCCATCCTATTTATGTATTTGTCCAGACACCCCTTAAAAGTCACTATCGTATCTGCTTCCACTACCTCCCCCAGCTGTGAGTATTGGGCACTCACCACCCTCTCTGTAAAATATTTACCACGTACATCTCCTTTAAAACTTGCCCCTCACACCTTAAACCTGTGTCCCCTAGTAATTGACTCTTCCACCCTGGGAAAAAGCTTCTGATTATCCATTCTGCCCATGCCTCTCATAGTCTTGTAGACTTCAATTAGGTCTCCCTTCAACCTCTGTCGCTCCAGTGAGAATAAACCAAGTTTCCCCAACCTCTCCTCATAGCTAATGCCCTCCATACCAGGCAACATCCTGGTAAATCTTTTCTGTACCCTCTCCAAAGCCTCCACATCCTTCTGATAGTGTGGCGACCAGAATTGAACACTATATTCCAAGCGCAGCCTAATTAATGTTCTATAAAGCTGCAACATGACCAGCCATCATCGAAAAGACTAACTAGAATTTCTCTCCTGATTTTCCGGACAGCCTAGAGACTTTACCCGTGTGTGTTTGAAGTGTTGGCGTCGTTGTATCATAGGGAAAACTGCAACCAATTTGTGCACAGCAAGCTCCCATAAACACCAGTGTTTAATGACCAGATAATCTGTATTACAGATGTTGGCTGAGGGCTAAATATTGGCCAGGACGTGAATTCTGTATGGCTTGTTATAAATTACTACAAAGTTAACATAAATTCCACAGTGCAATGGGACTAGGGGAGTACGGTGGGTAAAATCTCTTCCCATTTTATCCCAGTGTGGAATTTCCGATTGATCTGACCTCTTTTCATGGAATCAGAGAATTGTTGCAGTGCAGAAGGAGGCCATTTGACCCATCGTGTCTCCACTGGCTCTCCAAATGAGCATCATGACTTAGTACCGTTCCCCTACCTTTTCCCCAATACCCCTGCACATTGTTTCTATTCAAGTAATCATCTAATGCCGTCTTGAATGCCTGGATTGGACCTGTCTCCAGCACATTTCCAGGCAGTGCATTCCAGACTCGCTGTGTGAAAAAGATTTTCCTCACATCGCATTTGCTTCTTTTGCAAATCACTTTAAATCTGTGTCCTCTCATTCGCAATCCTTCTACAAGCGGGAACGGTTTTTTCCTATATACTCTGTCCAATTCCCTCATGATTTTGAGCATCTCTATCAAATCTCCTCTTCGCCTTCTCCTCTCCAAGGAGAACAGTCCCAACCTCTCCAATCTTCCCTCATGACTGAAGTTTCATTTCCCTTTCTCTCAATCTTTTCCATCTCTTCACAATCAGATTGTACAGAATCTCCATGATCAACTGTTTGTCGTTGACTGCTGTTGTGTAGACCCTTGATAGGATGGATCAGATTCTGATCCCTTTCATTGGTTTAGAATACAACCCCAATCAGCCGAACACTTCCCTATTCATTGTCATCAAAGAAAATCGCAATGGATTCAACAAACCAAGATGCTGCACCTCAGACTCTCAGTTTGCAGGGCACTGTGGGCCAGCAGGGATGGCATGGTGGCACAGTGGTTAGCACTGCTGCCTGACAGCGCCAGGGACCCAGGTTCGATTCCCGACTTTGGGTCACTGTCCGTGTGGAGTCTGCACATTCTCCCCGTGTCTGCGTAGGTTTCCTCCGGGTGCTCCGGTTTCCTCCCACATTCTGAAAGACGTGCTGGTTAGGTGCAGTGATTCGAACAGCTGCAGGAATGTAGTGACTCGGGGAATTTCACAGTAACTTCATTGCAGTGTTAATGTAAGCCTGACTTATGACGAATAAATATACTTTACCGTGTGGTTTGTATCTGGCATTCACTAGTTGTGGGCAGCATGGTGACACAGTAGTTAGCACTGCTGCCTTAAAGTGCAAGGGACCTGGATTTGATTCCCGGCTTAGGTCACTGTCTATGCGAAGTCTGCGCATCCTCCCCGTGTCTGTGTGGGTTTCCTCCAGGCGCTCCGGTTTCTTCCCACTGATCGAAAGACGTGCTGGCTAGGTGCATTCACCATGCTAAATTCTCCCTCATTGTATTGAACTGACACCGGAGTGTGGCAACTAGGGAATTTTCATAGTAACTTTACTAGGATGCTACTGGAACTTAATGGATTGAGTTATAAGGAGAGGCCAGATAGACTGGAACTTTCTTCCCTGGAGCATAGGAGATTTAAGGGTGAACTTATCAAGGTCTATAAAATAATGAGGAACATAGATAAGGTAGATAGTCAACATCTTTTCCCAAAGGTAAGGGAGTCTAAAACTAGAGGGCATAGGTTTAAGGTTAGAGAGGAGAGATAGAAAAGGGTCCAGAGGGGCAATAGTTTCATTCAGAGGGTGATGAGTGTCTGGAACAAGCTGCCACAGGTAGTAGTAGAGGCAGGTACAATTTTGTTTTTTAAAAATCGTTTAGACAGTTACATGGATAAGATGGGTTTAGAGGGATATGAGCCAAATGTGGGCAACCGGGACGAGCTTAGTGGTAAAAACTGGGCAGCGTGGACAAGTTGGGCCAAAGGGCCTGTTTCCATGCTGTAAACCTGTATGACTCTGACTCTATGACTTCATTGCAGCATTAATGTAAGCCTACTTGTGTCACTAATAAATAAACTTCAAATACAACCAGGACGCCCTTTCTTATCATTACCATGTGCTAATATCCTGTGATTAGATTGACAGAGTTTACAGCACAGAAACAGGCCATTCAGCCCTAATGGTCCATGCTGGTTTTGAGGTTCCATGTTATCCTCCTCTTCACTTCACCCTATCTTCACAACCTTCTATTTTTTTCTCCCTCAAGTGTTTATCCAGCACCTTCCCTTAAATCTGCATGTTCTATTTACTGCAACTGCTCCGTGTTGTAGTGAGTCTCACATTCTCACTACCGTCTGGATATAACTGTGACACTGATTTTTTTGAAGAACTCCATGATTTAATGTTGTGCTGTCTATCAGTTGCTGCTAATATGTGAATCTAAGGAGGGAGGTGTTGCTTAGAGCTCGGAACATAACAATCCTGTGACTGTTTCACTCCAAGAGTGTTCCTGAAGGTGCTGGACAAATGATGATCCATTCGATTGCATATAGTGCATTGTGTAAGTTTCAAATGTCTGCAGTGGCTCAGTGGGCAACTCTGCTGCCTCAAGTAACAAGGTTGTGGGTTCATCGTCCACTCCAGTGCAGTACAGAATAGGAGCAGGAGTAGGCAATTTGGCCTCTCGAGTCTGCTCTGCCACTCAGTAAGATTCTCCCTGTGTCTGCGTGGGTTTCCTCAGGATGCTCCGGTTTCCTCCCACACTCCAAAGGTGTGCTGGCTAGGCGGATTGGCATGCTAAATTGCCCATTAGTGCCAGGGGGATTAGCAAGGTCAATATATGGGGTTACAGGGATTGGGCCCAGTTGGGATCATTGTCAGTGCAGGCTCGATGGGCCAAATGGCCTCCTACTGCATTGTAGAGATTCTATGATTCTAAGATCATGGCTGGTCTGAGTAAAGTTTATTTATCAGTCACAAGTAGAGTTACATTAACACCGTAATGAAGTTACTGTGAAATTCCCCTAGTCATCACAGTCCAGCACCAGTTCGGGTCAATGTACCTAACCAACAGGTCTTTCAGAATGTGGACGGAAACTGGAGCACCTAGAGGAAACCCACGCAGACATGGGGAGAACGTGCAAACTCCACACAGACAGTGACCTGAGGCCAGAATTGAACCTGGGTCCCTGGAGCCATGGGACAACAGTGCGAACCACTGTGCCACTGTGCCGTCCTTCTGAGGCAGAGTTCCAAAGTCACACAACCCTCTGAGAGAAAAACATCCTCACCTCTGTGTGAAAAGGGCGACAACTCATTTTAAAACAGTGCCCCGTAGTTCTGGACCAGAGGGAACAGGGAGGTCAATAATTCATCCCATTACAGAGATGCCCAATCGTTCAAACATCCACTTCCTCTTTTCCCTTTGAAGTCAGATCATTCTCTGCTTGGCATGAGCTGAACCTAATAAAACAAATAATTCTGTGTGAGGATGGCAGCACTTGTGCTCAAGCTGCTTTTGGAGGTTGAGTGATTAAATGGGATAAGCTACACATGTGACATAAAGGTGTTTAGAAATTCATAAGAATAAGTCAAAGGACAGCCTGATGTAACTCCTGTAATGCCAGCTGTGGCTCCTCATTCCCAAAGCAGCACAAAGGACAAAGAAAAGAACAAAGAACGGTACAGCACAGGAACAGGCCCTTCGGCCCTCCAAGCCTGCGTCGTAACTAAATGCCCTATCTAAACTAAAACAAAATCTTCTGCCCTTATTCAGCCCCTAACCCTTAATTCGCTCCCTGCTCATAGAATCATAGAGGTTTACAGCATGGAAACAGGCCCTTCAGCCCAACTTGTCCATGCTGTCCTTTTTCTTTCTAAACCCCTAAGCTAGTTCCAATTGCCCGCATTTGGCCCATATCCGTCTATACCCATCGTACCCGTATAACTGTCTAACTGATTTTTTCAAAAGACAAAATTGTACCCGCCTCTACTACTGCCTGTGGCAGCTTGTTCTAGATATTCACCACCCTCTGTGTGAAAAAATTGCCCCCCGGACCCTTTTGTATCTCTCCCCTCTCACCTTAAGCTTCCCCTCTCTCACCTTGAATCTGTGCCCCCCTGTAATTGCCAGGGTGGATAGTCTGAGGCTTTTTCCCAGGGTGGACGTGTCAATTACAGGGGGGCACAGGTTCAAGCCGAGAGAGGGAAAGTTGAAGGGAAATGTGTGGGGGGAATTTTTCACGCAGAGAGCGGTGAGCGCCTGGAATGCGTTGCTGGAGGAGGGGGTGGAAGCAGACACATTAGCAACATTTAAAAGGCACCATTGGGTTCATGAATAGGGAGGGAATAGAGGGATAGGACCGAGTAAGGGCAGAAGGTTTTGTTTAAGCTTAGTTAGGGCATCACGTTCGGCGCAGGCTTGGAGGGCCCAAGAGCCTGTTCCTGTGCTGTACTGTTCTTTGTTCTTATAGAGGTATTTGGGGTAGATCTCTATTTTGATCCATTGGCTTTTAACCCTTCTCTCTCTTCCTCTCTCTCTATTCTCCCAGGACAGCGATGACGGAGAGGTGGATAAAAACAAATGCTGCACCCTCTGTAACATGTTCTTCACCTCCGCAATTGTAGCACAGTCTCATTATCAAGGGAAAACACACGCAAAGAGGATGAGACTGGTGCTGGGGGAGCCGCCTGCCCCTCCCAGGACAACAGGTAAGCTTCCTCTGGGACATCCTGACAGGGATCAGTTTGTGACTGGCTTCACAAAGATCACGGCTGTTTGGCCAAGTTTCTGCCTGCATTCCTCAATGCAAACCGGTTGTACCATTCCACACTCTCCTCACCATCATCACCAGCTTCCTCCCAGGCAGGGTTTGCTTGCTAACCCTGCGGGATTGTCCTGGGGTCTCCGGGGATGGATCAGGTCTCAGCCACGGCTCACTGTTGCTGCAGAGTCAGAGCATCGTGTGTTCAAATCCCTGCTCCAGAAACCTCGAGTGCAAAATCTAGACACTGCCAGTGCCAGTATCGGGGGAGTGCTGCACTGTCAGAGGTTCTGTCGACCAGCTGAAAGCCAGGGGAATGTCTGCTCTCTCTGTTGGATGTCAAACATTTCACACGTCCTGTTTTTTAGGAAGAGCAGGCGTGCCCTCCTTGGTGCTCAGACTAATATTTATCCCTCACCAACCTGCTAAGAACTACATGAGTGCTCCTTATGGTGCTCCCTTTTCCAGCATAGTATCACCACCACATCTTCCTTGTCCACCTGATAGAGCGGACAGCGCCCATAGAAAGATGGCCAAGTAGAGAAGCTGGGGTAGTGGTATTGTCAATGGACTAGTAATCCAGAGGTCCAGGCTAATTCTCTGGGGACACGGGTTCAAAGCCCACCAGAGCTGTTGTTTCTGGTGGCATAGTGGCACAGTGATTAGCATCGCGGCCTCACGGCGCCAGGGATGTGGGTTCGATTCCCGGCTTGGGTCACTGTCTGTGCGGAGAATGCACATTCTCCCCATGTCTGCGTGGGTTTCCTCCGGGTGCTCTGGTTTCCTCCCACAGTCCGTAGGAAGTGCTGGTTAAGTGCATTGGCCGTGCTAAATTCTCCCTCAGTGTACTCAGTGGACAGGCACCGGAGTGTGGGATTTTCACAGTAGCTTCACTGCAGTGTTAATGTAAGCCTACTTGTGACACTAATAAAAATAAATAACGTAGCTGGTGAAATTTGAAATTAATAAAAAGTTAGTCTCAATAATGACGACCACGAAACTATCTTTGGTGTAAAAATCCATCTGGTTCACTAATGCCCTTTAGGGAAGGAAACCTGCTGGTTTACCTGGTCTGGCCTATATGTGATCCAATGTGGCTGATTCCTAACTACCCTCTGAAGGGGCAATTAGGGAAGGGTAAAAATTGCCAGTGATGCCCACATTCCGTGAAATAATAAAGATTTTTAAATGAACCTCGGATCACTCACTCAGTAGCAAAATAGGTTGCTGGCGTAAATATAGTGGATCCCTGGAGTGAGATTTGAACCTACAACCTTCTGCTTCAAAAGCCAAGGTACTGCCCACTGAGCTGAACCTGGTACGCTATCTCATTGCTGTTAGTGAAAGCCTGCTGTGTGCACCTGCCACATTTCCTATTGTGTAACCGTGGCAACATTTGGCTACGAAAAACTTTTTTAAAATTCATTTGTGGGACATGGGTGTCGCTGGCTGGCCAGCATTTATTGCCCATTCCTAGTTGCCCCTTGAGAAGGTGGTGGTGAGCTGCCTCCTTGAATTGCTGCAGTCCGTGTGCTGTGGGTTGAACCACAGGGAGAGAATTCCAGGATTTTGACCCAGAGACTGTGAAGGAACGGCGATTTATTTCCAAGTCAGGATGGTGACTTGGAGGGGAACTTGCAGGTGGTGGTGTTCCATTTCTCTGTACTATAGCACAGGGCGTCGATGGGCTGAATAGTCTCACTGTGTGCTGTAGTGACTCTGTTTATTTGTGGGTGGAGAGAATAGGTTTTCCTAGTTGGCACAGACAGATGTTCTATTTTAATCCCTCTCCAAATGGAGGCCAGACTCTGTTATCTGAAGAGGTGCCATTAGGACGGTTTCCAGTACAGTAATGTTTCGGCGCAAGTGTGTTGAATCTAATTGCAAGCACTCTGCACTAATATACTGGAGGTTAATTTCATTGAGCACCGATTTAAATTAGTAAAACATCATTCTTAATGTTCACAGAGCCAGGGAGGCTAACCTTTGGGAAATCAAAACTGGAATCAGCGATGCGATCACTCAGCTGATTATTAAAAACGTGTTAATTACAATGTTCCAAAATTGCATTACTTGCCTCTGATTAAATGCTTCCCGTGCATTTGTCTCTGCACTTCTCGAATCCCTAAAGCAACCTCCTTTCATGATTTGTGTTTTTTTCAGTTTGAGAAGTCTTTACTCCTTCTATTTTTACAATCACCAGCTCCAGCCTCGTGTCTGAGACCAAACCAACCGATTCACAACATTGGTTTGTGCTTTCTTTTTACTTCATCCACTCACTGGACATGGGCATCATTGGCTGGGCTGGCATTTGTTGCCCATCCCTAATTGCCCCTTGAACTGAGTGGCTTGCTGGGCCATTTCAGAGAATCGTTAAGAATCAACCACATTGCTGTGGCTCTGGAGTCACATGTAGGCCAGACCAGGGTAAGGACGGCAGATTTCCTTCCCTAAAGGGACATGAGTGAACCAGATGGGTTTTTGCAACAGTTAATGAAGGATAGCTTCATGGTCACCATCCTTCTTCCCACACCTAATGGTGCACTAAAGCAGACTTTTGTCTGTTTGCATAGACAATAATTCCCAGAACAGGTCGCTGGTCTGTTGCCTTATATCTTGACGGACACCACTCCGCATCAAGTCTGGCTTACCAGGAGTCTCTCCCATTCTTACTGCCACCATGTTTGGAAGGATTTTTTTAAAATTACTTAAGTAGGCTTACATTAACACTGCAATGAAGTTACTGTGAGAATCTAATCGCCACACTCCAGCACCTGAGGGAGAATTTAGTATGGTCAATGCACCTAACCAGCACATCTTTCAGACTGTAGGAAGAAACTGGAGCACCTGGAGGAAACCCACACAGAAACCTGTGCATAGCCAGCCCGAGAATCACACCCGGCTCATTCACACTGTGAGGCAGCAGTGCAAACCCTTGTGCCATCTATTGCAGGTTGACTATCAACCTGTTCAGCCTTGTTCTGAGCGCGCCTTCCTTGGCCATCAAGTCTTGGGGTGGGACTCGAAGGTAGTCATGATGTGGAGATGCCGGTGTTGGACTGGGGTAAACACAGTAAGAAGTCTCACAACACCAGGTTAAAGTCCAACAGGTTTATTTGGAAGCAAACACCACTAGCTTTCAGAGCGCTGCTCCTTCATCAGGCGAATGGGAGATGTCATAAGGTCAGAAGTGGGGATGTTTGGTAATGATTGCACAATGTTCAGCACCATTCGCGACTCCTCAGATACTGAAGCAGTCCCTATAAACATTGTGGCTACCAGAGCAGGTCAGAGGCTGGAGAATCAGCGTATGTACCTCATCTCCTGACTCCCTAAAGCCTATCCACCATCTACAAGGCACAAGTCAGGGGCAGAATGGAATTTTCTCCATCTGCTTCGATGAGTACAGTTCCAACAACACTCAAAAAGCTCAACACCATCCAGGACAAAGCAGCCCACTTGATTAGAACCCCAGTCACCACCTTTGTCTCATCTGTCTAGATGTCTCCACATTAATTCAAGCTGTCATTAATCATAGAATCCCTGCAGTATAGAAGGAGGCCATTCAGCCCATTGAGCTTGCACCAATAGCATTCCCACCCTGGCCCTATTCCTGTAAACCTATCTATTTACCCTGCTAATTAATCTGACACTAAGGGGCCATGTTTTAGCATAGCCAATCCACCTAACCCAACTTTGGTGTGCATGAGGAAACCAGAGCATGATGTAGAGATGCCGGCATTGGACTGGGGTAAACACAGTCAGAAGTCTCACAACACCAGGTTAACATCCAACCAGTTTATTTGATAGTAAACTCACAAGCTTTGTGGCACCTGACGAAGGAACACCGTTTCTGAAAGTTTGTGGGAAACTCTGAAACCAGAGCACCCAGAGGAAACCCACACAGACATGGGGAGAATGTGTAAACTCCACACAGACATTGACCGAAGCCGGGCATCAAACCCGGGTCCCTGGCACTGTGAGGCAGCAGTGCTAACCACTGTGCCGCCATGCTGTCTGTAAGGGAGGTTCAACTACCTCACAACCAATGAATTACTTTCTGAAGTGCAGCCACTGCTGTAATGTAGGAAGGGTGGCGTCCAGTGTGTCCACAGCAAAATCCCACGCAGCTGAGATAAACACCAGACTGTTTCTAGTTGCAAGTCGCTGTTGGAATGTAAGCACCTGGATTAGACACATCAACCACTCCAATTCTTTTTTGTCATATGAATTAGTACACAGTGAAAAGTATTGTTTCTTGTGCGCGATACAAACAAAGCATACTGTTTGTAGAGGAGAGGAGAGAATGCAGAATGTAATGTTACAGTCATAGCTAGGGTGTAGAGAGAGATCAACTTAATGCGAGGTAAGTCCATTCAAAAGTCTGACAGCAGCCGGGAAGAAGCTGTTCTTGAGTCGGTTCATACGTGACCTCAAACTTTTGTATCTTTTTCCTGACGGAAGAAGGTGGAAGAGAGAATGTCTGGGGTGTATGGGGTCTTTGATTATGCTGGCTGCTTTTTGAGACAGCGGGAAGTGTAGACAGAGTCAATGGGTGGGAGGCTGGTTTGCGTGATGGATTGGGTTTTGTTCACAACCCTTTGCAGTTCCTTGCGGTCTTGGGCAGAGCAGGGGCCCACACCAAGCTATGATACAACCAGAAAGAATGCTTTCTATGGTGCTGGTGATGCCAGTAAGAATTACCCAATATTTCAAAGCGTTTAACATTGCACGGAGTAGTGGATCACTGGAATGTGAAATTAATGTGAGCCAATGTCAGCCTTCAGACACTCTGACCAAAATATCCTGAGGTTAGAAACGCCATAGACCCTGATTATCTGTGAGTGGATTGTGATTGAAGATTGCGAGGGCTTGTCATATAATCTATACCAAGGCTGTACTCTCTTCTCTAACAAGTGTAGAACCTTCCCTAGCAGACTGTTCTTCAAGGCAGAGATCAATAATGTCAGCAACTTCCCAGGCTGACTGATCTCATACACAGAGATCAACTCATCACCTGGAGATACACAAAAGTTCATAGGTCAAAGGTGAGGTGGGCAGCAAATCGTGGATCAGGATAAAAGTAGAATTGATTATTATATAATTTTAACCCTCACACACCACTGTCTATTGATGCATTTATTTTAAGATTTGAGTAAATTTTTAGCTTACCTTTATTTATTAGTGTCACAAAGAGACTTACATTAACACTGCAGTGAAGTTACTGTGAAAATCTCCGGCACCTGTTCAGGTACACTGAGAGCAAATTTAGCACAGCCAATGCACCCAACCAGCACAGTCTTTCACACTGTGGAAGGAAACTGGTGCACCCGGAGGAAACCCACACAGACACGCGGAGAATGTGCAGACTCCACACAGACAGTGACCCAAGACAGGAATTGAAGTTGGGTTCCTGGTGTTGCGAGGCAGCAGTATTAACCACTGTGCCACCCAGAGTCTTCTACTCTTTATCATTCATTCAGGTGTAAGCAGCATCGGCAAGACCAGTATTTAATGCTGTTGAGAAGGCAACTGTGTGTTCCTTTCTTGGGTACACCTGAGTGGCTTGCTGAGCTATTTAAGAGGACAGTTACGAGTCAGCCACATTGCTGTGGCTCTGGAGTCACATATAGGGCAGGCTGAGGAATTCAAAGAACAAGGAACAGTACAGCACAGGAACAGGCCCTTCGGCCCTCTAAGCTTGCACCGTCCAGGTGTACTCAAGAAGGGAACACACAATTGTCTCCTCAAGGGCATTAAATGCTGGCCTTGCCAATGCTGCTTAAACCTGAATGAATGATAAAGAGTAGAAGACTCTGGGTGGCACAGTGGTTAGCACTGCTGCCTCGGAACACCAGGGACCCAGGTTCGATTCCTGTCTTGGGTCACTCTCTGTGTGGAGTCTGCACATTCTCCTCATGTCTGTGTGGGTTTTGTCCGGGTGCTCTGGTTTCCTTCCCAAATTAAAATTATATGCACGTACGGAGTCCGTATCTTTCCATTCCCATCCTATTCAAATATTTGCCCCGACCTACCTGCTGCCCCCACCTCCCCGGTAACCAACAAGCTTCCACCATCATGGTCAACATCACCAGCTCTTTAATTAAGATTCTGCTTCATTAACCTCCATGGCGGGATTTGATCCCATGACCTTTGGGCATTGATTCCAGGCTTCCGGCTTGCTAGTCTGGTAACGTGTCCACTGTACTGGTGCATCCACCGCACGTGGGTCACAATCGCCTGGAGTAAGTGGCTCATTGTCAGGCTGGGTCTTTGATGAATGAGGGTGCTCGGTACAGTAATTCCACTGTGGTTCCAATCGCTTACCGCTGCCCTGTGTAAGATGGGGACGATGACAGGGAGAAATATTACTGCAGAAACCATCCTGTGGAGCTCCGAGTGGAAGCTGGAGTCAGGGTGGAAGCTAATTATCTGGCAGCTCAGTAAATCACTCTGGACATCCCGCTGTGAGCACAGGTCAGAGGAGAATAGCCACTGGAAAGTATCTTCAAGCGTGTGCGGCTTTGAAAATAAGACTGATTTTCATTTCATCCCTTTGAAAGAATTTACATTTATGAGGAAAGCCCTTCCCAAGTTCCGGATATGGGAGAACACTTTGCAGACAATGAGGGACTTTCTGTAATGTGACGGTGTTATGGCAGCCAATTTGCACACAGCAAGATCCCACAACCGACAATGCCTCTTGGTGGCCGAGGCATTAATTTTTTTTTTAATTCACCCATGAGACATGGGCGTCGCTGGCAGGCCAGCATTTATTGCCCATCCCTAGTTGCCCAAGGGTAGTGAGAGTCAACCACATTGCTGTGGCTCTGGAGTCACATGTAGGCCAGACCGGGTAAGGATAGCAGATTTCCTTCCCCAAAGAACATTAGTGAACCAGATGGGTTTTTCCGACAATTTTGACTGATTTCATGGTCATCAGTAGATTTGTAATTACAGATTGTATTTTTAATTGAATTCGAATTCCACCATCTGCTGTGGCAGGATTTGAACCCAGGTCCCTAGAGTTACTGGATTAATAGTCTGGTGATATGGGCAGCAAGCTGGCACAGTGGTTGGCACTGCAGCCTCACAGCGCCAGGGACTCGGGTTTGATTCCCGGCTTGGGTTACTGTCTGTGTGGAATCTGCACATTCTCCCCGTGTCTGCGTGGGTTTCCTCCAGGTGTTCTGGTTTCCTCCCACAATCCGAAAGACGTGCTGGTTAGGGTGGATTGACCCGAATAGGCACCAGAGTGTGGCGACTAGGGGAATTTCACAATAACTTCGTTGCAGTGTTAATGTAAGCCTAACTTGTGACGAATAAATAAACTTTAAAACTTTAACCCCACTAGGCCATCCCCTCCCCCTTGACAGGGATACGGAGAGGAGGAACTCACAGACTTTAATAGTAGCTGTAAATCTTTGGCACCCAGAAAGGGTTTCATATCGTACCTGGGAGGTGACGTCTCCAGCCCTCCCAGAGTGCGGCATCAGCAGTGTCGGCCTGCACTCTCAGGCTCTGCTGTGCGACGTCTGACCTCGAGGCAAGATCACTGCCCGCTGAGCCACTGTTAACTCCTTTGGCGAGCTCCCCGCTGATGAAGGAAGAGGCTGACTCATTGTGGTGTTACTCCACCTCATTCACTGGGCGATGTTCACGGGGATTCCACACCCTGGGCCCGACTTTACCATCGTGTCGCGCCCGTCCTCGGTAATGTGGTAATGGTGGGTTGTGGGGCCATTAATGTGATCCCCGCCCGCATCTGCGCAGGTGGTCACTTCGCCGAAATCCGGGAATGGCGGCGATCCAATTTGTGCCCGAAACAGCGATTTAAATGCATTTGCATCAATTTCAATTGAATTAACGAACTGCCTGCCCAGCTTTATCAGCATTTCCCCCTTTACCACAGCATTCGCCAATCTGGAATCGCGACAAAATGTACCCGCTGAATAAAAGTCTGTTTCGGGCGCTCCAGCTGCTGAAGAGCGAGTTCAGAGCTTCCAACGGCGCTGTGACTCAGATCGGCATTGGGGGGGCGGGGGAGGAGGGTGAGGGGTTAGATCATTCTCTGATTGCGGGGGACGGGGAGGGGAGCGAGGCCAGATCGTTGCCTGGTTGGGGGAGAGGCAGAGGGAGGAGGAGGAGGAGGAGGAGGAGGCGGGTCAGATGTATCTCTGGTGGGGAGGGGTAGTCGGGGAGAGGGAGGGAGGCCCGATCATTGCCTGGTGGGAAGGGAGGGAGAGGCGGGTCAGATGTTCCTCTGAGGGGAGGAGGGAGTGAGCGAGGCCGGATCGTTCTCTGGCGTGAGGGGGGGGGGGGTGGTAGGGAGGTGGGAAAGATGTATCTCTGGTTGGGTTGGGTGGGGGGGGGGGGGGGAGGCCCGATCGCTGACTGGTGGGGGATGAAGGGGGGAGGTAGATGGATCTCTGGTGAGGGGTGGGGAGGGGGGGGGGCAGGGGTGTCCGTTGCCACTCTGCGGGCAATCAATGGAGAGGGGTAGGGGGCAGGGAGTTACTATCGGTCTGGGTAGCAGGGAGGGTGGATAAGGGGGACAGTGATGTATGTGGGGGCCATCTCTCCTGCTTTTCACTCCCGGGTCGCTTTCTCCGCTTTCTGTAGCCCCGGAGCAATCTGACACGGGCGCGCTTTTTCAAATTTTTTTTCTAACTGCGCCTGCGCGGTTCAGAGCTCCAATCATTTCGGGAGCGCTAAGCCCCATCCACAGCGCGAATGGGACCCGCAATCTTGTTTCCAGGCGGAGTGCGTATGGGGGCGCCTGAAAGCAGATTTCCAAGACGGATTTGAATTCAGCCCAGATTCAACACTTAGAATTAAAATGGTAAAATCAGGCCCCACACGTGTGTCAACAACTCACTGAAACACACCAAGTTTCATTTGTTGACTCCAACCTGCTTTGGACCCAGCGTACACTGGATAGGGATCAAGGGCGGACTTTCCCGCCCTGGCTACTACGGGAATCATAGCAGGCGGGACAGGACCATGCGACGGTCCGCTGACCTTAGGTGGGATTTTCCAGAATTGAGACGAGTGAGTCGGAAAACTCTACCCCAGGAGTTGAAATCTTGGGTGACATTTTCCCTCTCGCTATCAGGATCAGTGTTGCAAATTCCTCTCCCTGCTCTGCCTCTCAGCCTGATTGAGAGCTAACACAACAGATTTGATTTAATTTGATTTGATTTTTTTGTTGTCACATGTATTAGTATATAGTGAACAGTATTGTTTCTTGTGCGCTATACAGACAAAGCATACCAGTCATAGAGAGGGAAAGGAGAGGGTGCAGAATGTAGTGTTACAGTCATAGCTAGGGTGTAGAGAAAGATCGACTTAATATATGATAAGTCCATTCAAAAGTCTGATAGCAGCAGGGAAGAAGCTGTTCTTGAGTTGGTTGGTATGTGACCTCAGACTTTTGTATCTTTTTCCCAACAGAAGAAGGTGGAAGAGAGAATGTCTAGGGTACATGGGGGTCCTTGATTATGCTGGCTGCTTTGCCAAGGCAGCGGGAAGTATGGACAGAGTCAATGGATAGGAGGCTGGTTTGAGTGATGGATTGGGCTACATTCACGACCTTTTGTAGTTTCTTGCAGTCTTGGGCAGAGCAGGAGCCATACCAAGCTGTGATATATCCAGAAAGAATGCTTTCTGTGGTGCATCTGTAAAAGTTGGTGAGAGTCGTAGCTGACATACCGAATTTCTTTCAAAGCTGGGATATTGTCTGTGTGCCTCAGTTTCCTAATGACATTCTGTTCGACTGACTGGACACCTTTCAGGGAATGCATCCCAATCTAGTTTTCCTACTGGGAATATCAAATGAGAAAGTTCAAGGAATAAAGAGCACACAATCTGTGTAACAGAAGCCAGAGAACAAAACTGGGCTGATTGGCTACAACGGGCTTCACATTCCCCATCACCAAAGTTGAATATTACCCCCTGGATGTTGGAAATACAAATGCCCCAAGTCTGGGGCAGTTCTGATTTCGCACATCACTTTCCCACCAAACTCTGTCCTGTAGCTCTGCCTGCTCCAAGATTTGGGTCTCGTTAACCAAGTGTTTCAAACCATCGTTGTCCCAGCATCAATTTTGAACAGAAATGAGGCAATTGCGCAGAGTGAGAGATCTCATTCAGAGTCCAGATGTGGATACTCAGCTGTCGAGAGAATTTTGAAGGCAAACTCGACTACAGCAAGTGTTTCCAAAATGTAGCAGCGTTCCTGAACTGTTTGACCTCTCGCCTTCAAATGAACAGACCAGTGACAGGAGGCAATTAGTAATCATAAAAAAATTACAAGTCAAGGAGGCCATTCGATCCATCATGCCTCTTTGGAGGAGTTGTCCAATTCAATGTTAAAGTTTATTTATTAGTCACAAGTAGGCTTACATTAACACTGCAATGAAGTTACTGTGAAAATCCCCTAATCGCACCTGTTCAAGTACACAGAGGGAGAATTTAGCACGGCCAATGCACCCTAACCAGCGTGTCTTCTGGACTATGGGAGGAAAATGGAGCACCCAGAGAAAACCCACGCAGACACAGGGAGAACGTGCAAACTCCACACAGACAGTAACCCAAGCCAGGAATCGTACATGGTTCCCTGGCGCTATGAGGCAGCAGTGCTAACCACTGTGCCACCGTGCCGTCCTGGATTAGATCCACTCTCCCCACTCTTTCCCCATTGCCCTTCAAACTCAAAATCTTCGATTATTTGTCCAATTCCCTGTGAAGGTTGCTGTTGAACCTGTTTGCAGCACACTTTGAACACGCGTTCCATCTCCCTTGATAAAGAATTCCATTCCAATTCTTTCTGTTGCTATCGAGTTTGTACTCTCAGATTGCCAATCCTCTTGTCTCCTGAAGCAATTATTTGTCGTTCACTTTCATCAAAACTCCTCATTGTTTTGAGCTTCTCTGTTAAATCTCCCTTTAACCTCTGCTCCAAGCGGAACAAGTCCCATTTCTCCAGCCTCTCCACAGAGTCATAGAATCCCTACAGTGCAGATGGAGCCCATTCAGCCCATCGACTCTGCACACCATAATCCCACCCAGGCCCTATCCCAATAACCCAACACATTTACCCTGCTAAGGCCCTGACACCAAGAGGCAATTTGTCATGGCCAATCAACCTAACCTGCACATCTTTGGACGGTGGAGGAAACCGGAGCACCCGGAGGAAACCCACGCAGACACGAGGAGAATGTGTAAACTCCGCACAGACAGTGACCCGAGGCCAGAATTGAACCCGGGTCCCTGACGTTGTGAGGCAGCAGTGCCAACCACTGTGCCACCGTGATCCCATGACACTATTTTGAAGAAGAGCAGAGGAAGTTCTCCATGACATCCCCAATCAATGTCCCTAAAAAATGTAGGCGAGGTATGAACAATTTTGTCTTTTAAAAAGCATTTGGATAGTTACACGGGTAAGATGGGTATAGAGGGATATGGGCCAAACGTGGGCAATTGGGACTAGCTTCGTAGTAAAAATTGGAAGGCATGGGCAAGTTGGGCCGAAGGGCCTGTTTCCAAGCTGTAAATCTCTATGACCCGATGACTAAATGGATTTCCCTGTCATTATCAGATTGCTGTTTATGGGAGCTTGCTGTGCCCTAATTGGCTGCTCTGTTTCCTACATTATAACAGTGACTGCAATTCTGAAAGTAACTCCATGGCTGGGGTGTGCTTTGGCAAGTCATGAGGTGGGGCGCGGTGCTACACAAATGCAAGTTTACCTTTTCACCGCTCTTTTACTATCTTTAGTCTATGGAAAGACTGATGTCCCCTTCCATTCCCCCCACCAGTTGCTGCAGTGAGTTATCCTGCTTGACATCCCTGGAGGTGGGCCGATAGGGACGACTGATTGGATGGATTTGCAGCATTATTCCCCCTTTCTGTTTTCTCATGGAAAGAGTAAGCGTCCGTCTGGAATTCCCAATCAAATAAAATCTGCATCAAATGAAGCAGATACAGACTCAAAAGAGTCGCGTGTGATTCACTGAGTGACCTTCCCTTCCCAGCAACCACTCCACTCGTAGCCATGTCAGCCATTTCTGTCAATCAATCTCTTATTCAAAGGGAGAGTTTTGAGTTACAATGCAGGTCTGAGAATATCAATCATCCTCTTCATAAAATAAAAGGAGAAAGAAAAATCCTTTCTCTTCAAATATTTATTGTTGAATTTTTTGTTGCTCCTCTCAGTCTCCCTTGTTGTCCCTCTGGGTCACCCTTGTTGTCCCTCTGGGTCGCCCTTGTTGCCCCTCTGGGTCGCCCTTGTTGCCCCTCTGGGTCTCCCTTGTTGCCCTCTGGGTCTCCCTTCTTGTCCCTCTGGGTCTCCCTTGTTGCCCCTCTGGGTCTCCCTTGTTGTCCCTCTGGATCTCCCCTGTTGCCCCTCTGGGTTGTCCTTGTTGCCCCTCTGGGTCGTCCTTGTTGCCCCACTGGGTCTCCCTTGTTGCCCCTCTGGGTCGTCCTTGTCCCTCTGGGTCTCCCTTGTTGCCCCTCTGGATCTCCCTTGTTGCCCCTCTGGGTCTCCCCTGTTGCCCCTCTGGGTCTCCCCTGTTGCCCCTCTGGGTCTCCCCTGTTGCCCCTCTGGGTCGTCCTTGTTGCCCCTCTGGGTCTCCCTTGTTGCCCCTCTGGGTCTCCCTTGTTGCCCCACTGGGTCGTCCTTGTTGCCCCACTGGGTCTCCCTTGTTGTGCAAGTCCAGCGTTATCACTTGGTAAATCTTGTATCTTGCAATCAGAGCATCTTTTCGAAAGGGTGTCCTTATCATCAGGACTGCTGTTTCACACGAGGGTAGAGATATTTATTCAAGTTGTTCTCCTGCTGGGGGTGAATTTCCACAGGCAGAATAGGGGCTCCCCCCACCCAACCGCCAGGCATGTTAGGGTGGCATGGTGGTACAGTGGTTAGCACTGCTGTCTCACAGCTCCAGGGACCTGGGTTCAATTCCGGTCTCGGGTCACTGTCTGTGTGGAGTTTGTACATTCTCCCTGTGTCTGCATGGGTTTCTTCCGGGTATTCCGGTTTCCTCCCACAGTCCAAAGATGTGCGGGTTAGGTGAATTGGCCAAGGGAAATTGCCCCTTAGTGTCAGGGAGATTAGCAGGGTAGATATGAACAAAGAACAAAGAAAATTACAGCACAGAAACAGGCCCTTCAGCCCTCCAAGCCTTCACTGACCATGCTGTCCAACTGAACTAATACCCCTTACCCTTCCGGAGACCATATCCCTCTATTCCCATTCCAATTATTTGTCCAGATGCCCCTTAAAACCACTATGGTATCTATTAAAACAGGGTAGAGTCTGAGTGGGATAGTGATCGGTGCAGGCTTAATGGACCGAATGGCCTCCTTCTGCACTGTAGGGATTCTATGATTCTGACAATGACAGCTTGCATTTATATAGCACCTTTAGCATAGCAATAGTGTTATTTTACAGCAGTGCCAAGAAATTGTGGTCAGAGAGGTTGGTTTTCAGGAGAAGATGGTGATAGAGAGAGGCAGAATGGTCGAGAGAGGGTTCCAGCAGCAGAAACCACGTCCATCAGTCGTGGAGTAATAAAAATCAACACGGAAGTTATTTGAGAGCAGATATCACGGAGGGCCGTAGAGCTGGAGGAGTTTCCAGATGTAGGGAAAGGTGAGGCCACAAAGGAACCTTCAGCCATTCATACCAGCAAGATTTTCCAGTCCCGCTGCAGTGAACAGAGATTTGGCTAGGCCCCAGATTCTCCATCCGCTCTGGCAGTGGCGGCGCGAATGGCCAGAGGATTGTGGCCGATATTTTAAAATTTGAAATGAAAGTGGAGCAGGGGTCAGCATAGGTCAGGGAGCACAGGATGATGGGTAAATCGTGTCTATTGTGAGTTAAAACATGGTCAGC
Source organism: Carcharhinus amblyrhynchos (assembly GCF_965287045.1). Taxonomy (NCBI): domain Eukaryota; kingdom Metazoa; phylum Chordata; class Chondrichthyes; order Carcharhiniformes; family Carcharhinidae; genus Carcharhinus; species Carcharhinus amblyrhynchos. Next base: position 51,319,202 of record NC_137340.1, read on the forward strand.
AGGGTTCTGGATGACCTGATGGAGAATGGAACTTAGGAATCCACAGAAAAACATAAAAGCCATATTCTGCTATAGTTTTGCAGTTTTTTTGATTTGATTTGATTTGATTTATTATTGTCACATGTATCAACATACAGAGATAAGTATTGTTTCTTGTGCACTATTCCGACAAAGCATACCGTTCATTGAGAAGGAAAAGAGAGTGTGCAGCATGTGGTGTTACAGTCATAGCTAGGGCGTAGAGAAAGATCAACTTAATGCGAGATGAGTCCATTCAAGAGTCTGATGGCAGCAGGGAAGAAGCTGTTCTTGAGTTGGTTGGTACGTGACCTCAGATTTTTGTATCTTTTTCCTGATGGAAAAGGTGGCAGAGAGAATGTCTGAGGTATGTGGGGTCTTTGATTATGCTGGCTGCTTTGCCGAGGCAGCAGGAAGTGTAGACAGAGTCAATGGGTGGGAGGCTGGTTTGAGTGATGGATTGGGCTACATTCACGACCCTTTGTAGTTTCTTGTGGTCTTGGGCAGAAGCAGGAGCCCACACCAAGCTGTGATACAACCAGAAAGAATGCTTTCTATGGTGCTGGTGATGCCAGTAAGAATTACCCAATATTTCAAAGCGTTTAACAATGCACGGAGTAGTGGATCACTGGAATGTGAAATTAATGTGAGCCAATGTCAGCCTTCAGACACTCTGACCAAAATATCCTGAGGTTAGAAACTCCATAGACCCTGATTATCTGTGAGTGGATTGTGATTGAAGATTGCGAGGGCTTGTCATATAATCTATACCAAGGCTGTACTCTCTTCTCTAACAAGTGTAGAACCTTCCCTAGTAGACTGTTCTTCAAGGCAGAGATCAATAATGTCAGCAACTTCCCAGGCTGGGCATTCAGGGTATTGCGATTTATCTTAGGTGGCAGCGCGAAACAAGGCACCGTCTTGTTGGGTCACCTCCTATGTGTCCAATGTGATGGGCACAGGGAGTAACAACCCAATGTGACACTGCTCATTCCACACTGCTGTCCAATCTCCCAGCTCCCATGTTAATTGTAAACATCATGAGAAGAAGAGGGAGAGAGTGATTCAGAATTCCTTCCAAGTTTATGTTCCAGGTCACTGAGGGAGTGCAGTATTGTCAGAGCCTTGCAGATAAAGTGTCCGACTAAGGGGATGTGGCCTGGGTGGGGTTGTTGTTGGAGAATCGGTGCAGGTTCGATGGGCCGCATGGCCTCCTTCTGAGCTGGAGGGATTCTATAAGAGCCTGGGTGGGATTTTACCGCAGGTCCGCCCAAGGTTTGTACGATCCTGCCCGAGGCTGTGCCAAGCTGATAAAATTCCAGCTCCTGACAGCCCGTTCAAGTGGACAGAAAGGATCCCACGGGCACTGTTTCAATGATCCGCGGGGGAGTCCTGGCCAATAGCTACCCTTCAACCAACATCAGTAAAAACTCTCATAAAGTCCACTCCCCTGACGAAGGAGCGGTGCTCCGAAAGCGCGTGATCCCTAATAAACCTGTTGGAATTTAACCTGGTGTTGTGGGACTTCTATCTGTGCCCACCCCAGTCCAACATCGGCATCTCCACATCATGGTGAACATTAATAAATGATGTAGAGATGCTGGCGTTGGACTGGGGTAAACACAGTAAGGAAACAGTAAACACAGTGTGTGGAACCTTCCACATACCTGACAAAGGAACACTGTTTCCGAAAGCTTGTGAGATTACTATCAAATAAACTGGTTGGACTTTAACCTGGTGTTGTGAAATTTCTCACTGAACATTAATAAAGACAGATTATCTGGTCATTATTACATCGTTATTCGTGGGATCTTGCTGTGCATAGATTGGCTGCCACACTTCTACCACGGCAACTGGACTGCACTTAGGAAGCATAACATTGGCTGGGAAATATTTTGGGACATGATTGAGGTGGTAAAAGGCGCTATATGAATGTAAGTTCTTTGCAGTTGAGTGACAACAGAAAACAAGGTAGGCTGAAGTGAGGGTTATTTCTTTTCATTTATTTATTAGTCGCTAATAAGCAATGTAGTCACTGTGAAAATCCCTTAGTTGCCACACTCCAGCACCTGTTTGGGTCAGTGCACCCTAACCAGCGCACCTCGGGAGGAAACCGGAGCACCCGGAGGAAACCCCCGCAGGCACGGGGAGAATGTGCAGACTTTGCTCAGACAGTGACCCAAGCTGGGAATCGAACCCAGGTCCCAGGAGCTGTGAGGCAGCACCGCTAACCACCGTGTCACCATGCATAGACTGGATGAAGACTAGTCTGGACTAGATGGGCTGAAGGGCCTGCTGTATATTGTGTACAAATCCCTTGTTCGTAGATACGATTTTTACCCTGTAATTATTATTTTATATCCCAGAGTCTCCTCCTGATGTGTTGCAACCTGCAGCTCCCATCTCCTCCGGCCTGGCTCCCATCACGGATAACGGTGACTCCAGCAAGTTCTGCCAGCTCTGCAGTGCCTGGTTCAACAACCCCATGATGGCCCAGCAGCACTACGAAGGCAAGAAGCACAAGAAGAACGCGGCCAGAGCCAAGCTCCTGGAGCAGCTGGGCGAGACGCTGGATTCAGAGGCTCTGAGAGGTAAGCCTGGGCGGATTCCTCTGAGAAAACTTGCTTGTTGGCACGCTTCCCAGATTCTCCAAAGCATCTTCAATATTTCACAAGGCCAAACTTGTCTTTTTCTCTCTCTCTCTCTCTCGCTCATTTCATCAAATATTTATTCAGTGGCTGCTTGATCTCACTCCCTCGGTTTCCTTCCTTTAAGGTAGTTCTGCTCCAGGCTTCGAACTGAGCTAGATTACACATTCTGGGTTTCATCTCCAAAGAACAGGCAGCATGCTGTAACAGCAGGAAAGGTCTCCCGAAAAGTCACTGAATATTAACACTGAGGAAATACCCTGCACTCTGGATAGATAAGGGTTTAAAGAAGTTCTGAGTGCACGCACTGCTCCTGGTGCTGAGCTGTTCACATCAAGGACATTCCTCGGTTGAATTTCCAAATCTTTATTCCTTGGTGTGAGGCCCAGGTCTGACCTCAATGCCCTTCGATCAAGGAAAAGTGAAGAGAAAAATAAGAACCGACTTTATACTCCTGATCTCTCCTATCCCCTATCCACGCTGGGCAAAATATCTCCTTTAACAATCTCCATTTCACGAGCCATCAACTTGCATCTTTGTCTCCCATCTCCCCTCTTGCCCTCTCTCAGTTCAACTTGTCCATGAGACAGGTCCACCTCCTGATCACTGCTGATCATCCAACTCCCCCACCTGCTCCCCAGATTAGCCGACATTGTAATCATAGTATCCCTGCAGTGCATTCGGCCCATCGAGTCTGTACCGACTCTCCGACAGAGCATCTTACCCAGATCCCCTCCCCCACCCTTTTTGTCATAACTCCGCATATTTACCATAGTTAATCCATTTAACCAACATATCTTGGGACACTAAGGATCAATTTAGCACGGCCAAACCTAACCTGCACATCTTTGGACTGTGGGAGGAAACGGGGGCACCCAAAGGAAACCCACACAGACACGTGGAGAACGTGCAAACTCCACACAATGGCCCGAGGCTGGAATCGAACCCGCGTCTCTGGCACTGTTGAGGTTAAGTGGGATTGTTAAGTGTATTCTCCCTCTATCATAAATCATGATGTGGAGATGCCGGCATTGGACTGGGGTAAACACAGTAAGAAGTCCCCCGACACCAGGTTAAAGTCCAGCAGGTTTATTTGGTGGCAAAAGCCACTAGCTTTCAGAGCGCTGCTCCTTGGTCAGGTAAGTGGGAGTTCTGTTCACAAACAAGACGTGATTACCTGTAAAGACTCACACTCCAACCATTATTTTGTAAATTGAGTTTGTGTCTTTATATGCCCTGTTTGTGAACAGAACTCCCACTTACCTGACCAAGGAGCAGTGCTCCGAAAGCTACCAAATAAACCTGTTGAACTTTAACCTGACATTGTGAGACTTCTTACCGTAAATCATCACCATTCTCCTCAAAAAACAACAAGACATGATTACATCAGCCTTGAAAACTATTTTTATTTTTTAGAGTCATAGAGGTTTACAGCGTGGAAACAGGCCCTTCGGCCCATTGTCCCATCTCCAACCTCTCCAAAGTCCTCGAATGTGCTGTCACCTCCCAAGTCTATTCCTAACTTCTTGGAGCTCCAGGCTTGAATTCCTCCACTGCGATTCTTGGAATCATGAATCGCAGGAAGTTAGTACCCCGATGTAGCAGGTAATAAGGAAGGCAAATGGAATTTTGGAATGCGTTACTAACAGAATAGAATATAAAAGTAGGGAAATATTGTTGCAACTGCATTGGGCTTTGATGAGACCACATCTGGAGTACTGCACACAGTATTCCAGATACGGTCTGACCAATGCCCTTGTGTCTTTAATCTATCTTTAAGAAGGTTTTTTTTTAACATGATTCTTAGCTCACAGCCTCACTTGATGTCATTATTATTGCCGGGCAGGCTATCAGATATCTTTTTATTGCTTCTTAAGTGGCTTGAATGGGAGTTGCTTGTTTTTACTTTGGGATTTTTTATAACTCTGCATTGTTAGGAGGGAAAAAAAACTGGTTGGCAGGTCAGGTGACAGAAGTTCTTTCATTTTCAGTTGTGAGCTACAGTTTAGTTTTAGAAGGGACAGCAAGGTAAAAAGAAGTGTTTTCCCTCTCTCCTTGTTGTTTTGGAAATTCTGCTGGTTATCTGAAAGAAAGGTTTTACCTTCCTGCTGTAAAGATTCTGCAGTTGATAGTTTCACCAGAGTATTTCTCCCTGAGGTTCTGAGAAACTGTTTTGACTTCAACTTGTTCTGAGTGAATCCAGAGAACTGCAACCTAAAGGACTCAATTTCCAGTATCATGTGAGCATTAGTTTTTGCTGTGTTGAACTTGTTTAAAGGGTTTTGTGTGTGGAAGGTTTTAGTTTTGATTGGAACATATCAAATATATTTGTTAAGCATTACATATTATGGTGATCGTTTTGAGTTGTTGTTTGTAATTGATAATAGTTCTTGCTAATTTTCTTATTATATGTGTTAACTATATTCTTAAATAAGCTTTGTTGGACAAAGTACCCTAGTGGGTCATTTGAATCATACTTGAAGTGAAACCTATCTGGTTATCCTGTCTAAAGTCAAGATGCAAAGCATATGATTCAGTTGGGCTCCATACAATACTTTGGAGTTTCTGACCTGAACCTTAATACCCTATACAGGAGGTCACATCTAGAGTAAGGTGATGGTCTTGTGATATTATGGCTGGACTATTAAACCAGAAATTCAACTAATGTTCTAGGGACCAGGATTCGAATCCTGCTACAGCAGTTGGTGATATTTGAATTCAATAAAAAATATCTGGAATTAAGAATCTAGTGATGACGATGAGATCATTGCTGATTGTTGGAAAAATCTATCCGATTCACTAATGTCCTTCAGGGAAGAAAAATTGCTGTCCTTACCCAGTCTGGCCTACATGTGAGCCTAGAGCCACAGCAATGTGGTTGACTCTCAACTGCCTTCTAAACAAGGACAACTGGGGATGGGCAATAAATGCTGGCCAGCCAACAATGCCCATGTCCCACGAATGAATAAAAAAAAGTTTTAGTCCCCTTACAATTTGATTTGGTTTGATTTATTATTATCACATGTATTAACATACAGTGAAAAGTATTTATTCTAGTACACTATAAAGACAAAACATACTGTTCATAGAGAAGGAAATGGGAGAGTGCAGAATGTAGTGTTACAGTCACAGCTAGGGTGTAGAGAAAGATCAAATTAAAGCGAGGTAGGTCCATTCAAAGGTCTGATGGCAGCAGGGAAGAAACTGTTCTTGAGTCGGTTGGTACGTGATCTCAGACTTTTGTATTTTTTTCTGATGGAAGAAGGTGGAGGAGAGAATGTCTGGGGTGCGTGGGGGTCCTTAATTATGCTGGTTGCTTTACTGAGGCAGTGGGAAGCGTAGCCAGAGTCAATGGATGGTTTGTGTGATGGACTGGGTTTCGTTCACAACCCTTTGTAGTTTCTTTAGGTCTTGGACAGAGCAGGATCCGTGCCAAGCTGTGACACAACCAGTAAAAATGCTTTCTCTGGTGCATCCGTAAAAGCTGGTGAGAGTTGTAGCGAACATGCCAAATTTTCTTAGTCTACTGAGAAAGTAGAGGCGTTGGTGGGCTTTCTTAACTGTCGTGTTGGCATGGGGGGATCAGGACAGGTTGTTGTTGATCTGGATACTAAAAAACTTGAAGCTGTCGACCATTTCTACTTCACCCCCGTCAATGTAGACAGGGCCATGTCCTCCACTGTGCTTTCTGAAGTCAGTGACAATCTCCTTCGTTTTGTTGACATTGAGAGAGAGATTATTGTTGCTGCACCAGTTCACCAAATTCCCTATCTCATTCCTTTACTCAATCTCATCAGTGTTTGAGATCCGACCCACAACAGGGATGTTATCAGCAAACTTGAAAATTGAGTTGGAGAGGAATTTGGCCAGACAGTCACAGGTGTATAAGGAGTCTAGTTGGGGGCTGAGGACATAGCCTTGTGGGGCACCAGTGCTGAGGATGATCGTGGAGGGGGTGTTGTTGCCTTTCCTCACTGACTGCGCTTTTTGGATTAGGAAGTCTAGGATCCAGTTGCGGAGGGAAGAGCCGAGCCTCAGGCAATGAAGCTTGGAGATGAATCTCTTAGGAATAATGGTGTTAAAGGTTGAATAGGATTCTGACATAGAAGGCTTATCCTTTAAGATGGTGAGAGGTGTATCAGAGATTTGGCATAGTTTGTTAGTGAGTGAGATATCAAACCTTTGGACCTAGGGGCACGTACAATCCCCAAGCTTTGACAATCCATCCCTCAAAGCACCTTCACCTGAATATATATTTCATAAATGCAAAATACTGCGGATGCCGGAATCTGAAAGAAAAACAGAAAATGCTGGAAAATCTCGACAGGTCTGACAGCATCTGTGGAGAGAGAATAGGACCAACGTTTCGAGTCTGGATAACCCTTTGTCACAGTTGGTTTTCCTACATTTATGGAAAGGGCAGTTGTTGATGATATCTCATTGGTCAATGATCGGCAATTTGAACCTTAGGACCACAGTGAGGCCACTCAGCCCCTCAGATCTCCTCCACCTTTCCCAATCAGCACAATATAAGAAATAGGACCTTTGACACCTTGAGGCTGCCCTGTCATCCCAGCAAGATCAGAGCTGGCCCTTTCCTTCAGCTGCATCTGCCTGTGCTATCCCTGAATTCCCGCAGCATCCAACCATCTTGCTGGTCATGAACCCACTGCCCACTGGGCTAGAGTGAAGAAATTTCTCCTCCTGTCAGCCCTGAACAACAGGCCTCTTCTCCGGGGCCTGATACCTCAGAGCTGGATTTTACAGCCGCAGATCGAACGAGACACAGCCCCGCACTTATGTAAAGTGTGAGAAAGTCATGTGATATTCCGTGAGGTGTTCAGGAGCCAAAAACAGAACCTGGTGCACCATTTGGTAAGAAAACAATTGAGAAAGTTACTGAGCTTCGTAAAGGCCCGATTGCCTGCAGATTTTTATTAATCGCCCTTCCCATTTTTTCGGTAGACAGATGGGGAAAGGTTTGGGATTGATTTGTGCTGAGTGTGCGGGAACAGCAGAAGAGGGTGTGGAAAGGCCAGCGAAAGGCAACACGGTGGCCCAGTGGTTAGCACTGCTGCCTCACAGCGCCACGGACCTGGGTTCGATTCCTGCCTTGGGCCACTGACTGTATGGAGTCTGCACATTCTCCCCGTGTCTGCATGGGTTTCCGCCGGGTGCCCCAGTTTCCTCCTACAGTCTGAAAGATGTGCTGGTTAGAGTGCACTGGCCATGCTAAATTCTCCCTCAGTGTACCCAAACAGGTGCAGGAGTGTGGGGACTAGGGCATTTTCACGGTAACTTCATTGCAGTGTTAATGTAAGCCTACTTTACGCACTAATAAATAAAAAATAAAACAAATAAAGAGGGGGCAAAGCGTCATGACCGATTTCCAGTTTGTGGCAGATAAACGGGTCGTAGCTATGTGATTTGTGGGATCTTGCTGTGCTCTTGGGCAGCATGGTGGCACATTACTGTCTCACACCTCCAGGGACCCAGGTTCGATTCCTGGCTTGGTTGACTTGAAGTCTGCACCTTGTCCCGTGTCTGCGTGGGCTTTGTCCGGGTGCCCTGCTTTCCTCCCACAGTCTGAAAGATGCGCAGGTTAGGCCGTGCTAAATTGCCTCTTAGTATCCCAGGATGCGTAGGTTAGAGACATCAGCTGGGTAAGTGCGTGGGGTTACGGGATAGGGGCTGGGAGGGTTTATTGTCGGTGCAGACTGGATGGGCCAAATGGCCTCCTTCTGTACTGTAGAGATTCTATGAACCCCCTCTACTGGCCGATATCCTGCCTAGATGCCTGGTTGGGTGCAGGGTATCCCTTCCCAATGCTGGTTGGCAGCCTTCCTGACAGGTGACCACCATTCGATTCGCTGTGTTGAGATAGCTGACACCGCAGTGAGTGGGGGGGTGACCGCACCCCTCCCATTCTGCCTCGCCCACCCCACCAAATCCAGCCCCGCGTTCCAGACTAGCCAAATGGGGGAAATCCTTCCTCAGCATCCCCCACTCACGGGTTACGACTCCTCTGCGCCTCACCTCCATTTGACCATCCGTGGCCCACAAAAAGCTATTGTTTGCACGGTGACATGGTTTAAATTCTTTGAGGCTGACTGCGGGGGAGGTGCAATCAGACACAATCTGGGATCGATGATGTACTCAAATAAATAGAGAGCAGTCAAATCACAAAGCGTATGTGTTTAGTTCAGCCGTTAACCTTGTCGCCTCTGTTAGCTGTGGCTCAGTGGGCGGCACTCGGAATTGGAAGTTTGTGTGATCAAATTGTGCACCAAAATGCAGGTTCACGTTCCCAGCGGAGTGTTGAGAGCATGTAGGGGGTTAGGGGGCAGGGGGAGGTGAAATGTTAAACTGAGGCCCAATCTACCCTGCCAAATGGGCATAACAGATCCCACCGCTGCTGATCCTCGAGAGGGAACTCTTGAGTTGTAGGTAATAAAATAAAACAAAACTTACTCCAACTGGGGAGCTCCACAGCAGCACAGTGGTTAGCACTCCTGTCTCACTGTGCCAGGGAACCCAGGTTCCATTCCAGCCTCGGGTCACTGTCTGCACATGCTCCCCATGTCCACGTGGGTTTCCTCCAAGTGCTCCGGTTTCCTCCCGCAGCTTGAAAGATGTGCTGGAGGGGTTGGGCCACGGATGGTCAAATGGAGGTGAGGCGCAGAGGAGTCGTAACCCGTGAGTGGGGGATGCTGAGGAAGGATTTCCCCCATTTGGCTAGCAGGGCCAAGATTGGTGGAATGGCAAATTGTGCGGAGGGTGTGGAGAGTCTGCAGAAGGATCTAGATAGGCTGGGCAAATGGGCTAGGAACTGGCAAATGGAATTTAATGTTGGCAAATGTGAGGTTGTCCACTTTGGTAGGAGTAATGGTAGGAAGGATTATTACTTACGTGGCAAAAAACTGCAGCAGGCGACGGTGCAGAGGGACCTCGGGGTCCTTGTGCATGAGTCGCAAAAACCCAGCCTGCAGGTGCAGCAGGTGGTCAGGAAGGCGAATGGGATGCTGGCCTTCATAGCGAGGGGGATTGAATATAAAAGTAGGGAGGTCTTGCTGCAGCTGTATAGGGCATTGGTGAGGCCGCAGCTGGAGTACTGTGTGCAGTTTTGGGCGCCGTACTTACGCAAGGATATTTTGGTCTTGGAGGGAGTGCAGAGGAGGTTTACTAGGCTGATATCGGAGTTGAGGGGGTTGAGCTATGAGGAGAGGCTGAATAAACTAGGCTTGTACTCGTTAGAGTTTAGAAGAATGAGGGGAGATCTCATTGAGACGTATAAGATGATGAATGGGATGGATAGGATAGAGGTGGAGAGACTCTTCCCGCTCAGAAAGGACAGTAGGACTAGGGGGCACAGCCTCAAGATAAAGGGGGGGCGGTTTAGAACGGAGTTGAGGAGGAACTTCTTCACTCAAAGGGTGGTGAATCTCTGGAATTCTCTGCCCGTTGAGGTGGTGGAGGCTGCCTCGCTAAATATTTTTAAGACGCGGGTTGATAGGTTTTTGATAGGCAAGGGGATTAAGGGTTATGGGGAGAGGGCGGGAATGTGGAACTGAGACACGACAGATCAGCCATGATCTTATTGAATGGCGGGGCAGGGTTGAAGGGCTAAATGGCCTACTCCTGCTCCTATTTCTTTTGTTCTTATGTTCTCATGGTTAGGCGCATTGACTCATAGGGGCGCCAGAGTGTGGCAACTAGAGGAATTTCACAGTAACTTCATTGCAGTGTTAATGTAAGCCTTACTTGTGACTAATAAGTGAACTTAACATAACTTATGAGTCAAGCAAAAAGGTTTAATAAAGAAACTTCATTACTCTAACACTTGAGGCCTCACCCTGGGCCATTCCAAACTCCCCAACAATTCCCAACAGATTCTCGTTTATACTGAGTCAGCTGGTCATGTCATTTTGTTATTGGTTACATAGTTTACTGGGTCAGCTGACCCTTACAGCTTGTTGCCATTGGTCATACTACAGCAGATCCAATCTTATCATTGGTTACTTTCTAACAGCTCCCATTACTTTGAAGAACCACATTGAAAGTTGTCAACACTCAACTCAGATCACTGCCTGGGGGTGGGGGGCAGGTGGGGTGTGGGGTCCGGGGGGGTAGGGTGGGGGGATTGGGGGCAAGGGGGCAGGTGGGGGTGGGGGCAGGGGGGCAGGTGGGGGTGGGGGGGTGGGGGCAGCAGGGGTGGGGTGGGGGGCGGAAGGGGCTGGTGGGAGTGGGGGCAGGGGGACAGGGGTGGTGGGGGGGTGCAGGGAGGTGGTGGTGGAGGGGGGAAAAGGGCAGTGGAGGAGCTTGGGCACAGTGGTGGGGGGGAAGGAGAGCGGTAGTGGAAGGGAGTAGGGGGTGATGGTGGGGGAAGGATGGGTTGGTGGAGGGGAGAAGGGAGCCGTGTTGGGGGCAGGGGGGAGGTGATATGGAAAGAAGCAGATTATCAAGTCAGTGCCGCATTGATTGTGGGATCTTGCTGTGCACAAATAGTCTGCCGTGTACAACACAGGAGAGGCCACACTACAAAAATCATCTTCTTGTGTGCAAAAGCACTAGGGGATATCATGAGGTTGTGAAAGAATCTGTTACCCTCTGAGTGCGTATCGGTTTAACCGAATGTACTGACACAGGTTATAACAAGCCGTGGAAATGTATCAGCAAGGACAAATGCTGCCCCTCATTGGCTGTAAAGTGGTTTGGAATGATGCGAGGCAGTAAAATGTTGCTATATAAATGCAAGGTTTTTTTTTTGAAACTGGACTTAAGCCAGAATGTGCTTTAAACTCCCGTCAGTATTGGCTCAGCTTTCCTCGGAGCTAATAGATGATAATGAACCAAACCCATTCTTTTTGAGCTGAGGTCCAGCTGTTTTACTAATCTGTTTTACTAACCTCAGAATCATTCGAGCGCTTCACAATTACTACATTTGATTTATCGGTATAAATGTACACACTAACTTTACGTTGCCAAGTCAACCGTTGCAGCAATAAAACATTTATTGTTCAGACATTTAACTCAGCTCCCAGCTGTTGCAGTCCGACCGATTTATATCGAAGGGTTTGGAGAAATAATTATTACTAAGTTATGGATTCAATAAAGTAAACATTGAATAATTGATATTGAGGAGTTTGTTCCAGGCTGGAACCTAATCAAGGGGATTAGGGGGCTTAGACAGAGAACATATACACCCAGGAGTGAGTTACAGGCTAGAATCTGAACGAGAGATTTGGGTGATTTATACATAGAATAACAGATACCCAGGACTGAGTTACAGACTGAATTTTAATCGAGGGGTTCAGGATGGTTTATATGTAGCATAACAGATACCCGGGAGTGAGTTACAGACTGGAATCTAATCGAGGGGTTCGGGATGGTTTATATATAGAATAACAGATACCCAGGAGTGAGTTACAGACTGGAAATCAATTGAGGGGTTCAGGGTGGTTTATATGTAGAACAACAGAAATACAGGAGTGAGTTACAGACTGGAATCTAATCGAGGGGTTCAGGGAGGTTTGGGGGGCTGTAAAGTAAAAAAGTTTTATTTGAGCCTCTTCTGCACTGTATGATTCTATGACCGCTATCTAATCGAGGGCTTTAGACAATGAAGGTGCAGACTTCCTTTATTTCCAGATGCATTTTCTTTGCCTCCTTTTCTCCCCAGTCCAAGATGACCAGCTGTACCTCACTCATTATTCATGTGGGAGCTTTGTCACTGAGGCTACTTCAGGGGGACACTCACTGCAGTCCAGCCTGACTACCGCTGGCATGTCCAGCATGGCGAACTACAACACAGAGAAGCTCAGCAACTGGTTCACCTCGTTTTCACCCATTCCTTCCAGAAACAGACCCTCAAACCCCAAACTTAATCCCTCCACACTTCACACAATAACAGAGGCAGTGGTTGGATCAACATGTGGTATTGTCACTGGACTGGGAATCCAGAGACCCAGGGTTCAAATCTCATCACGACAGATGCTGAAATTTGAATTCAATAAAAATCTGGAATTAAACCTAAATGATGACCATGAAACTGTTGTCAATTCGTATCATAGAATCATAAAATCCCTACAGTGCAGAAGGAGGCCATTCAGCCCATTGTGCCTGCACCTCCCACCCAGATCCTATCCCCGTAACTCCACATATTTACCCTGCTAATCCCCCTGACACTAGGGTCAATTTAGCATGGCCAACCCGTACATCTTTGGAGTGTGGAAGGAAACCAGAGCACCCGGAGAAAACCCACGCAGACACAGGGAGAACGTGAAAACTCCACACAGACAGTGACCTGAGGCCAGAACTGAACCTGGGTTCCTGGCGCTGTGACTTCTAAAAACCCATCTGGTTCACCAATGCCCTTTAGGGAAGGAGATCTGCAGTCCTTACCTAGTCTGGCCTACATGTGACTCCAGAGCTATTGTCCTCTGAAATGGCTCAGTGGGCCACTCTGTTTTATCAGCTCATTACAGCCTTGATTCAAATAAGAACATAAGAACATAAGAAATAGGAGCAGGAGTAGGCCATCTAGCCCTTCGAGCCTGCCCCGCCATTCAATAAGATCATGGCTGATCTGTCGTGGCTCAGTTCCACATTCCCGCCCTCTCCCCATAACCCTTAATCCCCTCTCTTATCAAAAACCCATCAACCCGCGTCTTAAAAATATTTAACGAGGCAGCCTCCACCACTTCAACGGGCAGAGAATTCCAGAGATTCACCACCCTTTGAGTGAAGAAGTTCCTCCTCAACTCCGATCTAAACCGCCCCCCCTTTATCTTGAGGCTGTGCCCCCTAGTCCTACTGTCCTTTCTGAGCAGGAAGAGTCTCTCCACCTCTATCCTATCCATCCCATTCATCATCTTACACGTCTCAATGAGATCTCCCCTCATTCTTCTAAACTCTAACGAGTACAAGCCTAGTTTATTCAGCCTCTCCTCATAGTTCAACCCCCTCAACTCCGGCATCAGCCTAGTAAACCTCCTCTGCACTCCCTCCAAGGCCAAAATATCCTTGCGTAAGTGCGGTGACCAAAACTGCACACAGTACTCCAGCTGCGGCCTCACCAGTGCCCTATACAGCTGCAGCAAGACCTCCCTACTTTTATATTCAATCCCCCTCGCTATGAAGGCCAGCATCCCATTAGCCTTCCTGACCACCTGCTGCACCTGCAAGCTGGGTTTTTGCGACTCATGCACAAGGACCCCGAGGTCCCTCTGCACCGTCGCCTGCTGCAGTTTTTCGCCACGTAAGTAATAATCCTTCCTACCATTCTTCCTACCAAAGTGGACCACCTCGCACTTGCCAACATTAAATTCCATTTGCCAGTTCCTGGCCCATTCGCCCAGCCTATCTAGATCCTTCTGCAGACTCTCCACACCCTCCGCACAATTTGCCGGTGGAACCCTACAGTGCAGAAAGAGGCCCTTCAGCCCATCGAGTCTGCACCAACCACAATCCCACGCAGGTCCTGCCCCCAATATCCCTACATATTTTACCCGCTAATCCCTCTAACCTAAGCATCCTAGTGCACTCAGGGACAATTTTTTACCCTAGCCAATCAACCTAACCCGCACATCTTTGGACCGTGGGAGGAAACTGGAGCACCCGGAGGAAACCCACGCAGACACGAGGAGAATGTGCAAACCCCACACAGACAAATGTGACAAACATGCTGAACACCAGCGGTGAGAGTGACTGACCTTGACAACAAGGCTGCATTTGACCAAGTGTGGCAAACTGGAGTCAATGGGAATCAGCAGGAACTCTCTGCTGGACGGAGCCGTACCCAGCACAAAGGAAGTTGGTTGCTGTGATTGGAGGCTGATCATCTCAGTGTCAGGAAATCACTGCAGGAGTTCCTCAGGCACAATATTAGCAGGCACATATTTACCCTGCTAATCCCCCCTGACACTAAGGGGCAATTAGGCATGGCCAATCAACCCACACATCTTGAGAGTTTGGGAGGAAACCGGAGCACCTACAGGAAACCCATGCAGACACGGGGAGAATGTGCAAACTCTGCACGGACAGTGACCCAAGCTGGGAATCGAACCCAGCTGCCTGGCATTGTGAGGCAGCAATGCTAATCACTGTGCCACCATGCTGCCCCCAGGAGACTGGCTGCTGGTGATGAGTCTGCTTGTTTTCCAGTTGGTGTCGGAAGGCAGTGTGTCACACGGGTGGGTGCGTTAGCCCACTGGAGTGTGGGGGCAAGTCTTGTGATGAAACCTCCAGGGGAATACATTGAATCACAGTTAGCAACCCGCGTAAGAGGGCAGCAAGTTTGGGCTTTCCATTGTCACTGACTGTAGCTACCACCTCTAAGGTGGAGATACCAGCATTGGACTGGGGTGGGCCCAATAAGAAATCTCACCAACACCAGGTTACAGTCAAACAGGTCTATTTGGAATCATAGGCGCTGCTCTGATGAGGTCAACAATAACCATGGCAACCAGGCAACTGCCATTTCAGGGCAAAGACATCATTTGGTTGCTGTGGAAATGGTGCTGCTCCCGTGAGGTCACCTGATGAAGGAGCAGCGCTCCAAAAGCTCGTGATCCCAAATAAACCTGTTGGACTTTAACCTGGTGTTGGTGAGACTATTTATTGTGCTCTAAAATGAGAAATGAAGACAATCCCCCCCTCCCCTGTGAGTTACTTCATCACTTTCGCTGCTGTGTTTTAACAACAGTGTGGTGTTTTATCCTTTTCTTATCCATCATTCCCCTCTAATCTGTTCCCTTGACGGTGAGCTCAGCTTGTAGTTCTGCCATTGTCACAGTCCATAAAATGCGGAATCAGCCACTCAATATACAATAAATCCCTGAGCTACGAATCGATCATAAAAACAATCTCTTGAAGTGAGGGTTGTTCTTAACATGAATCAATTTCCTAAATGCCCACAGCCGAACTGCAATGGAGGATGGTCGCTTCATGGAGTTAGATGCCAAGGTTCATTGAACCAGTGACCGTCCCCCAAGCGCAGTGCACTCTGGGAATCAAAGTTTCTGAAACGAGCAGGTACACCGATGGGCAGGATGGGTAACGCGTTACTGGGCACTGCCCGTGCAATGCTCTGTTAGACCGTCAGCAGGAACATCCCATGCACCAGAGTAGTGATTGCTGCAGTGGACTTGTAAGCGGAGAACCTGCGTTCGTTGGGAGGGATTCTCCATTCCCGCTCCCCGTGAGAACGGAGAATCTTACAAAGAACAAAGAACAGTACAGCACAGGAGCAGGCCCTTCGGCACTCCAAGCCTGTGCCAGTCATGACGCCTGCCTAAACTAAAACCGTGCGCACTTACAGAATCCGTATCCTTCCATTCCCATCCTATTCATGTATTCATCTAGTCGTCCCTTAAATGCCGCTATTGTACCTGCTCCCATCACCCTCAGTGCGTTCCAGACATTCACCACCCTCTGTGTAAAAAAACTATCAAAGAAACATAGAACAGTACAGCACAGTACAGGCCCTTCGGCCCTCAATGTTGTGCCGAGCTACGTCCAAACTCAAGATCAAGCTACCCCTCTCCTTATCATTCTGGTGTGCTCCGTGCTGTTCCCCCGCAGGTGGAGCATTAACCGGCTGGACTTGGCACTGCCACCCCTCACCCAGGAGGAGGTCCTGCCTCAGAGAGCCAATCTGATTGGCTGGTAACTGTCTCGCCTCAGCAATGCCAGGGGCTGCAGCGGACAGGATTCAGTCACAAGTACCCCCCACCCCCCCACCCACCCCCCCGGACTCTTAAGTACCTGGAGGGAGCCCAGGACCTGGTATGTTTTGGGGGTCTCAGGCTCGAGAGGAGAGGCGAGGGCTAGATGGAGAGATGGGTAATGGTGCTGAAAAGGCCGGTAGGGGCCAAGGGATTGCGGGGGGGAACAGACAGCAAACCCGGAGGGTAAGGCACGCTGCCATTTAGGCATTTTTAAATCTATTCAAATCCACGGTACTCACACCCTGATTGGGCGTGAACCTAATGATGTCGCTAGTTGGGGCAACGAGGAAGACCTCATTCTCAAATCTCCCCAGCCCAAATCACGCTCTGACTCTCGAGTAAGAGTTTCTGGCCATAACAGGCTTTGCGTTCTTGGCGAACGTTATCGTAGAATTAGAGAATCCCTACAGTGCTGAGGGAGGCCATTTGGCCCATTGAGTCTGCACCGATCACAATCCCACCCAGGCCCTATCCCCACAACCCCATGTATTTACCCGAGCTACTCCCCCTGACACTAAGGGGCAATTTAGCAATCTTTGGAGGAAACCAGAGCACCCGGAGGAAACCCATGCAGACATGGGGAGAAGGTGCAAACTCCACACAGACAGTGACCTGAGACGGGAATTGAACCTGGATTCCTGGCACTGTGAGACAGCAGACGAACCACTGTGCCATCGTGTCCCCCCCCGGCCCCTCTGACCATGTGGCCTTCCTCCCAGCACTGGGAGCATCAGTCCAGGTGTTGTACTCATGTCTCTAAACTGGGAGTACAGCCCATCATTATCAGACTGACACTGAGCCACAGCTCAGAGCACACTCCAACCACCTCAACAGCGATGGAGGAGAAGGGATCCAGGTGGGACGAGGGTGGATTTGTAATGGTCCACCCTGAGGAGAACGGACTGAACCGTTCCAGCTCCAAAAATATATGTGGGCTGCTGTCACTCCAAGGCCCCAAAACTCCGTGATTGTAAAGCTCCCCCCCACACCCCACGCTCCCCCCCCCGGCAAACCCACCAACAACCCTGCCCCAGCCGCAGTTGGAGATTTAGACCTTCGAGCTTAATAACTTTCCATTTATAGGTTAGCAGTTTTCCCATTTATCAGCACTCTGCAACCAGCCTGATATTTCTAAAGGAAAAAGAAATGCTTTTCTTTGCTCGGGATGGATTTGATCATTTCCACAGCGATTGTCTCAGTTTGTTTGAAATTTCTAAATGAGTGTGATTAATGCCTCACAGGCGCTGAATCATCCACCTTCTCAAAGTGGGCCTTTGTACTCTAATGAAAGTGAACAATGCGACAATGTCCCACCTCTCCTCCAGTCAACAGAATTAATCTGCATGAGCCAAAACCGGAAGGTTTTATTTCGCTGTGAGGTGTTTTATAAGCCCCTCATGCATAAGGGGCCTCTCTCTTGTTTTCTCTTCAGCGTGCTGGTTTCTACTGGCAACCGACTTGTGTTTGAGACTGGGCCAAGCTCACAAAGCAATCCCCTTCTGCAAGCCAGGCTCGAAGCTGCTCTTTATCCCTGCGTTTTTCAACAAAGTCACCAATTCTGATCTTGCATTTCATCACTCGTTGCACTGGGGGTGCCAGAGGAACTGACACTCCCGGTTAAATACAAGGAAAAGACTCCCTGATTGGCCCATCAATTGACTCCTTTATCGGGGAGTTGATGCTCCAATAGGCCAACCTCAATGGCCTGATTGACGTTACTACAGGTGGCCTGGGTTGTGTTAGATCCCATTTAAATACAAGCCTTTCTTTATGAAATGACAATCTTGATGGCAGTGATGTTAAAGTACGGATGTTTAGTTATTAAACGCGGCCCATCGTCTGAAATAGGCAGGCGAGTTGGACACCTGTGGGGAGGCCCTCTCCCCATTCACAATGGTGGCTGCCATCTTGCAGTGTTCTGAGTTATGACACCTCCTGCTTCACCAGGTGAATGCTATCAACATTGACAGCTCTACAATTATAAATCTTTCTATTTCTTAATAAATGAAGATGCTTGTTGCCAAGGGTCTTTGCAATCCTGGTCATAAATCACGAGGACAGACAGTCTGACCTTTCATTCCCAGTTTTTAATTTCGATAAGTGGCCCTTGGAAAAACATAATTGCCTAATCGTGTCTTCAATTAAAAGATCAGATCAAATAAATACAATTATATTTGAGTACTTCCGTTGACAAAATCTTTATTGCGCTTGGAAATCATCTACAAGTGACAGCTCACCTCTTAAACAAATAGAAACTTTTTAATTCCAAGTTGACTGTTATTTTTATCTTAAAGGGTCGACATCTTTCATGAATAAAAGTTGTGTGGCTATCACGGCTGCCTCACAGTGCCAGGGACCCGGGTTCGATTCCCGGCTTGGGTCACTGTCTGTGTAGAGTTTGCACATTCTCCCCATGTCTGCGTGGGTTTCCTCTGGGTGCTCCAGTTTTCTCCCACAATCCGAATGACATGCTGGTTAGGTGTACTGGCCATGCTAAATTCTCCCTCAGTGTACCCCAACAGGCACCGGAGTGCGGTGGGGATTTTCACAGTAACTTCATTGCAATGTTAATGTAAGCCTACTTGTGACATAATAAATAAAGTATCAGCACGATTGCGAACTCACTCAAGGCCCATTTACTTGCAGGGAGTTAACATCAGGCCTCTCGTGTCCACAGACAGGAAATATAATGATATAAATACTATTCAAGGACTTCAGAGGTGTCCTCTGGGTGAAATCCCTGGTGACAAAAAAACTGGCATTCAACTCAAGTTTTCCTTTATTCTTTCATGGGATGTGACATTGCTGGCAAGGCCAGCATTCATTGTCAATTATAGAAACATAGAAACTAGAAGCAGGAGTAGGCCATTTGGCCCTTCAAACCTGCTCTGCCTTTCAATTTGATCATGACTAGTCATCAAATTGAGAGATCCTGATCCTCCCTTCCGCCTCATATTCCGCGATCCCTACAGCTATATCTAATTTCTTCTTGGAATCACAATGTTTTGGCCTCAACTACTTCTGTGGTAGTGAATTCCACACATTCACCACCCTCTGGGTGAAGAAATGTTTCCTCACCTCAGTTCCAAAAGGTTTATCCTCAAACTATGACCCCTAGTTCTGGACTCCCCCACCATTGGAAACATTCTTTCTGAATCTACCTTGTCTAATCCTGTTAGAATTTTATAATTTTCCATGAGATCCATTCTCACTCTTCTAAACTCCAGTGAATATAATCCTAACTGACTTAGTCTGTCCTCATATGAGAGACCTGCCATCCCAGGAATCAGCCTGGTAAACTTTCGCTGCACTCCCCCTAGATCCTCAGAGGCTTAATTTTCCTTGGAGTGAGTGCCTTGCCCGACCAATTCAGAGAACAGTTGAGAGCCAGCCCCATTGCTGTGTGTCTGGAGTCACGTAGTAGGTCAGGTTGGGTAAGGACAGCAGATTTCCTTCCTCAGAGTGCATCAATGCACCATGTGGCTTTTAACAATAATCATTGATGGTTGTCTTGGTCACCGTTACTGAGACACACTTTCAATCCCAGATGTTCTATTAATCAATTAAATTTATGAAAGAAATTTATTCATTAATTGAATGTAAATTCCACCAGTTGCCATGGCGATTTGAACCCACATTGGCAGGATATTAGCCTGGGCCTCTGGATCACAAGTCTTGTGACAAAAGCACACCACTACCATCCTGATGTTGATTTTGATTTGATTTATTATTGTCGCATGTATTAGTATACAGTGAAAATATAATTTCTTGCGCACTATATAGACAAAGCATACCATTCATAGAGAAGGAAAGGAGAGAGTGCAGAATGTAGTGTTACAGTCTAGGAAGATCAACTTAACACAAGGTAGGTCCATTCAAAAGTCT
Source organism: Carcharhinus amblyrhynchos (assembly GCF_965287045.1). Taxonomy (NCBI): domain Eukaryota; kingdom Metazoa; phylum Chordata; class Chondrichthyes; order Carcharhiniformes; family Carcharhinidae; genus Carcharhinus; species Carcharhinus amblyrhynchos. Next base: position 51,339,480 of record NC_137340.1, read on the forward strand.
GACAGCAGCAGAGAAGAAGCTGTTCTTGAGTCGGTTGATATGTGACCTCAAGACTTTTGCATCTTTTTCCCAACGGAAGACAGTGGAAAAGAGAATGTCTGGGGTGCGTGGGGTCCTTAATTATGTTACTTTTCCATAGCAGTGGGAAGTGTAGACAGAGTCAATGGATGGGAAGCTGGTTTGCGTGATGGATTGGGCTACTTTCATGAACTTTTGTAATTCCTTGTGGTCTTGGGCAGAGCAGGAACCATACCAAGCTACGATACAACCAGAAAGAATGCTTTTTATGGTGCATCTGTAAAAGTTGGTGAGAGCCGTAGCGGACATGCCAAATTTCCTCAGTCTTCTGAGAAAGTAGAGGTGTTGTCATGCTGTCATCAGACTCCCATTTGCTTCAATAAAAGAGACACCTTTGAAATGGGCCCCATGGACATTCTTGCATTTGCAAATGAAATTATGTCTGTTTTTTTTTATTCATTCATGGGACATGGGCATTGCTGGCTGGCCAGCAGCTATTGCCCATCCCTAATTGTCCTTCAGAAGTTGGTGGTGAGCTGCCTTCTTGAATCGCTGCAGTCCATGATTTGTGGGTTGACCCACGATGCCGTTAGAGAGGGAATTCCAGGATTTTGATCCAGCGACTAAGAAGGAATGGCCGATATATTTCCAAACCAGGGCGGTGAGTGACTTGGAAGGGAACTTGCAGGTGGTGGTGGTGTCCTTGTCCTTCTAGATGGAAGCGGTCATGGGTTTGGAAGGCGCTATCTCAGGATCTTTGGTGAATTGCTGCAGTGCATCTTGTAGATGGTACACACTGCTGCTACTGAGCGTCGGGGGTGGAGGGATTGAATGTTTGTAGATGTGGTGCCAATCAAGGGGGCCTGCTTTGTCCTGGATGGCAAAGGATTCAGATACTAGAGGGTCAGAGCTTGAATTTAGTGGTGCCAAGGGTAACAAAGGGAGCCTGAGATAATGAAGGAAAGTCAGAATAATGAAGGGAAGTCAGAAAAATTAATGGAAGTTCCTGCCTTAAGGAAAGTCGAGGCGGGGCTTTCCGGCCTTGCCATGGTTGGTTTGGCTACAGTTAAGGTCAGAAAATGCGGCAAGCCAGCCGAAAGTCTATTGACTTTGGTGGCACCATAAATCCGACCAGCGGACATTCCCGTAATATTCTACCGATGGGCGATAAAGGAAGTTCAATAGTATTGTGGAAATTTGGGATTTGAGCCTGATCTCATGTAGCATTCCCAGCTGGGTCTGGGATTTTATGTCCTCCCCCCCGCCCCCATCACCCCGCCTCCCAACAGCGGAAGGTCTATTGCCAGTGGAGATAGCTCACCATTGGCTGCTATTAAGATCTTCTAATCCTGCCCAAGTCAATGGCCATATGCATTGCTTGCCAGTTGTGCCACCAGGGGACATGCCATGAAGTGGGTGAGGGGGGAGGGGCTCACCTTCAAACAGGATTAGCATATCCCACCTGCGGGAAGACCTGGAAAATCTTGGCCTGGGAGCTTCAGTCTGAATGACCAACTCAAATTTCTGAAGTGGCCTTGAACTCACGACCTTGTGGCAGGGAGGTACGAGTGATGCCACTGAGTCACAACTAACACTGTCAGCTCTTGAACAGATTTAGGGAGATTCAGATGTACAGGCACCAGTCTGAGGATCGATCAAATCTGTTCCAGATTACAGTCGGTGTACAGCGATTGCTTCCTTCGGTGGCCAGTGATCTGTGAGCCCTTACTGTGATCACCTTCACTAACACCACCATCACTGGGCAGCACGGTGGCACAGTTGTTAGCACTGCTGCCTCACAGCACCAGGATCCCGGGTTCGATTCCCGGCCTTGGGTCACTGTCTGTGCGGAGTCTGCACCTTCTCCCTGTGTCTGCATGGATTTCCTCTTGGTGCTCTGGTTCTCTCCCACAGTCTGAAAGACATGTTAGTTAGATGCATTGGCCATGTTAAATTCTCCCTCGTTTTACCCGAACAAGCACCAGAGTGTGGTGACTCAGGGAATTTCACAGTGACTTCACTGCAGTGTTAATGTAAGCCTTATTTGTGACTAATAAACTTTAAAGCTTTCTCATTTAATGGGAAGGAAGAAATGATACTGGAATTTGTGCCCTGGGTCGCTGAACAGGCTGCCCAGTGTAGAACGGGAATCGAGAGTTTGAGAGATAAGAAAAACATGGGAATATTCAAGTAAGGCAAAACAAACAGCTTAAAGGGCAAAGGAGACTGCTCAGGCTGAACGCACTGTGCCAGGGACAGAAAGTGATGAGGATGCTATATCTATACTTGACCAAAACACTGGATGGCAAACCGATATTTCTGCAGCTAGCAAAGAAAGAATCCTGTGTGAATGTAGCTTCTTTCTCAGCTTCAGAATGTCTCAAAGGGTTTCAGAACCAGTGCAGTACTTTCTGCAGAGTAGTTGCCATTGTCACGTAGAGACCATGTTCAATAAACTCCAACAAACGGCAATCTGATAACGACCAGACCGCCTGGGTTTGGTGATGTCGATTGAAGGATAAATATCGGCCAGACCGCCATGCAGAATGCACCTGCTCTGTTTCAAAATACTATGAGATCTTTTACATCCATCTGAGAGCACAGACTGATGTCTCACCCAGAAGGACAACCCCTCCAACCGACCAGCACTCCCTCTGTACTGTACTGAAGTGTTAACCCGGACCTTTGGCAGGATTTTGGGGAGGTGATGGGGTAGCAATGGCCAAGTGGTATTATCGCTAGACTATAATCCAGAAACTCAGCTAATGTTCTGGGGATCCAGGTTCGAATCTCACCATGGCAGATGGTGGAATTTGAATTCAATAAAAATATCTGGAATGAAGAACCTACTGATGACCATGAAACCATTGTCAATTTGTCAGAAAACTCCATCTGGTTCATTAATGTCCTTTAGGGAAGGAAATCTGCTATCCTTGCCCGGTCTGGCCTACATGTGACTCCAGACACACAGCAATGTGGTTGACTCTCAACTGCTCCACCAGGACAATTAGGGATGGGTAATAAATGCTGGCCAGCCAGCGACACCCATGTCCCATGAATTAATTTTAAAAATTTACAGCCTCACTTGTCTCAAAAGCATAAAACCCCATCCGAGGTCAACAGACCTTTTCACATTCCGCCCCTTGCCCCCTCAAATTTCCCTGGTGGGTGGGACGTTAAAATTCTTGCTCTGCTGGTTTAAGGACCGCAATTTTGTAATGTCGGCAAGACTCCACAGAAAATCAATAATGACTAGGACTTTTTTCTCTGGAGTGTAGAAGGCTAGGGGTGATCTTATAGAGTTCTGGAACAAGCTGCCAGAGGTAGTAGTAGAGGCAGGTACGATTTTGACTTTTAAAAGGCATTTAGACAGTTGCATGGATAAGATGGGTATTGAAGGATATGGGCCAAATGCGGGCAACTGGGGCTATCTTAGGAGTTTCAATAAAAAAAGGGTGGCATGGACAAGTTGGGCCGAAGGGCCTGTTTCCATGCTGTAAACCTCTATGATTTTATAACTGTAAAAACCCCATTCCCAGTTCCAACAAATCTCATTTGTGGTAGCGGAAGGATCAGGAGTGTGATTTACACAAGAAAAACACCCAAACTCAGCAGGGCCATCTGAACTGAGTGATAAGTTTGATCAGACTCCATTTTGTCTGCTCCAAGTACATTAACCCACAGATGGCAAGTTGTCACTCGATGAATTAGGTACATTGACCATCACAAAAATTAATTTTGATGATTTTTAAATTCTGCTTGGAGGGTGGATGAGCTCTTTTTAACTGTCATGATCTGAATTTTTTTTTAAATCACCTACTGTAAATTGTAAAAGAAAATTCAGCTGCCATTGATTGTTTAAAAAAAACCTCTGCTGGACTGGTTTGATTGACAGCTAACTTGTGTGGCATCTGTTCAAGCTGCTTCAATTGAATGTTTTGTTGACGTTTTGCCAAGGGCCATTTGTTATGAATGTTTGGCTGAATTTCAAAAGCTACAATTAGCTCAGCAGGGGGTTCCGAATTCACAGTGTTATGGGCAGTTTGTATAGGCTATTAAAGGATTAGGAGTATGAAGAGAGGTTTCTTTATCTTTATAGGAGATTAACCACTTGGGAAGAGTTAAAAGCTTTGATGCATTCATGAATAGGAGTTTTTTTTCACTATCAGCATCCGAGAATCAAGCATGGCTCAGTAATAACCCTCTAACCCATGTGCCAGAAGAGTACAAGCTCAGGCCATTTTCCAGGACTTGACCACATCATCTAGGCTGACACTCCAGGGGAATGTATTGGAGGTGCTAGTGGTTTGAATGAGATGTTAATCCAAGGCCCCGTCTTCCTTCTCGATGTAAAAGATTGATGTAAAAGATTCCATGACACTACTTTGCAGAAGAACAAGCAATTATTTATTTAAAGTTAATAGTTAGCCTTCAATTGCCATCACTACAGCACAGTGACACTGTGGTTAGCACGGCTGCCTTGCAGCGCCAGAGACCAGGTTCGATTCCCGGCATGAGTTGCTGCCTGTGAGGAGCCTGCACGTTCTCCCCGTGTCTGCGTCTTCTTCCCGGGTACTCCGTCTTCCTTCCACAGTCTGAAAGACATGCTGGTTAGATGCATTGGCTATGCTAAATTCTCCCTCAGTGCACCCGAACAGGTGCCGGAGTGTGGTGACTCAGGGATTTTCACAGTAACTTCATTGCAGTGTTAATGTAAGCCTATCTGTGACACTAATGAGTAAGCTTTAAAACATTAAACTTAAAAGAGATGGCCTGGTCATTATCACATTGCTGTTTGTGGGAGCTTGCTGTGCACAAATTGCTTGCTGTGTTTCCAATATTATAACAGTTACTGCGCTTGGAATGAATTTCATTGCCCATAAAGTGCGTTGGGACATCCCGAATATACTAAAGACAATATAAATGCAAATTCCTCCCGACTATCTCAGCGAGAGCGACCTCTGGCATGCCACCAGCATTTAGCACTGATTTACAATTTGTATTTTACATGTTGCTTTAGACCTGGGATCCCCAAATCTTCTCACCTCAATGGAAAAGTGCTTCTAACAGTGATCTACTGGCACTGTGCAGGAACCCTATCTATTGCACAGCCCCCCCCTTTATGGTCTGGTAAATGTTGAGTTAATTCTGCGGCTGTGGGGTGCCAAGTTTTTAGCGATCCATAGTTAGTTACATTAGTTAGGGCGCACAGAGACATTTTTGCTGCTTGGATGGGTATCACGGAATCCCTGCGAGCAACTCGAGGTCCTGTGCGTTCCTGCTGACTGCCTTCATTGCATTTTCTCATTTTCGTAACCAATCCTGCAGCAATCTTTCAACCTCACCTCCCTGAAGTTTACAGATTTGTTTGCCTGACTGCATCGGAACGAGACGGAGGTTGCCTTGGGTGAAACTGGGGGGAAAAGAAACAACATCAAACTAGAATATTCCCATTAGCAAATAAAAAGATTGACTCAAGTCTTTAGGATCACAAAACGCTTTTTGTGAGGAAAATGTTGAAAAATGTGTGATGTTGAACCAAGAAATGTAGCCAAAGAGTTCATTCCGGCACAGGAGGAAACCATTCTGCCCCTCAACTCAATGTCAGCTCACTGTACAGCAACCTCATTGGCTCTATTATTTCCCCTGTAGGTTTATTTCTCTCAAGTGTATGTTTTCAGTCTCGCAAGGCCTGCTACTGCTGCCAGCGAGAATGGAGAATTTGGCGCTCAGCCAGAATTCCACTCAGAGCAGCGGGACTGGAGAATCCCAGCCGCGGGTAACTCAAAAAGTAATCCGGAAAATTATAGGCTGGTAAGTTTGACATCAGTAGTAGATAAATTGTTGGCAGGAGTACTAAGACTTGGTATCTACAAATACTTGGATAGATGGGGACTTATTAGGGAGAGTCAACAATGCTTTGTGCATAGTAGGTTTAACCAATCTATTAGAGTTTCTCGAGGAAGTTACCAGGAAAGTGGATGAAGGGAAGGCAGTGGATGTTGTCTACATGGACTAAGGCCTTTGACAAGGTCCCTCATGGGAGGTTAGTTAGGAAGGTTCAGCCGCTAGGTATACATGGAGAGGTAGTAAACCGGATTAGACATTGGCTCAGTGGAAGAAGCCAGAGAGTGGTGTGGAGGATTGCTTCTCTGAGTGGAGGCCTGTGACTAGTGGTGTGCCACAGGGATCAGTGCTGGGCCCATTGTTGTTTGTCATCTATATCAATGATCTGGATGATAATGTGGTAAATTGGATCAGCAAATTTGCTGATGATACAAAGATTGGAGGTGAAGTGGACAGTGAGGAAGGTCTTCAAAGCTTGCAGAGAGATTTGGACCAGCTAGGTAAATGGCAGATGGAGTTTAATGCAGACAAGTGTGAGGTATCATACTTTGGAAGGACAAACTAAGGCAGAACATACAGGGGAAATGGTAGGACACTGAAGAGTGCGGTAGAACTCTGTATTTTTTACAGATACATAATTCCCTAAAAGTGGCGTCACAGGTAGATAGGGTTATAAAAAGTGCTTTTGGTACATTGGCCTTTGTAAATCGAAGTACTGAGTATAAGAGTTGGAATGTTATGGTGAGGTTGTATAAGACATTGGTGAGGCTGAATTTAGAATATTCTGTGCAGTTTTGGTCACCTAATTACAGGAAGGATATTAAGAAGGTTGAAAGAGTGCAGAGACATTTACAAGAATGTTGCCGGGACTTGAGAAACTGAGTTACAGAGAAAGGTTGAATAGGTTAGGACTTTATTCCCTGGAGCGTAGAAGAATGAGGGGAAATTTGATAGAGGTGTATAAAATTATGATGGGTATAAATAGAGTGAATGCAAGCAGCCTTTTTCCACTGAGGCTAGGGGAGAAAAGAATTAGAGACCATGGGTTAAGGGTGAAAGGGGAAAAGTTTAAAGGGAATACTGTGGGGGGCTTCTTCACACAGAGTGGGGTGGGAGTGTGGAATGAGCTGCCAGATGAAGTGGTGAAAGCCGGCTCACTTTTAACATTTAAGAAAAACTTGGACGGTACATAACATAAGAACATAAGAAATAGGAGCAGGAGTAGGCCATCTAGCCCTTCGAGCCTGCCCCGCCATTCAATAAGATCATGGCTGATCTGTCGTGGCTCAGTTCCACATTCCCGCCCTCTCCCCATAACCCTTAATCCCCTCGCTTATCAAAAACCCATCAACCCACGTCTTAAAAATATTTAGCAAGGTAGCCTCCACCACTTCAACGGGCAGAGAATTCCAGAGATTCACCACCCTTTGAGTGAAGAAGTTCCTCCTCAACTCCGTTCTAAACCACCCCCCCTTTATCTTGAGGCTGTGCCCCCTAGTCCTACTGTCCTTTCTGAGCGGGAAGAGTCTCTCCACCTCTATCCTATCCATCCCATTCATCATCTTATACGTCTCAATGAGATCTCCCCTCATTCTTCTAAACTCTAACGAGTACAAGCCTAGTTTATTCAGCCTCTCCTCATAGCTCAACCCCCTCAACTCCGGCATCAGCCTAGTAAACCTCCTCTGCACTCCCTCCAAGGCCAAAATATCCTTGCGTAAGTACGGCGCCCAAAACTGCACACAGTACTCCAGCTGCGGCCTCACCAATGCCCTATACAGCCGCAGCAAGACCTCCCTACTTTTATATTCAAGACCTCCCTACTTTTGAGAGAGGTGTGGAGGGATATGGTCCAGGCGCAGGTCAGTGGGACTAGGCAGAAAAATGGTTTGGCACAGCCAAGAGGGGCCAAGAGGCTTGTTTCTGTGCTGTAATGTTCTATGGTTCTAATTCTGTCTCCTTACTTTGTAATTATTGACCACTCTGCTTCTCCTACCCTCAGAGGCAGTGAGTCCGAGGTTATTAGGACTCTCTAAGTAAAAAGTTCTTCTTCCTAGCAATAGGGAGGCGATGGTCTAGTGGTATTATCGCTCGACTATTAATCCAGAAACTCAGCTAATGTTCTGGGGACCTGGGTTCGAATCCCACCACAGCAGATGGTGGAATTTGAATTCAATAAAAAAATCTGGAATTAAGAATCTACTGATGACCATGAAATGATGTTGATTGTCTGAAAAATCCATCTGGTTCACTGATGTCCTTTCGGGAAGGAAATCTGCTGTCTTTACCCGGTCTCATCTACACGTGACTCCAGAGCCACAATGATGTGGTTGACTCTCAACTACCCTCCAAGGGCAACTAGGGATAGGCAATAAATGCTGGCCAACCAGCGACGCTCAGGTCCCGCAAATAAATAATATTTCCCCATATATTTCTTGCCCAAAGCCTTAAATTTGTGTTACCTTGCCCCATCGACTAATAGGACCACTATTTATAAGTGTTTTCGGTGGCTGGGACTTTCCACACAATCTGTCATGTGTGTGGTGGTGGTGGAGGTGACCTGCCTTTGAGCGGTGGTGGAACCTTCCCACCATTGTCAACAGGGTTTCCCACTGAATGTAACCCTTGCCACCGGAGAACCCACAGTGGGGGCGTGCTGTCAATGAGTCCAGACGATCCTGCATGAATAGCGGGAAAAAGCCAACCTTTGTGTTTTCTGTTCCTGAAAAGCAGGCAGTGGGGGCTGGGAGGGGTGGGGGGGGGGTGTGTGTGTGTGCAGTAAGGCCTGGGTCCACGATGATCAGAAAGAGGAGGAAAGTCAGGGTGAGCTTGTGCCAGCATTAGGTGCTCCCAGACTATGAGTCGTAGGAGATGAGTGAGCTTTACTGTTTCACTCGATTGGGGAATCATACAATCCTTACAGTGCAGAAAGAGCCATTCGGCCCATCGAGTCTGCACCAACCACAATCCCAACCAGGCCCCATAAACCCATTACCCTAGCTAGTCCCCCCTGATGCAAAGAGCCAATTTGACATGGCCAATCAACCTAACCTGTAAATATTTGGACTGTGAGAGAAAACTGGAGCATTTGGAGGAAGCCCACAGTGTCTGTGACCTGAGTTTGCTCCCCGGCTTGGGTCACTGTCTGTGTGGAGTGTGCACGTTCTCCCCGTGTCTGCATGGGTTTCCTCCAGTTGCTCCGGTTTCCTTCCACAGTCCAAAGATGTGCGGGTCATATGGATTGGCCGTGCGAAGTTGCCCCTTAGTGTCAGGGGACTAGCTGGGGGAAATGCATGGAGCTATGGGGATAGGGCCTGGGTGGGATTGTAATTGACGATGACTCGATGGGCCAAATGGCCTCCTTCTGCACTGGAGGGATTCTAGAATTCCGTGATTCAGACACGGAGAGAATGTGCAAACTCCGCACCGACGGTGACTGAGGCCATAATTGAACATGTGTCCCTGACGCTGTGAAGCAGCAGTGCTAACCACTGTGCCACCGCGCGCCCCCCCCCCTCCCCTCCCCTCCCCCCGACTACATCAGACTGCTTGAGGAGCTGTATGGCCCACTCCTGCTCCTACTCCTCACGTTATTTACCTCAATATTGTATATCGCTGGAACAGAATGACTTCCAACAAACCAACAGTCATTGTACAACACGATAGAAAAAAATCCCAGCGTGATAAATGTAAGTATTCACTCGTGGCAACGGGAGAGAGAGAAACAGAACATGCCTGGAATGTAACGCTCAAATCTAAGTCAGTAGCAGGCAGTTGGCATTCCCTGTTATGTATTGCATCTCGAGAGTGGAGCCTGGCAACTTGGAGAGGATGTGTTTATTGTAGAGCATTTATCCCTGTCTAATACTCTGTCCCTTTCACTTTGAGAGCCGCTGATTCTCACAATGGAAACTGTATCTCCACATCTTTGTTTAGGCTCAGCACTGGAGACTTGTGGGTCAGGTACAGCGTTGGTCGACTGGACAGATTCCAGCCACACTCTGACAGGACACCATCAATCTTACACTCGGAAAATTGGTCCTTTCTCCTCGATCGTGTACCTATACTGCTTTTGTAATGTGGCACGCATCCCTGAATGTAGAACAGGCGTGTGGATCAACTCTGAGGGCTACAGAGTGTTGCAGGAACGCAACCCTCTCTCCTCCCTTCAGCCCGCACATTCGTGATACCCCGTGCAATCCCTAGTGTCTATGCTTCTATAGTTAAAGCCAAAACATTGCCTGATTTTGAGAAGAAATTAGATGTGGCTCTTAGGGTTTAAGGGATCAAGGGATATGTGGGGGGGGGCGGAATCAGGATGTTAAAAATAGAATCCTTTCTGTGCAGAAGGAGGCCATTTGACCCATCGAGCCAGCACCGACCACAATCCCACCCTATTCCCATAACCCCACATATTAAGAACATAAGAAATAGGAGCAGGAGTAGGCCATCTGGCCCTTCGAGCCTGCCCCGCCATTCAATAAGATCATGGCTGATCTGTCGCTGCTCAGTTCCACTTTCCCGCCCTCTCCCCATAACCCTTAATCCCCTCTCTTATCAAAAACCCATCAACCCGCTTCTTGAAAATATTTAGCGAGGTAGCCTCCACCACTTCAACGGGTAGAGAATTCCAGAGATTCACCACCCTTTGAGTAAAGAAGTTCCTCCTCAACTCCGTTCTAAAATGCCCCCCCTTTATCTTGAGGCTGTGCCCCCTAGTCCTAGTGTCTTTTTTGAGCAGGAAGAGTCTCTCCACCTCTATCCTATCCATCCCATTCATCATCTTATACGTCTCAATGAGATCTCCCCTCATTCTTCTAAACTCCAACGAGTACAAGCCTAGTTTATTCAGCCTCTCCTCATAGCTCAACCTCCTCAACTCCGGTATCAGCCTAGTAAACCTCCTCTGCACTCCCTCCAAGGCCAAAATATCTTTGCGCAGGTGCGGCGCCCAAAACTGCACACAGTACTCCAGCTGCGGCCTCACCAATGCCCTATACAGCTGCAGCAAGACCTCCCTACTTTTATATTCAATCCCCTTCGCCATGAAGGCCAGCATCCCATTTGCCTTCCTGACCACCTGCTGCACCTGCAAGCTGGGTTTTTGCGACCCATGCACAAGGACCCCGAGGTCCCTCTGCACCGTCGCCTGCTGCAGTTTTTCGCCACGTAAGTAATAGTCCTTCCTACCATTCTTCCTACCAAAGTGGACCACCTCACACTTGCCAACATTAAATTCCATTTGCCATTTCCTGGCCCATTCGCCCAGCCTATCTAGATCCTTCTGCAGACTCTCCGCACCCTCCGCACAATTTGCCGTTCCCCCAATCTTGGTGTCATCCGCAAATTTCGACACCCTACACTTGGTTCCCTCCTCCAGATCATCTATATAAATGGTAAAAAGCTGAGGCCCCAGCACCGACCCCTGGGGCACTCCACTAGTCACCATCCGCCAATCCGAATAGCACCCGTTGACCCCCACTCTCTGCCTCCTATTTGACAACCAATCCTCTATCCACGCTAACACCCTACCCCCAACTCCAAGTCCCCTGACCTTCTGCAATAACCTCTTATGAGGTACTTTGTCAAACGCCTTCTGAAAATCCAGAAAGACCACATCCACCGGCTCTCCTCTATCCACCGCCCTAGACACATCCTCATAGAACTCCAGTAAATTTGTCAGACACGACTTCCCTTTAATGAAACCGTGCTGCGTCTGCTCTATCAAGCAATTCCCTTCAAGATGCCTCGCAATTTCCTCCTTAATGACGGATTCTAACATTTTACCTACCACAGACGTTAGACTAACCGGCCTATAATTGCCTGGCACCCTTCTTAAACAACGGCGTAACATTAGCCGTTTTCCAGTCTTCCGGCACTTCCCCGGAATCCAGGGACGTCTGGAAACCTGCAAATATCCTGATACTAGGGTCAATTTAGCATGGCCAATCAACTCAACCCGCACATCTTTAGACTTGAATGTGATGATCAGCCACGATCAAAACAAATGGCGGAACAGGCTCGAAGGGCCGAATGGCCTACTCCTACTCCTAGTTTCTATGTTTCTAACACAGCAGATGTGTCAAAATTAGAAGCAACTTGTATACCCACCTCTTAAAGATAAGGAAATTTTGCATTCTATGATTCAGTGCTAGGTGGCAAATCAGTGAATAAGGTTCACTGGGTCATTTCAATCATCTGAACCGTCTGAGTTTCTGATCAGAGGCCCATAGCGTTCAAAGTCAGTTCTGGAGTGATAGCTACAGTTCTAGCAATGGAAATGGGGGTTTTGAGTGCAGCCAGCAGCGGGTATCACTGTGGGCAAATCCTGCCCATTAATGAGAAGTGTTTTCCGGGTTAACGGCTCCCTGTGCAGTCCATGGACCTCTGGACCAGAGTGAAATGATAAGAGTTTGAGGGAGAGCAGATTCAGACTCCGGTCACCAACTTGAGTTATATTTAATCCTGACATTTCATCAAGTGAAATGCTGCCTCCCTCAGCTCTACCTCCAGACACTCCCCATTGGTGGGATTGTCATCATGAGGTCCTGCCTTCCTGCAGCCAATTGGATATTGAGCAGACTCTTCATGATTTGATTGGATGGCTCTTCAGTGACATGATGTGGATGTGCCGGTGTTGGACTGGGGTAAACACAGTAAAAAGTCTGACACCAGGTTTCAGCCCAACCGATTTATTTGATAGTAAACTCACTAGCTTTCGGGTTAGTCCCTTCGTCAGGTGAATGGAGAGTTCTGGCCTCAGACAGAGCATATAAAGCACAGACAGTTTACAGATTACTGATTAGAATGCAAATCTTTACACCTAACCTGCTGTTCAAGTCTTAAAGTGGCTGACAATGTGTGTGGAAGGAGCACTGATCACAGGTTAAAGAGATGTGTATTGTCTCCAGACAGTGCAGTAAGTGAGGTTTTGCAAACCCAGGCAAGTCACGGGGGTTACAGATAGTGCAACATGAACCCAAGATCCCTGTTGAGACCGTCCTCATGTGTGCGGAACTTGGCTATCAGTCTCTGCTCAGCGACTCTGCGCTGTCGTGTGTCGTGAAGGCCGCCTTGGAGAATGCTTACCCGAAGGTCAGAGGCTGAATGCCCGTGACCACTGAAGTGTTCGCCAACAGGAAGGGAACAGTCTTGCCTGGTGATTGTCGAGCGATGTTCATTCATCCGTTGTCGTAGCGTCTGCATGGTCTCCCCAATGCTTCGGGACATCCTTTCTTGCAACGCCATCATCACACGTGAGAATACCATCCACCAGGTACACGGTAAATACTCTTGCAACTCGGCCAACATTGTCTACCTGATATGTTTCAAGAAAAATATAGATATATATAGGTAGATAGACAGATAGATAGATAGGAGACTAGAGAGAGAGACAGATAGAGAAAGATGGCATGATACAGGGATGTAGAGACAGAGAGAACAAGACAATGAGAGAGAAAGAGTGAGACAATGAGAGAGAGAGTGAGACAATGAGAGAGAGAGTGAAAAGACTCTTCCAGCTCAAAAAAGACAGTAGGACTAGGGGGCACAGCCTCAAGATAAAAGGGGGGCGGTTTAGAACGGAGTTGAGGAGGAACTTCTTCACTCAAAGGGTGGTGAATCTCTGGAATTCTCTGCCCGTTGAAGTGGTGGAGGCTGCCTCGCTAAATATTTTTAAGACGCGGGTTGATGGGTTTTTGATAGGAGAGGGGATTAAGGGTTATGGGGAGAGGGCGGGAAAGTGGAACTGAGCCACGACAGATCAGCTATGATCTTATTGAATGGTGGGGCAGGCTCGAAGGGCTAGATGGCCTACTCCTGCTCCTATTTCTTATGTTCTTATGTTCTCTCCATCCCTTCATCATGCCATCTCTCTCTCTATCTGTCTCTCCCTCTAGTCTCCTATCTATCTATCTTTCTATATATCTATCTATCTATCTATCAATCAATCTTTCTCACTCTCTCTCTCATTGTCTCACTCTCTCTCTCATTGTCTCACTCTTTCTCTCTCATTGTCTTGTTCTCTCTGTCTCTACATCCCTGTATCATGCCATCTTTCTCTATCTGTCTCTCTCTCTAGTCTCCTATCTATCTATCTATCTATCTATCTACCTATATATATCTATCAATCTCTCTTTGTCACTCTGTCTCTCCCATTGTCTCACTCTTTCTCATTGTCTCATTCTCTCTCTCTCCATCCCTATATCATGCCATCTCTCTTTCACACTCTCTCCATCCCTCTATCATGCCATCTCTCTCTCTCTCTCACTCTCTCTCTCTCTCCATCCCTGTATCATACCATCTCTCTCTCTCTCTCTCTCTCTCCCCCTCCCTCCATCATGCCATCTCTCTCTCTCTCCCTCTATCTCTCTCTCCCTCTCTCAGTGGGACAGCTCAGCTCACTATTCCCCTGCAGTGACTCACATGAAGCTGTCAGTTTGGCTCAGTCAAAAGCTTTTTCGCTTTCTGAGCTCAACATATTGACAAGTCAACCAGCCGGCTGCCATGGAAACGCCACTGGTCACAGCCTGTTTGACTTTAATCACGCTTGCATCCTTCCCCATACCAAAGTTATTTGTTGAAGGCAAACACAGCCAGACTATTGGGGGGAACTGAGGAAAGAGCTGATTGGTGAGTCCTCCTGTTAATGGGAGATCCGGCCCAGAAACAGTAAAACATTCTGCCTGTGTCACCATCCCAGCTGATGTTATAACCGAACAGGAAGATTCCAGAATGGAACTCTAGCTGAAAAGATTGTAACTTTTAACTTACGTTTATAAAACGTGGAGGAACAGAATTACGAGACGACTAATTAGTTTTAACAACAAGAAAAAGAACATCTACTAAACATGATAAAATTGGGTTATGATACAATACACCTTTGGTCCCCCCATTAGCTTAACAAACACACAGAGATTTTAAGATTAACATAGATGACAAAGTACATCTTAAACTATAATGGTCTCAGTAACACAAAGTCCCTTTAAGCACACAGATTAGCTGTGGTCAAATATACGTACTCTGCTCTGAGTTAGTGTCTGGGAATTTCTCTTTGCAATTCCCCCCAGATGATTATCACATGAGAGTTTCCAAACTCCATTCCCAAAAACAGGGTTTAAAATCTTCTCATAATAATGCTTTCTATTAGTGTTTGCATTCCAAAATCCAGTCCAGGTTTTCCAATGACTCATAAGAACATAAGAAATAGGAGCAGGAGTAGGCCATCTAGCCCTTCGAGCCTGCCCCGCCATTCAATAAGATCATGGCTGATCTGTCGTGGCTCAGTTCCACTTTCCCGCCCTCTCCCCATAACCCTTAATCCCCTCTCTTATCAAAAACCCATCAACCCGCGTCTTAAAAATATTTAGCGAGGCAGCCTCCACCACTTCAACGGGCAGAGAATTCCAGAGATTCACCACCCTTTGAGTGAAGAAGTTCCTCCTCAACTCCGTTCTAAACCGCCCCCCCTTTATCTTGAGGCTGTGCCCCCTAGTCCTACTGTCTTTTTTGAGCGGGAAGAGTCTCTCCACCTCTATCCTATCCATCCCATTCATCATCTTATACATCTCAATGAGATCTCCCCTCATTCTTCTAAACTCTAACGAGTACAAGCCTAGTTTATTCAGCCTCTCCTCATAGCTCAACCCCCTCAACTCCGGTATCAGCCTAGTAAACCTCCTCTGCACTCCCTCCAAGGCCAAAATATCTTTGCGCAGGTGCGGCGCCCAAAACTGCACACAGTACTCCAGCTGCGGCCTCACCAATGCCCTATACAGCTGCAGCAAGACCTCCCTACTTTTATATTCAATCCCCCTCGCTATGAAGGCCAGCATCCCATTCGCCTTCCTGACCACCTGCTGCACCTGCAAGCTGGGTTTTTGCGACTCATGCACAAGGACCCCGAGGTCCCTCTGCACCGTCGCCTGCTGCAGTTTTTCGCCACGTAAGTAATAGTCCTTCCTACCGTTCTTCCCACCAAAGTGGACCACCTCACACTTGCCAACATTAAATTCCATTTGCCATTTCCTGGCCCATTCGCCCAGCCTATCTAGATCCTTCTGCAGACTCTCCACACCCTCCACACAATTTGCCGTTCCCCCAATCTTGGTGTCATCAGCAAATTTCGACACCCTACACTCAGTTCCCTCCTCCAGATCATCTATATAAATGGTAAAAAGCTGAGGCCCCAGCACCGACCCCTGGGGCACTCCACTAGGGCACTCCTTTGAACAAAGCTTCTGTTCCACTTTTAACAGCAAATCCAGTATCCACGTTTTACACCACCTCCTTTCGGATTTATTTGTCTTGGCTGCTTTACAAACTGTTCACAGTTGCTTTAACTCTTGATTTCTAGACTCTGGCAAAATAGCATCAAACTTCTGATTTACCTCTGAAGTCTGTTTTCCCATTTTGAACCTGTTTACTACAATTGTCTCTTTAACTCTTGAATTCTTCTGAATAATACTTGCCCTCTGTTCTCTTAGCTCCAGTTGTCTTAAGACATTTTTTCTGTCCCAATTCCATGGTTATCTGGACAGTAACTGTTTTTTTTGGGAAGCTTGCCTGTTTGCAACTCCCGTTCTGTCCAGTATTTCTTCTGGCAGAGTTGCGAGGTGTTCACTCCCTGGTACCCTGTCTCCAACTGCCAACAAAGCTAAATTAAGTAGCTCTGCCTGCTTGCTTCATGTTGATTGCCTATTGGCTACCCATTCCCTCTCTTCCTGTACATTCTCAAACTGCGGATCGAACACCTCTGCCGACGTCCTAGCCAGGAAGCTCTCAACCTCAAGGATGAGGTGTCACAGTGACGCACGCCTACTGCTGTTCAAACTCCACAATCCGGGACTTAGAGACTCTCTCCCAACATCACTAGAAAGAGGGATAGAGAGAGAGAGAGAGGGAGTGAGTGAGTGAGCAAGGGAGAGAGAGAGTAAGTGGGTGAGTAAGAGATCAAGAGAGAGAGGGAGCAAGAGAGAGAGAGGGAGGGAGCAAGAAATAGTGAGAGAGGGAATGAGTGAGCGAGAGAGAGGCAGCGAGAGAGAGAGGGGGCAAGAAAGAGAGAGGGAGCAAGAGAGAGAGAGGGGGCAAGAGGGAGAAAGAGAGGGAGCAAAAGAGAGGGAGCAAAAGAGAGTGAGAGAAGGAGTGAGTGAGTGAGAGAGAGAGGGGGAGTGAAAGTGAGAGGGAGCGAATGAGAAAGAGAGGGAGCAAGAGAGAGAAAGAGGGAGCAACAGGTAGAGGGAGAGCAAAAGAGAGAGGGAGGGAGCAAGAAAGAGAAAGAGAGAGAGCAAGAAAGAGTGAGAGAGTGAGTGAGAGAGAGGGGGAACAAGAGAAAGGGAAAGAGGGAGTGTGTGAATGAGAGAGAGAGAGGGATTGAGAGAGAGGCTTAACTTTAGTGAGGAATCACATCTCTTGTGGTCATTCCACTACAGCCAGCATGTCTGAGGCTGCATCACCAACTCTGACTGGCTGCATGTTTATCAACATTCCAGATTGCCCTGAAATCTCCGGGAATGAGGAACGGATTTCCCACAGAGCCTGCTGGAGGCAGAACTCTGGGGGAAAGCCCAGGCATCGGTGGGGTCTGGGTTGGAGGCCTCTCTGGACTCCTTGCACACGACCGATACTTTCTTCATTTTACTGTGGGAGAACACTTTCCCTGGCAGTCATTGATTGGGCTGCAGAGACTGTAGAAGTTTCCAGATTCTTCTGTGCCATTCTTCAATAACTCATTTCACAGTGTGAGCCTAAAAGAAGGGTTTTAGAATTTTCATTTACATAATCAATCAAGAGATTGAATTTAGGAGTCGGGAGATAATGTTGCAGCTTTATAAGACCCTTGTCAGACCCCGCTTGGAGTACTGTGCTCAGTTCTGGTCGCCTCACTATAGGAAGGATGTGGAGGCTATTGAGAGGGTGCAGAGGAGATTTACAAGGATGTTGCCTGGATTGGGAGGCATGCCTTATGAAGATAGGTTGAGGGAGCTCAGTCTTTTCTCCCTGGAGAGACGAAGGATGAGAGGGAACCTGATAGAGGTTTATAAGATGTTGAGAGGTATAGGTAGGGTAGATTCTCAGAGGCTATTTCCCAGGGCTGAAATGGTCGCTACGAGAGGACACAGGTTTAAGGTGCTGGGGATCAGGTACGGAGGAGGTAGGGATATGATCTGTGCAACTTGTGGGCCGAAGGGCCTGTTTGTGCTGTAGTTTCTCTATGTTCTATATGCATGGGGGCCTAATGACTGTGGGACGCCTAAAACATTGCCCGACTCAATGGGCCTTCTTCGTATTTGTGCAGTTTAAAGCCTTTCTATTCAAGTCCACCTCGCTGTGTAAATCAGACACAACAATGTTCAATTCGTGCTTCTTATAGTTAGACGACTCTTTCATTTTTAACTCTGCCAGATAAAATCCACCAAGGCGATTAACAAAGCAGGATCTAACAACAAGGAGGGGAGATGGGTACATGAGACCTTGAATTCAAGGTTAGCTCAAAGACATGTTGGAGAAAATTGCCCCGAAATTAAAAAACAGAGAATAGAAATTGATAAAGACAAGCAGAAGGCAAATTGAGACAATCTTCATCCTGTGTCTGTCTGTGCTTTACACAATCAATACTTTACTAATAACCCACTAAGATCACGCCATGAAGGTCATCACAAGTTAGTTGTCTTCATCAGTGATTTCCCTGAGTTCCCAGACCCAGGAAGATTCATGACAGATGCCTATGTTTGTAATTACTGGGACATTAGCAATTGATCCAGGCTAATTTACTCACAGACTGACATTTCCAGTCGGCATTTAAGAGTCGGATACTCCGGCTTCCACCATTCCCGTGCTGAGCACATTAATCAGAACGTTGCTGCGGGAGGCCTGAGGCCTACGACTAGCAACCTGTCAGAATAAAAGCAAATTACTGTGAATGCAGGGATCTGAAACCAAAAGAGAAATTGCTGGAAAATCTCTGGATGAAGGAGTACAATATCAAGGGTAAGACTCTTAGTAGTGTTGAGGAGCAGAAGGATCTTGGGGTCCAGGTCCATAGGACTCTTAAATCAGCCTCGCAGGTGGAGGATGTGGTCAAGAAGGCGTATGGTGTACTGGCCTTCATTAATCGAGGGATTGAGGTTAGGAGTCGGGAGGTAATGCTGCAACTTTATAAGACCCTTGTCAGACCCCACTTGGAGTACTGTGCGCAGTTCTGGTCGCCTCACTACAGGAAGGATGTGGAAGCTATTGAGAGGGTGCAGAGGAGATTTACAAGAATGTTGCCTGGATTGGGAGGCATGCCTTATGAAGATAGGTTGAGGGAGCTGGGACTCTTCTCCCTGGAGAGGCGTAGGTTGAGAGGCGACCTGATTTATAAGATGTTGAGAGATATAGACAGGATGGATTCTCAGAGGCTATTTCCCAGGGTTGAAATGGTCGCTACGAGAGGACACAGATTTAAGGTGCTGGGAAGCAGGTACAAAGGAGATGTAAGGGGTAAGTTTTTCACTCAGGGTGGTGAGTGAGTGGAATCGGCTGCCATCGGTGGTGGTAGAGGCGAACTCATTGGGGCCTCTTAAGAGACTTCTGGATGAGTACATGGGATTTAATGGGATTGAGAGTTATAGATAGGCTTGGTAGGTATGGATATGATCGGCACAACTTGTGGGCCGAAGGGCCTGTTTATGCTGTAGTGTTCTATGTTCTATGTTCTGTGTCTGGCAGCATCTATAAGAAGAGAAAAGAGTTGACGTTTCAAGTCCAGATGACCCTTTGTCAAAGTTGAACCTGTCCGACCTGTCCCAGAATCTCCAGGGGTCAAAGATTAACCTCAAGATCCTTTCTTTTCTATTCATTCATGGACAATCGACAATCCACTTGCTTCATATTTACCATTACTGGTGTCTGCATTCTAGATTTTTTAAAGAGATTGAATTTAACTTCCCTCCATGCCGTGGTGGGGTTTGAACTCACATCTCCAGATCATTCATCCACGCCACTTGGTCACTAATCATAGAATCATAGAATCCCTACAGTGCAGAAGGAGGCCATTTGACCCATCAAGTCTGCACAGGCCACAGTCCTACTCAGGCCCTATCTCAGTAACCCCACATACTTACCCTGCTACCCTGACACTAGAGTCAGCTTTGCACGGCCAATCAACCTAACCCGCACATCTTGGGAGGAAACTGGAGCACCCAGAGGAAACCCCCGCAGACACGGGGAGAACACGCAAACTCCACACAGTCAGTGACCCGAGGCTGGAATCGAACCCAGGTCCCTAGCGCTGCAGCAACGTTAAATGAGCAAAACCAAGGGGGAAGGAAAATGGCAGCGGGGGGAGGAGGCGTTAAAAGAATCGGGTGTTTACTTTCTTTGAACGGATCGAATAGGATCCAGGGGATGAAATAGCTTTGCAACAATCAAGAATGATCCAACTACGTCATGAAGAGTTTGATATCTGATTGGCTGTGGTAATCTCCATTCACCTGACGAAGAGGGTGTCCCTCGAAAGCTTGTGAGTATATTATCAAATAAATAGGTTGGACTAAAACCTGGTGTTGTCAGACTTTTTACTGTGTTTACGCCAGTCCAACGCCAGCATACCCACATCATGGCTGTGGTAAGACAGACCACCACATAATTGACGTGTTGGGCGACCAATGGCAGCAATGTGTGGGAGGGCAATTCGAAGCATTCATGAAATCTCCCAGGAAGTTGTGATGACCACCCCCACCCTCCCCCCCTCCATCCCCTTTCTCCCCCACCCCCATCATCCCCTCACGATGACCAAATGGAACTTATTCATCCTGTCAACTTCCACTCAAGACAAGACACCAAACAAGGGGACACTAGCCAATGGAGACAGCTGGCACCTACAGGGCTAGAGGGGAACCAATAGGAGAACCAAATTCATGGCAGCCCCTGTTTGAAAGACAAGTGGACATTTTACACTTTCGAAACCTCTCAATATTTCCAAGATGAATAAATATGCGGTCCACACACACACTGGCTTTTCAGAGAGCAGATTAATGTTTTGGTGCAAGTCTCTCCCAGAGCTCATTCTTCCCACCTGCTACAAGTCGATTTGTGCAGCCGCTGTGTCCCAGTTTTAGAATTTATTACCAAAACGACAACTGAGTCAGTCTTGGCACTAATTGGAGATTACAAAGACCTCTCCTTATCAGACTGGAGACTCTCATAATGTTATCCATGCAGCAGCTAAATCAGGCAGCACATTAAACAGCCAGTAAAGATGTGGGGTTTTTTTATACTTACATGTACTTAAGTGGATGTATGTATGTATAAATGGAATATACATTTAGTATCAAAGCAAACTGACCTTTCCATACATGGATTCATCCAAAATAAAGAGAGGGTTAAGGGAAATTTAATTCTCCTTGAATTTGCCACTGTCAGCCTGAATGATGAACCTTAATTTGCATTGAGAAATGATCAGAGATGATAACACAAATCACCTCAAACAATGCAGCACAGAAGGAGGACATTAATCCTGTGCCAGCTCTTTGAAAGGCCAGTCCCTCTCCCTTTCCCCAAACCCCTGCAATCTTTATTCCTTTCAGGTATTTTAGAAGCCTTTCTGAAATACCCTGTTCTATCTGAGTCGCCTGGCCTTTCAAACACCTCATTCTGGATCACAACAGCTCGCTGCATTAAATAAAGTTCTCTTCATTTGTCCCCTGGCTCATCTGTTAATTAGGATGTAACAAGCAAGGTGGATAAAGGGGAACCAGTAGACGTAGTGTCTTTGGATTTTCAAGACGCATTCAGTAAGATGCCACATAAAAAGGTTACTGCACAAGATACGAGTTAATGGTGTTGGGGCTGATGCATTAACGTGGACAGAGGATTGGCTGACTAACTTAAAACTGAGAGCTGGGGCAGCACAGTGGCACAGTGGTCAGCACTGCTGCCTCACAGTGCCATGGACCCAGGTTCAATTCTGGCCTCCGGTCATTATCTGTGTGGAGTCTGCACATTCTCCCCATGTCTGTGTGGGTTTCCTCTGGCTGCTCAGGTTTCCTCCCACAGTGCGAAGGAAGTGCAGGTTAGGTGTATTGGCCACTTTCAAGGAGCTATGAACATGTACTCTGAGATCTCTTTGTTCTATAACTTTCCCCAATACCCTACCATTAACTGAGTAAGCCCCAACTGATTCAATGCTTACGTCACTCGAAACAGCTTCTCTCCATTTCATTTATTAAAACGTCCTCATAATCTGAAACTTCTCAGCAAGTTCCAAATATATCATCCCCTGGTAAAAATGGGATTTGCCTCAAATAAAGCACGGAGTTAGATACAGAGCAAACTCCCTCTGCATTGTTCTGAACAAACACTCCCAGGACAGGTACAGCACGGGGTTAGATACAGAGTAAAGCTCCCTCTACACTGTCCCCATCAAACACTCCCAGGACAGGTACGGCACGGGGTTAGATACAGAGTAAAGCTCCCTCTACACTGTCCCCCCATCAAACACTGCCAGGACAGGTACAGTATGGAGTTAGATACAGCTTTTCAGAAGAGCTGATACAGTTGTGAGTGTGTGAGGAGAAGGCGAAGCAGGCACTGGGTATCTCTGACTCCGAGCTGGTTAATCTAGTTTTTGCGATGTGACCATTGAGGAAGTCATTTGCAGTTGGGGCAGGTTCTTTGCTATCTGCCTCACGAGGGTTAATTTCTGCACACAGACTTGCTGCAGCTAAATGCTTGTCTCTGTGCCTGGAATTGGTCTAATCTCTCAGTTCACAGCTTGTCTCCTTCATCCTGGTTATCAGAGCTAAACACACACTGGCTGAGTGCCTCCCCCTTCTTCATCTGATGCAGCACCTCAGGTGAAGCTCGGAGAGGTTAATGGACTGGTAACAAGCGTTTACATTCATATAGCACCTTTAATGTAACAAGCCCCAAGGCAGCTCGCTGGCATGTGAATCTGAGCTGCACCTGGAGATATTGCAACACAAAAGAGGTGAGTTTTAACGAGGGTGTGACGGAGAGGTTTAGGGAAGAATTCCAGAGTTTGGGGCTCAGGCAGCGGAAGGCACAGCCTCTCATGATGGAATGATTCAAATCGGGAATTTGATTTGGTTTATTACTGTCACATATATTAACATACAGTGAAAAATATTGATTCCTGCACGCTATACAGGCAAAGCATACTGTTCATAGAGAAGGAAAGGAGAGAGTGCAGAATGTAGTGTTACAGTCATAGCTAGGGTGTAGAGAAAGATCAACTTAATGTGCAGTAGGTCAATAAGTCTGATGGCAGCAGGGAAGAAGCTGTTTTTGAGTCAGTTGGTACATGTCCTCGGACTTTTGTATCTTTTTCCCGACGGAAGAAGGTGGAAGAGAGAACGTGCGGTGTGTGTGGAGGTCCTTAATTATTCTGGCTGCTTTGCAGAGGCAGCGGGAAGTGTAGACAGAGTCAATGGATGGGAGGCTGGTTTGCGCGATGGATTGGGCTACATTCATGATCTTTTGTAGTTCCTTACGGTCTTAGGCAGAGCAGGAGCCCATACCAAGCTGTGATACAAGCAGAAAGAATGCTTCCTATGGTGCACTTATAAAAGTTGGTGAGAGTCATAGCTGACATGCTAAATTTCCTGAGCTTTCTGAGAAAGTAGAGATGTTGGTAAGCTTTCTTAACTATAGTGTTGGCATGGGGGGGGATCCAGGACAGGTTGTTGGTGATCTGGACACCTAAAAACCTGAAGCTCTCGAACATTTCTACTTTGTACCTGTTGATATAGACAGGGGCATGTTCAATAGTCAGGATGCCGGAATTGAATGAGTTGGCAGGGTCTTTGGAGGGTTGTCTGATTATTAGAGGTAATGCGAAGTGAGGCCATAGAGGAATTTGAAAACAAGGATGAGAATTTGAGCCATTTCTAGTCTGGAAGTCAATATGGAGCCCAGGGGTGATGGGTGGACAGGACTTGGTATCAGAATAGATTAGAGTTTTGAATAAGCTTAAATTTTGCTGCAGGTGGGAGGCATTGGAACAGAACAGCCTGGAAATAATAAATGCATTGATGGAGAGGGATTTGGCAAATGATGGTTTGGGATTGGCGATGCTATGATGGTTGCAGGTTGGTTTAGCTCAATTGGCTCGACAGCTAGTTAGTGATGCAGAGTAATGTGAACAGCGTGGGTTCAATTCCCTCACCAGCTGAGGTTATTCATGAAGGCCCCACCTTCTCAACCTCACCCATCACCTGAGATGTGGTGATCCTCAGATTAAATTACCACCAGTCAGCTCTCCCCCTCAAAGGGGAAAATAGTCGTCTGGGACTGTGGCAACTTGACCTTTTCCCTGCTCTGAAGGTGGACATAAGTGATCTTGTTGATGGTGATGACTTCATTTCTGACAGGTTTAGGTTGGTGCGGGAGAGTGAGAGAGCACAAGGGGAAGAGTGTGAACAAAAGAGAGCAGCACGAAGGGAGGAGCAGCAGAGAATGCAGGCTAGAACAAGCAAACAATAGCAAGAGAGAGAAAGCAAGAGACAGAGAGATAATGGTGGAAAGGCAATGATAAAGAGAATAAGACTGAGAAAAAGAGAGAGAAAGAATAAGATGGAGAGACTGAGCGTAAGAGAGAAAGAGAAAGGAAGAGAGAGAAAGGCAGAGCAAGATGTAGAGAGAAGCTGAATAAAATGGAGAGACAGAGGGGAATAAAGGCACAGACACACATGCACACACAGATGCATTCTCACGCACACACAGATG
Organism: Carcharhinus amblyrhynchos; assembly: GCF_965287045.1. Classification (NCBI taxonomy): domain Eukaryota; kingdom Metazoa; phylum Chordata; class Chondrichthyes; order Carcharhiniformes; family Carcharhinidae; genus Carcharhinus; species Carcharhinus amblyrhynchos. The sequence goes on from NC_137340.1 coordinate 51,364,074, forward strand.
CACTCACATACACACTAACATGCACTCACACACACACACTCTCATACTCACACACACTTACCCACAGACGCACAGACACACACTTCTTGTTGCATATTCACTGTTTACACTCACACCACAAAGGGGACATTACAGGGAGTGTGAAGGACAGCATGCTGGGTATGTGAATGCTCCAGAGACATGTAACCAGGCAACATCAAAGCAGCCATTTACATTGCACAGGGGCCTATAGCAGAGGAGGCACTCACAGGTTAATGAGTTCCACCAGCTTCAAATCGCAATCGCATCCCTCAGCAATACAACTTATATATAATGCCTTCTCACATCTGTCAGAAACATCACTAAATCTTCTACACAAAAAGATACACTTTGAAATACAATGACCTGATAAAGCAAACATTTGACAGCCAACATAATGGTATAAATAACAACGTGGTCATTGCCCAGTTAATGGGTTTCACTATTTCTGAATGAGATGTGTGTTTGAGATACAAGAGACCAGCTCTCCTTTTCTCGATGAATGGGCCTGGGTATACAACTTCCCAGTGAACAGGAGCTCAGTTCAACATCTCAGCTCAGGAAAAGCTTCCTCAGCAGCTTTAGATTAGATGCTGAAATCCTGGAAGTGGGGCTCTCACAGAGATCAAAGTGTGGCCAATGTTTAATTGCTACCCCATCCACCAACTTAAACATTCACTCCCTCCAGCACCAACACAGAACGGCAGCAATTTTTAAAAATATCCATTCAGGGGATGTGGGCATCACTGGCTGGGTCAGCATTTATTGCCCATCCCTAACTGCCCTCCATTTCAAAGAGCATTTAAGTGTTTACCACATTGCTGTGGCTCTGGTAGGCCAGACCGGGTAAGGATAGCAGATTTCCTTCCCTAAAGGACATTACTGAACCAGTTGCATTTTTATGACCATTGTCAATGGCTTCATGGTCATCATTGGACTTCTAATTTCAGATTTTTATCGAATTCAAATTTTATCATCTGCCTGTGATGGGATTTGAACTTGGACCTCCAGTGCATTACCCTGGGTCTCTGCATTACTAGTCCAGTGACAAAACCGCTAGGCCACTGCCAAACGTGTACCATCTACGAGAAGCACTGCAGCAATTCACCATGGCTCCTTCAACAGCACCTTCCAAACCCCCAATCACGAGGGCAGCAGATACATGGGAAAACCACCATCTACAAGTTCCCCTCCAGGCCACTCACCATCCTGACTTGGAAATCTATCGCCATTCCTTCACTGGCACTGGGTCAAAATCCTAGAACTTGCTCCCAAAGAGTCTGTACTGACACACTATGGAACTGATACTTTCTCAAGGCTCTTAGGAATGGCAACAAATGCTGACCTTGCTCGTGACCTCCACATCCCAAAGAACAAAGCTAAGTCCTGTCTGTCATAACAATACAAGGAATAAATTGTCACTCGACCAAATTAAGATCACTCTTTCCAATAGATTACTTACAAGTTACACGCTTTCTTTTACTCTATTTACTCCCCTGAAGGAGGCAGCTACTATAATGGGAACCTACCAGAGTGAAATACTAACCCCTCCCCCAGAAAAATAGTCCCAAACTCCAGTGTCCATGCGGAGATCCCTTTCAACTGTTGCCATTGAAAGACCAATAAGATTCCTGACACTATTTAGAGGCTGTTCGTACTGCAAGGTAATATAAGTGAAAACTGACCACAGATCCTCCAGCTCCCACCCCCTCTCCTCACTGTGTGTATGGGTATGTGCTTTTAAAGTAAAGTTTATTTTATTTGTTAGTCACAAGGAATACACATTAACATTGCAATGAAGTTATCATGAAATTCCCCTAGTCACCATATTCTGGCACCTGTTTGGGTCAATGCACCCTAACCAGCATGTCTTTCGGACCGTGGGAGGAAACCAGGGCACCCAGACAAAACCCACACAGACATGGGGAGAACATGCAAACTCCACACAGACAGTAACCCAAGCCGGGAATCGAACCCAGGTCCCTGGCGCTGTGAGGCAGCAACGCTAACCACTGTAACTCTCCCATGTCGTTAAATAGGGTATGATAGTCTAACACAAAATAGAAAATGCTGGAAAATCTCAGCAGGCCTGGCAACATCCGTGGAGCGAGAATAGAGCCAGCGTTTCAAATCTGAATAGTTTAATGTCCGCCGTCATTCGGACATGATGAATCGCCCCTAGAAATAACTACTGCAAACAAACCATTGAGGTGGAGAATTGTCACAGCCCAGAGGAGTCATGGTGTTTTCATTAGGATGTGAAGACATCGCAGGTGGTGCTGGAAAGATTTATGGGAATGAGAGAGTTTGGAGCAGCCGAGTTTGTTCTCTTTAGAGGTGAGAAGGTTGAGAGGAGATTTGATCACATATTCAAAAGTGTAAAAACTATAGAAAAGTTACTGTCCATCGTGTCTTCAGCTGCCAAGATGATAAGAAGTAAAACTAGCTGCTCATTTTAATCTCATGATTTGATTTGATTTGATTTATTATTACATGTATTAGTGCACAATGAAAAGTATATTTCTTGTGCGCTATACAGATAAAGCATACCGTTCATAGAGAAGGAAAGGAGAGAGTGCAGAATACAGTCATAGCTAGGGTATAGAATAAGATCAATTTAATGTGAGGTAGGTCCATTCAGAAGTCTGATGGCAGCAGGGAAGGTTTTAGACTGAAGATAAGGAGAAACTATTCCCATTGGCAGAAAGTTCTAGAAACAGAGAGCAGTGATGTAAGGTGATTGGTGAAAGAACCAACACCCTGAAGTAAAAGCCAGTAAAACTTGAGAAATGGCTGACATTGGTCCAAACGGGTCATATATACTTTATAACGGAAATCCAGTTCACACCAGTACTAGTCATTCCTGTGCTAGCTGCTAGTTTTTCCTTCTGGGAATGGCATGTGGATCTTTTTAATGCAGCAAGAGGTTAGGATATGGAATACACTGCTTGAGAGTGTGGTGGAAGAACATCGGAACTTTCAAAAGGGAATTGGATAGTTATCTGAAGAGAAAAAAAAGTGCAGGACTCTGGGGAAAAGGTAGAGGAATTGACTAGTTGTGTTGCACGTACAGAGAGCTGGTATGAATAAAATGGGCTGAATGGCCTCCTTCTGTTCAGTAACCATTGTATGATTCTCTGATTTTAATAGTGTAGGGAAATATGACAGGCAATTAACACACAGTAAAGACAATGTGATAATGAGCAGATAATTTGTTTTTAATGATGTTTGTTGAGGGATGAATATTGGCCAAGACATTTGCGAAAACTCTCCTGCTCATCTTCCAAATATCACCCTGAGATCTTTTCATGTCCAACTTAATGGGCAGACAAGTCCTAACTTTTATGTCTCTTCCAAAAGATGGCACAAAAACGTATCCAATTTCCAAGAAATTGTAATATTTTCTGTTGGTTATATTCTGGTTGTATTTTTTAAACTGTTAGAATGATAATTAAAGAGCAAAGTGGCAATGTGAATCCAAGCGGTGCATTTGAAAAGTCAATGAGCCTAGCTAGGCTTCAAACAGATATGGGTGGCACGGTGGCACATGGGCAGCACAGTGGCACAGTGGTTAGCACTGCTGCCTCACAGCACCAGGGACCCAGGTTCAATTTTAGACTCTGGTGACAGTCTGACTGGAGTTTGCACATTCTCCCAGTATCTGTATGGGTTTCCTCCAGCTGCTCCAGTTTCCTCCCACAGTCCAAACACATGCAGGTTAAGTGGATTGGCCATTTTAAATCACCCCTCAGTCATATGAGGAACAGTTGAGGACTCTTGGTCTGTACCCGTTGGAGTTTAGAAGTATGAGGGGGGATCTTATTGAAACTTACAGGATACCACGAGGCCTGGATAGAGTGGATGTGGAGAGGATGTTCCCATTAGTAGGAAAAACTGTAGAGATTCTATGGAGAGCATTGTAATGGTGCTTGGGTAGAGAAGGTGGATTTTAAATGGGAAACAAGAGGGGTGGAACCAGGTGAGACGCTCAAGGGGGAGAAAGTGCTTGAGAAATGGAGGACTGGCAGTAAGTGATGGACCAGAGTGTGATTTGGTGACTAGAACCAGAGGGCACAACCTCAGGCTAAAGGGACGATTCTTTAAAACAGAGATAAGTAGGAATTTCTTCAGCCAGAGAGTGGTGAATCTGTGGAACTCTTTGCCGCAGAAGGCTGTGGAGGCCAGGTCACTGAGTGTCTTTAAGACAGAGATAGATAGGTTCTTGATTAACAAGGGGATCAGGGGTTATGGGAGAAAAGCAGGAAAATGGGGATGAGAAAGACATCAGCCATGATTGAATGGCGGAGCAGACTCGATGGGCTGAGTGGCCTCATTCTGCTCCTGTCTTATGGTCTAGTGACAGGCTCAACAGGGTAAATTGTGGGGTTAGAGGCTGGCTGGGATTGTGGATGGTGTAGACTCGATGGGCTGAATGGCCTCCTTCTGTACTGTAGGGATTCTACGTCAACCTGAAGCAGTTCAGTAAGAATGGGAACAGAACAGTAATAGATCAGAATGGGTTGTTCAGATCCAAAGGATACAACATACAAGGTGTGCAAGAAAGGTAAAGTGAGTGAACTTTTCTTTCAAATTCTAAAAGTTAAAATAAAGAGATGAAATCCATTAAGTCTGGGAGAAAAAAATTCTAAAGGAATTGATTGAGATAAAGGAGAGATCAGAGGAGAAAGTGTATTTAAGGAGATACTAACACCTATACAGGGTGTTTGCTTGGGACATTTTAAGGATTGATACTGTGTGAAACAATATTTAAGTCCATGTCTGTTACACTTTATTCTTTTCTTCCCCTTTTCTAAGCACACATTTACTTTGCTATAAAACCATCACAAATACTTGGGGGCATCATTCCTGGATTTCAAACTGCAGCACAGTGGTGAGCGCTGCTGCTCATAGCGCCAGGAACCCAGGTTCAATTCCGGCCTCGGGTCACTGTCTGTGTGGAGTTTGCACGTTCTCCCTGTGTCTGTGTGGGTTTCCACCGGGTGCTCCGGTTTCTTCCCACAGTCCAAAGATCATAGAATCATAGAAACCCTACAGTGCAGAAAGAGGCCCTTCGGCCCATCGAGTCTACATCGACTACAATCCCACCCCGGCCCTACCCCCATATCCCTACACATTTCCCTGCTAATCCCTCTAACCTACACATCCCAGGACACTAAGGGGCAATTTTAGCACGGCCAATCAGCCTAACCCACACATCTTTGGACTGTGGGAGGAAACCGGAGTACCCGGAGGAAACCCACGCAGACACGAGAAGAACGTGCAAACTCCACACAGACAGTGACCTGAGCCGAGATTCGAACCCAGGACCCTGGAGCTGAGAAGCAGCAGTGCTAACCAGTGTGCTACCGTGCCACCCACAGTCCGAAGGTGTGCAGGGTAGGTTGATTGGCCGTGCTAAATTGACTCTAGTGTCAGGGGGACCAGAAGGGTAAATGAGGGCTACAGGAATAGGGCATGGGTGGGATTCTAGTGGGTACAGACTCGATGGGCCAAATGGCCTCATTCTGCGCTGTAGGGATTCACTCCTCATGCAAATTGCAAACACGGCTGAGAGTGATTGTTTCAACAACTCGACATTTACCAGCAGCCATGTCCTTAACATCTCCGACACTGCAGCCCCTTCTCAGTACCGCACTGTTGCTGCTGTCAACCTGGACTTTGTGCTCAGGTCTCCGGAGCTGGACTCGAACCCACAACTGAATGTCAGCTTCGCATTGGTGTGCTCAGCGGGTTAAGTGAGGGGCTTGGGGAGGGGAATGTTTTGGAGGGAGGTAATTCACGGTGAGGTAATCGGACACAGACCCTGGAAAGAGTGGGAAGGAACTTACGAATTTTCCTCCTCTCCTCTACCTAGAATGCAATCACCGTGGAGAAGGTATCCCTGGGGTACGGAGGGTAATCCAATTGAAGTGACGTAAATGATTGTTGCCCCTGTGCCCAGGATATTATTACTGAGCAAAGAGAAACAATTCCTGAACATCAACAGAATAGAAAATATCCAATGGCAAACTCATAAAAACAAACTTTTGACAGCAATCAGGCCGTGTTAGTTTTAATGGGATCCTGGCGTGTGTGTATTGGAGAAATTCCAAGGGAATCGTCTGCCTGCCTCAATGAAGCAACTTGTTTTTCCTGCCGAAAGCTCTTTCCGTGTTATGAGCTGACAGTTCATGGAAAGTATTTTTTGAATATCTGGAATGCAGCATCATGGCTGTGAGCTCCCACCTTCTCTTGTCTGTATATTAAATGGCAGTTTCACCAATGAAAGCGTTCTTTCTGGTTGTATCACAGTTTGTTGTGGCTCCTTCTCTGCCCAAGACCGCAAGGAATGCAGCCCAATCCATCACCCATTAGCAGGGTAAATATGTGGGGTTCCGGGAATACGGCCTGTGTGAGATTGTGCTTAGTGCAGACTCGAAGGGCCGAATGGCCTCCTTCTGCACTGTAGGGTTTCTGTGATTCTTCTATGAATTGGTTCGTGTCCTCAGACTTTTGTATCATTTTCCTGATGGAAGAAGGTGTAAGGGAATGTGCCCGGGGTGTGTGGGGTCCTTAATTATGCCAAGGCAGCGGGAAGTGTAGACAGAGTCAGTGGATGGGAAGCTGGTTTGTGATGGACTGGGCTTCGTTCACAACCTTTTGTAGTTTCTTGCGGTCTTGGCCAGAGCAGGAGCCCATACCAAGCTGTGATACAACCGGAAAGAATGATTTCTATGATACATCTGTAAAAGTTGGTAAGAATCGTAGCTGACATGCCAAAATTCCTTAGTCTACTGAGATAGTAGGTGGAAAGGGCAAGAGAATTCCACTCCAAATCTCTCATTGGCAATGCTCCTCTCATCCCCTCCAGCCCTATAGCCCTCAAAGCTCTTCTGGAAAGCAGAGTTTTTATTTTGATTAGGAGAGATTTAGTTGAGGCATGAAAGAAAAGTTCACTGTTCTAGAAACAGTGGTTTGGAAGGAACAGTTTCTGTTAACAGAGAGGTCAATAACAAGGGGTAGGAGATGGCAAGAAACTGGAATCAGAGGGAAGTTCAGAGGCATTAAATTTTGCCCAGAAGGTGGTGGCAGTTTGGAACTCACTGCCCGTAAAGAAAATAGCAGCAGAGACCCTCACCACATTTAAAAAGTTAAATTGAAATGTCACAGCTTACAGCGCAAAGTGGGATGAGTGTGGTAGCTATTTTTCAGCAGGGTACAGACACGATGGATGGGACTTTATGCTGGTGGGCTTTTCCCTTCCCGTCGAAACCAGTGTCCCTCTGAATGACTCACTGCATTTTCCAGCCCCATTCTCCTCTCTGACAGGGACATAGAATTCCAGCTGAGGGTCAAATGGCCTCCTGTGCCACCAGTGTTCTCTGCATCCATCTCTCTGCACCTCAAATTCTGGCCTCTTGAGCATCCACGACATCATCAGTGCTGCCTCACAGCACCAGGGACCCAGGTTCGATTCCGGTCTGTGTGGAGTTTACACATTCTCCCCGTGTCTGCGTGGGTTTCCTCCAGCTGCCCCAGTTTCCATCACAGTCCAAAGATGTGCTCCTTAGCTGGCTTCGCCATGCTAAATTGCCTTTTACTGTCATGAGGACTAGCTAGGGTAAATACACTGGGTTATGGGGTTAGATCCTGAGTGGGATGGTGGTCAGTTCAGAGTCAATGGATCGAATGGCCTCCTTCTGCACTATAGGATTCTATGATTCTGGGCATCGCAGTGGTTAGCACTGCTGCCGCACAGCACCAGTAACCTGGGTTCAAATCCGGCCTCGGGTCACTGTCTCTGTGGAGTTTGCACATTCTCCCCGTGTCTGTGTGGGTTTTCTCTGGGTTCTCCAATTTCCTCCCACAGTCCAAAGATGTGCAGGTTTGGTTGATTGGCCATGCTAAATTGACCCGGGTGTCAAGGGGATTAGCAGGGTAACTACGTGGAGTTACAGGGATAGGGCCTGGATAGGATTGTGGTCTGTGCAGTGGGCCGAATGGCCTCTTCTGCACTTTCGGTTTCGATGATTCTATTCTATTCTATGATCTCTTTTCCTTTGGCAGAGGTGTCTTGACCTATTTCAACTCTGGAATTCATTTCCTAAACTCTCAACCTCTCTGTCTCCTGGTTTAAGTTGCTGTTCACCAACTTGGTGAAGCTCTTGGTCAAAGGGTTTTTATAGCTCTGTATGTGGCTCGATGACAAATGTAGATTGCCGCCAATCCAGCGAAGCATCTTGAGATATTGTACTGTGTTGAAGGGGCTATATAAATGCAAATTGTTGTTGCATGAATGGTCGAATAAATATTGCCGCTGTGCAACACTACCTCTAATGCCTATACACCCCTTATAAAAATTCCACTGCCAGCTTCAGGCAGCTTTGATTCTGTACCAGTCACTGGAAGAGATAACTGCAGACTGTGTGAACCACTTTCAGGTCAACACATCACATATTGTAAAAACAAAGGGAAAAGAAATTGTACTCAAAAATTCCTTCTCCTTTCAGCAACTCTCAAGGGCATTGTTTTCATCTGAATACAGAATTTGTGTCAGGACAGGTACAGCACGGGATTAGATACGGAGTAAAGCTCCCACTACACTGTCCCCATCAAACACTCCCAGGACAGGTACAGCACGGGGTTAGATACAGAGTAAAGCTCCATCTACACTGTCCCAATCAAACACTCCCAGGGCAGGTACAGCACAGGATTAGATACAGAGTAATACTCCCGCTACACTGTCCCAATCAAACACTCCCAGGACAGGTACAGCACGGGGTTAGGTACAGAGTAATACTCCCTCTACACTGTCCCCATTGTTAAATGTTTAAAGGTTGTATGATTGCTTTAAGAGCTGATCAGATGATTTGGAGGCGATGTCATTGGGGTAATGCACAGGCTGCAGATTTACTTTCAGTGTGTGCTCTGTACAGGGAACACCTTTTTAAATAGGTCTGTAGTTGTTAGTTTGAATGTATGTGTGCAAACCCTTTTTTGCTTTTTATTTAAAACCCACAAACCCTAACGTAGTTAGGATATTACAAAAAGAACATTGTCGATGAGTCTGGTTTTTGTTTCATTAACAGCATCAAGAATATTAGGGGTGTCACAGTGGTTAGCACTGCTGTCTCACAGCGCCAGGGACCCAGGTTCAATTCTGGCCTTGGGTGACTGTCTGTATGGAGTCTGCACATTCTCCTCTTGTCTGCATGGGTTTTCTCTGGGTGCTTTGGTTTCCTCCCACAGTCCAAAAATGTGCAGGTTAGGTTGATTTGACTTTAGTGTCAGGCAATTAGCAGGGTAAATATGAAGGGTTAGGGGAATAGGGCCTCGGTGGGATTGTGGTCGGTGCAGACTTAATGGGCTGAATGGCCTCCTTCTGTTCTGTAGGGACTCAATGAACATTGTGGAAAGATCCTTTGTAGAAGAAAAATAATGTCGGTCACCACACTTCAAATATTGAAAGATTTGGGAATAATCAACAAAAAAAATTAAAGACTAAAGTGTCAGGAATACCAAGTAAGAGCAAAAAGGGCGGAAGCTCTTTGTGTGGTTTTAAAAGAGTGGTTTATTCCAACATAAGTGAATAAAATTGGAGCCCAGTTGCATGGGCCAGCTTTTCTCAGTACAATAGGATGTAAAAACTACAATTTGCTCTGGAACTTGGTTAACCTGGCAAAAACACGAACCAAAACTTCTGATGTCTTTGACAAAGAACATTATCCTCCAAAGCCACTGATCATCACAGAAGGTTCAGATTCCACCAAAGGAATGAATTGGAAGGAGAAAGCATTGCTCGGTTTGTGGCAACTTTAAACAGACTGGAGCAGCAGTGTGAGTTTAATTGAGTCATTAGAAGATACTCTTTGAGATTGTCTAGCTTGTGGTCTCCAAAAGGAGGATATCCAAAGAAGGTTGCTTCCTGAACATGCTTTGACTGTAATGACAGCAGTAGAAATCACAGTGGTAATGGCCTGTTAAAGTGGTGTCACAATTTGGTGCAGGAATGAAGAGCCACAAGTTGGTAACTGCCCATAAGAAGCCAAAACAGCAACAAGCATGTCACAGCTATCCCATAATGGGCCATTCAGTGAGTGAATACTGGAGCAAGGATAGTCAATGCAAGAATTGTGGCAAAATGAGTCACATTGCCAAAGCTCGTTGGGCTATACCGCCTTCCCCTGAGAAGAAAATTCAGAAGAAGAATCTGCTCACCTTCAAGAATACAAATACGATTCAACAAAAAGGATTTACAACGAGGAAGAAAAGAACTACAACTGTGAAGAAAAGAATGCCCCAAAAAATTATAAAGAACTCCAACTGAACGTTTGATGGGGATAAGGCCTGGCTGGGATTGTGGTCAGTGCAGCCTCGATGGGTCGAATGGCCTCCTCCTGCACCGTAGGGATTCTATGATTCTAATACATTCACATCGAGCCCTAACTCCAGGATGTCCCAAAGCGCTCGATAACCAATTAGGTACTTTTTGTATGTTGTCATTGTAATGGGGGATGTGTGGCAGCCAATTTCTGTACTGCAAACTCCCACTAACAGCAATGAGATAATTACCCTGTAACCTGGTCTTCAGAGAGATGTAAGTATTGGGGCAGGTCACTGGGGTTAACCCCCCCTGCTCTTCACTGAAATCATGCCCGAGGATCTTTTGCATCTATCTAAGAAGACAGATGGAGCCTCGATTTAAAGTCTCCTCAGTAAAGACGGCACCACTGATAGTGCAGCACTCCTTCAGTACTGCAGCACAGTCTCACCCTGCTCATGATTTTAATGTTCTTGATGGGGGTAGCGCACTGGTTAGCACTGCTGCCTCACAGCACCAGGGACCCGGGTTCGATTCCTGGTTTTGTATCATTGTCTGTGGGGAATCTGCACGTTCTCCCCATGTTTGAACACAGAACACAGAACATTACAGCGCAGAACAGTCCCTTCGGCCCATGATGTTGCGCCGACCAGTTAAAAAACAATGACCCACTAACCTAAACCAATCCCTTTTCGTCCATAAACCTATCCACAGATCTCTTAAACGCCCCCAAACTAGGCGCATTTACAACCGCAGCAGGCAGGGCATTCCAATCCCTCACCACTGTTTGCGTGGGTTTCCTCTGGGTACTCCAGTTTCCTCCCACAATTAATTGTCCCTCAGCGTACCCGAGCGGTGTGGCAGCTAGGGGATTTTCACAGCAGCTTCCTTGCAGTGTTATTATAAGCCTATTTGTGACGCTAATAAGTAAACTTTGTAACTCAGAGAGCAAGCGTCTATGATACGGTTGACACTTTTATCAAGCCACCCGTTCCTTGGGGAAAGAGTCGCATCCTGCCCGCTCTTCCCCGATCACTGGTCAGCAAAACTTTCTCTTTTGAGAACAAAGAGCAGAGGTGATAAATCAGATTGGAAATGAACATTTCCAAGGACACTGCGTCCTCTGCCCTCGGCTGGCTGGGAGCTTCCTTTCCCCAAACCTCAGCCATCGTTTTGACAAAGTGCGGGGCGACAATCGAGCATTAATCTGTGCCTGTGACAGCGTTGCAGAGACATCAAGAAGGATACTTTGTCTGCATCTTGGGGAGCTTTAATTACCATCTGGCAAGTGGGCAAGGCAATGTCACATTGCCTGAGTAAATACAAACCTGTGCTAATTGTACCCAAATTCAATCTCCCTTGTTGAGTCTAGACTTAGCTTGGAAATGGGATCCAGCTTTTATTATTGATACAAACACTGTCCCGCCCCGATGCTGAAACCGATGCCTCATCTCAACATAAGACGCAGGCATTAAAAATGTAACCACTACAGTGGCGACAAGATTAAATCTGCAGCTCAGAGCTCATTAATACAACTCAGTATGAGATGGTGAGCTTACTTCGCAGTGAGCTGTGAATACACTGGATTAGGATCCTTTCCGCGCTTCAGGATAAACCTCAATGTCACCTTCCATCAGAGAGGACTTTCACATCCCATTCTTAATCAAAGTGGAAGAAGTTAAAGGTGGAGCAGGTCAAGTTTCCACTTTTTATAATGGAACGCAACGCAATTACAAGGTCAAATCATAGAATCCCTACAGTACAGAAAGAAGCCATTCAGCCCATCGAGTCTGCACCGACTCTCAGACAGAGTATCTTACCCACACTCTATCTCTGTAACCCCGCACCACACTATTCCTGTTAACCTACACATCTCGGGACACTAATGGGCAATTTAGCACGGCCAATCAATCTAACCCGCACATCTTTGGACTGTGGGAGGAAACCAGAGCACCCGGAGGAAACCCATGCAGACACCTGGAGAACGTGCAAACTCCATACAGACAGTGACCCAAGACACAGTGTCATCATGGTTAGGGTTGCATTGTTTCTACAGTAGAATGGCTCCAGAAGGAGAGGGGGTAGGTCACGGGCCGTGAGATTTATGACTTCAATTTTGCAACTATTTTCTCTCCATTAGACTTGTTCCTTGCTAAGTATGTCCTCATCTCTGAAACTCCCTCTACACTGTTCCCATCAAACACTCCAAGGACAGGGACAGCACAGGGTTAGATACAGAGTAAAGCTCCCTCTACACTGTTCCCCCATCAAACACTCCCAGGACAGGTACAGCACGGGGTTAGATACAGAGTAAAGCTCCCTCTACACTCTCCCCATCAAACACTCCAAGGACAGGTACAGTATAGGGTCTCTCTCTCTCTCTGTCTCTCCTTCTCTGTGCATGTGCCTCTCACTCTCTGTATCTCCCCCTCTCTCTTTCTTTGTCTCTCTTTTGTCTCTCTTTTTCTCTCTCTCTGTTCCTCTCTCTATTCATCTATCACTTTGTCTCATCTTCCTCTTTCCCTCCCCTCTCTCTCTCTATCTTCTCTGTCCCTCTCATTCTCTCATCCTCTCTGTGCTCTCCCCCCACTCTGTTTCTCTCTGTCTCTCAATTTCTTGATATCTCTGTTTCTCCCTCCCTTGTACATATTCCTCTCTCTCTCCCTCCTATCTACTCCATTTCCTTAATACATCTCATTGAGTTTCGAGCTCTTTTTACCATTCTTTCTCTCTCCCTCCTTCTATCTCATCCTTGACAATTGCCAAATGTCACAAGCAAAATAGAGGCTCCTTTTTCTGTTGGGCAGGATTTGATAAACCTCACCTCATTTTTACTCTCCACCCTACAATCTCTTCCAAACCCTCCTGCAAATTGTTTCTCTGTACCTACACCTCACTCCTCAGGAGAATCCTTCACAGATAAATGATGATTCACAGGAGCTTGTCATCATTTTCCTTTCTTGAATGAGTGTTTGGGTGGCACGGTGGCACAGTGGTTAGCACTGCTGCCCCACAGTTCCAGGCACCCAGGTTCAATTCCCAGCTTGGGTCAATGACTGTGTGGAGTCTGCACATTCTCCCTGTGTCTACCTGGGTTTCCTCCAAGTGCTCTGGTCTCCTCCCACACTCCAAAGATGTGTAGGTCAGATGGATTGGCCATGCTAAATTGACCTCTAGTGTCCCGAGATATGCAGATTAGAGGGATTAGCTGGATAAATGCACAGGGGTAGTGTGGGGGGAGAGGGCTGATGCTCTTTCAGAGAGTCAGAGTGGACTCGATGGGCCGAATGGCCTCCTTCTGCACCGTTGGGATTCTATGGAGACACCATTGGCTTAACCTGAGGTTATAAAAGACACCGCACAAAAGCAAGATCTCAACTGCAGAAAAATCCCAAATTGAAGCCACCCAGGGAAGCAGTAATCCTTCCTGCATCAAGAATCCTCACTTTGAATCATTTCCTTGAGATGATGATATTTATTCTGCTGCTGCACATATCAACTTGGTTTCAGTGATTGCATTAGTATGTGTAGAACGGGGAGCTGTGAGATTGTGAGGTTTAGCAGTGCCGCTTAATGAGTCCTTTCAGAGGACTCGATTACGGGGCACAGGACTGTAAAATGGGCTTAAGGACAGAACATCAGTACACATAGAGGAGTCAATTGGGATTTGCAACGTTCACTTTTAGAGTGCTGAATATAGATGGATTCCGAGACAGAATCCGTACCAGCTTCACTGCTCGATAAAAGCAGAATTATGCTCTATTATTCTCGCTCGACACCTTGCTTTTTTATTTCTTGTCTTCAATTGTCATATTAATTGGAATTTATAACACTGAGTTCTGATCTGTCCAATGTAGGCAGCCAGCTTACTGTAGTTTAATCAGTTGCTTTGTAATTGAGACTCAGAGCAATGTGGGATGTTCTGTGTGTTTACCCACATGTTGGTTATCCTGGATACACAGGGATGGTGGCAACAGTGGGAATGTAACTCAGAGAAAGGGATCTGCCCAGAGGTTTGTGATTATCAGTTATCTTGCCAACTTCTCTTCACATTTGGTGATATCTTAGAGTTACAATTGGAAGATTCTTCTTCTGAGGCAGTCGCTGGTGATCAAGGATGACTTTGCATCCACTGCAGTTAAATCATAGAGATATCACCCCACAGTGCAGAATGAGGCCACTCAGCCCATCGAGCCTACACCGACAGCAACACCACCCAGACCCAACCCCAATAACCCCACATATTTACCCCAATAACCTATAGATCCCTGTACATTAAAGGCAATTTAGCATGGCCAATTCACCTAACCTGCACATGAGTAGTCTTACTGTGGAAATCACAGCAATTACTGTCAAAATCCCCCAGTTGCCACACTCCGGCACCTGTTTGGGTAGACTGAGGGAGAACTTAGCATGGCCGATGCGCCAAACCAGCACTTCTTTCAGACTGTGGGAGGAAACCGGAGCACCCAGAGGAAACCCACGCAGACATGGGGAGAAAGTGCAGACTCCACACACACAGTTTCCTAAACTAGGAATTGAACCCAGGTCTCTGGCGCTGTGAGTCAGCAGTGCTAACCACTGTGCCACTGTGCCCCCCCATCTAAAAGAGCAATTGGAGTAGTGGATATAGAGCTGATAAATCCCAATGTCTGATCTGCAGACTCCGTCGCAGGTGGGACAGGGAGTGTTTGAAGAATTAGGGAGGTGGTTTTCTTGGAGGTTTCTCCCTGATCTTACCAAGAGATGGCACGGTGTCAGGATCTGACTGAAACCCAGCGTCTTACTCTCCAAAGAAACCGGGACCTTATGACACTTTGACAGAAAGAAAACTGGAGGGGGTGGGGTTTGACACTGTCATTAGGGGCGGGGCCTAAACATGGCCAGTGACACTGAGACCAGACCAAGAAAAACTTCCCTCCCAGCCCCATCACGGAGGCCTCCCCCCCCATTCCACCATCAACAGTGCATCTTTATCCCCCCATCCACATCGATATCTCTCCCCCAAACCCCCTCACTCTCGATCAACACTGGCATCTCCCTTGCTCTCTCTCTCTCTCTCTCTCAGAAGTCATCACTTGCCCCCACCCAACATTTAGTTGCCCTCAGAAATTTGTCACCATCCTTTTCCAACTCCATAATGTGATGTTAGCTGTGATCCTCATCAATGGGTCGCACAAACTCTAACTCAGTGAAAAGAGTGGTCAAGTGAGGTTGTTGGTACTGCACAGATCTCCTTTACTGTTCCCCTGACTGCAACTCTGTGCCTCACCTCCAGAAAATCACCCACAGGCGTGGAGATAATGACAGGGAAAGGTTCAATCTGGTCTAACCCAAAACCCAAACCACTCTATCCTCAGTCAGTGAGTTTCAGTGTACCTGTGAGGATGGTGTGTATGCTCACCCAGAAACTGAGCTCCAGATCAAGCTCTATTCAACCCCCAAAAGCAGATTTGGGCTTTTCATCATCAAACATCAGAAAGTGAAGGTCCTCTTCCAACCAAGTCCCACAGCACAAACCTCTTCCTCTCCATTTTCGATAAAGATCAACAGCCAGATGCTGGAAAATGCGGACTATGTTCCATATCCTCTCGATGGAGGCAGACGGAGGGAACATAAGAACATAAGAAATAGGAGCAGGAGTAGGCCATCTAGCCCTTCGAGCCTGCCCCGCCATTCAATAAGATCATGGCTGATCTGTTGTGGCTCAGTTCCACTTTCCCGCCCTCTCCCCATAACCCTTAATCCCCTCTCTTATCAAGAACCCATCAACCTGCTTCTTAAAAATATTTAGCGAGGCAGCCTCCACCACTTCAACGGGCAGAGAATTCCAGAGATTCACCACCCTTTGAGTGAAGAAGTTCCTCCTCAACTCCGTTCTAAACCGCCTCCCCTTTATCTTGAGGCTGTGCCCCCTAGTCCTACTGTCTTTTTTGAGTGGGAAGAGTCTCTCCACCTCTATCCTATCCATCCCATTCATCATCTTATACGTCTCAATGAGATCTCCCCTCATTCTTCTAAACTCTAACGAGTACAAGCCTAGTTTATTCAGCCTCTCCTCATAGCTCAATCCCCTCAACTCCGGTATCAGCCTAGTAAACCTCCTCTGCACTCCCTCCAGGGCCAAAATATCCTTGCGCAGGTGCGGCGCCCAAAACTGCACACAGTACTCCAGCTGCGGCCTCACCAATGCCCTATACAGCTGCAGCAAGACCTCCCTACTTTTATATTCAATCCCCCTCGCTATGAAGGCCAGCATCCCATTCGCCTTCCTGACCACCTGCTGCACCTGCAAGCTGGGTTTTTGCGACTCATGCACAAGGACCCCGAGGTCCCTCTGCACCGTCGCCTGCTGCAGTTTTTCGCCACGTAAGTAATAGTCCTTCCTACCATTCTTCCTACCAAAGTGGACCACCTCACACTTGCCAACATTAAATTCCATTTGCCATTTCCTGGCCCATTCGCCCAGCCTATCTAGATCCTTCTGCAGACTCTCCACACCCTCCGCACAATTTGCCTTTCCCCCAATCTTGGTGGGAACCAAATTCATCATCACCTCCACTGTGTCCGCTCAGCCTTCAGCCCACTGAGGGAAAGAGTATTCGAGAACCAGGACGTCCAATCTGAGAGTGAAGCCGTGGTTCACTGGGTAACACTCCTGCCACTCCTAAAGGCTTCAGAAACTAGGACAACCAACGACAGGCACCTCACAGCACTCATGGTACTTGGAACTCAATCGCGGGAGCAGATTCCCAGGAGAACAGTGGGAACAGTGACATCCCTGAAGAGATCAAACATCCCAGTCAACTCATGGGAGACGCTGGTTTGTCACTGACCGGAATGGAGAAGGTTCATTCAGGAAGGCACCCAACATGTCACATAAGAACATAAGAACATAAGAAATAGGAGCAGGAGTAGGCCATCTAGCCCTTCGAGCCTGCCCCGCCATTCAGTAAGATCATGGCTGATCTGTTGTGGCTCAGTTCCACTTTCCCGCCCTCTCCCCATAACCCTTAATCCCCTCTCTTATCAAGAACCCATCAACCCGCTTCTTAAATATATTTAGCGAGGTAGCCTCCACCACTTCAACGGGCAGAGAATTCCAGAGATTCACCACCCTTTGAGTGAAGAAGTTCCTCCTCAACTCCGTTCTAAACCGCCTCCCCTTTATCTTGAGGCTGTGCCCCCTAGTCCTACTGTCTTTTTTGAGCGGGAAGAGTCTCTCCACCTCTATCCTATCCATCCCATTCATCATCTTATACGTCTCAATGAGATCTCCCCTCACAAGTGACATTCATGTCACACAAATGCCTGGCGTTCACCATCTCCAGCAAGAGAGGATCCAACCATTGCCCCTTGACATTTAATGGCATTGCCATCACCAAATCCCTCACTACCAACACCGTAGGCATTACCATTGACCAGATATTAAACATAGCCACATAAATACTGTACCTACAAGAAACAATACTTTTCACTGTATACTAATACACGTGACCATAATAAATCAAATCAAATATTTTCAACTCAGGATGATAAAAATCTTGGAGGGGAACCTTCGGGTGGTGGTGTTCACCATGTATCTGCTGCCCTTGTCCTTCTAGATGGTAAGGATTGAGAGTTTGGAAGGTGCTATGTAAGGAGGCTTGCTGAGTACCTGCAGTGCAGCTTATCGATGGTGCACACAGCTGCCACCACAATGCATCAGTGGTGGAGGGAGTGGGAATCCGGCGGTAACCTCCTGACTCCCCAAAGCCTGTCCACCATCTACAAGGCACAAGTCAGGAGTGCGATGGAATACTCTCCATTCACACGGATGGGACAAGATGAGGCAACAACAGATAAGAAGCTTGACACTAACCAGGGCAATTTAACTGGCACGCCATCCACAAATATCCACTCCCTCCACCACTGATGCATTGCGGTGGCAGCTGTGTGGTGCAGATCGATCGAGTCGTTGGTTTGACAGTGCACAAGGTGTCCCTTAGGCCCATTGTGTCTGTGCTGGCCATCAAGCACCGATCTATTCGAATCTCATTTTCCAGCACATGGTCCGTAGCTGTGTTTCAAGTACTCATCTAAATGCTGTCAATGTTGTGAGGGTCCCCACCTTGGCCCCCCTTTTAGGCAGTGAGTCCCACTACCATCTGGGTGAAAAGGTTTATCCTCAAATCGTCTGTAAGTCTCCAGCCCCTGAACCTGAATCCATGTCCATTGGTTATTGTCCCCTCTACTAAAGGGAATGGTTCCTTCCTATCTACCCTGTCTATTTCCCTCATCATTTTATACACCTCGATCAGGTCCCCCTCAGCCTTCTCTGCCTAACCAGCCTCTCTTCATCGCTGAAACGCTCCAGCCCAGGAAACGTGCTGGTGAATCTCCTCTGCACCCTCTCTTTGTCCTTGGTGCCTCTCGGTTGGAAGATGAATGGTTGGCAGGGAGACCTGTGTGCTCACATTCATCAATCTCTGAGGGCAGCAGAACTTTACCCAGTAGGTGGTGAGAATGTGAAGTTCGCTACCACAGGGAGCAGTGGAGGTGAATATTTCAATGTATTTAAGGGGAACTGAACAAGAAGATGAGGAAAGAAAAGAATAGAGGGTTATGCTGAGGTAACTGAGGAAGGATGGGAGGAGGCTTTTATGTGGAACATGAACAATAGCAATGGTCACTCAGACCTGTTCTGTGCTGCAAATCCTATATAACCCTCTGTACATTGAGGAGGGTTCCATAAAAAACCCAACAAGATCCTGGACTCTTAATCATAGAGTCCGTACAGTGCAGAAGGAGGCCATTTGGCCCATTGAGTCTGCACTACCTCTCCGATAGAGCAGCTTACCCACTCCCTATCCCCATAAGCCCACATATTCCCCTATCCTCCATATCTTTGAGACAATAAGGAGCAATTTAGCACGGCCAATCCACCTAGCCTGCACATCTTTGGACTTAGGAATGGAAACAAAAGCCAGAGAAGTTATGCTAAATATTTATAAATCACTGGTTAGGCCCCAGCTGGAATATTGTGACCAATGCTTCCTGCAACATCAAAGGATGTCTAGGCTTGTAAAAGGTATGGAGGAGATTTACGAGATTGAAGGGATGAGTGATTGTGTGGAGAGACCAGAGAAGCTGGGATTGTTCTCCTTCGAGCAGAGAAAGTAAGTAAAGGACATGTATTTATCATAAATAACTGAATACGTAGAGGTGACACAGGGATTAATTTTGGGCAGTGAAAGCAGATAACTTTCAAAATGGAATTGGAGAAATATTTGAAAAGGAATAGTCACAGGAAACATGGCTAAGGGAGAAGAGCTGGGAGAGGGTGGGTCTAATGAGATAGCTCACTGATAGAGGTGGCACACCTACAATGGTCAAATGAGCAACTCATTCTCATTTCAGTGCCGTTCTCCCGCCTTCTCCCCATAACCCAGCACATTCTCCCTTTCAGTGATATCCGATTTCCTTTTGAATGCTTCGACTGAACCTGTCTCCACCACACTCTCAGGCTGCGCATTTCAAACCCCTCGCTGTGTGAAAAAGAATTTCCACATGTTGCTTTTGCTTCAATCTGTGCCCTCTCGGTTTTGAACACCTCGATCGAAAAGCTCCTCTCAGCCGTCTATTCTCCAGGGAAAACAGTTCCAGCTTCTCCTGTCTATCTTAATAACTCATCCCCGGAATTATTCTCATCAATCTTTGCTGCGCCATCTCCAATGTCTTCACACTCTTCCGAGAGAGAGCAGCTCCCAGGATTGGATGCAATGCTTCCTTTAGGCCTCTCACAGGGACTTTGTGAAGTCTTTCGACAAGGCCTCACATAGCAAGGCTAGTCTGTAAACTTAAAGCACATGGGATTGCAGGTACTGTCTTTGAGGTGGATAGAAGGCTGGTTAACAGATAAGAAGCAAAGAGTTGGGTCTTCTTCAGGCATTGACTAGTTCTGCAAGGATCTTTGCTAGGACCCCAACTGTTTACATTATATATTAATGATTGGGAGGAGGGAACTGAACGTACTATCTCCAAATTTGCAGATGATACAAAGTTGGGTGGAGGGTGAGCTGTGAGGAGGACGCAGAGATGCCCCAGTGTGATTTGGACAGGCTGAGTGTGTGGGCATCCGCATGGCAGATACAGTATAATGTGGATAAATGTGAGGTTATCCACTTTGGTAGCAATAATAGGAAGACAGATTATTACTTGACTGGGTGTAAATTGAGAGAGATGGATACGCAACAAGACCTTGGAGTCCTCATGCATCAGTCGTTGAAAATAAGCGCACAGATACAGCAGGCATTAAAGGAGGCAAATGATACTTAGGCCTTCAGAGCGAGAGGATTTGAGTATAGGGATAGGGACATTTTGCTGCAATTATATATGGTGTTGGTGAGGCCACACCTGGAGTATTATGTGCAGTTTTGGTGTCCTTATCTGAGGAAGGATGTCCTTGCTATAGAGGGAGTACAGCGAAAGTTTACCAGGCTGATTCCGGTGATGGCAGGATTGGCACATGAGGAGAGACTAAGTCGGTTAGGATTATATTCAATGCAGTTTAGAAGACTGAGAGGCGATCTCATAGAAACTTACAAAATTCTAACAGGGTTAGACAGGGTAGATTCAGAAAGAATGTTCCCAATGGTGGGGGAGTCCAGAACTAGGGGTCATAGTTTGAGGATAAGGGGTAAATCTTTCAGAACTGTGGTTAGGAGAAATTTCTTCACCCAGAGGGTGGTGAATGTGTGGAATTCACTACCACAGAAAGTAGTTGAGGCTAAAACATTGTCTGATTTCATGAAGAAATTAGATATGGCTCTTGGAGCTAAAGGGATCAAAGGGTATCGGGGAAGGGGGAATCAGGGTATTGAATTTGATGATCATCCATGGTCAAAATGAATGGTGGAGCAGGCTCGAAGGGCCGAATGGCCTCCTCCTGCCATTGTTTGTATGTTTCTATATGTATGAGAAAGAAAAGGGGAGTGAACAGAAACTCAAAGGAGTGGAGAAAATTGTGCAATAGAGAGAGAGGGAGAGAGATCTGAGAGAGATTGGGGAGGAGGGGGAATGAGAAATGGTACAGAAAGAGCAGCCAGAGAACAACAGAAAATAGAGAGAAAGAGGCAGGGATGGAGGGACAGAAAGAAAGTCAGAAAATGGAAGAGAGAGAAAGTGGGAAAGAGAGAGAAACCAAAGGGGAAGAAGAGTGGGAGAATCCATGAGAGTGAGAGAGAGAGTAAGAGATAGGAAGGAAGGCAGAGTCAGAGGTGAGACAATGCAGAGGGACCAAGGCGATAGAGTGAGGATATAGAGAGAGAGGAGAGGGAGACCAAAAGAGTGGAAGAGGGAAGTGAAGAGAGGTTATGTAGAATGGAGAAGAGTGTGGAGAAAGGAGAAAGGCAAAGGGGAAAGGAAACCCAAGAGAATGAGAGTGAGAGAGAATTCGCCTCTCAGGAGTGTGGAATAAGCAAGTAAGTTTCAGAGGCCATGAGAGAATTCACAGCCATCAAGAACTTTGTTGTCTGAAGATGAATGATGATAGGATTGCAGAGTTGGAAGGAGAGGTACTGGACAAGAATAAAATAATGGTCATTGAGGAATAATTCACCTAGTGGGGGAGGTAAAAGGGAAGATTACCAGGACTCTGGGTCTAATGGAGATGGAAGATGAGCAAATGAAACACAAATAAAACCCAATTAAATCCTCACCTCTTTATTGATTCGAAGTTGCCAACAGGGATATCACAAATCCTGGCTGGAATGGAGATGATTAGATAAATTCCCTCATCAATCGTTTCAGGGAGGTCTTGTGGCACGGTGGGTTAGTGACCCTGTCTCTGAACCAAAAGCTCTGGGTTCAAGTCTCACCCCAGAACCTGGCGGCCAAGGAAGGTGCGTTCGTAACACAACCAAACAAATTGAGCGTCAACCTGCAATGTCCTTCCAAACACACCAATGGCTGGCAGTAAGAACAGGAGAGACTCCTGGTCAGGCACACTTGATGTGGAGTGGCACCCCTCAAACTATAAGCCCCTGGCAACAGACTAGTGACCCTGTTCCAGGAATTACTAGCGATAGAAATAAATTGAAATCTGTCTTAGTGCAGCACTAGGCGCGGGAAAAGATATAGAATCAATCATTCTTCAAGACTGCACTGTTGTAAATTGTGGATTTAAGTTTATGTGCATCATTTACAGATAAGCATTCACTTTGTTCTTGTTGAAGGATCTATTCTGTTATTGTCAGCTATGGCTCAGTCAGTGGCACAAGGCTCCAGGTTCAAGTTCAACTCCAGGTTTTGAGTGCAAATGTCAGGCTGCTTTAATGAGGGGCGGCACAGTGACACAGTTGTTAGCATTGCTGCCTCACAGCGCCAGGAACCCGGGTTCAATTCCTGCCTAGGGTGACTGTGTGTGGAGTTTGCACGTTCTCCTCATGTCTGCATGGGTGTGCTCCAGTTTCCTCCCACAGTCTGAAATATGTGGCGGATTAGCTGGATTGGCCATATAAGGATGGGACCTGGATGGGATTGTGGTCGGTGCAGGCTCGATGGGCCGAATGGCCTCCTTCTGCACTGTAGGGTTTTTATGGTTTCTGGAATTCCACAAGGCCCAGTGAGTTCAAGCCACATCACATTGCATTCTACACCTCCTTCCCTAGAATGAGCATCACTGTTTAAAAATAAGGATTTGCACATTTAAGACAGAGATGAGGAGAGATGTTTTCTCTCTGAGGGTCATGAGTTACTGGATCTGTCTTCCTTCATCAGCAGTGGGAGCAGAGAATGAATATTTTTAAGGCAGAGCTAGATAGATTCTTGATTAACAAGGGGGTGAAAGGTTATCAGAGGTAGGCAGGAATGTGGAGTTAAAGTTACAAGCGGATCAGCCGTGATCTTGTTAAATGGCAGAGCAGGATTGAGGGGTAAGTGGCCTACTCCTGCTTCTGATTCAGATGTTAGTGTGGAGCAGATTGTTCCCTGCTGAGGGCTCAGGAGAGCACAGTGAAAACGTTAGTGTACCTTTAAGAGATTTTTTTTGATCAGGATCTCTGCAGCTGTCACAGTCAGTGTTTCTCAGCTCACAGCTTCAGTGATGTCATTACATTGCTGAGCTGACAACGATGAGTCCTTTTATTGTTACTTAATTGGTTGAAATGAGATTGTTTGTGTTTACTCTGGGATTAGTTTTACGATCCTATATTGTTAGGAGGATGGTCATGTGGTTTTGGACAGGTTTTCTTTCATTTTCAATTCTGAGCTGCAGTTTTAGTTTTAGAAGGGTCAGCAAGCTAAACAGAAGTGTTTTCCCTCTCCCCCTGCTGTTTCGAAAATTCTATTGGTTTCCTAAGGTGGGGGGGGGGGGGGTGAAATCTGCCGTTGTTGGGGGTTGGACCAGAGTCTCTCTGGTGTTTTGGGAAGCTGGCTTGTCTGCAAACTGTTCTGAGTCTCAAGAGCATTTGACTGCAGGATTCAACTAACAGCCTCGATCCCATTATCAAGTGAGCAGTAGACTTTTCTGTATTGAGTCTATTTAAAGGGTATTTTGTCTATGGCAAGGGTTTTGGTTTGATTGGAATACATTAGATATCTTTGTTAAGGGTTATACATTATAGTGGTCGTTTTGTTTAAAACAAAGGTAAAAGTATTTGCTAATTTTCTTAGTATACATGTTAGCTATATTCTTAAATAAACCTTGTTTGATAAAAGCTTCTTAGTGGGTCATTTGAATCATACCTGAAGTGAAGCCTATCATGCTTACCCTAGCCAAATTCAAGACACAAAACTTATGATCCAGGCTGGCTTTGTAAAACATTTTGGAGCTTCTAACCTGAACCATTACACAAAGAAGCAATTCTCAAAGCTCTATGCAGGCACAGAAGCAGCAGATTCCCAAATCCAGGATCAAGGAGGTTACCTGGGTTTGTGTCAATTAACTATTCCATGATCCGTCTTTGTGTATCAGCCAGGGCTCATTTGGTAGCGTGCGCTGCTCTGAATCACAAGCTTCTGAAATTGAGACCCACTCCAGGACATGAGTACCATGAGCAATCTCCACACTCCAGTGCAGTACTGAAGGGGTGCTGCACTGTTGGAGAACTCTTCGTTCACTCCAGTGCAATATGAGGGGGTGCTGCACTGTTGGAGGTCTCTTCATTCACTCCAGTGCAGTATTGAGGGGGTGCTGCACTGTTGGAGATCTCTTCTTCACTCTAATGCAGCACTGAGGTGGTGCTGCACTGCTGGAAGTGCAGTCTTTCAGATGAGCTGTTAAACCACCAGTCTGCTTGGGTAGATGGAAAAGATTCCGGATCAATATTTATCCCTCAATCAACATTACCAAAACAGATCACCCAATCATAATCACATTGCTGTTTGTGGGGGTTTGCTGTTTGTAAACCAGCTGTTGCATTTGCTGCAGTTACAACAGCTGGGTCAAAATCCTGGAATTCCCTCCCTAACAGCACTGTGGGTGTACCTACACCACATGGAGTGCAGTGGTTCAAGAAGGCAGCTCACCAGCACCTTCCCAAGGCAGCTAGAGACTGGCAACAAATGCTGGCCTAGCCAGCGACGCCCATGGCCATGAGTGAATTTTTGAAAAGGCTATATTTCAACAAGAACTTCACTGGTGATAAAGTGTATTGAGATGTCCAGTGGAGTGGACATGAATACAATAGTGGGAGGCGATGGCCTAGTGGTATTATTGCTAGGCTATAAATCCAGAAACTCAGCTAATGTTCTGGGGACCAGGGTTCAAATCCCACTGGGGAAGATGGTGGGATTTGAATTCAATAAAAAACATCTGGAATTGAGGATCTACTGATGACCATGAAATGATTGTCGGAAAAATCTATCTGGTTCACTAATGTCCTTTAGGGAACGAAACCTGCTGCCCTTACCTGATCTGGCCTACATGTGACTCCAGGGCCACAGCAACTGCCCTCCATGGGCAGCTAGGGATGGACAATTTATGCTGGCCAGCTGGTGAAGCCCTTGTCCCATGAGCAAATAAAATACACAGCTCTTTAAGACATTCTTTAAAACTTACCTCTTTAACCAGCCTTTATTTGCCTTGATGTGAACGCTTTATCCTTTTGTGCATTGTTGATGGGTTTAGTTGTTAAAGGTGTTTATAAATGCATGTTGTTTTGAAAGAGAATGATGTGTATCATTAGAACAGTACTGAGAAGCATGAGTGAATGTCTACACAAGAACAGAACTGAAAGGCATTAATAACAGCCAGTCAGTGAGGAATCCCAGAGTGATTTAGAAGCACCTTCCTTACCCAAAGAGCAATGAGATGGCGAAACTCACTAGCACAGGGAGTGGTTGTTACAAATAGTGTCACTGAATTCAGAGATTAATTCAGATAAATGCAAGGTGTTGCACTTTGGCAAGACAAACC
This sequence comes from Carcharhinus amblyrhynchos, assembly GCF_965287045.1. NCBI lineage: Eukaryota > Metazoa > Chordata > Chondrichthyes > Carcharhiniformes > Carcharhinidae > Carcharhinus > Carcharhinus amblyrhynchos. The sequence continues at coordinate 51,389,810 of NC_137340.1, forward strand.
AGGGCAGGACTTTGGGATGTTAATGTTACAACTGTGCAAGACATTTGCAAGGCCAATTTGGAGTACTGTGTACAATTCTGGTTGCAATGCCAAAGGAAGGATATTATTAAACTGGAAAGGGTGCAAAAAAGATTTACAAGGATGTTACCAGGATTGGAAGATTTGAATTATAAGGAGAGGCTGGTTAGGCTGGGACTTTTTTCCCTAGAGTGTAGGAGGGTGAGGGGTGACCTTGTAGAGGTTTATAAAATCATGAGGGGCTTAGATAAGGTGAATAGCCAAAGTCTTTTTCCCAAGGTACGGGAGTCCAAAACTAAAGGGCATAGGTTAAAGGTGAGAGGGGAAAGGTTTAAAAGGGACCTGAGGGGCAACTTCTTTCCACAGAGGAAGTGCGTGTGTAGAATGAGCTATCAGAGGAGGTGGTAGAGGCAGGTACAATTACAGCATTTAAAAGACATTTGGACAGGTACTTGGATGGAAAATGTTTAGTGGGATATGGGCAAAATGCAGGCAAATGGGATTAGTTCAGCTTAGGAAACCTGGTGGGCACAGACAAGTTGGGCCAAGGGTCTGTTTGCATGCTGTAAATCTCTAAAAAGATGGAGGCTGAGAGGCAACATGATAGAAATTTATAAAATTATGAAGGGCTTAGATAGGGTGAACTGTTGAAACTTTTTCCCAGGGCAGGAATGACAATTACAAAGAGGCACAAGTTCAAGGTAAAGGGGGAGAGATTCATTGGAGATGTGCAGGGGAGGTTTTTACAGAGGGTGGTGACAGCCTGGAATGCACTGACAAGTGAGGTGGTTGAGGCAGACATGTTAGTGACATTTAAGACTTATCTTGGTGGACATATGAACAGAGGGGGAATAGAGAGTTTGGTCCGGATAGGACAACATGATCAGTGCAGGCTTGGAGGACCGGGGGCCTGTTCCTCTGCCGTACTGTTTTCTGTTCTATGACTCTATGAATTAGAGGGACAGCCGGATAAACAATGAGGGAGGGGGGAATAGAAGGTCACAGGGGTAGATTTCAACGCGGAACGACTGGAGTATTAACACCAGCGTGGACTGGACGGACTGAATGGCCTGTTTTATATCCTGTGGATCCCTGACTGAGTGTGTTCTGGAAGGAGAGCCTGAGAAAGGAAATGAAAAAGGAAATGACATGTGGTGACAACATTTATTAAAGCTCCTTTTTTTCATCCAAACACCCGTTGATCAAAGCGCACCAGTTTACTGGCGCAGGAGCAAGGTTTGGTAATTTAATCTCCTTTTTGAAAGTAATCCCTTCAAAATGAAATGCCATTTCCATAAATACCCTTGTTGTGGACTCCTGACTTTGCATTGCCCTTCACTCCTGTCGTGCTGTGCCAGCTTTGTAACATTTCTCTCTTAATCTGCATCTAATTAGAAATCACCAGTGATTTGCAAGACTTGGAAACTCACGGATCCGACCCCTGCTTGGTTTCTGTGATGAGAAATGTTAGTGGGAGCTCTTTCCTTGAACTGCTGTTCTCTGCCTTGTATGTGACCGGAATATTAGAAAGGAATCAATCCGAGATAGGGGAACCTTTGTCTTTTAAAAACAAAAGGTATTAAATATATATTTTTTGTCTGTATGAATATTCTCCCCATCCAGTGGATTACGGCAAATCTTAATTACAGCATAAATCTTCACAAGAGATTTAATATTATTATTTCTGATAGCATTTTAAGAGACTGTGAGCAATGCTGGTATCCAAAACTGGTGCAGACTGTTCCTTCTCCAATACAGTGTGATGTTAGATCCAGACTAAATCACAGTTTGTTCTGACCTGACAATGGAGCATTGCTCCGGCCTCTGTGAATAGTGATTCAGACACACCCTGACATGGCAAGATTATATCCCAAGGACTAATACTGGGCATTAATACAAAATTGTTTTGAGACATTTACTTTGTTTATCAGTTGTGAAAGAATTGGTGTTGGCAAGAGAGGGGACTCATCCAATCAGTTCGCTTGCCAACTGGGTGAAATAGAATCATAGAATCCTGACAGAAGGAGGCCCGTTCAGCCCATCGAGTCTGTACCAACCACAATCCCACCCAGGGCCTATTCCCCACAATCCTCATTCACCCTGCCAATCCCCCTGACATTAGGGGCAATTTAGCATGGCCAATCAACCTAACCTGCACATCTTTGGACTGTGGGAGGAAACCGGAGCACCCGGAAGAAACCCACACAGACAGTGACCAGAGGCCGGAATTGAACCCAGGTCCCAGTGCTGATCACTGTGCCATCCTTGGGTAGGGTAGGCAGAGGATGTAGGTGTTTGTTGAGCAATGGTGAGAATCTAGGGGTGACCATAAAACATTAGATAGGGGTCATGGGTAGAGAGGTGGTGTTGAGATGGCAGCTTGGGCTCGTTGGGCCGAAGGGCCTGTTTCCCAGGCTGATTTTGTTCTTTGTTCTTTGTACCTCATTGGAGGGGATACCTCCAATTTTGGTAGGCACCATCTTAACATTCAATTCCAGATTTAGATACTTCCCTGAATTCACACTCCACACTGGCATGGGAGGATTTGAACTCGTGTCACTGGAATAGCAATCGGACCTTTCGGATTTCTAGTCCAGCATGGAACCGCTATGTTATCGTGCTATCAGCAACTCCCACATCAACATCAGCATCACAAGAGCATCACTCGGAATCTTAGCACACAAGGAGGCCATTCAGCCCTTTGTACCTATGCCAGCTCTTTGAAAGACAATCCGGTTAGTCTCTTCTCTCTTCCAATAGCCCAGTATATTTAGTTACAGAACCAATCCAATTCCCTTTTGAAAGTTACAATTGAATCTGCTTTCATTAAGCAATTTACTTTGAATGAGAAACCTCAGTCCCCTGGAATACTGAAACTACCTCATTGTGAAGAGAAAGCCAGGAGGAAATACTTAAAGTTATGAATGATTTTGATTGGGTGAGTTGCGAGAGGTTGTTTCCTCTAACAGAGGGACGGACTGATGGGTTAGTGATAACGGTATTGGTAAAAACACAGGCAGCACGGTGGCACGACGGTTAGCACTGCTACCTCACAGAGCCAGAGAATTGCATTCAATTTTGGCCTTGAATGACGGTGTGTGTGGAGTTTGCACATTCTCCCCGTGTCTGCCTGGTTTTCCTTCATGTGCTCTGGTTTCCTTCCACAGTCCAAAGATGTGTAGGTTAGGTGGATTGTTCATGTTAAATTGCCCCTCAGTGTCCAAAGATGTGTAGGTTTGGGGGATTAGCGAGATAAATGTGTGGGGTGATGGGGATAGAGTGGGAAGGTGGGCCTGGGTAAGATGCTTTGTCAGAGAATCAGTGCAAACTTGATGGGCTGAATGGCCTCCTTTTGAACCTCAGAAATTCTATGATTGAACAAGAGGAGGCCATTCAGCCCCTTGAGCCTGTTCTACCAATCAGTTGGCTAAATACCATTCAAAATGGCTATCTCCAAATATCTGCCTTCACCACAGATTCCTTAAATCTGGTTGCTCTACATGTGACCGAACCATGATTACTGCCCCCTTGTATTCACTTCCTCTCAATATTCAAACCAACCTTCCATTGGCTTTTCGAACTCTTCATGCACTCATGACATTTTGAGTGTGGACCCAGATGCAACACATCACCCCCCACCCCCATCCAAGTGTTGTTTGGACCTCCAAGTATTCTTCAGCCTCAAAGCCCCCACCTTAGCTTCCGAAACGGGATTTAAAAGTCTGGGTTTCAGAAACTGGGAGAGAGGTTAGAGAAAAGCATTTTGTTAGCGGAATGTGTTTGGAGCGACAGGGTGTAACTGAGGCAGGTACGGGTGGGATCAAAGGTTATGGGGAGAAAGCAGGATTGGACTATTGATTTGAATGATCAGCCATGGTCGTGATGAATGGTGGAGCAGGCTCGAAGGGCCAAATGGCCTCCTCCTCTCCTATCATCTATATTTTTATTACAGATTTTAACGGAACTGGGTATTAACTGGGAAGGAGTTGAGGTGAGAGTTGCGCAGTGGAGGTAAATTTGGATTGATCCAGCTACCACTAACCTGCTGGGCCGAATGGCCTCCTTCTGTACTGCAATTTTGGATGGGTCACATGGTTCTCTCCGAATGAGGTTGCCAAATTAAGATCTAAAGCCGGGGGATTCAATATGTATCATGTACCTCATTATCTAACATTTATCCACATTTACAATCCATCTGCGAAGTGCCTTTCCTAAACACATCTGCTTAATAAAGGCCAGATGTTTTACCTCAATTATCCTGAAAGAAATTACCTTCTGACTGCAGGGACTTCAGTCATTAGAATCTGGGTCACAGGCATAAAGAAACAAATAATCCAGAGGAATGCAGCCACAGGTATAGCAAAGGCTTGAGTTTAACTTGTAGCAGTTAGTCGCACTCCAGCACCTGTTCGGATACACTGAGGGAGAATTTAGCACGGCCAATGCACTTAACCAACACATCTTTCGGACGGTAAGAGGAAACCGGAGCACCCAGAGGAAACCCACATAGATACAGGGAGAATGTACAAACTCCAAACAGTTAGCCAAGGCAGGAATGAGGCTGAGAGGCAGCAGGGCCGCCCCGGCGCTATATGAATGCAAGTTGCTGTTGTTGTGTCAGGCAGCATAATAACCAAGACGGACCCTTAGTCCCCTCCTTACAAAGTGACGAACTCAGGTTGGGCTGGTCTTTCCCGATGACTCAATCCTTGGGTAGCCGTGATGGGCCGTTGTGACTCTGTGCTTTGCCTCCAGGGGTCAAATACTTCCCAACTGTGTCCCGCAGAGCAGATGCTGATTTGACCACAGGACTGTCCAGTTCCATCTCAGCAACCTCTGGCTTGTTCTGGTAGAGCAGCTAAAAATATATTTACTCGAGAGAGCCTTGCCAGCGTTTCCTCTCATTTCCTTGGGCTCTGTGCAGTGTACCCCATCTGGTCAGGTATTTAGAGATTTAATTTTTCTGCTTCCCGAAGCAGGATTGTACTGAGCTTCACATATGTCGCAGATTGCTGAGCCAAGTTGCTCGGATGTCGGAACGATCTCACCTTTGTTTGTGAAGGCCACGTGAAAGATTTATTTAACGCTTCCATAACCTCGATAACACCAAGAAATTGCCACAGAATTATCGGAGGGTTAGAAGGTTCACCAGGCTGATACCGGAGATGAGGGGGTTAGCTTATGAGGAGAGATTAAATAGACTGGGTCTGTACTCATTAGAGTTTAGAAGTCTGAGGGGGGATCTTATAGAGACGTATAAGATAATGAAGGGGATGGATAGGGTAGAGGTAGAGAGATTCTTCCCGCTTAGAAAGGACAGCAGGACTAGAGGGCACAGCCTCAAGATAAGGGGGGGTCAGTTTAGATCGGAGTTGAGGAGGAACTTCTTCACTCAAAGAGTGGTGAATCTCTGGAATTCTCTGCCCGTTGAAGTGGTGGAGGCTGCCTCGCTAAATATATTTAAGTCACGGGTAGACAGGTTTTTGGTAGGCAAGGGAATTAAGGGTTATGGGGAGAAAGCAGGAAAGTGGAACTGATCCATTTCAGATCAGCCATGATCTTATTGAATGGCGGGGCAGGCTCGAAGGGCTAGATGGCCTACTCCTGCTCCTATTTCTTATGTTCTTATAGCTCAGAGGGCGACCATTCAGCCCTTCAAATCCTTTCTGGCTCTCAGGAAGAGCAGCTCACCTAATCCAATCCCTTTTTGATTGCGTTCAGTATCTAGATGGGGCTCTTTGGGGTTTGTCTATTCTTCCAAAGTAAGTTGCTCAAGTTACTGTACTTTGGTAAAACCATTAATCTTTGATTACAGCCACTGCGTTGACACTGGGACTGCTACACGAGGCTGAAACTGCTTCTCCCTCCAAATCATAGAACCCCTACAATGCAGAAGGAGGCCATTCAGCCCATTGAATCTGCACCAACCTCCCTGGCCCTATTCCCATAACCCCACATGTTTACCCTACTAATCCTCCTGACACTAGGGTCAATTTAGCACGGCCAATCAACCTAACCTGCACATCTTTGGACTGTGGGGGGAAACTGGAGCACCCGGAAGAAACCCACACAGACACGGGGAGAACGTGCAAACTCCACACAGACAGTGACCCAAGGCCAGACCTGAACCCGGGTCCCTGGCACTGTGAGGCAGTAGTGCTAACCACTGTGCCACAAGCCATCCAAAGTATCAGATCTCTGTTACTTAATCATAAGAACATAAGAACATAAGAAATAGGAGCAGGAGTAGGCCATCTAGCCCTTCAAGCCTGCCCCGCCATTCAATAAGATCATGGCTGATCCGTCGTGGCTCAGTTCCACATTCCCACCCTCTCCCCATAACCCTTAATCTCCTCGTTTATCAAAAAACCATCAACCCCCGTCTTAAAAATATTTAGTGAGGCAGCCTCCACCACTTCAACGGGCAGAGAATTCCAGAGATTCACCACCCTTTGAGTGAAGAAGTTCCTCCTCAACTCCGTTCTAAACCGCCCCCCCTTTATCTTGAGGCTGTGCCCCCTAGTCCTACTGTCCTTTCTGAGCGGGAAGAGTCTCTCCACCTCTATCCTGTCCATCCCATTCATCATCTTATATGTCTCAATGAGATCTCCCCTCATTCTTCTAAACTCTAACGAGTACAAACCTAGTTTATTCAGCCTCTCCTCATAGCTCAACCCCCTCAACTCCGGTATCAGCCTAGTAAACCTCCTCTGCACTCCCTCCAAGGCCAAAATATCCTTGCGTAAGTACGGCGACCAAAACTGCACACAGTACTCCAGCTGCGGCCTCACCAGTGCCCTGTACAGTTGCAGCAAGACCTCCCTGCTTTTATATTCAATCCCCCTCGCTATGAAGGCCAGCATCCCATTAGCCTTCCTGACCACCTGCTGCACCTGCAGGCTGGGTTTTTGTGACTCATGCACAAGGACCCCGAGGTCCCTCTGCACCGTCGCCTGCTGCAGTTTTTCGCCACGTAAGTAATAGTCCTTCCTACCATTATTCCTACCAAAGTGGACCACCTCGCACTTGCCAACATTAAATTCCATTTGCCATTTCCTGGCCCATTTCATAGGATGTTATAACATTGTTACATCAGCATCATGCTGCACGATGTTAATCCTTTACTCTGCGTCGCTCCCCAGCCTTTACCCCAATTATATTCACCACCTACATCTCACCCCAAAGTCTCAGAATTCACAGGGTTCGTCTCAGAGGTGCCTTGGCCGGTCTCCCTGATCTTATTCTGAGCTTGAAGACATTCCGCACATTCCTTCCTGTCGATATGAGCGTCCTTCTCCTGGGTTTCTGTGGCGTTTTGTCAGTTTCTTCTACTTTACCCTCATCAGGAGTTGACTGGTAAGCCTAAGGTGGTGATCTTACAAAGAATGTCTAAGTGCCGAGTGAGTGTGAAAATGGGAATCAACCTATTAGAACATAGAACACTACAGCACAAACAGGCCCTTCAGCCCACAAGTTGTACTGACCATATCCCTACCTATCAGGCCTATCTATAACCCTCAATCCCATTAAATCCCATGTACTCATCCAGAAGTCTCTTAAAAGACCCCAACGAGTTCGTCTCCACCACCAGCGGCGATTCCACTCACCCACCACCCTCTGATGTGCAGATTAGGTTGATTGGCCATGCTAAAGTTGCCCCTTAGTGTCCTAAGATGTGTAGGTTAGAGGGATTGGTGGGTAAATATGTAGGGATACGGGGTTAGGGCCTGGCTGGGATTGTTGTAGGTGCAAGCTTGATGGGCCCAATGGCCTCTTTCTGCACTGTAGGGTTTCTATGATGCTATGATTTTAGGTGCCTCTCCGGGGCAAACAGAATCTGACACCAGATAAGAAAATGGCCAAAAAGTTGGTCAGAAAGGTAGGTTTTTTGAGGAGCACCTTACAGAAGAAAGAGAGGTTGTTTGTCAAACACTTCATCACATCGCCCAACACTGGAGTTTAGAAAAGTGAGAGGGGATCTCACAGAAACTTATAAAATTCTAACAGGGTTCAACAGGGTAGATTCAGAAAGAATGTTCCCGATGGTGGGGCAGTCCAGAACTAGAGGTCATAGTTTGAGGATAAGGGATAAACCTTTTAGAACTGAGGTGAGGAGAAATTTCTTCACCCAGAGGTGAATGTGTGGAATTCACTACCATAGAAAGTCGTTGAGGCCAAAACATTGTGTGATTTCAAGAAGAAATTAGATATAGCTCTTGGGACTACAGGAATCAATGGATATGGAGTGAAGGGGTGGGGGATCAGGATATTGAATTTGATGATCAGCCATGATCAAAATTAATGGCAGAGAAGGCTCGAAAGACCTACTCCTGCTTCTAGTTTTTGTTAATCTTCTAATTACAAGTCAAGTTTGTGCATTACGCCCTCACAATGTGAGGTGGTCCCAGATGAACATTGGCTGCTCACCCCCTCAAAGGGAGACTGGTGGTGATTTAACCTGAGGGTCACCACACCTCAAGGGACATGAATAAATGGTACGGGACTCAAACACACACTGCTGGCATCGCTCAGCATTTCTAACCAGCTATCCAGCAAACTGAGCTAAACCAGCCCCCTTATAATGTGACCTTTTAAGCTCTGGTATCATTCTAAATGCCACAAATCCTCCGTTTAATTATCTTCAACTCGCTCAGTCCTCTCCTTTTCTCTCTCATATCTTCAAATATTTCTGCTTGCCTATTGCAAAAATTTCCACCTCAGTGCGACCTTGGCTTTGTTCTGTCTCTTTTGAACATTGAGTAGTTTGACTATTGTCATAAGCTGTCAACTCACAGTCTATAAGCAGTCCGAGGTAACTATTATTTAATATAGAGGATATCTGAACTCATCAATTAAATTATAGCCTGCAATTTGCTTCCAGGGTATTCCATATATAAACCGTCCAAATCTTTGAATTAATGTCAGCCAGCAGCTCTCTCCCAATATTCCACATTAGAAAGTGAAGCTTTGCAATTAGGACTCAGCTATAATTCCAATCACAGGTACTCACTATTCAACATATAGATACCTGAGTACCTTGATTATACACCAGTCTGTCACTCGCTCCTATTGTTCCACATTCGATTGTCCCGCACAGGTTTACATTTAAATTGTCTTCAATCTGGTGTCAGTTCTCCAACTGGAATGAAACAGCGAAGGAGGTTTCAGCAGGATGTCCGCATTTTTATCCCGTAACAGCTGGAAAACCTCGTCCAATATTGTTCAGCTAATTTAGGTGTTATTTGTAACTGGGATCGGAGGAATGTTGCCTCTGCGTTACTTCAATTACTACATTATTTGTTCATGGAATGCGGGCATCGCTGGAAACATAGAAATTAGAGGCAGGAGTAGGCCACTTGGGCCTTCAAGCCCGCTCCACCGTTCATTCTGATCATGGCTGATCATTGAATTCAATATCCTGATTCCACCCCCCCCCCCCCATATCCTTTGATCCCTTTAGCCCCAAGAGCTATATCTAATTTATTCTTCAAATCAGAGAACATTTTGGCCTCAACCACTTTCTGTGGTAGTGAATTCCACACATTCCCCACCCTCTGGGTGAAGAAATTTCTCCTCGCCTCAGTTCTGAAAGGTTTACCCCTTATCCTCAAACTATGACCCCTAGTTCTGGACACCCCCACCATCGGAAACATTCTTTCTGAATCTACCCTGTCTAACTCTGTTAGAATTTTATAAGTTTCTATGAGATCCCCTCTCAGTCTTCTAAACTCCAATGAATACAATTCTAACTGACTTAGTCTCTCCTCATATGACAGACCTGCCATCCCAGGAATCTGCCTGGCAAACCTTCGCTGCGCTCCCTCTGTATCAAGAACACCCTTCCTCAGATAAGGACACCAAAACTGCACACAATACTCCAGGTGTGGTCTCATCAACACCCTTTACAATTACAGCAAAACATCCCTGTCCCGATACTCAAATCCTCTCACTGTAAGGCCAAGATACCATTTGCCTTCTTTACTGCCTGCTCTACCTGCACTTACTTCCAGCGACTGATGCACGAGGATTCCAAGGTCTCATTGAGTATCCGCCTCTCTCAATTTTCACCCATTCAAGTAATAAGCTGTTGTCCTATTATTGCTACCAAAGTGGATAACCTCACATTTATCCACATTATACTGCACCTGCCATGCAGATGCCCGCACACTCAGCCTGTCCAAATCACACTGAAGCATCTCTGCATCCTCCTCACTGCTCACCCTCCCACCCAACTTTGTATCATCTGTAAATTTGGGGATAATCATTCAGTTCCCTCCCCCCAATCATTAATATATAATGTGAATAGTTGGGGTCCTAGCACTAATCACTGCCTGCCAATCAGAAAAAGACCTATTTAAGCAAACTTTTGCTTTCTATCTGCTAACCAGCTTTCTATCCATCTCAAGACGTTACCTGCAATCCCATATGGTTTAACTTTACATAGTAATCTGTTATGTGAAACCTTGTCTAAAGTCTTCTGAAAGTCTAAATAAACCACATCCACTGGTTCTCCTCAGTCAATTCTACTCGTTGCATCCTCAAAGAATCCTCTTGCTGATGACACCAAGATTGGTGGAACGGCAAATTGTGCGGATGGTGTGGAAAGTCTGCAGAGGGATCTAGATAGGCTGGGCGAATGGGCCAGGAACTGGCAAATGGAATATAATGTTGGCAAGTGTGAAGTTGTCCACTTTGGTAGGAATAATGGTAGGAAGGACTATTACTTACATGGCGAAAAACTGCAGCATGCGACGGTGCAGAGGGACCTCGGGGTCCTTGTGCATGAGTCGCAAAAACCCAGCCTGCAGGTGCAGCAGGTGGTCAGGAAGGCAAATGGGATGCTGGCCTTCATAGCGAGGGGGATTGAATATAAAAGTAGGGAGGTCTTGCTGCAACTGTACAGGGCACTGGTGAGGCCGCAGCTGGAGTACTGTGTGCAGTTTTGGTCACCGCACTTACGCAAGGATATTTTGGCCTTGGAGGGAGTGCAGAGGAGGTTTATTAGGCTGATTTGAGGGGTTGAGGGGGTTGAACTATGAGGAGAGGCTGAATAAACTAGGCTTGTACTCGTTAGAGTTTAGAAGAATGAGGGGAGATCTCATTGAGACATATAAGATGATGAATGGGATGGATAGGATAGAGGTGGAGAGGCTCTTCCCGCTCAGAAAGGACAGTAGGACTAGAGGGCACAGCCTCAAGATAAGGGGGGAGGCAGTTTAGAACAGAGTTGAGGAGGAACTTCTTCACTCAAAGGGTGGTGAATCTCTGGAATTCTCTGCCTGTTGAAGTGGTGGAGGCTACCTCGCTAAATATATTTAAGACGTGGGTTGATAGGTTTTTGATAGGCAAGGGGATTAAAGGTTATGGGGAGAGGGCGGGAATGTGGAACTGAGACACGACAGATCAGCCATGATCTTATTGAATGGCGGGGCAGGCTCGAAGGGCTAGACGGCCTACTCCTGCTCCTATTTCTTATGTTCTTATGTTAAGAAGTCCAATAGATTCATCAAGTATGATTTCCCCTTTGTAAATCCATGCTGACTTTGTCTGATTATTACCACTGCCTTCCAAATGCTGAGTTATGAAATCCTTGATAATGGACTCTAGCCACGTCTCCAGTACAGACATTTGGCTCACTGATTCTAGTTCCCTGTTTTCTCTCTAGCTCCCTTTTTGAATAGTGAGCTTACATTAGCTACCCTCCAATCTGTAGGAACAGTTCCAGAGTCCAAAGAATTTGGGAAAATAACCACCAATGGATCTACTATTCCCAGGGCCACTTCCTTAAGTACTCTGGAATGTGGATTATCAGGACCTGGAGATTTATCCACCTTCAATCCCATCAGTTTCCCAAAATCATTTCTCTACTAATGCTGATTTCCTTCAGCTCCTCATTAAAACATGTTTCTCTCAGCAATTCTGGTACATTATTCATGTCTTCCTTTGTGAAGACTGAAGCAAAGCACAAATTTAATCCCTCAGCCATTTCTTTATCCCCCGTTATGAATTCTCCCATTTCTGACAGTAAGGGGCCTACATTAGTTTTTGTCAATCATTTTCTCTTTATGTATCAACTGAAAATTTTAGTCAGTTTTTATGTTCCTCGCTATCTGACTCCCATACTCTATTTTTCCCTTCTTAATCAACCCCCTGATCCCCCTTTGCTGAATTTTAAACTGCTCCTAATCCTCAGGCCGGTGGCACTGCTGCCTCACAACGCCAGGGACCTGGGTTTGATTCCTGGTTCGGGTCACTGCCTGTGTGGAGTTTGCGCATTCTCCCTGTGTCTGTGTGGGTTTCCTCAGAGTGCTCCAGTTTCCAACAACAGTCCAACAATGTGCAGGTTAGGTTGATTGGCCTAGTTTTGGAGTGATTAGCAGGGTAAATATGCAGGGTTATGGAGATAGGATGGGATTGTTGTCAGTATAGGCTCGATGGGCTGAATAGCCTACTTCTGAACTGTAGGGATTATAGGATTCCATGATTTTTCTGACCAGTTTGTATGCTTCTTCATTGAATCTGATACTATCTCTAATTTCCCTTGCAAGCCCTGGTTTGGCCACAATTCCCTTACCAATCTTGTGCCAAACAGGAATAAACAACTTCTGGAGTTCACCTATTTGTTCTCTAAATGCCTCTTATTATGCCTCCTTTCAGTAATATTTCCCAATCCATCATGGTCAATTCATGTCTCATACCATCAGAGCTCCCTTTATTGAGATTCAGGATCCTGGTCTCAGAATCAACTACATCATTATCCACAGAATCCACATCATTAACAAAGAATTCTACTATATTTTGGTCACTCATCCCCAAGGGTTCTCTCACAACTAGATAGCCAGCTAATCCTTTCTCACTACACAAAAAGGCCAACACATTTTCCCCCGTCCTTAAATGCCCATGGAAGGTATAAGTGAACTGCCTTCTTCAAATACAATCCAGCTGATGTAGATACATCCACAGTGCAGTTAGGGAGGGTATTTTAGGATTTTTATCCAATGACGATAAAGGAATGACAATATCCTTACAAGTCAGAATGATGTATGACTTGGAAGTGATGGTGTTCCCATGCACCTGCTGCCCTTGTCCTCCTAGGTCGTAAAGGTCGTAGATATAGGAGATGCTTTGGTGAATTGCTGCAATGTATCTTGTAGATGGTACACACTGCTACCACTGTGTGTCGCTGGTGGAGGGAGTGAATGTTAGTTTGGTGGTGGATGGGGTGCCAATCAAGCGGGGCTGCCTTGTCCTGGATGGTGTTCAGTTTCTTGAGTGTTGTTGGAGCTGCACCCATTCAGGGCAAGTGGAGAGAATGCCATCACACTCCTGACTTGTCGATGGTGGACAGGCTCTGGGGAGTCAGAAGATATGATAATCACTCCAGAATTTCCAGCCTTGAGTTTGCTGTTGATGCCATAGTACTTATATGTCTAGTCCAGTAAGTTTGCTGTCAACCCTAACCTCCAGCATGTTGATAATGGGGGATTCAGTGACACTAATGTTGTTGGATCTTATGGGGAGGTGGTTAGACCTTCTGTTCTTGGAAGTGGTCATTGCCTGGCACTTGTGCAGCACGAATTTAAACGCCATTTATTGATCCAAACCTGAATGTTGCATATTGACACAAACTGCTTATCAGAGGAGTTGCGAAAGGTGCTGAACATTGTGCAAACTTCCCTGTTTCTCACCTTTTGTTGGAAGGAAGGTCATTAATGAAGCAGCTGAAGATGGTTGGGCCTAGGACACTACCCTGGAGATGATCTTGGTGAAGATGATTGACTTCCAACAATCACAACTATCTTACTTTGTGCTAAGTACGACTCCAACCATGAAACATTTTCTCCCTGATTCCATTTAACATCAATTTGTCCAGATGCCTACTCAGGGGGATTTGAGCTCTTAATTCCAGGCTGATCTCACAGTGCTGTGCTGAGGGAGTGCCGCACTGTCAGACATGCCATCTTTGATGAGATATTTAACGTCATCCCTATTTGCCCTTTCAATTGGAAGTAAAAGATCTCACAGCACTATTTTGAAGAGTGAGGGACTTCTCCTCTGTGTCCTATCTGTCAACTTTTTTGTTATTCATTTGTGGGACCTGGGCATCGCTGGCTGGGCCAGCATTTATTGTCCATCCCTAGTTGGCCTTGAGAAGGTGGTGGTGAGCTGCCTTCTTGAATCGCTGCAGTCCGTGTGCTGTGGGTTGACCCACAATGCCGTTAGTGAGGGAATTCCAGGATTTTGACCCACCGACTGCGTAGGAACGGCGATATATTTCCAAATCAGGATGGTGAGTGACTTGGAGGGAAACTTGCAGGTGGTGGTACATCTGCTGCTCTTGTCCTTCTGGATAGAAGTGGTTGTGGGTGTGGAAGGTGCTGTGTAAGGATCTTTGGTGAATTGCTGCAGTGCATCTTGTAGATGGTACACACTGCTGCTACTGAGCATTGGTGGTGGAGGGATTGAATGTTTGTAGATGTGGTGCCAGTCGAGTGGGCTGCTTTGTCCTGGATGGTGTTGAGTTTCTTGAGTGTAGTTGGAGCTGCATCCACCCAGACAAGTGGGGAATATTCCATCATACTCCTGACTTGTGCCTTGTAGATGGTGGACAGGCTTTGGGGAGTCAGAAGGTGAGTTACTCACCTCAGTAGTCCAGGCATCTGACCTGCTCTTGGAGCCACTTGTTTGTGTAATGAGTCCAGTTGAGTTTCTGGTCAATGGTAAACCCAAGGATGTTGACAGAGGGGGATTCAGTGATGGTTACAGCATTGAATGTCAAGGGGTGGTGGTTAGATTGTCTGTTATTGGTGATGATCATTGCCTGGCATTTGTGTGGCAGGAATGTTACTTGCCACTTGTCAGCCCAAGCCTGGATATTGTCCAGATCTTGTTGCATTTGAACAAGAGCTGCTTTGGTATCTGAGGAGTCACGAATGGTGATCTGTTTGCTTATCTCATTGCTCTTTGTGGGATCTTACTGTGCACAAAGTTGGATGCTGCATTTCCAACGTTACAGCAGTAACTACATTTCAGAAGTACCTTGGGCCCCCCTGAGGTCAGGGTGGTTACCATAGCAGTATAGGTTCTTTATTTGTTGCTATCAGCTAAAAGTTGGCTCCCACAGATCCTTGCATGACAACAATGGCTACACTTCAAACAATGTGTCATTGGCATCAACGTGTTCTGGGATAAGTTATGAGAAGCTGGCTAGGGAAACGTTCCTCAGGGGCTCTGTATTGAATGATGAAGGAAAATCAATTTCCATTCATTATGACTGAAAGAGTTTGCTGTCTGTGTGTTATGTACTCACCATGTGCACAGCTCACCAGGTTCACAGGCATTTAGTCTACTTCCTCGTGGATTCATGTTTCCCAACCTTCTATCATCCTGAAATCCCAACGATTACTGTAGTTCCTTACCTCGTTACCTACCATAATGGCCCAAATAAATCGCACTGAGCTACATTTATTATTGCTGGGTGAACAAAAGGCAGTTGCCAATTTGTGCACAGCCAGAGCCCACACAGGCCTAGTGGTATTATCGCTACAATATTAATCCAGAAATCTTGCTAATGTTCTGGGGACCCGGGTTCGAATCCCGCTATGGCAGATGGTGGAATTTGAATTCAGTAAAAAAAATCTGGAATTAAGAATCTACTGATGTCCGTGAAACCATTGTCAGAAAAACCCATCTGATTCACTAACGTCCTTTAGGGAAGGAAATCTGCCGTCCTTACCTGGTCTGGCCTACATGTGACTCCAGAGCCACAGCAATGTGGTTGACTCTCACCTACCCTCGGGCATCTAGGGATGGGCACTAAATGCTGGCCAGATAGCGAAGCCCGTGTCCCACGAATGAAGAAAAGGGTGCTGCGTACCCTTGTCTGCTGCATTAGACAGAAGCAGCAAGTAAAACTGCAACTGGTTCTGTTCCGTTAGCGCGTGTTTAGAGCTGATAGAAACAGCATCATCTGATAGGCTAACCACTCGCCACATGTGGCTAGCTGGGAATCCAGATGTGAATAATTGCATTCTGATTTGAAATGGTAAAGTCATCTTAGTATCAGATGACCACAGGGTGTGACTGGTGAGTGATTTAAGAACATAAGAACATAAGAAATAGGAGCAGGAGTAGGCCATCTAGCCCTTCGAGCCTGCCCCGCCATTCAATAAGATCATGGCTGATCTGTCGTGGCTCAGTTCCACTTTCCCGCCCTCTCCCCATAACCCTTAATCCCCTCTCTTATCAAAAACCCATCAACCCGCGTCTTAAAAATATTTAGCGAGGCAGCCTCCACCACTTCAGCGGGCAGAGAATTCCAGAGATTCACCACCCTTTGAGTGAAGAAGTTCCTCCTCAACTCTGTTCTAAACCGCCCCCCCTTTATCTTGAGGCTGTGCCCCCTAGTCCTACTGTCCTTTCTGAGCAGGAAGAGCCTCTCCACCTCTATCCTATCCATCCCATTCATCATCTTATATGTCTCAATGAGATCTCCCCTCATTCTTCTAAACTCTAACGAGTACAAGCCCAGTTTATTCAGCCTCTCCTCATAGCTCAACCCCCTCAACTCTGGTATCAGCCTAGTAAACCTCCTCTGCACTCCCTCCAAGGCCAAAATATCCTTGCGTAAGTACGGCGACCAAAACTGCACACAGTACTCCAGCTGCGGCCTCACCAATGCCCTATACAGCTGCAGCAAGACCTCCCTACTTTTATATTCAATCCCCCTTGCTATGAAGGCCAGCATCCCATTCGCCTTCCTGACCACCTGCTGCACCTGCAGGCTGGGTTTTTGCGACTCATGCACAAGGACCCCGAGGTCCCTCTGCACCGTCGCCTGCTGCAGTTTTTCGCCCCGTAAGTAATAGTCTTTCCTACCATTATTCCTACCAAAGTGGACAACCTCACACTTGCCAACATTAAATTCCATTTGCCAGTTCCTGGCCCATTCGCCCAGCCTATCTAGATCCTTCTGCAGACTCTCCACACCCTCTGTGCAATTTGCCGTTCCACCAATCTTGGTGTCATCAGCAAATTTCGACACCCTACACTCGGTTCCCTCCTCCAGATCATCTATATAAATGGTAAATAGCTGCGGCCCCAGCACCGACCCCTGGGGCACTCCACTAGTCACCAACCGCCAATCCGAATAGCACCCATTGACCCCCACTCTCTGCCTCCTATTTGACAACCAGTCCTCTATCCACGCTAACACCCTACCCCCAACTCCATGCCCCCTTATCTTCTGCAATTTAACCTGAGGATCAGCACAGCTCAGGCAAGGGGAGGGGTGGAGAAGGTGGGGTCTTCAGGAATAACCTCAGCCAAAACATCAACTCTGCATCACAAATTAGTAGCTGTCCAGCCAACTGAGCTAAACTGAGCTGACTTAGAATCCATTGAGTCCCTGCAGTGCTGAAGGAGGCCATTCAGCCCATTGAGTCTGCACCGACAACAATCCCACTCAGGCCCTATCCACGTCACCCCACATATTTACCCCGCTAATCCCTCTAACCTACTCATCCTAGAACACCAAGGTGCAATTTATCATGGCCAATCAACCTAACCCATACATCTTTGGGCTGGGGAGGAAACCAAAGCGCCCGGAGGAAACCCATGCAGACACAGGGAGAGCATGCAGACTCCACACAGACAGTGACCCAAGCCGGGAATCGAACCCGGGTCCCTGGAGCTATGAGGCAGCAATCCTAACCACTGTGCCATCCCAGGACTTGTAAGGGCACAATGAGCAATAAACAGCTAGCTTTGGGTCAAGCGATCTCAATGCCTGTGTTTAAAGGAATGTGTGAATTTTAACCTTTTTTGAGCGTTTGTTGAGAGGAAAAGCAGAGAATGCGAATTGACTTTGAGCTTTATGGCTGCTTAGTTGGTCACTGACCAATGAAATAAATAATCACACGTTTGAAGTACATTTGCCTCGATTATAATGTTTATTTATTGTCACAAGTTGCGTACATTAACACTGCAGTGAAGTTACTGTGAAAATCCCCTAGTAGCCATACTCCAGTGCCTGTTCAGGCACACAGAGGGAGAATTTAGCACAGCCAGTGCACCTAGCCAGCACGTCTTTAGGACTGTGGGAGGAAACCGGAGCATCCGGAGGAAACAGCTCTGCTGATTAAGGATAGCATCAGGGTGGTAGCAAGGGATGATATTGGAGCCAAAGAGCAGAACGTGGAATCGTTGTGGGTGGAGATTAGGAACAGCAAAAGGAGGAAGACGCTGGTGGGTGTCATCTATAGGCCCCCGAATAATGATCTGGAGGTGGGGCGGGCTGTTAACGCGCAAATAAGTGCGGCATGCAGGAATGGGACGGCCGTAGTTATGGGGGATTTCAATCTACATATTGATTGGTCGACCCATGTTGGATGCGGTGGGCTCGAGGAGGAGTTCTTGGAATGCTGCCGGGATAGTTTCCTTGAACAGTGTGTGTTGGAGCCGACGAGGGAGCGAGCTATCTTGGATCTGGTATTATGTAATGAGGCGGGTAGAATTAGGGACCTTGCGGTGAAGGATCCTCTTGGGGAGAGTGATCATTGTATGGTGGAGTTTCTGGTGCAGATGGAGGAGGAGAAAGTGGGTTCCCGGACGTACGTCCTTTGTTTGAACAGAGGGGAGTACGGTAGGATGAGAGAAGAATTGGCGAATGTGGACTGGGGGAGCGCGTTGGAAGGTAGGTCTGCTGAGGAGCAGTGGAGGATCTTTAAGGAGATCTTTCTTGGTGCTCAGCAGAAATTTATTCCGATGGTCAAAAAGGACCGTAGGAGGAGAGGTAATAAGCCGTGGATAACGAAGGAGGTGAAGGAAAGTGTTAAATTAAAAGCGGAGGCGTTTAGAGTAGCTAAGAGTAGTGGGCGAGAAGAGGATTGGGAGAGGTTTAAATGTCAACAAAGATTGACAAAGAATTTGATAAAGAAGGGTAGGATAAACTATGAAGCTGGGCTAGCGCTTAATATAAAAAAGGATAGCAAGACTTTTTATAAATATATAGAAAGGAAGGGGCTGGCTAGGGTGAACGTTGGACCCTTAGAGGATGAGAAGGGGGACTTAGTGGTAGGGGATGGGGAAATGGCTGAGGTCTTGAATAACTTTTTTGTTTCTGTCTTCACGGAGGAGGATGTGAATACTTTGCCGGGTGTTAGAGATGGAAAGGTGGTAGGACTGGAGGATCTCAATGACATTATTGTTACTAGAGAGGCGGTGCTCAACAGACTGGAGGGACTGATTGTGGACAAGTCCCCAGGACCGGATGGAATGCATCCAAGGGTTCTGAAAGAAATGGCGGAGGTGATAGTGGATGCCTTGGTGGTTATTTTCCAAACGTCGCTGGATTCTGGGGAAGTGCCGGAAGATTGGAAAACGGCTAATGTTACGCCGTTGTTTAAGAAGGGTGCCAGGCAAAAGGCAGGGAATTATAGGCCGGTTAGTTTAACGTCTGTTGTAGGTAAAATGTTAGAATCCGTCATCAAGGAAGAAATAGCGAGGCATCTTGAGGGGAATTGCTTGATAGAGCAGACGCAGCACAGTTTTGTTAAGGGGAAGTCGTGTCTGACAAATTTACTGGAGTTCTGTGAGGATGTGTCTAGGGCGGTGGATAGAGGAGAGCCGGTGGATGTGGTCTTTCTTGATTTTCAGAAGGCGTTCAACAAGGTACCTCACAAGAGGTTATTGCAGAAGGTCAGGGGACATGGAGTTGGGGGTAGGGTGTTAGCGTGGATAGAGGATTGGTTGTCAAATAGGAGGCAGAGAGTGGGGGTCAATGGGTGTTATTCGGATTGGCGGATGGTGACTAGTGGAGTGCCCCAGGGGTTGGTGCTGGGGCCTCAGCTATTTACCATTTATATAGATGATCTGGAGGAGGGAACCGAGTGTGTGGTGTCGAAATTTGCTGATGACACCAAGATTGGTGGAACGGCAAATTGTGCGGAGGGTGTGGAGAGTCTGCAGAAGGATCTAGATAGGCTGGGCGAATGGGCCAGGAAATGGCAAATGGAATTTAATGTTGGCAAGTGCGAGGTGGTCCACTTTGGCAGGAATAATGGTAGGAAGGATTATTACTTACGTGGCGAAAAACTGCAGCAGGCGACGGTGCAGAGGGACCTCGGGGTCCTTGTGCATGAGTCGCAAAAACCCAGCCTGCAGGTGCAGCAGGTGGTCAGGAAGGCGAATGGGATGCTAGCCTTCATAGCGAGGGGGATTGAATATAAAAGTAGGGAGGTCTTGCTGCAGCTGTATAGGGCATTGGTGAGGCCGCAGCTGGAGTACTGTGTGCAGTTTTGGGTGCCGTACTTACGCAAGGATATTTTGGCCTTGGAGGGAGTGCAGAGGAGGTTTACTAGGCTGATGCCGGAGTTGAAGGGGTTGAGCTATGAGGAGAGGCTGAATAAACTAGGCTTGTACTCGTTAGAGTTTAGAAGAATGAGGGGAGATCTCATTGAGACGTATAAGATGATGAATGGGATGGATAGGATAGAGGTGGAGAGACTCTTCCTGCTCAGAAAGGACAGGAATGGGACGGCCGTAGTTATGGGGGATTTCAATTTACATATTGATTAGTCGACCCATGTTGGACGCGGTGGGCTCGAGGAGGAGTTCTTGGAATGCTGCCGGGATAGTTTCCTGGAACAGTGCGTGTTGGAGCCGACGAGGGAGAGAGCTATCTTGGATCTCGTGCTATGTAATGAGATGAGTAGAATTAGGGACCTTGCGGTGAAGGATCCTCTTGGGGAGAGTGATCATTATATGGTGGAGTTTCTGGTGCAGATGGAGGAGGAGAAAGTGGGTTCCCAGACACGCGTACTTTGTTTGAATAGAGGGGAGTATGGTAGGATGAGAGAAGAATTGGTGAATGTGGACTGGGGGAGCGCATTGGAGGGAGGGTCTGCTGAGGAGCAGTGGAGGATCTTTAAGGAGATCTTTCTTGGTGCTCAGCGGAAATTTATTCCGATGGTCAAAAAGGACCGTAGGAGGAGAGGTAATAAGCCGTGGATAACGAAGGAGGTGAAGGAAAGTGTTAAATTAAAAGCGGAGGAATTTAGAGTAGCTAAGAGTAGTGGGCGAGAAGAGGATTGGGAGAGGTTTAAATGTCAACAAAGATTGACAAAGAAGTTGATAAAGAAGGGTAGGAGAAACTATGAGGCTGGGCTAGCGCTTAATATAAAAAAGGATAGCAAGAGTTTTTATAAATATATAAAAAGGAAGAGGCTGGCTAGGGTGAACGTTGGTCCTTTAGAGGATGAGAAAGGGGACCTAGTGGTAGGGGATGGGGATATGGCTGAGGTCTTGAATAACTTTTTTGTTTCTGTCTTCACGGAGGAGGACGTGAATAATTTGCCAGGTGTTAGCGATGGAAAGGTGGTAGGACTGGAGGGTCTTAATGACATTACTGTTACTAGAGAGGCGGTGCTCGACAGACTGGAGGGGCTGATTGTGGACAAGTCCCCAGGACCGGATGGAATGCATCCGAGGGTTCTGAAAGAAATGGCGGAGGTGATAGTGGATGCCTTGGTGGTTATTTTCCAGACGTCGCTGGATTCCGGGGAAGTGCTGGAGGATTGGAAAACGGCTAATGTTACGCCGTTGTTTAAGAAGGGTGCCAGGCAAAAGGCGGGGAATTATAGGCCGGTTAGTTTAACGTCTGTGGTAGGTAAAATGTTAGAATCCGTCATTAAGGAGGAAATTGCGAGGCATCTTGAAGGGAACTGCTTGATAGAGCAGACGCAGCACGGTTTCATTAAAGGGAAGTCGTGTCTGACAAATTTACTGGAGTTCTATGAGGATGTGTCTAGGGTGGTGGATAGAGGAGAGCCAGTGGATGTGGTCTTTCTGGATTTTCAGAAGGCGTTTGACAAAGTACCTCGCAAGAGGTTATTGCAGAAGGTCGAGGGACATGGAGTTGGGGGTAGGGTGTTAGCGTGGATAGAGGATTGGTTGTCAAATAGGAGGCAGAGAGTGGGGGTCAACGGGTGCTATTCGGATTGGCGGATGGTGACTAGTGGAGTGCCCCAGGGGTCGGTGCTGGGGCCTCAGCTTTTTACCATTTATATAGATGATCTGGAGGAGGGAACCGAGTGTAGGGTGTCGAAATTTGCTGATGACACCAAGATTGGGGGAACGGCAAATTGTGCGGAGGGTGTGGAGAGTCTGCAGAAGGATCTAGATAGGCTGGGCGAATGGGCCAGGAAATGGCAAATGGAATTTAGTGTTGGCAAGTGTGAGGTGGTCCACTTTGGTAGGAAGAATGGTAGGAAGGACTATTACTTACGTGGCGAAAAACTGCAGCAGGCGACGGTGCAGAGGGACCTCGGGGTCCTTGTGCATGAGTCGCAAAAACCCAGCTTGCAGGTGCAGCAGGTGGTCAGGAAGGCGAATGGGATGCTGGCTTTCATAGCGAGGGGGATTGAATATAAAAGTAGGGAGGTCTTGCTGCAGCTGTATAGGGCATTGGTGAGGCCGCAGCTGGAGTACTGTGTGCAGTTTTGGGCGCCGCACCTGCGCAAAGATATTTTGGCCTTGGAGGGAGTGCAGAGGAGGTTTACTAGGCTGATACCAGAGTTGAGGGGGTTGAGCTATGAGGAGAGGCTGAATAAACTAGGCTTGTACTCGTTAGAGTTTAGAAGAATGAGGGGAGATCTCATTGAGCCGTATAAGATGATGAATGGGATGGATAGGATAGAGGTGGAGAGACTCTTCCCGCTCATAAAAGACAGTAGGACTAGGGGGCACAGCCTCAAGATAAAGGGGGGGCGGTTTAGAACGGAGTTGAGGAGGAACTTCTTCACTCAAAGGGTGGTGAATCTCTGGAATTCTCTGCCCGTTGAAGTGGTGGAGGCTGCCTCGCTAAATATTTTTAAGACGCGGGTTGATGGGTTTTTGATAAGCGAGGGGATTAAGGGTTATGGGGAGAGGGCGGGAATGTGGATCTGAGCCACGACAGATCAGCCATGATCATATTGAATGGCGGGGCAGGCTCGAAGGGCTAGATGGCCTACTCCTGCTCCTATTTCTTATGTTCTTATGTTCTTATGAAACCCACACAGAAACGTGGAGAACGAGCATGTGTAAGAGATTCTATAAATAGTGCCAAATAATGGCACCATAGCCACAGCTATGATGAGACAGCAGTTCTACTGAACAACACTGAAATAACATTATTCAACCATCCACTTGTAGTTTCACCCCTCCTCCCAGACAGATTGGTTCACACCTGAAGCAACCTCTTGGCTGCCTAATTATGACATTGATACAGCAATTACTACTGTTAACGCTCCATCACCAAATTCTCACACAGTGCCTGATGGGTCATTACCTCGCTCTCTCACGCATCTCCGAACCATCTGAAAAACCTCATTGCAAAAACAATGAGAGAGAGAGAATGGGTCAGTGTTTGTGCTCTGCACCAGGGATCAACACAAAGCAAGGAGGTGGAGGCAATAAAATAAAGTACAGTTAAACAGAAATTCACACAAGGACAACAGAGATCAGAACAATAAAGCCGTTAGCTAAATGTGGAAATGTCACTGGCTCCAAGGCCAGATTAACATACTGAAATTAGTTTTTGACTTATTGAATTAACTGAGTTAAAGATCACAGCAGGGCAAGTTCAAAGAAAGCCTGTGAAGGGATAAGTTGGCTCTAACTATTGTCAAAGAGCAGAGTGCGTTAAATAAATTGTTCACATTATTCTTTTGAACTGGAGCTGGGAGAATGTCAGGGTCTGTTTATCTTCATTCAGCTAGGCATGTGTGGTCAGAAATTAGCTCTGGAGAAATTTGGTGAATTAAACACTGGGAAGAAATGTCTAAAGGCATGGGGCACCTCGCAGGGTCTTAAGGAAATAATTGTTGGGTTTTGGTAAATCCTGCATACAGGAGTGGTGTTTGAACCTGGCCTTGTAGCCATGGTGGCACAGTGGTTAGCACTGCTGCCTCACAGTGCCAGGGACCCAGGTTCGATTCTCGTCTTGGGTCACATTCTCCCCATGTCTGCATGGGTTTCTTCCAGGTGCTCCGGTTTCCTCCCACAGTCCAAAAACCATGCTGGTTAGGATGCATTGGTCATGCTAAATTCTTCCTCAGTGTTCCCAAACAGGAGCTGGAGTGTAGCGACGAGGGGATTTTCACAGTAACTTAATTGCAGTGTTAATGTAAGCCTACCTGCGATACAAATAAAATAAAGCTTAACCCTTCCATGGCCACTCTCATCTCCTTGAGCCCGATAAACATTTAAGAACTCTCCCTCTTGTCCATCCCCCTTTGCTTCACTACTCCTGGAGCTATGCTTTCAGCTACCCCAGGCCTCAGCATTGGAATTCTGACACAGCGGGTGGGGTTTTCCAGCTACGCTCACCTCACAATTCCTGTGGTGGGCGGGTCAGGAAAATTCTGCCCTCAATCTCTTCACTCCTCTAACTCCTTTTGCAGGCAATCCTTGAAATCTATGTTTTTGATGAAGCTTTTATTAAACTGCCCTTTGCCTTGAGGCTACTTTTTGCTCGATAACATTTCAGGGGATTGTTTCAGCAAAGGTGCTATATAAATGCAAGTTGCTTTACTCAACACATAACTTTAAACCTGGTGGTATTATCACTAGACTATTAATCGAGAAACTCAGCTAATGTCCTGGGGACCTGGGTTCAAATCCCACCACGGCAGGTGGTGGAATTTGAATTCAGTAAAAGATAGAGCAGCACGGTGGCACAGTGGTTAGCAGTGCTGCCTCACAGCTCCAGGGTACCAGGTTCGATTCCTGGCTTGGGTCACTGTCTGTGTGGAGTTTGCACGTTCTCCCCATGTTTGTGTGGGTTTCCTCTGAGCACTCCAGTTTCCTCCCACTTGCTGGTTAGTGCGTTGACCCAAACAGGCGCCAGAATGTGGCAGCTAGGGGAATTTCACAGTAACTTCATTGCAGTGTTAGTGTCAGCCATACTTGTGACTAATAAATCAACTTTAAATGTCTGGAATTAAGAATCTACTAATGACAGTGAAACCATTGTCAATTGTCGGAAAAACCCATCTGGTTCACTAATATCCTTTAGGGAAGGAAATCTGCCGTCCTTACCTGGTCTGGTCTACACGTGACTCCAGAGCTACAGCAATGTGGTTGACTCTCAACTGCCCTCCAAGGGCAACTAGGGATGGGCAATGAATGTTGGCCAGCCAGCGATGCCCATATCCCACAAATGAATTTTTAAAAATGGTTTTGCTGTAAATGGAATGTAACACTCAAGGCTGTGCTATGTGAGGGTACCTCATTGCGATAGATAAAATGCACATCGTTGGAAGCCTTTGAGCAGTGAGATTGGATTGTAGGATTAAATTCTGCAATGCTGCACTGCCAACACACTGCTCCTCTCACACGAGTGCTGCAGATAATGATTGGCTCAGGTTCCTATTCCAGATCATTTCTCTTGCATGATAATCCTGCAGCCTTAATTCCCCGAGCCACCCTTGAACAGAACACCCCGTGGCAGCACCAAATAGTGGGATTATCCTTCATATAACTTTCACCAAAGGTAAATATCATGGCTCGTATTGTCCAACAAGGGCCTTACAGCACATTGGTCTACCTGCTTCACTGTCTTATCAAACTATCATGAGTGAAGGTAGAGGGGAAAACCTACTGGGTTCTTGGCTTGGACAGAGAGTTACACCTAGGACCTACATGGGCAGTGATGGGCAGTCTTTGATTTTGATTTGATTTGATTTTGATTTGATTTATTATTGCCTCATATGTATTAGTATACAGCGAAAAGTATTGTTTCTTCCACTCTGCAGACAAAACATACCATTCATAGAGAAGGAGAAGAGAGAATGCAGAATATAGTGTTACGTCATAGCTAGGGTTTAGAGAATGATCAACTTAATGCGAGGTAGGTCCATTCAAAAGTCTGACAGCAGCAGGGAAGAAGCTGTTCTTGAGTCGGTCGGTACGGGACCTCAGACTTTTGTATCTTTTTCCCGATGGCAGGAAGTGGGAGAGAGAATGTCCAGGATGTGTGGGGCCCTTAATTATGCTGGCTGCTTTTCCAAGGCAGCGGGAAGTGTAGACAGAGTCATTGGATGGGAGGCTGGTTTGCGTGATGGATTGGGCTTATTTCACAACCCTTTGTAGTTCCTTGCGGTCTTGGGCAGAGCAGGAGCCCATACCAAGCTGTGATACAACCAGAAAGAATGCTTTCCATGGTGCATCTGTACAAGTTAGTAAGAGTTGTAGCTGACATGCCAGATTTAAGAACATAAGAACATAAGAAATAGGAGCAGGAGTAGGCCATCTCGCCCCTCGAGCCTGCCCCACCATTCAATAAGATCATGGCTGATCTGTCGTGGCTCAGTTCCACATTCCCGCCCTCTCCCCATAACCCTTAATCCCCTCGCCTATCAAAAACCTATCAACCCGTGTCTTAAATATATTTAGCGAGGCAGCCTCCACCACTTCAATGGGCAGAGAATTCCAGAGGTTCACCACCCTTTCCTTAGTCTTCTGAGAAAGTAGAGGCATTGATGGGCTTTCTTAACTGTAGTGTTGGCATGGGGGTAAGTTCCAGGATAAGGAAGAGTTTGCTTCAACTCTGGGGAGGTGTGGGGGAGGGATGGGGGTGCAAATTAAATGGGTGGGAAGCCTTTGTGATATGGAGGAGTGAGCTGTGGAAAGACTGACTGGCGCGTCTCATTGTCTGTTTTCTCATCTTTGTCCTTTATTGAAGGTGCGGAAATAAGAGCCAGTAATTTGATGTCAGCTCTTGATTGTGTGAGAGAACTGAGATATTTTTGCATTAGATTAATTTTCCCGTTCCACAGAGTGACTTTCACAGGTGTAACTGAAATAGCTCCCTTACTGATATTGTATCTGTTACTGGAAAGTCCTGACTGATATTAATGAGGATATCTAATCGAGGTCAGATTGCACTGACTGGGCAGTCGCGCGAACAGCAAATTTAATAAGTTAACGTGACATTTAATAGAAGTGTCCAAATTTTAGAAGAGTTACGTTGGGGGAGATAGAGAGAAACTGCTTCCAATCGTCAGTAACGAGGACAGAGATTTCAGATAATTTACAAATAAATGGATGTTTCTCCTCATTTCCCATTTCCCTTCCAGACTCCTTATCCTTTATTATCCTTAAGGGCAGCACGGTGGCACAGTGATTAACTGCTTCACAGCTCCACGGGACCAGGATCGATTCCTGGCTTGGGTAATCTGTGCTGAGTTTGCACATTCTCCCCGTGTCTGCGTGGGTTTCCTCCGGGTGCTCCAGTTTCCTCCCACAGTCTGAAAGACGTGCTGGTTAGGTGCATTGGCCGTGCTAAATTCTCCTTCAGTATCCCCGAATAGGCGCTGGAGTGTGGCGACTAGGGGATTTTCACAGTAACTTCATTGCCGTGTTAAGGTAAGCCTACTTGTGACACAAATAAATTTTTAAAAACCTGTTATTGATTGAAACTGGCCATATCCATCCTTGATTGAGTTTGCCTGTCTGTGCGACCTGATAGCCTCATATGCTAAAAACTCTCAGATTACGCACAATGAGAGTGATGTCAGTTACCTCCAGAAAAATTGTACAACACCCTGCACATCAAGCTTAAAACTCTACAAGCGACCAGAGTTACTGGTTAGAATTTTCCAACCGTTCACTCCATCGGACCTCCTGCTCCTGCCAACGGCATCCCCCCCGCCCCTCCCCCCACCACACCCCCTGCCACAGGATCCCCAACGGTGAGGGGTGCCTTCAACAGGAAACCGCACTGCCAATGGGGGGACCATGAGATCCTGCCGCTGGCAACCAATGGCAGGCCACCTCTGCCACAGCAAATCCTGGAGCGGGTTGCATGGAAAATCCCACCAATATTTGTATTGGGTTCAGAAGATCCCTCATGCCCACTTTCAGAACTGGTTATCCCCACCAAGCCCAGAGCAAACTCAGAGATTCCAATAGTTTCAACCTCAAGGCAAAAAAATGGTGATGAAATCCTATTCCTTACAGGATTTGGATATCAAAGAAGTACTTAAATGATGAAATTTACAGATACATCAGTGCTGTAATGTCGGAATGATGCATCGTGGACCCGTAATTTTAATTCAGTTTTACTCTTTGTTTTTGACATCCTGATTAACATTTCTTTGTTACCTGCTGAATTTGTTCATCTATTTTTAATGGAATCATAGAATCCCTACGGTACAGAAGGAGGCCATTCGGTCCATTGCACCAACAGCAATTCCATCCAGGCCCTTTCCCCCTCCGGCGGGGCAGGCTCGGAGGGCTGGATGGCCTACTCCTGCTCCTATTTCTTATGTTCTTATGTTCTTATAACCCCACATATTTACCCTGCCAATCTCCCGACACTAAGGGGCAATTTAGCATGGCCAATCCACCTAACCCGCACATCTTTGGAGTGTGGGAGGAAACCAGAGCACCCGGAGGAAACCCACGCAAACATGATGAGAATGTGCAAACTCCACACAGACAGTGACCCGAGCTGGAAATTAAACCGGGTCCCCGGCGCTGTGAGGCAGCAGTGCCAACCACGTTTGCATGTTTCTAACCTACTTAACCTAATCACATAGGCCCAGATTTTCCAGCCCCATTGGCGGCCCAGCCAGTACTCCAGTGGGACTGGATGATCTTGGTGGCTGGCAGGGCTGGAAAATCCTGCCCTTTGTGAATTTGAATTTTTCACTGCAGGGTCACTATCCTTCAGCACTGGATGGGGAAACGTGAGGAGAAATTGTTTCGCACAGTCACCAGAATTCCACCGTCTCCGGATTCGGAGCAGGCGAGGGGCGGACAACGGAAATGTCTGTTGATCTTGGGTGGGAATTTCCAATCTCGTTTGAGCAAGGCCATGAAATCCTGCCCAGTGAGCTGTTGTGATCTAGAACGAGCACCGGAAGCAGATTCAGTACAAGAAGGAAATTGGATAAAATACTTGAAAGAAAATTCATTCGTGGAGCACAAGGGGAAAACAGCAGGAGGGGAGTGGACCCAAAGAGCCGGCACAGGCACGCAGGGTCTCCAGTCTCGCCCGTGGCGAGACCCTCTGCAGGCGAGAACGGAAATGTTGCCATTCCAGCCAAAACTCCATTCACTCTCTTCGAAAATCCCAGCTGTGAACAAGGATGGAAAATTTCAACAGTAGGGTGGGATTTTCCATCGCTTCCGGTGGGCAGGTTCCGAGGCAAAGAGATGGGCAAATCGTGCAAAATGGCGCAGCAATCGGCGGGGCTGGAAGATCCTGCTAGCCAGCAATGGGGCGCTGTCTCATGCCAGAATTGATGTGGAGATGCTGGCATTGGACTGGGGTGGGCAATTTAAGAAGTCTCACAACACCAGGGTCACCATCCAACAGGTTCATTTGGAATCACGAGCTTTCAGAGCGCTGCTCCTTCATCAGGTGAGTGATGCAACGCTCCGAAAGCTCATGAGACTTCTTGCCAGGAAACATGGCCCAAACGGAGGGAGAGTGGTAGATTTTGGGCAAGAAAATCCCACACCTGGTTATGTAAAATGCTGTCAGAGGCAATGATTGAGATGGTTAAAACTCAACAACCACATTGGCAGGGATGGCAC
The DNA here is from genome assembly GCF_965287045.1 of Carcharhinus amblyrhynchos. Classification (NCBI taxonomy): domain Eukaryota; kingdom Metazoa; phylum Chordata; class Chondrichthyes; order Carcharhiniformes; family Carcharhinidae; genus Carcharhinus; species Carcharhinus amblyrhynchos. Next base: position 51,419,414 of record NC_137340.1, read on the forward strand.
AGGTGGCACGGATGTTGTGATCAGTTAACCATCACAGCATGGTGGCACAGTGGTTAGCACTGCTGCCTCACAGTGCCAGGGACCAGGGTTCGATTCCCGGCTTGGGTCACTGCTCTCCCTGTGTCTACGTGGGTTTCCTCCGGGTGCTCCGGTTTCCTCCCACACTGCAAAGATATGCAGGTTAGGTGATTAGCCGTGCTAAGTTGGCCCTTAGTGTCGGGAGTCTAGCTAGGGCTATATGTGGGGATAGTGGCTGGGTCGGATTGCTGTTGATGCAAACTCAATGGGCTGAATGGCCTCCTTCTGCACTGTAGGAATTCTATGATTTCCTTCGCAACAACAGGACTTTTTTATGTGCTTTACAGAAGATTTAAGTGTGATTACTGCTGTACTATGCAACAAAGGAAGAACTAGTTTGTGCACAGCAAGAGTCCAGAAGTAGCAATGAAATAACGGCCTGATGTCCTGTTTTGGTGAAGATGGTTGGGGGTTGAATGTTGATCAGGACAGCGGGGACAAACCCCCTGTGCTATTTTCACTCGTGACCTGGGATCTTGTATATCCAACTGAGAAGGCAAACGGGTCAGAGTTCAGCATCTCATCGGAAAGGTGGCACTGTTGGCAGTACAGCACTCGGTCAGTACTGTACTGGGAGTGCCAAACTAGATTTTGCACTCAGGTTTCTGAAGTGGTAGAGGGAAGAAGACTCGCAACATTAAAGCAACATTTATATGAGAACGTAGAAAGGCCATACACAGCTACGGAGCAAGTGCTGGAAAATGGGATAGGTGCTTGTAGTCCAAGGATGATTGGCCGTGCCAAATTGCCTCTTAGTGTCAGGGGGATTAGCAGGATAAAGATGTGGAGTTATGGAGATAGGGTCTGGGTGGGATGGGCCGAATGGCCTCCTTCTGCACTGTAGATCAATGATTCTATTCTATGGTTGGCGCTGACAAGATGGGCCGAAAGGCCACCTGCTGTGCTGTAATGAGGATTTGAAGGGCTGTGGGGAAAAGGTGGGGGAATGGGGCTCACTATATTGCTCTTGCAGAGAGCCAGCAGGCATCCACTGGCCAAATGGACTCCTTGTGTGCTATCACCATTCTATGATTCTATTTAGCTCTAAGCGAGCAATGTTTTACACTTGTTATATTACAGTGCAGCTGCTGCTATTGGCTGGTAGCACATTGAATTTAACTCATTCTGTAATTATCTGGGCAGCTCCGTGTGATGGTGACTTGCGGACAGAAGAGGATTGCACGGCTGGTTAACCATCTTCCTTCACTCATGTTGTTTATAATTGTACAGCAACATTTTGATAAGATCCCACTCAGCTAACACTGCTCAATGATTCGGATTAGTAATGTAATTGGCTTCATAATTACAATCAACATTTATTGTCAGATCTTTAGGAGCAATTATCTAACACAGCATAATGAAATTACAACACAAGAAAGAAACAGGATAAGGCCATTCAGCCCTTCAAACCTGCCATTCAACTAGATCAGAGCTTCATATCCTCACTTTAATTTGATTTTTGATTTGATTTGACTTATTATTGTCACATGCATTAGTATCCAGTGAAAAGTATTGTTTCTAGCACGCTATACAGACAAAACATACCGTTCACAGAGAAGGAAATAACAGAGTTCAGAATGTAGTGTTACAGTCATAGTTAGGGTGTAGAGAAAGAGAATGCGAGGTAAGTCCATTCAAAAGTCTGACAGCAGCAGGGAAGAAGCTGTTCTTGAGCCGGTTGGTTTGTGACCTCAGACTTTTGTATCTTTTTCCTGATGGAAGAAGGTGGAAGAGAGAATGTTTGGGGTGTGTGGTGTCCTTAATTATGCTGGCTGCTTTGCCAAGGCAGTGGGAAGTGTAGACAGAGTCAGTGGATGGGAGGCGGGTTTGCGTGATGGATTGGGCTACATTCATGACCTTTTGTAGTTCCTTGCGGTCCTGGACAGAGCAGGAGCCCATACCAAGCTGTGATACAACCAGAAAGAATGCTTTCTATGGTGCATCTGTAAAAAGTTGGTGAGAGCCGTAATTGATATGCCAAATTTACTTAGTCTTCTGAGAAAGTAGAGGCGTTGGTGAGCTTTCTTAACTATCGTGTCAGCATGGGCTGCCAGGACAGAGTACTGGTGATCTGGACACCTAAAAGCTTGAAGCTCTTGACCCTTTCTACTTCTTCCTCATTAACGTAGACAGGGACATCTTCTCCTTTATGCTTCTGAAGTCGATGACCACCTCATCTTCATCTATTTCTTTAACCCTCGATACTCAGTCGGTGGTTAGCCTGCATGGCTCCAAGTTAGTAGTAAGTTCCGAGTTCAAGTCTCCCACATTCCTGGCTGAGAGCAGCCACCCACCCCGGTACATCTCTGGGGGAATGCTGCACTTGTCAGAGGTGCTGCAATTTAAATACAAGTCTTTATTTAACCAGTTTCAAATGCACACCTACCTCTGCTATACAGCAATATTTCAATGTATCCACCACTGCACCATATTATAAGGATGGGTTGAAATTCCTAGTTAAAGTTTATTTATCAGTAACAAAGTAGGCACTGCAATGAAGTTAGTGTGAAAATCCCCTAGTCGCCACATTCCGCTGCCTGTTTGGGTACACTGAGGGAGAATTTAGCATGGCCAATGCACCTAACCAGTACATCTTTAGACTGTGGGAGAAAACCAGAGCACCCAGGGAAAAACTGAAACAATGGGACTGGATTATGTAACCATCACCAAATTCCCTCTAGCATCCTTGGGGTTACGATTGACCAGAATCTCAACTGGACTCTCCACATAAACACAGCGGCTACACCACCGACACTCAGTAACAGCAGTGTGTGTTATCTACAAGATGCACTGCAGCAATTCACCAAAAATCCTTAGACAGCTCCTGCCAAACTCATGACCACTTCCATCTAGAAGGACAAGGGCAGCAGATACATGGGCGCACCATCACCTGCAAGTTCCCCTCCAAGCCACTCACCATCCTGAGTCGGAAATATATCACCATTCCTTTGCAGTCACTGGGTCAAAATTCTGGAATTCCTTCACTAACTGCATTGTGGGTCACCCCACAGCACATGGACTGCAGCGATTCAAGAAGGCAGCTCACCACCACCTTCTCAAGGGTAATTAGGGATGGGTAATAAATTCTGGCCAACCAGTGACGCCCATGTCCCACAAATGAATAAAAGAAATACACTGACAGCAGGTTCCCTGTAACCCTGCATAAGTGTCGGGGGGTGTGAGCCCACCTCTGCTTCACCAGCTTTCCTCGATTTAATTTCTCGGGTGATGGCCCTTGAGTTAGTGCAAGGCACGACATCCATTTGCCTCCAGGAGCAAGAACCAGCTGCCAGCCAATCAGAGGCCAGCAGCTTTGCACGCCATCAGCGCCAGCTGGAGCAGTGGTCATTGGCGGAACTGCAGGTAGGCCCAGGAAGTGGCATTCAGTGATGGACTCTGCCATTCCGATACATCCAGGATGTGACTGGGGCCAGGCTTGATACAAACACAGAGGTAGGTAATTCAAGCTTCGAGCCTGCTCCACCATTCAATCAGATCATGACTGATCCCTCCCTGGTCTCAAATCCACCTCCTTACTTGTTCCTCATGTCTCTTTAACCAGTCTTCTTAATCAGAAATATTTCTATTTCCTTCTTGAAACCATTCAATGATTCAGACTCCACCATGCTATGAGGCAGCAAGTTCTACAAATTCACCACCCTCTGCGAGAAGTAGTTCCTCCTCATCTCAGTGTTAAATCTACCACCTCTCAACCTGTATCTGTGACCTCTTGTTCCAGATTGCCCCATAAGAGGAAACATTTGATCTACATTTACTTTATCAATCCCATTTAAAATTTTATACACCACGATCAGATTCCCTCTCATCCTTCTAAACTCCAGCGAGTACAAGCCCAAACTGTTTAATCTCTCCTCGTTATGTCAATCCTCTCATCCCCGGAATCCAGCTAGTGAACCTCCTCTGAACTACCTGCAATACCACCAGATCCTTCCTCAAATAAGGAGACCAAAACTGGGCATAATGCTCGAGTTGTGGTCTCACCAACACCCTATACAATTGCAACAACAGTCTACTTGCAACAACAGTCTACTTTCGTACTCCAGTCCTTCTGCAATAAATGCCAACATCCCATTTGCCTTTTTTATTACTTGCTGCACCTGCCTCAATTTCTGTGATTCATGAACACAGACACCCAGATCCCTCTGCCCAGGTTCATTGTGAATCTGCTTTCCATTTCGGTAATAATTTGCCTTTCTATTTGTTCTGCCAAAATGGTTAACATCACACTTATCTACATTAAACTCCATCTGTTAAATTTTGTCCCATTCTCCTAGCCCATCTATGTCCATCTGTAAAATCTTTATATCTTCTTCACTGCCAGCTTTCACACCTATTTTAGTATCATCTGCTATTTTTGCAATGCTACTCTCTGTCAGTCAGCCAATCCTCAATCCAATCCAGCACTCTACTCCCAATCCCTTGCGATCTCACCGTCTAGATCAGTCTTTTATGCGGCACCTTGTCAAATGCCTTCTGAAAGTCTAGATATACCACATCCACAGCTTCCCCACTATCTACCTTGCTGGTTATGGCTCAAAGAATGCAAGAAAGTTTGTACAATACAATAAAACAAAAGCAAAATGCTGCAGAAGCTGGATTCTGAATCTATAAGAGAAAGTGCAGGTCTGACAGCATCTGTGGGAGAAAAACGGAGGGAGGGATTTTCCACCTCCTCACCTCTTGCCCATCCTGCGCCCCCCCTCACCTGTGACATGTTTCCCGGTGGCAGAAGGAGGAAAATCCCGCCCAGTGTTAATGTTTCAGGTTTGTGCCCTTTCATCAGAGGGGAGGATGGGAGAAGGAATAAGTCTATGAGAAAGTGGAGAGCAGGAGAGATTAAAGCACAGAAGATTCCAGATTTTACAGTCATGTGGTGTGATAATGGGAGTGGACAAATTGGACAGCCCTTCCAAAGCCCTTCCACAGGCATAATGGGCCAAAGGGCGTCCTTTGAGCTCTATGATTCTGTGAAAATTTGTACTGCAGTCTATCTGTGTTATGATCAGTATTACCCATCTGCTCACCCTGTTTAAAGCAGCCGCCTATCATGGTGGACCAGCAGAACGCTGAATGCAGTAAAACTGGATTTACATCGTGGTTTACTAGCCTGACACTGACACCAGTCCCACTGGTGATGTAGTCCTGGGGCATTGGGTAAAGTCATGGTGTTCTCATCTCAGGGAGGTGAATCCTGCCAATCATTGAGATGTCAGTTCCTGTCAGAGGGGATTGGGACTGGAATGCCGCCTGTCCCTTGTTCTCACTCTGGGGCCTGGTCTGTCCAGTCCAGATTGAGGAGGGGAGGGAGAGTAAAGGTTTTGTATCTGTAATGGGCATTGAGTGATGCTGTGTATTGTCTCCTAGCACGTTCATCCCAAGACCATAGCTGGCAATGCCCATGTGAGTGGGCTCAGAGGGGAGTGTGTGTTAACTCCCTCAACCTAACAAACACAGGGAACAATGTAACCGTGGTAACTGTTTACCACTGGACTAATGTCTGGGGTTGTTTTCCCAACAGGCAGTTGGGGATTTCTATTTAAATGCAAACCATGATCCTATTGCCCCCTTCAATCTCTCTTCACCGTCTTTCCCTCTCTTTCCCTCTCCCCTTTGACTCCCCTTCTCTCTTTCCATCTCTCATTTCCTCACTTTTTTCCTGTCTCCTTTCCTGCCTCCCTCCCTCCTAATGTTTCTCTCCTTCCATCTCTCCTTTTCTCACTCTCTCTTTCTGTCTCTCTCAGCTCCGTCCTTCCACACTTTTACCGTCCCGCAGTGCAGGCCATGTAAAGGTCTGTTGACCTCGGGCAGGGATTTTCCAGTTTTGGGGCGAGCGCGGTGGGAAAGTCCCGTCCTGCGCCTCCATTTCTCTATCTTTCCCCCATCAGTTTCTGTCTCTCCTCGCTCCCTCTCCTTCCTCTCTAACCCTTTCTCTATTTCCCTCTCTGCATTCCCTCCCCTGCCCCTCATCTCCTCTCTCTGTAGTGTGTAGCACATCTCCATTACAATGAAAGAAGACAGCCTGCATGTTATCTTCCGCCTAATTAAGTTTTGTAAATGCCTTTTAAAAGACAATTATAAAAAAATCTGCATTATTTGAAAGCAGCAGGTGTCCTTTTTTTGAGTAATATGTAAACTCTACGGTGGAAGCGATGGAAATATTTCTGACTGTACGAAGTTCTCAGTTGTGATGTGTGATAACTTATTAACTAAACAATAATTATAGGTCATTTAAAATTGGATGTTTATAATGTATTCTGTGCTTAAAGAGAATCAAACAAATGAACAGTAAGGGTTCACTGTCGACTCCAGAATCTGATAACATTATTATTAGGATTAAGGATATTCTCGTCTCTTGTGCTGTCTTGTTACCCAATGTCAGCGTGGTTTAACTGCTGTGCCCAATGTGTCACAGAGTCACACAAAGCAGGAAAATCCCGCTCACAGTCTCAGTAACCCTTCCTATCCTGAGTCAGCTAATCTGAAGGGGGAACATTCCCAATACCACCCTTCTCTTTGGGAATTCTCCGAGACCAGAAATTCCACAACCTCGGTACAATATTTGACCTCCACATGGACTTTTGATTTGAATTTTTGTTTTGATTTATTATTGTCACGTGTATTGGTATACAGTGAAAAGTATCAGTTCTTGCACGCAATACAGACAAAGCATACCACTCATAGAGAAGGAAAGGAGAGAATACAGAATGTAGTGTCACTGTCATAGCTCGGGTGTAGAAAAAGATCAACTTAATGCCATTCAAAAGTTTTTTTCTATTATTTTGTTTTTATTTTTATTTTATGAAAGGTTTTTATTTCCATTCATTCTCAGAACGTGGGCATCATTCACAAGACCAGCATTTGGTGCCCATCCCAAATTGCCCTTGATCTTGTTCAGCCAGTTGCGAGGCAGTTAAGATCGATTGTGACCATTTCCATCCCTCTGTTGATAATATTTGGAGAGGAAACTGATGGGGTGGTAATTGGTTGAGTTGGATTAGTCCTGTTTCTTGTGTAAAGGACGTGGAATCATAGAATCCCAACAGTGCAGAAGGAGACCATTCAGCCCATCGAGTCTGCACCAACCACAATCCTACCCAGCCCTTATCCCCATAACCCTACCGATTTACTCTGGCACTAAGGGCCAAATTAACATGGCCAATCAACCTAACCTGCACATCTTTGGACTGTGGGAGGAAACCGGAGCACCCAGAGGAAACCCACGCATACACGGGGAGAATGTGCAAACTCCATACAGACAGTGACCCAAGCTGGGAATCAAACCCAGGTCTCTGGCTCTGTGAGGCCGCAGTGCTGACCACTGTGCCACCATGCCGCCATACCTGGGCAGTTTACCACATTGTCGGGTAGGTGCCAGTGGGACTAATGTGGGACTAACTGAATACAGTACTGCCCACGCAGTGATAAAAGAAAACATGTCACCCCCACCCAGAGTCAGTCTAGTGTTGGGCCAAGACCAAGACATCTCCAAACTAAAGATGATTCACAAGGCTAAGACTGCAATATCAAGAGGGGATGCAGCCATGCTTCTTGGGCGAGGTCAAAGATTCTGAATTTCCAAATTGGAATGTGGACATTTCAGTTAAAGGCCATCTCACATACTTTATATTGGACACGGAGGTCAGTGATGAAGAGCCGTGGCTATGAGACCTCTGGCTTTGAACAACAGACTCATCTCACTATGGCCCTGGAGGGATCCATCTCCCAGTCATCCCCCTGATTCTGGAACCAGGAAGGCATGGCTACTTCGACATCCTTGAGCTGATGTACATCCTCCCTAACCAGTCTCTTTCTCTCGTGCTGAGATATCTGTGTATCCCTGAATCTCCTTAAAATGGCAGAAGATGTCAAAACAGCCACTGTTGTAAATTATACAGACATGAAAGGTCACAAGAGCTCAACCGTAGAGAATATCTTGGCTGGGACTGCAGCTCTGAACTGTCTCCTCTCTTTGCAGAACAGATTTGTCCAGTTTATTTACAGACCATTGGTCAGATCAGCCAACCACTCATGGTTACCATGACACCTCCAATGGAGGATAGACAAGAGAGCAACCAATAACCAGGCGAGCCTCAATCTCCGGCTCTGGTCACTGTTGATGAGCAAACATTGCAAATCTCTGCCAACGTGTCAGTGCCGTGGATGGTGCTGGAAGCAAGTAGCAGCTGTCCATTGCCAGCAGAACAGTGCACTGGCAAACACAAAGGTGAGCTTACTGACAGATTCCACCCTCATAGCAGGAAAGGCCAACTGCCATCGCCGAGAGCATCGCACAATGAAAGGAGAAGAGGAAAGAGCGACGTGGAGATGAACTCAATGGCTTTCCACCCCGGAGAAAATGGGATGGAGCAACAAGGGAAGTTCAATGCCAAGGAAGAGAATTGGCTGCCACAAATTGGCTGCCATGTTCCCCACATTATACTACACGTCAAAACAAAAGCCTCATTGTCTGTGAAGCACTTTGAAAGTTGCAAAGCAATGTATAATCAGCGTGGCGATTGAATTCTCCTGTCAGTTAACCTTTCACTAACCTTTCACCCCTTGCTCCTGATTTCTAATTGGGTGAAGACGATTCAGATCACAATGGACGGTGAAGATTCAATATGATGGAAATTTGATATGGTTTCAGGGCCTCGGGCTGCCCGGATTCCACGGTTCCATGTCCTGGTCGACAGTCCAGAGCAAAACTCTAGTTTGACATATTGACAAGGATTGGAGTGAGGCACTCACTGAATGTTAAAATGGCGGCACGGGCTTGTAGGGCCGAAGGGCCTGTTTCCTGTGCTGTGTTGTTCTATTTCACCGCTTCAGGGAGGAGGAGATGGTGTGATGATCCTTCCCCGAGGCAATGGACAGAGTGGTGCAGAGTCCAGGGCAGAGAGAATTGAACACTCTGCGATGGATTGAAGTTTTCTCATTCCTTCTTTTTGAAATGATTTGTCAGTTTATTGTAAATCAGAGCAGCTGATTCACCAGTTGAGTGAAGGAGAGTGAAAAGTCAGCTTTCATCGTTATGTAGTCTTCAGAATTACATTGAGGACAGGGTTCAAACTTCAGTGTTTATCTGCTGAGGTATTTGCATCTCAGTGAACATTTACACCTGTCTTATATCCATCAAATAACAGGCAGATTGATACACATGGGGACAATATCCAGAACAAGTTGCTTCTCATAAACTGTGACTCATACACCAATCTTTACAATATTAACATCAAGTGATTGATGTTTGGAAAGGTTTTCTTTAGATAGCTCAGGTTGAAACAATAAACCAGACCTGAACACTCTAGAAGTGAATAACCCAGGACACAGAGCAAAGAATAGTACAGGACAGGGACAGCTCCTTAGGCCCTCCAAGCCGTACTGAGTCAAATCTCAAACAATGACGAGACAGACTACAGAAATGAGATGGAGAATTTGGTGAACTGGTGCGGCAACAATAATCTCTCCCCCAATGTCAACAAAATGAAGGAGATTGTCATCAACTTTAAGAGAACATGTCCCTGTCTACATCAACAAGGATAAAGTAGAAAGGGTCGAGAGCTTCAGGTATTTAGGTGTCCAGATCACCAACAACCTTTCCTGGTCCCTCCATGCTGACACTATAGTTAAGAAAGCTTACCAATGCCTCAACTTCCTCAGAGACTAAGGAAATTTGGCATGTCAGCTGTGACTCTCACCAACTTTTACAGATGTGTCACAGAAAGCATTCTTTCTGGTTGTATCACAGTTTGGTATGGGCTCCTGCTCTGCCCAAGACCACAAGAAACTAGAAAAGGTCACGACTGCAGCACAAACCATCACACAAACCAGCCTCCAATCCATTGACTCTGTCTATACTTCCCGCTGCCTCAGCAAAGCAGCCAACATAATTAAGGACCCCACACACCCCAGACATTCTCTCTTCCATCTTCTCCCGTCGGGAAAAAGATACAAAAGTCTGAGGTCACGTACCAACCAACTCAAGAACAGCTTCTTCCCTGCTGCTGTCAGACTTTTGAATGGACTTACCTTGTATTAAGTTGATCTTTCTCTACACCCTAGCTATGACTGTAACACTACATTCTGCACTCTCTCATTTCCTTCTCTATGAACAGTATGCTTTGTCTGTATAGCACGCGAGAAACAATACTTTTCACTGTATACTAATACATGTGACAATAATAAATCAAATCAATTCAAATCAAACCAAGCCTGTGTCGATCACGTTGTCCTATCTGGACCAACTGCTTGTCTCCCTCTATTCCCCGCCTGTCTGTGTGTCTATCCAGATATGTCTTAAATGTGGCTAACATAACTACCTCAACCACCTCACCTGGCAGTACATTCCAGGCCCCCACCACCCTCTGTTTAAAAAAATGTCCCCCGCACATCTCCACTGAACCTTTCCCCTGTTAGAAGCAGGGAGGTTGTTTCCACTGGTGGGTGAAACTAGAACTAGGGGACGTGACCTCAAAATAAGGGGGAGCAGATTTAGGACTGAGTTGAGGAGGAACTTCTTCACACAAAGGGTTGTGAATCTGTGGAATTCCCTGCCCAGTGAAACAGTTGAGACTACCTCATTGAATGTTTTTAAGGCAAGGATAGATACATTTTTGAACAGTAAAGGAATTAAGGGTTCTGGTGAGTGGGCGGGTAAGTGGAGCTGAGTCCATAAAAAAATCAGCCGTGATCTTATTGAATGGCAGAGCAGGCTCGAGGGGCCAGAGGGCCTACTCCTGCTCTTAGTTCTTATGTTCTTACCTTGAACTTGTGCCCCTTGTAATTGTCATTTCTGTCCTGGGAGAAAGCTTCCAACTGTTCACCCTACCTATACCCCTCATAATTTTATAAACTTCTATCAGGTCGCCCCTCAGCTTTTGTCTTTCCAGGGAGAGCCATCCAATTTTATTCAGTCTCTTCTCATAGCTAATACCCTCTATACCAGGGCACTGGGGAGAGTTACAGAACACAGAGACCTAGAGGTACATGTTCATAACTCCTTGAAAGTGGATTCACAGGTGGACAGAGTGGTGAAGAAGGCATTCAGCATGCTTGGTTTCATCCGTCAGAACATTGAATACAGGAGTGGAATGTCCTGTTGAAGTTGTACAAGACATTGGTAAGGCTACACTTGGTAAAACATTTCTGTACTCCCTCCAAAACCACCACATTCTCTGGTACTATGGTGACCAGAATTGCACACAGTATTCCAAATGTGACCTTACCAATGTCTTATACAACTTCAACAGGACATCCCAACGCCAGTATTCAATGTTCTGACCAATGAAACCAAGCATGCTGAATGTCTTCTTCACCACTCTGTCCACCTGTGACTCCACTTTCAAGGAGCTATGAACATACACCCCTAGATCTCTTTGTTGTAACTCTCCCCAGTGCCATACCATTAACTGAGTAAGTCCTGCCCTGGCTCAATGTACCAATAGGCATCACCTTGCATTAATCTAAATTAAACTCCATCTGCCATTCGTCAGCCCACTGGCCCAATTGATCAAGATCCTATTGCAATTGGAGATAACTTTCTTCACTGTCCACTATGCCACCAATCTTGCTGTCATCTGCAAACTTACTAACCATGCCTCCTACATTCTCACCCAAATCATTAATATCATTAATACTCTTTCTTTTCCACATGTGTTGTCATTTTTAAGGAACTGTACTCCCAGTTTTCTCTGTGTTTCAATGCTCCTGATTGTTCCACCATTTATTTTATAGTTCCCACTTGAACTGGATCTACCAAAATACATCACCTCACATTTGTCTGGATTAAATTCCATCTGTCATCTCCCTGCCCAATTTTCCAGCCTATCTATATCTTGTAGTATCCTCTGACAATCTTCATCACTATCCGCAACTCCAACAATCTTGGTATCATCTGCAAACTTGCTAATCAGACCAGTTATGGCATGGTGGCACAGTGGTTGGCACTGCTGCCTCTCAGTGCCAGGGACCCAGTTTCAATTCCTGGTGTTGAGTCACTGGCTGTGTGGAGTTTGCACATTCTGCCCATGTCTGTGTGGGTTTCCTCCAGGTGCTCCAGTTTCTCTCCATTGTCCAAAAGACATTCACGTTAGGAGAACTGGCCATACTAAATTCTCCCTCAGTGTACCTGAACAGGTGCTGGAGTATGGCGACTAGGGGATTTTCACAGTAACTTCATTGTGGAATTAATGCAAGCCTACTTGTGAGTAATAAATAAACTTTACATTTTCTTCCAAGTTATTTACATGTATTACAAACAACAGAGGTCCCAGCGCTGATCCCTGTGGAACACCACAAGTTACAGACCTCCATTCAGAAAAATACTCTTCCATCACTTCTCTCTGTCTTCTATGGCCAAGCCAGTTCTGAATCCATCCAAAGTTTACCCTTGAGCCCATGTGTTTTAACCTTTTGTACCAACCTACCATGAAGTACCTTGTCAAATGCTTTACTAAAGTCCATGTAGACAACATCCATGGCCTTTCCCTCATCAATTATTTTTGTCACTTCTGCAAAAAACTCAATCAAATTAGTAAGGCATGCCCTCCCTCGTGCTAAACCATGTTGTCTGTTGCTAATAAGACTGTTCAATTCCAACTGTGTATAGATCCTATCCACTAAGAATCTTCTCCAACAGTTTCACTATCACTGACATCAGCTCACTGGCCAATAATTACTCTGGTTATCCTTGCTACCTTTCTTAAATAACAGCACAACATTGATTATCCTCCAACCCTCTGGGATCTCACCTGTGGCCAATGAGGAAACAAAGATTTCCGTTAGAAGCCCAGCAATTTCATCCCTTGTCCCCCTCAGTAATCTGGGATAGATGTCATCTGGCCCTGGGGATTTGTCTACATTAGTGTTTTTTAATACACTTAACACTTCCTACCTCGTAATGGTGACTCGCTCTAGAAGGTTTACACACCCTTCCAAGACACCATCAATCAACGTGTCCATTTCCTTTGTGAATACCAATGCAAAGTATTCATTAAGGACCTCGCCCACTTCCTACGCATTCAATGTATAATTTCCCTCCTTTGTTTTTGAGTGGGCCAATTCTTTCTCTAGCTACCTTCTCGTTCTGAACATATGTATAAAATGCCTTGGGATTCTCCTTAATCCTGCCTGTCAAGAATATTTTGGGACCCCTTTTTACCATCCTAACTCCCTGTTTGAGCTCTTTTCTACTTCCCCTGTATTCTTCAAGTGCTTCATCTGTCTTTAGTTGCCTGGATCTCATGTATGCGTCGTTTTTCTTTGACTAGACTCACAATTTCCCTAGTTATCCACAATTTCCGAATTCTGCCTTTCCTGTCCTTCCTTTTCACAGGTGCATGCCTGCCCTGCACTCCAATCAACTGCTCCTTAAAAGACTCCCACATGCCAAACATGGATTTACCCTCAAACAGCCAAACAATTCCTGCCTAATCCGGTTGTAACTAGCCTTCCCCCAATTTAGCATCTGAACCCGAGGACAACACTTGTCCTTTCACAGCCTACTCCAGGAGTGAATAATGAGTGAATACACCAGGAGTGAGTAATCCAGGAGCGGCTAATCCAGGACCAAATCCTGATATATTCCAGGATTGAATACTCCAGGAGTGGGGGTACTTGGGCAGTACGGCCAATGTTCCATACCAGAGGTGTGAGTGTCAGGTCTGTGCTGTTCTCATTACACACAAAACTAGGAGCCACTATTGAAAATCTGACTCCCTGTACCTGCCGTCAGTCCAGTTTGTACTCATGTGGCCGACACAAGGGTTAATCTGATCAGGATTTATTGCTCACGGCATTGCAATTGGGATGTGGAGGCTAATTGCATATTTTAGGATGGTGCCAGCAATCTCCTTCTGTTAGAGCTATATATATACACCTGTTTTGACAGTGTAAGTGACAACACATCGAGACAGTCTGACAATCTAGTGCTGGTTATTAAAATGAAATTCCTGATCTATTATATTCCCGATATAAAAAGTACCAGACTCTATTTTGGCGGTTGGCATTTCTTCCAATTACCGTTGATGGGGAGAAGATTGACGTTGAGGTTGGTTCATCAAGTTGCCTCATATTCCTTGGCTCCATTATATCATCAGTATTTACAGTTTGGAGGCGAAAGAGAGGGAGTGATTTCGGACAGCAGATTGGGAGCTAGTGGGTAAATGCTTGGCTGTACGAGAACAGGTTGCACTCCGTATCCTGCGGCGAGTTAGTTGATCTCAACAACTGAGATGTTAAGTGCTCAGCCATTGACTTTGTTCCAGGGCAGCCATTGCTATAGATCTGGACACTTGGGCAATTAGGTACTGTGACAGACCAGGAAGGTTGAGTTGAAGTAGAACATCTTATGGGATGGCAGAGTAGGCTGAAGGGACCCATTAGCCCATCCTGCTCCTAATTTGTATGTTAGAACGTCGAACGGTACAGCACAGGAGCAGGCCCTTCGGCCCACGATTTGTGCTGCACACGAGACTATATTAAACTAATCTCTTCTGTGTGCCCTTAGTCCATAGTCTTGCATATTCATATGCTTATCTAAAAGCCCCTGACAGATCTGTACATAGTATCCCAGGTATGTTACAATATAATAGAGTGTTTTGCAGCCAGCAGTAATACAATCCTACAGTGCAGGAGCAGGCCAGGCAGCCTAGTCTGCACCAACTCTCTGACAACACATTTCGTCTGTGATCACGTACCAGCCGATGCAAGAACAGCTTCTTCCCCGCTGCTGTCAGACTTTTGAATGGACCTATCTTGCATTAAATTGATCTGTATCTACACACTAGCTATGACTGTAACACTACATTTTGCATTCTCTCCTTTCCTTCTCTATGAATGGTATGCTTTGTTTGTATAGCGCACAAGAAACAATACTTTTCACTGTATACTAATACATGTGACAATAATAAATCAAATCATTTTACCCAGGTCCTGTTCAGTAACCTCTTGTATTTACCCTGCTAATCCCCCTACACATATTGGCAAACTAAGGGGTAATTTAGCATGGTCAATCCACCCAACCTGCACATCTTTAGACTGTGGGAGGAAACCGGAGCACCCGGAGGGAACCCCATGCAGAAACAGGGAGAATGTGCAAACTCCACACAGACAGTGACCCACATTGGTCCCTGGAACTGTGAGACTGCAATGCCAACCATTGTGCCAACGTGCAGTCTCTTCCTTTGAGAATGTATTGACGCTACTCCAACCCAACACAATAATATTGTTTTTAACTGGGCTAATCATCCTGGAGCAGAAAGAGAAGGCGGTGCACAGTAAATATCAATGTGACTGATTGGAGATTACCCCAGTCAGAAGGGTGTGGAAAATAAAGCTCAGCTCTGAGGTCCCTCCCATTTCCCAATACTTAAAACACACTTGGAGATCTGTCTGAGGAGTTGTGGAGGGAGCTGGAAAGTGGGATTAGACCGGACCAATCTCTTTTAGCTGGTACAGATGTGACGGGCAGAATGGCCTCCTTCTGCGTAATAAATACTCTATGGGCGGGATTTTCCCACCTTTCCCACTGACCGGATCTCTCAGTCCAGTTGAAGGTGCTCCCCCCGTGGTGGATTACCCAGTGGCAGGGTGGGCGAGCCGCACAAAGCACCGTAGACTTCGACGGGACTGGAAAATCATGCAGGGAGTCAATGGGGAGCCTCCTCTGCCACCGTCAAACACAAAGGGGGCTGGGCTGGAGAATCCGGGTGTATGTTTTAATAAAATCTTACCTCACGCTCCCTCCATCCTCGCTGTGTTTGTATGATTGGGAGGCACTTCTTGTTCAGTTGGACAAGCCAACTGATGCAATGCTGGAAAACACATGAGAGGGCTGGGCTGGAAAATCCAGGCGTATGTTTCTATAAGATGTTCCCTAATGCTCCCTCCATCCTCGATGTATGATTGAGAGGCGCTTGTTGTTCAGTTGGACAAACTGACCATTGAATGACGCAATGTTGGAGACCAACTGGGCTTAATATCAAATTCTGCTGAGCTGTCCCTCTTGTGCTCTGTTTCTCGGCTAAACTCCTTGCTGAGTTATTGTTCTGAGACCTCTTTCCAATATCTCATTCAAAGTCAGGAACAAGACAGAAACAATTGAGTTTACCCTGGAGTCCCTTTCAATCTTCAACCCCTACATGCTTCTAACTGGACGGTTTCATCACATGAGCTCAGGTGTTGGACCACTCCTGCCACTGATAGACTCGAGATGTCCACCCTCATGACACTAACCTTCACACTGTCACTCAGAAGAAAGAACAGACCCTTCTATAACCTCGATGAATGATTCTGAGCCGTCAGTCAGACTGACAGCCACATGTCTTGACAACCACTGAACAAAAGAAAGTTATTTTATAACATCACAGTTTTCTCATTGCCATCTGTGTTTATTGCTCCCTCAGTTTGCTGCATTTATTTAATCTTTCGGTCCTGTGGACTCCAGGGGAAACCCCGTTGTTTCTGACTTATTCTTGACTTTGAATGAGATATTGGAAAGAGGTCTCAGAACAATAACTCAGCAAGGACTTTAGCCGAGAAACAGAGCACGAGAGGCACAGCTCAGCAGAATTTGATATTAAGTCCAGCTGGTCCTCAACATTTTGTCATTCAATGCTCGGTTCGTCCAACAGAACAATAAGCGCCTCTCAATCATACATCGAGGATGGAGGGAGTAGTTTGGAGGGGATCTGAAGATGGTAGTGTTCCCCAGTATCTGCTGCCCTTGTCTGTCTCATATCCAAATGGTCTATGGAATAATGGTAGGTTTAGATAACAAACTACAAAGGGTCATGAACGTAGCCCAATCCATCACTCAAACCAGCCTCCCATCCATTGACTCTGTCTACACTTCCCGCTGCCTCGGCAAAGCAGCCAGCATAATTAAGGACCCCACGCACCCCAGACATTCTCTCTTCCACCTTCTTCCATCGGGAATAAGATACAAAAGTCTGGGGTCACATATTAACCGACTCAAGAACCGCTTCTTCCCTGCTGCCATCAGACTTTTGAATGGACCTACCTTGCATTATGTTGATCTTTCTCTACACCCTAGATATGACTGTAACACTACATTCTGTACCCTCTCCTTCTCTATGAACGGTATGTTTTATCTGTACAGTGCGCAAGAAACAAAACTATGCTAATACATGTGACAATAATAAATCAAATCAAAATATTTTCAATTAGCTAATGGTACAAGAGCCAAGGTTTTAAAGTTTATTTATTAGTGTCATTAGTAGGCTTACATTAACACTGCAATGAAGTTAATGTGAAAATATCCTAGTCACCATATTCCAGCACCTGTTTGGGTACACTGAGAGAGAATTTAGAATGGCCAATGCACATCTTTCAGACTGTGGGAGGAAAGCAGAGCACCCAGAGGAAACCCATGCAGACACGAGGAGAATGTGCAGACTCTGCACTGACAGTGGCCTAAGGCAGAAATCGAACCCAGGCCTCTGGCACTGTGAGATAGCAGTGCTAACCACTGTGCTAAGCAGGGGCACAGATGTAAGGTTTTGGACAAGAGATGTGGGGGGGGAATTAAGGAAGAATTTTTTGAATGTAGCGAGTTGGAATAAACAGGTACTGTGTGCTCATGAGAGTGCTGGAAGCAGAAACAATTATTTCAAAAGAGAATTGAATGGGCTTTCGAGGATCTTACACTTGCTGATCTATGGGGATTGAATGAGGAAATGACTGAACTGAACTACAGAGAGCTGGCATGGATTCGATGGGCCAAATTGCCTCCTCTTTTGCCATTCTGACTCTTAAGACCTGACATCGTTTCAAAGACACTTCCCTCTTGGCATTTTATTCACAGATAAATAAACTGTAATCACTTGAGCCGTTTATTTTGCATGCTTTAATCCTTTAACACCCAGAAACATGCTGGTGTTGAAGTCTGATTGGTGATCGAGTGCAGTTGCCGAAAGCTTTAGCTTACCAGCACGTGAATATCTGTCATGTCTCCATCATAATACTTCCCTTCGAGTGGAGCTGAATCCTGATCGGTTTAAGTGCAAAATGATAGACCTGTAGCCTGGTGTTCTGTGAAGACTGTAATCTGTAAATTCTGTCCAATCTTTCAGTGCTAACTGGGGCTTGGAGAAACAGAAAGCTTTAATATAAACACACCACTCAACAACTTCTTACTAAGGGCGATTAGCTGGAAATCCTTTGAAGACCGTAATGTTATGTAATCTGTCTCAATAGGAAATGCCAGATTTCATTCACTTCATAATAGATTGTGCAGGAAGGGTTAAGTCCCCTGAGTCTATACAATAGATATGAACGGGAATAAGTAGACCTGTTGGATTTCTATATCATCAATCTGATTTATTATTGTCACATGTATTAGTATACAGTGAAAAGTATTGTTTCTTGCACGCTATACAGACAAAGCATATCGTACATAGAGAAGGAAAGGAGAGAATGCAGAATGTAGTGTTACAGTCATAGCCAGGGTGTAGAGAAAGATCAACTTAATGCGAGATAGGTCCATTCAAAAGTCTGAGAGCAGCAGGGAAGAAGCTGTTCTTGCATCGGTTGGTACGTGACCTTAGACTTTCGCATCTTTTTTTCTGCCAGGAGAAGGTGAAAAAGAGAATGTCCGGGGCCCGTGGGGCACTTGATTATGCTGGCTGCTTTTCCAAGACAGCAGGAAGGCAGAGTCAATGGATGGGAGGTTGGTTTGCATCATGGGTTGGGCTACATTCATGACTCTTGGTAGTTTGTTGCAGTCTTGGACAGAGCAGGAGCCCATACCAAGCTGTGATACAACCAGAAAGAATGCTTTCTATGGTGCATCTGTAAAAGTTGGTGAGAGTCGTAGCTGACATGCCAAATTTCCTTAGTCTTCTGAGAAAGTAGAGGCATTGATGGGCTTCCTTAACTATAGTGTTGGCATAGAGAGACCAGGACAGGTTGTTGGTAATTTGGATACCGAAAATGTGAAGCTCTGGACCATTTCTACTTCATCCCCATTGATGTAGACAGAGGCATGTTCTCTTTTACGCTTTCTGAAGTCGATGAAAATCTCCTTCATTTTGTTGACACTGAGGGAGAGATTATTGTTGCCACACTAGTTCATCAGATTCCCTACCTTATTCCTGTACTCTGTCTCATCATTGTTTGAGATCAAATAGAGTTGGAGGGGAATTTGGCCACACAGTCATAGGTGTATAAGGAGTATAGTAGGGGATTGAGAACACAGCCTTGTGGGGCACCGGTGTGGAGCATGATCGTGGAGGAGGTGTTGTTGCCGATCCTTACTGACTGCGGTTTGCGGGTTAGGAATTCTCAGATCCAGTCGCAGGGAGAGGAGCCAAACCACAGGCCATGGAGTTTGGAGATGAGTTTCATGGGAATAATAGTGTTGAAAGCTGTAGTCAATAAATAAGAGTCTGACATAGATGTCCTTATTATCTAGGTGTTCCAGGATTGAGTGCAGGGCCAGGGAGATGGTGTCTGCTGTGGACCTATTGCGGCAGTAGGCAAACTGTAATGGATCCAGGTAATCCGGGAAGCTGGAATTAATTCGTGCCATGACTAGCCTTTTGAAGCACTTCATAATCATGGGTGTCAGAGCCACCGGCCGATAGGCATTAAGGCTCGCTGCTTGGTTCTTCTTAGGTACCAGGATGATGATCGTCTTATTGAAGCAGATAGAGACCTCAGATTGTTGTAAAGAGAGGTTGAAGATGTCTGTGATACTCCTGCCAGCTGATCCACACAGGATCTGAGTGCTTGTCCAGGTACCCAATCTGGGCCAGCCGCTTTCCAAGGGTTGACTTTCGAGAAGGCTGATCTGACGTCTGTGATGGTGACCTCGGATACCAGTTTGGCTGAAGCTTCTGGGATGGAGGGCGTGCTCTTACTGATCTCTTGCTCAGAATGGGCATAGAATCATAGAATGCATTGAGCTCATTGGAGAGGGAGACCTTGCCATAATCAGTGCGCGAGTGTGTGGCTAGCCTGGGATTGTAGTTTGGTCCAGTATTTGGCATCTTTGATGGATCTCCATAGGAGTTAATGGGAAGGGAATTTGACAAATGGAAATCTATGCACGAGGAAAGGGGTTTGTCCAATGGAATTCTGTGCAATAGGAGTCAAGAGGAAGTGATTTGATCCATAAGGAATTGTTTATCTTGTTAATGAGTTACAAACAGGCACTGATCATTTTATGAAATTATTGTCGATTGGGATTTTGTCGAATGGGAATGAATGGATGCGGTTAGTCTATTAAGGTTTTGTTTTGCAAAGAATATACTTTATTTGTAAAGTATCTGAAAGATCATCACAAACATTTCAAAATGGCCATCGCATTATTCAGATTTTCTATATAGATCATATTACCCTCGGAGGCACTTCAATGCAGTCAAAGAAACATCACAGACATTCCGATATGATTGTTACAAAAGATACAAAGGAATTTAAGTTGCCTACGTTGATCAAGTAGCGCTCTGAGTTCCTTCAATACAATTCTGATACATGTATATAGATCCCTATGATACATGTATCATAGATCCCTACAGTACCAAAGAAGGCCATTTGGCCCATTGAGTCTGTACAAATAACAATCCCACCCAGGCCCTATTCCCATTTACCCTGCTAATCCCCCTGACACGAAGGAGCAATTAGTCAACCTGACCTGCACATCTTTGGACTGTGGGAAGAAACCAGAGCACCTGGATGAAACCCACGGAGATACGGGGAGAACATGCAAACTCCACTGTCACTCGAGAGTGATAGACAGTCACTCGAGGCCGGAATTGAACCTGGGTACCTGGTGCTGTGAGGTGGCAGTGCTAACCACTGTGCCACCATGCCATCCATAAATGTGAGTCATGCAGCCCAGGAGGGTTCTATACAATTCCTCTCCCATCCACTCATCGTGGCAACCTATCTCCATTGCGCCTCATCTGCGGTTACTCAAGCTTTAGTGCGTCCCTCAGGGTGTAGTCCTGGGCTTTGGAATGTGCCAGTCTATCACACTTGGTCGGGGCCAGCTCCCCGCACTGGAAGACTAACAGGTTTCGGGCGGACCAAAGAGCATCATTCACCCAGTTGGTGATCCTCCAGCAGCAGCTGGTGTTTCTCTGGGAGCAGCCCGTACAGCACTGACTGTTAACAGTTGTCTGCTTGAACGATTGAAGTGGGACTGTGTTGCCATCAATTTGGTGTTAGAATCGGAGAATATGAGTAACCTGGGTACACATTCAAATAACACATGAAAATACTGCTTCAGGGAAGGGTATCGCTACTTTTCAAAGAGGCACAGGAGGGATAAGAAAGAGCAAAACTAATTTTGAAACTGGTTAGGTCAGACTAAGTACCACATCTATTCTGGAAATTACACTGCTTTGCGCTGAATTAAACTGATCGGTGCTCACTAATAGTATCTGCAGTGCAGTCCCATACCACCTGCTAGCCCTTTAATCAACAAGCATCTGTTTCCTCATCTCATTTACACGGGGAACAAGCTGCTTTTAGATTAGCTTTGTGTTTGGTAAGCAATTTTCCTGCATCATTTCACATCAGTTTGTTCACCAGTTAAACCTTTCGCCATCTCCTCTTTTTAACGAGCCTTGGGCTAGACTAACAACGCTCTTGCAACCCAGCCCCGCCCGTCAACCAATGACACTGTGCAAGATTTTACAGCATCGCCCGATCCGAGCCTGGAAAATCCCACCCAAGGTCAACGGACTTTCCCATTGTCCACCCTGTGAGGATTTTAATCAGGCCATTGAGGTTGGCCTATTGGAATACGATCTCCCTGATTAAGGGGCCACCCGGTTCGGAAGGGGGCAGGGAAGGCGGAGGACCTTCTTGTGAACCTGCTCCTGGGCCTGGCAAGGCGTGCCATCTACAGGTCCCGGCAGCGGGCGATCGAGGGAGGTCATCCAGCCTGACTGTCTGCCTCTCTACCACAGGGGCTATATTCGTAACACTGTCCGAAGGCAACATTGATGCCTTCCGTGTTCGCTGGGCACCGCAGGGACTGGGGTGTATTATTGACTCCTTTATTCACATGTTAATTTGATGTTTTAAGTTTCCTTTCCACTTTGTCTTTTTTTTCGGGCCGTTCCCCTCCTTTTAGGGAACTGCCCCTCTTTGAGTTGTCCCTGAGTTTAGTTGATTTTGTTCATTTGGTTGGACACAAGAAGATGTCCCTGATTAAGGGGCCAATTAATGGGCCAATCAGGGAGACTTTCCTTGTATTTAACTGGGAGTGTCAGATCCTCTGGCACTCCTGAGGGTAGACTGCTGACTGCGAGCACTCTGTGTACTGCTGTTGGAATTGTAAATAAAGGGATTCTGGTGAAGGGTCTTCTGTCCCTGTGAACTTTAACACACCCCTCGTTCACTCTGATTCTCACGGCTGGAGGGGCAGTAGAATTCTGGTGATTGTCCCCACTGTCATGTGGGTTTTGTCTCTTTTGCTGCAACTTGTATCTCTATATGCAGGGCCTTGTAACATCCACAAAACATTCCAACCCATCATTTTATTTCCACAGTGCAGTCCAATTGCAAGATAATGCAGTAGCTTTTTGACACCAAAATTCACACAGTTGTTGTTTATTCATTCCTGGGACATGGGCCACGCTGACTGGCCAACATTTATTGCTCATCCATACTTGCCCTTCCTTGAGCCATTTCAGAGGGCAGTTGAGAGTCAACCACATTGCTGTGGCTCTGGAGTCACATGTAAGCCAGATCAGGGTAAGGACAGCAGATTTCCTTCCCTAAAGGACATTAATGAATCAGGTGAGTTTTTGTGACAATCGACAATGGTTTCATGGTCATCAGTAGATTCTTAATTCCAGATATTTTTTATTGAATTCAAATTCCACCACCTGCCATGGCAGGATTTGAACCCGGGTCCCCAGAACATTAGCTGAGTTTCCAGATTACTAGTCTAGTGCTAATATCACTAGGCCATCACCTTTTGGGTTGGGTTGTGTGGGTTGGCTTGTAAAATGCCTTTAAAGATTGCAGCATGACATCATTAGAAAGGAAGTGTGTCATGAAGTCAAGCTTTAGTTTTACTTTTGCTTTTAAGCAGAGCACACAGACACACACTTATAGACATATATACACAGACACATACACACACACACTTACAGACATACATACACAGAAACACACACACACACTTATAGACATACACAGACACACACACACATACACACTTATAGACATACATACACAGACAGACACACACACACACAGAGATAAAGACAGCTCTATTGCTGCTGTGTTCAAGTTTTCTGTTTCTATATAAATGTTCCCATGTGCCTCATCTCCATACACACATACACACACACACTTACAGACATACATACACAGAAACACACACACACACTTATAGACATACACAGACACACACACACATACACACTTACGGACATACATACACAGACACACACACTTATAGACAGACATACACAGACAGACACACACACACACACACACAGATGCACACACACACAGAGATAAAGACAGCTCTATTGCTGCTGTGTTCAAGTTTTCTGTTTCTATATAAATGTTCCCATGTGCCTCATCTCCATAAATGAAGCCACAACATGTTCACATAATACCTTATGGGTTACCTTCCAATCGGGGAACTCTTCAGCAGTCAAGGGCATTCAGCTTCCGATCTTCAGGTAAGCGTTCTCCAAGGTGCTCTTCAAGACACACAACAACGCAGAACCGCTGAGCAGAAAGTGATAGCAAATTCCGCACACATGAGGACAGCCTCAACTGGGATCTTGGATTCATGTCACACTACTTGTAACCTCCACCATTTGGCCTGGGTTTGCAAAATCCTACTAACTGACCTGGCTTGAGACAATTCACACCTCTTTAACCTGTACTTATCCCTCTCTCCAATCACATTGTATTTGTAAAGAAGATTACCTGTAAAGACTCGCATTCCAGCCATTCTTCACATTTTAATCTGTAATTATCTTGTAATTGTGTCTTTCTCTATATATGTCATGTTTGTGAACCTACCCCTCCTCTCACCTAGTGAAGCCTGTTGGACTTTTACCTTACGTTCTGGGACTTTTTACTGTGCCCACCCCAGTCCTATACCAGCATCTCCATCTCATCCCTTACAAGTGATTGGTGCCTTGATAACAACACGACAGGTTGAGGATTGAATGTTGGCCCAACTCTTCTTAAAATAATGCTTTGGGAGCTTTTGACCAGGCAGAAGGGAACTTTGCTCAAAGTCTCATTGCAAAGGTGGTACCCTCAGTCCTGAAGTGTTGGTACAAATTACATGCTTAAACCCTGAAATGAGGCTTGTGCATGTTGCCAGCTAACTCAAAGGCAATACGAGAACTTTGTAACAGATATTAAAGGGGAGGAGAGGGGAGGGGAGGGGAGGGGCGGAGGGGGCGGGGAGATGGAATACAGTATTAAAAACAGCCTGAAAAATGCGCCCAAGGATTATTGTAAAAGTTCTCATGCCCCTGTTTGCAAAGCCTCCATCCCGGGCCATGGCCTGGAACTGCACAGAACGATGAGCACAGAAATAGGCCATTCAGCCCAAAGGGTCTGTGCTACCTCACCATGCAGGGTGTACGCTAATCAAATCCTCGCAGGGTGGCCTTCAGAATGGAACCAGGAGTGAAGAGAAACTGAGGTTGTTCTTCTTACAACAGAGTTAAAGGAGATTTAGATAAAGCTGTTCCAGATGATGAAGGGTTTGAGTGGAAGGGAAGAGGAGAAACTTTCCTCTGGCAGGAGTCAGTGGGCAGGGATTACTGACACAGTAAAGCCCCATCACTCCGTTCCTGCGAAATCTCCCAAAGGGTCAAATCACAAACTGTGAACATACTTTGCGTGGGAGTGAAGGATATCGGATAGAGCCATGATCAAATTTGACATTTTTAAAGGAAAAGAAGCAATAAAATCTATAGAATCCCCACAGTGCAGAAGGAGGCCATTTGGCCCATCAAGTGTGCACCGACTCTCTGACAGAGTATCTTACCCAGACGCTATCCCTGTGATCCCACACATTTGCACATCTTGGGACTCCAAGGGACAATTTACCATGGCCAATCCACCTGATTCGCACATCTTTAGAGTGTGGGAGGAAACCGGAGCACCCAAAGGAAACCCATGCAGGCACAGGGAGAATGTGCAGACCCCACACAGACAGTGACCCAAGCCAGGAATTGAACCCGGCTCCCTGGCACTGTGAGGTAGCAGTGCTAACCACTGCGCCACCGTGCCACCCTATGGCTATGGGTTTTCTGGCCTCATAGTTATGGAATGGGCCACAGGAGATTCAGTGACCCAGCCAAAAGCCCTTGGAAGGGATTCCCTGATCTCGTCCATTCCTGCCGTGCTGCAGGTGAGGACAGAGAATTTGATGATACAGCCAAAACTCCGCTCACTTTCAGCGGCGCTGGAGAATCCCAGCTGTGAATGAGGACGGAGATTTTCAGTATTTGACTTTAGGTGGTACCGGATATTCCTGGCAGTGAGTGGGACAGGAAAATCCCAGCCAATGTTTCAGAGTAAATTCAAGGCAATGGCCGGGACTCTCTGGAACCCTCGCCAGCCACGGAATCGGCACAGGCGAGGGTCTGACAACGGAAATCTCCGGTGATCTTGGGCTGGAATTTCCAGACTTGCCGGAGCAAGGCTGTAAAATCCCGCACAATTTTACAGCAGGAACTTGTTGGCAATGGAAGAAAACAAGAACAATGTAAAAATGGTCACTTACAGAATGGTAGAAATGACAGTATGTTACTGTACAGCACAGATTTCACACTTCAATTGAGAATGGAGGTAAAGGGAATGGTATTGTAGTCTATGCAGGCATTGATGTGGACAAAATGAATAGTGCTATTGTTGGCCTGCCTTTCCTTTTGTTTTTCCACATTGTGAAGTTCTCGGGAAGCTGCAATAGCAGCGTCAATCACACTACAAAAGGCAAAGCTCCCTTTCTTATTTGTATCACAATGTGTCACCTCTCACAGACATGCAGCCGATCTTGTGAGATCTGCTATTTTCTTGCCTGTGAAGAGAGCTACTTCTGTTCTTCTTCCTGCTCCTGTTTCATTTCATCTCATCAGTTCAGCCGATTCTCCCGTTGAGAGTTCCGCTTGATGAGTTTGAAGCAACTCATCCACTTCTGGGGATCCGCGTTCGAATCCCACCACGGCAGCCAGTGGAATTGGAATTCCATAAAAAGTATCTGGAATTAAGAGTCTGCTGATGACCATTGTCGATTGTCATAAAAACCCATCTGGTTCACTAATGTCCTTTAGGGAAGGAAATCTGCCATCCTTACCCGGTCTGGCCTACGTGTGACTCCAGAGCCACAGCAATGTGGTTGACTCTCAACTAACCTATGAACGAGGGCAACTAGGGATGGGCAATAAATGCTGGCCAGCCAGCGACACCCATGTCTCATGAATTCACTAGATTGATTCCAGAGATGAGGGGTTTGTCATATGGAGAGAGATTGAACAGTTTAGGCCGATACTCTCTGGAATTGAGAAGAATGAGAGGAGATCAAATTGAGGTATACAAGATGATAAAAGGCATGAATAAAGTGGACATGGAGCGGATGCTTCCTCTTCTGGGTCATTCTAGAACGAGGGGAATAAGGAGTCTTAGAATAAGGGGTAGCAAATTTAAAACAGTTGAGGAGAAACTACTTCTCCCAAAGAGTTGTGAATCTATGGAATTCGCTATTCCAAAGTGCATTGGACGCTGGGACAGTGAGTAAATTTAAGGAGGAGTTAGACAGATTTTTAATTGGTAATGGGTTGAAAGGTTATGGGGAGAAGGCAGGAAAATGGGGATGAGGAGCATATCAGCCACAATTGAATGATAGAGTGGACTCAATGGGCCGAATGGCCTAATTCTGCTCCTAGAACTTATGAACTTATAAATGAATAAAAACAGTCTTCAAATCCTCCCCCTCCAACTTATTTTTCCAACTCAACAATTGTGGCCACTTCACACTGGGGAACCCTGGGAAAAAGGCCATTTGCCTTCTTTATTTCCTGCTGCACCTGCATTCTTACCTTCAGTGACTGGTGCACAAGGACTCCCCTCTCCCAATTTACAGCCATTCAGGTAACAATCTACCTTCTTGTTTCTGCTTCCAAAATGAATAACTTCACAGTTATCCAAATTATGCTGCATCTGCCATTGATTTGCCCACTCACCAACCTGTCCAGGTTATTCTGAAGGATCTCTGCATCCTCGGCACAGTTCACCCTTCTACCCAACCTGCTATCATCTGCAAACTTTGAGATGTTACATTTTGTTCCCTCATCCAAATCGTTAATATATATTGTGAATAGCTGGGGTCCCATCACTGACCCCTGTGGCACCCCACTAATTACCATCAGCAACTCTCCCCCGCAACAACTTCACATCATGCTTCCTGTAGGAGGGAATGAATGAACTGAGTCTTCAGAGACCATGTAGATTTTCAGCAAGAACGGCTTTATTCAACATGCTTGAGAGAGAGCAGAACTTGTGGCTGTAACTATGGCTTGCTTCCAAGTTAGTCGACTGATCATTGGGTCTTACATATTCTTATATCCCTTTCTTTATATTACAACAGGTTACATTTCGATTAGGTCATCAGATTGTTACTTTGAATTGGTTACAGTTCTGTTTTTGATTACATTATATGGTTGCATTGTCTTGGGTGCTTCAGCTTTGTGGACATCTCTTGTCCACCTGTTTACAGTATCAAAGTAGTTTCTTTGTCAAACTGATTTTAATGGGTATTAATTGTCCCAACTCCCGGATGCTTGATTAAGTTTTCAGAGGAACAATGCCTGTTCTAGACCTTATGGAGCCTTGATAATTGATATCTAGCACTGGGAAACACTAGTGGGGCACGAATGCTCGTGGGAGCTCCCCCCGTATCACCACCCCCTGTGCGATTCTCCCAGCCGCTGCACCAAAACATTAGCACAGTGGGATGGGAGAATGGCCCCCTGTGACTTTCTGTCCCAAGTGCCATCGCGTTCTTGGGACGTTTACTGCTAGTCTCCAACTCATTCCAAGTGAGCCTTTTAGTAAAGTGCTGTACTGTACGTGAATCATAAAATAACGGTCAGGAGTTACTGTAAAACATGGGCAATTGCAGATGCCAACAGCACAGACAGTTAGCGCAGAGTGTGTGTTTGCTATGAGAGAAAGACAACAGGCAGTAATTTTCACAGCCTCTGAATTCAGTGTTTTATTCACCCAAGACATGATTAGGTGAGAAGTTTTACATTTTAAGTGGAGGATGGGTGAATTCTTGGAGCCGTGGACCGTGACTGGGTGCACAAACGCATAGAACATAGAACATAGAACATTACAGTGCAGAACAGGCCCTTCGGCCCACGATGTTGCGCCGACCAGTTACAAAAACAATGACCCACTAGCCTATACCAATCCCTTTTCGTCCATAAACCTATCCAGAGATCTCTTAAACGCCCCCAAACTAGACGCATTTACAACTGCAGCAGGCAGGGCATTCCAATCCTTCACCACCCGCTGGGTAAAGAACCTACCCCTGACATCCGTCCTGTAGCTACCCCCCCTTAATTTAAAGCCATGCCCCCTCGTGCTAGCTTTCTCCATCCGAGGAAAAAGGCTATCACTATCCACCCTATCTAAACCTCTAATCATCTTATATGTTTCAATAAGATCCCCTCTTAGCCGCCTTCTTTCCAACGAAAACAACCCTAAATCCCTCAGTCTCTCCTCATAGGACCTCCCCACCATACCAGGCACCATCCTAGTAAACCTCCTCTGCACCCTCTCCAACGCCTCCACATCCTTCTTGTAATGCGGGGACCAGAACTGCACACAGTACTCCAAGTGCGGCCGCACTAGAGTAGTGTACAGTTGCAACATTACACTGCGACTCCTAAATTCAATCCCCCTACCAATAAACGCCAAGACACCGTACGCCTTCTTAACAACCTTATCTACTTGATTCCCAACTTTCAGGGATCTATGTACACACACACCTAGATCCCTCTGTTCATCCACACTATTCAAAGTCCTCCCGTTAGCCCTATACTCGACACATCTGTTGCTCCTACCAAAGTGAATTACCTCACACTTCTCCGCATTAAATTCCATCCGCCACCTCTCGGCCCAGCTCTGCAACCTATCTAAGTCTCCCTGCAGACTATGACACCCTTCCTCACAATCTACCACACCTCCAATTTTGGTGTCATCAGCAAATTTACTAATCCACCCAACTATACCCTCATCCAGATCATTAATAAAAATTACAAACAACAGTGGCCCCAAAACAGATCCCTGAGGCACACCACTCGTAACTGTACTCCATGATGAATATTTACCATCCACCACCACCCTCTGTCTCCTATCTGATAGCCAATTCCTGATCCAACTTCCTAGATTACCCACAATCCCATACATCTGCATTTTCTGCAGAAGCCTACCATGGTGAACCTTATCGAACGCCTTACTAAAATCCATGTATACCACGTCAACTGCCTTACCCCCATCCACCTCTTTGGTCACCTTCTCAAAAAACTCAATAAGGTTAGTAAGGCACGACCTACCCGCTACAAAACCATGTTGACTATTTCTAATCAATTCATTACACTCCAAATAACTATAAATCCTATCCCTAATAATTTTTTCTAAAACCTTGCCCACAACAGAAGTAAGACTCACCGGTCTATAATTCCCGGCAAAGTCTCTGTTCCCCTTCTTAAACAATGGGACAACATTCGCTATCCTCCAATCCTCCGGGACTACACCAGAGACCAATGACGACCTGAAGATCTGAGCCAGAGGCTCTGCAATCACCTCTCTAGCCTCCCAGAGAATCCTAGGGTAGATCCCATCCGGACCAGGGGACTTATCTATTTTCAGCCCCTCAAGAATTTCCAGCACATCCTCTTTATCAACCGTAATACTGTCTATTTTACACCCCTGCAACCCAATGTCCTCCTCAGCTATATTCATGTCCCCCTGCGTGAACACCGAAGAGAAATATTGGTTCAATACTTCTCCAATCTCCTCCGGTTCCACACACAACTTCCCCCTGCTGTCTGTAACTGGCCCTAATCTTGCCCTGACCAACCTTCTGTTCTTGACATACCTATAGAACGCCTTAGGATTCTCCTTAATCCTATCAGCCAAAGTCTTCTCATGTCCTCTTTTAGCCCTTCTCAACTCACTCTTCAACTCCCTCCTAGCCAATCTAAAGCTTTCTAGTGCACTATCTGAGCCCTCCAATCTCATCCTAACATAAGCCTCCTTTTTCTTTTTAACCATCGACTCAACTCTTTTAGTGCACCACGGTTCCCTAGATCTACCAAATCCACCATGCCTGACAGGGACATACCTATCAAGGACTCGCAGTAGCTGCTCCTTGAAAAAACTCCACATTTCAGACGTTCCCAGTCCCTGTAATCCCCTAATCCAATCCATGCTTCCTAATTCACTCCTGATAGCCTCATAATCGCCCTTACCCCAGCTAAAATTGCTGACCCGAGGTTCATGCCTATCTCTTCCCATCACTAAGGTGAACGTAACCGAATTGTGGTCACTATCACCAAAATGCACACCAACTTCCAAGTCTAGCACCTGGTCTGGCTCATTTCCCAGCACCAAATCCAATATAGCCTCACCTCTAGTTGGCATGGGTAAACAAATTTGCCAGAGAGTGGGTCACGAGTGCTGGGAGTTGACCAGCAGAAGAATCACTGAAGGAGATGGAAAGAATTGTCTTTTCCCCGGTGAATTGTCCTGCTCTGGAACGCAAGCCTGAAAGGGTGCAGGAAACACAATCAAACACAACTTTCAAAGGGGAATTGGATCTTGACTTGAAAAGGAAAAATTTGTAGGGTTTTTGGTAGGGTCAGGAGAGAGGGACTAATTGGATAGCATTTTCAAAGGGCAGCAGAATATTTTCAAACGTCAAGTTTTAAAGAAAGAGAAGATGGAACTTGAATCTCTATCGCGTTATCCGTGACCTTAAGACATTGCAAAGCGCTTTACAGCCAATTAAATACCTTTGAAGTGTAGCCACTGCTGGAATGTAGGAATCCAAAGCAGTGATCTTAAAGCCTATGGAGTCTGGAATTTTTATAAAAAGTAGCGTAAGAGTGCAAATGTAGGAAACGACATTAATCCAGTACAAATCATGCGATAGGCTGCGATTAGAATCTCGCTGAAGTGTCAATTATAGAATCAGAGAATCCCTACAGTACAGAAGGAGGCCATTCAGCCCATCCAATTATAGAGAGGATGTGTTGGTCATCGTGAGGTGAATCATTCAGAGGATACCTGGGATGAAAGGCTTCAGTTACAAGAACGGACTGGGACACAGATTAAAATAAAGACCCAGGCTAGTTTGCATTCCACCAGCTAGAGACGTACCATGAGACAAGAGAAACTTCCCAGAAACTGAAATAAAAGCAATTCACTGCGGATGCAAAGAAATCTGAAATAAAAACAGGAAATAAATGTAGAAAGTAGGAGTTGGAGGAGGCCATTCGGCCCTTCAATCCTGCTCTGCCATTCGTTTTGATCCAACTCAATAGCCCGATCCCACCTTATCCCATATCCTTTGATCTCCTTCGCCCCAAGAGCTCTGTCTAACTCCTTCTTGAAAACATACAATGTTTGGGCCTTAACTGCTGTGGTATTGGACTCCATAGGCTCACCATTCTCTGGGTGAACAAATTTCTCCTCATCTCTGTCCTATCTTGTCTACCCTGTATTCTCAGACTGTGACCCCTGGTTCTGGACACCCCCACCATCGGGAACATCCCCCCTGCATTTACCCTGTCTAATCCTGTTAGAACTTTATAGGTTTCCATGAGATCCCCCCTCCTTCTTCTGAACTCCAGCAGATACAACCCTAACTACCTCAATCTCTCCTCATACGTCAGTCCAACTCTATCTAAGAATCAGTCTGGTAAACCTTCACTGCACTCCCACCGTGGCAAGAACATCCTTCCTCAGATAAGGAGAGCAAAACTGCACACAATATTCCAGGTGCGTCCTCGCCAAGGCCTTGTACAACTGCAGCAAGACATCCCTGCTCCTGTACTCGAATCGTCTCGCTATGAAGGCCAACATACCATTTCCCATCTTCACTGCCTGCTTATCTTCATCGACTGGTGTACAAGGACACCCAGAGCTCATTGCACATTCCCCCCTCTCGATCTATATCCACTCAGATAATAATTGGACTTCCTGTTTTCACTGCCAAAGTGGATAAACTGGTGGAAAAGCTCAGTAGGTCTGTTAGCACCTGCGGAGAGAGAAACAGAGTTAACATTTCAGGAGTCAGTAACCAAACTGAAAAACACTAAGGGAAAACCAAAACAGCTTGAATTTCTATATCACTTTTAACTTAGTGAAACAGTCCAAGGTAGGAGCAGGAAGGGGCCATTCAGGCCCTCGAACCTGCTTCACCATTCAATAAAATCATGGCTGATCTGTGGCCTAACTCCACGTACCCACTCTAGGCCCATATCCATTGATATCCCTGCTCAGTAACGGTTTGTCTAGCTCAGACTGAAACCTAATAATTAAACCAGCATCCGTCGCTATTTGAGGAAGAGAGTTCCAATCCTCCGTCACTCTCTGCGTGTGAGAAGTGGTTTCTAATATCTGTCTGGGTTTGGATACTGGCAGCGGAGTTTTGGAGTGAGTTTTGTTTATGGAAAAACTAGGTGCTGAGGCAAAAAGAATGTTTACACGGAGAGTTGGAGCGACCTCACTATCGGAACATAAGAGGAGACAGGAGCCATCTTTCGCTTAAAAGACACATCAGAGGAAGAAGAAAATTGTAGAGGTTGTGGGAATAGAGCAGGCAACCTTGTACAAAGTGGACAACTCTTTACAGAAAGGTCATTAATAAGTGCAGCATGCAGGAATGGGACGGCCGTAGTTATGGGGGATTTCAATCTGCATATTGATTGGTCGACCCATGTTGTACGAGGTGGGCTCGAGGAGGAGTTCTTGGAATGCTGCCGGGATAGTTTCCTCGAACAGTGTGTGTTGGAGCCGACGAGGGAGCCAGCTATCTTGGATCTGGTGCTATGTAATGAAGCGGGTAGAATTAGGGACCTTGTGGTGAAGGATCCTCTTGGGGAGAGTGATCATTGTATGGTGGAGTTTCTGGTGCAGATGGAGGAGGAGAAAGTGGGTTCCCGGACACACGTCCTTTGTTTGAATAGAGGGGAATACGGTAGGATGAGAGAAGAATTGGCGAATGTGGACTGGGAGAGCACGTTGGAGGGAGGGTCTGTTGAGGAACAGTGGAGGATCTTTAAGGAGATCTTTCTTGGTGCTCAACGGAAATTTATTCCGATGGTCAAAAAGGATAGTAGGAGGAGAGGTAATAAGCCGTGGATAACGAAGGAGGTGAAGGAAAGTGTTAAACTAAAAGCGGAGGAATTTAGAGTAGCTAAGAGTAGTGGGCGAGAAGAGGATTGGGAGAGGTTTAAATGTCAACAAAGATTGACAAAGAAGTTGATAAGGAAGGGTAGGAGAAACTATGAAGCTGGGCTAGCGCTTAATATAAAAAAGGATAGCAAGAGTTTTTATAAATATATAAAAAGGAAGAGGCTGGCTAGGATGAATGTTGGTCCTTTAGAGGATGAGAAAGGGGACCTAGTGGTAGGGGATGGGGATATGGCTAAGGTATTGAATAACTTTTTTGTTTCTGTCTTCACGGAGGAGGACGTGAATAATTTGCCGGGTGTTAGCGATGGAAAGGTGGTAAGACTGGAGGGTCTTAATGACATTACTGTTACTAGAGAGGCGGTGCTCGACAGACTGGAGGGGCTGATTGTGGACAAGTCCCCAGGACCGGATGGAATGCATCCGAGGGTTCTGAAAGAAATGGCGGAGGTGATAGTGGATGCCTTGGTGGTTATTTTCCAAACGTCGCTGGATTCCGGGGAAGTGCCGGATGATTGGAAAACGGCTAATGTTACGCCGTTGTTTAAGAAGGGTGCCAGGCAAAAGGCGGGGAATTATAGGCCGGTTAGTTTAACGTCTGTGGTAGGTAAAATGTTAGAATCTGTCATTAAGGAGGAAATTGCGAGGCATCTTGAAGGGAATTGCTTGATAGAGCAGACGCAGCACGGTTTCATTAAAGGGAAGTTGTGTCTGACAAATTTACTGGAGTTCTATGAGGATGTGTCTAGGGCGGTGGATAGAGGAGAGTCGGTGGATGTGGTCTTTCTAGATTTTCAGAAGGCGTTTGACAAAGTGCCTCACAAGAGGTTATTGCAGAAGGTCGAGGGACATGGAGTTGGGGGTAGGGTGTTAGCGTGGATAGAGGATTGGTTGTCAAATAGGAGGCAGAGAGTGGGGGTCAACGGGTGCTATTCGGATTGGCGGATGGTGACTAGTGGAGTGCCCCAGGGGTCGGTGCTGGGGCCTCAGCTTTTTACCATTTATATAGATGATCTGGAGGAGGGAACCGAGTGTAGAGTGTCGAAATTTGCTGATGACACCAAGATTGGGGGAACGGCAAATTGTGCGGAGGGTGTGGAGAGTCTGCAGAAGGATCTAGATAGGCTGGGCGAATGGGCCAGGAAATGGCAAATGGAATTTAATGTTGGCAAGTCTGAGGTGGTCCACTTTGGTAGGAAGAATGGTAGGAAGGACTATTACTTACGGGGCGAAAAACTGCAGCAGGCGACGGTGCAGAGGGACCTCGGGGTCCTTGTGCATGAGTCGCAAAAACCCAACTTGCAGGTGCAGCAGGTGGTCAGGAAGGCGAATGGGATGCTGGCCTTCATAGCGAGGGGGATTGAATATAAAAGTAGGGAGGTCTTGCTGCAGCTGTATAGGGCATTGGTGAGGCCGCAACTGGAGTACTGTGTGCAGTTTTGGGCGCCGCACCTGCGCAAAGATATTTTGGCCTTGGAGGGAGTGCAGAGGAGGTTTACTAGGCTGATACCGGAGTTGAGGGGGTTGAGCTATGAGGAGAGGCTGAATAAACTGGGCTTGTACTCGTTAGAGTTTAGAAGAATGAGAGGAGATCTCATTGAGACGTATAAGATGATGAATGGGATGGATAGGATAGAGGTGGAGAGACTCTTCCCGCTCAAAAAAGACAATAGGACTAGGGGGCACAGCCTCAAGATAAAAGGGGGGCGGTTTAGAACGGAGTTGAGGAGGAACTTCTTCACTCAAAGGGTGGTGAATCTCTGGAATTCTCTGCCCGTTGAAGTGGTGGAGGCTGCCTCGCTAAATATTTTTAAGACGTGGGTTGATGGGTTTTTGATAGGAGAGGGGATTAAGGGTTATGGGGAGAGGGCGGGAATGTGGAACTGAGCCACGACAGATCAGCCATGATCTTATTGAATGGTGGGGCAGGCTCGAAGGGCTGGATGGCCTACTCCTGCTCCTATTTCTTATGTTCTTATGTTCTTATGTTCTTATTCACCTGGAACGTTGGACAGGATTTTCCAGCCCTTCCTTCCAACAGGAGCTTTCCTTCTGCCAAAGGTGCCCCCTCCGCCCCCACCACACAGCGGATTAGAATCCCTACAGTGCATAAAGTGGCCATTCAGCACATCGAGTCTACACTGACCACAATCCCACCCAGGCCCTATCCCCATAACCCCGTGCATTTACCCCAGCTAGTCCCCCTGACATTAAGGGGCAATTTAGCACGGCCAATCCATCTAACGCACACATCTTTGGAGTGTGGGAGGAAAATGGAGCACTTGGAGGAAACCCACGCAGATACGGGGAAGATATGCAGCCTCCACACAGACAGTGACCCAAGGCCGGGAATCAAAGCTGTGTTCCCTGCCGTTGTGAGGCAGTGGTGTTAAAAACTGCGTCACCATGCTGCCCACTGGCTCCCCAGTGACGGGACGGGCGAGCAATGCAAAACGCCGTAGACATCGGTGGGACTGGAAGATTCTGTCGACGAGGAACGGAGAGTCACCTCAGCTGCCGGAAAGTTCCATCAGTTGATGTAGATGCTGCCTGACCTGCTAAGTGTTTCCAGCATTCCATGTCTCTGTTCTAACTCTTTCAAAGGGACAGGTTAGCTTTCGGTCTGATGGGCTGAATGGCCTTTGGCGCTCTCTCTCTCTCTCTCTGGCTGTGAAATGCTGATGGTCTCTCTGAGATCTCCATCCTTTGGTGAATTCCGAAGCAAGGGGGTGTTTTTCTAAAATGTTTTGTAAAAACAAACTACACATTTTTTTATTCTTAACAAATTGGAGCAGATGGATCGCAGTTCCTCACTGAACATATCCGCTTAACTCCTTAGTGAATTAAATTGACATCTTTGAGGCACTCTCCATTTTACAGAAAGCAAAGATAATTAAAATAATAATCACTGGAAGCAAGTTGTGATGGCTGCACATCAAACATTACTTACCCATACAACCATCTTCAACTGATTTATTAAGAATTAATAACAAGGCATCTTTTAGCACCTATTTTATTATTCATTCTTGAAATGTAGGTGTTAATGGCAAGGTTGGCATTTACTGTCCAACATTTGTAAAAGAACCAGCCAGGAGAATTTTTCTTCTGCAATGAATTTTTACAACCCTGAATGTGCTTGATGTTTCTTGGAAGCAGGTTTGATTGTAATGTTCATAAGGCAGGTTTTCCTTCAGGTTTACAACATGGAAACAGGCCCTTCGGCCCAACTTGTCCGTGCTGCCCGGTTTTTACCATTAAGCTTGTCCCAGTTGCCTGCATTTGGCCCATATCCCTCTACACCCATCTTACCCATGTAACTGTCTAGTTGTTTCTTAAAATACAAAATTGTACCCGCCACTACTACTGCCTGTGGCAACTTGTTCCAGACACTCACCACCCTCTGTGTGAAAACATTGCCCCTCTGGACCCTTTTGTATCTCTCCCTTCTCATCTTAAACCCATGCCCTCTAGTTTTAGACTCCCCTACCTGTGGAAAAGATGTTAAAGATGGTAACTATGTAGGGTTATGGGAATAGGGTTTGGATGGGATTGTCATCGGTGCAGATTCAATGGACAGAATGCCCTCCTTCTGCACTGTAGGGATTCTATGACTCTATGTTGACTATCTACCTTATTTATGCCCCTCGCTATTTTATAGATCTCTATAAGATCACCCCTCATCCTCCTACAGTCTGGAGAAAAAGTCCCAGTCTATCCAGCCTCTCCTTAAAACTCAAACCATCAAGTCCTGACAGCATCCTAGTAAATCTTTTCTGCAGTCTTTCCAGTTTAATAATATCCTTTCTATAATCGGGGGAGTTGGATATATATTTAAAAAGGAAACATTTGCCAAGCTGTGGGGAGAGAATGGTTGAGGAGCGGGATTCACTCAATCATTTTCACAAGGACAAAGTTTCCCGTGGGGCACCAGGAAGGTCAGGATCATTCCCGGGTCTGAACCCCTGCCTGTCATTAGCATGTCCACCACTTAATGTTAGAGGAGTAGGCCACCTGATACTTAACTTACCGAATACTGAGATGCCTAGGTAGACTGGACCTGGTGAGGATGTTTCTGCTAGTGGAAGAGACTGGAACTTGAGGGCACAACCTCAGAGTGAAGGGAAGCTCCTTCAAAACTGAGATGAGGGGGTGGCGAATCTGCGGAACTCATTGCCACGGAGGAGGCAGGTCATTGAGTATCTTTAAGACAGAGATAGATAGGTTCTTGAACAATAAGTGGATCAAGGGTTATGGGGAGAAGGCAGGACAGTGGGGGTGCAAATCATGTCAACCATGATTGAATGGCGGAGCAGACTCGATGGACCAAATGGCCTAATTCTGCTCCAATATTTAATGGTTTTATGGTTGTAACTTAGCAGGACTGTCATTTATTGTCATTTATATTAATGATTTGGATGAGAATATAGGAGGCATGGTTAGTAAGTTTGCAGATGACAGTAAGATTGGTGGCATAATGGACAGTGAAGAAAATTATCTCCAATTGCAAAGGGATTTTGATCATTTGGGCCAGTGGGCTGACGAATGGCAGATGGAGTTTAATTTAGACGAATGCAAGGTGATGCATTTTGGTAGATTGAACCAGGCCAGGAGTTATTCAGTTAATGGTGGGGCGTTGGGGAGAGTTACAGAACAAAGAGATCTAGGGGTACATGTTCATAGTTCCTTGAACGTGGAGTCACAGGTGGACAGAGTGGTGAAGAAGGCATTCAGCACACTTGGTTTCATCAGTCAGAACATTGAATACAGGAGTTGGGACGTCTTGTTGAAGTTATACAAGATATTGGTAAGGCCACACTTAGAATACTGTGTGCAGTTCTAGTCACCCTATTCTAGAACAGATATTAAACTAGAAAAAGTGCAAAAAATAATTTACTCAGATGCTACCGGGAGTTGATGGTTTGAATTATAAGGAGAGGCTGGATAGACTGGGACTTTTTTCTCTGGAGTGTAGGAGACTGAGGGGTGATCTTATAGAGGTCTATAAAATAATGAGGGGCACAGATCAGCTAGATAGTCAATATCTTTTCCCAAAAGTAGGGGAGCCTAAAACTAGAGGGCATAGGTTTAAGGTGAGAGGGGAGAGATACAACAGGGTTCAGAGGGAAAATTTTTTCACCCAGAGGGTGGTGAGTGTCTGAAACAAGCTGCCAGAGGTAGTAATAGAGGCGGGTACAATTTTGTCTTTTAAAAAGCATTCAGATAGTTACATGGCTACGATGGATATAGGGGGATATGGACCAAATGCGGGCAATTGGAATTAGCTTAGTGGTTTAAAAGAAGAAGGGTAGCATGGGCAAGCTGGGCCAAAGGGCTATTTCCATGCTGTAAACCTCTATGACTCTATCACTGACATATGAAGAGAGACGGTATAGAGTAGGCTTGTACTCACTGGAATTGAGAAGAATGAGAGGGGATCTCCTAGAAACATATGAAATCCTGATGGGACTAGACAGGCTAGATGTGGGAAGGATGTTCCTGATGTTGGGGAAGTCCAGAACCAGGGGTCACAGTCTAAGAATAAGGAGTAAACCATTCAGGACTTGGATGAGGAAGAACTTCTTCACTCAGAGAGTTGTGAACCTGTGGAATTCTCTACCACAGAAAGCTGTTGGGGCCAGTTGGTTAGATATGTTCAAGAGGGAGCTGGATGTTGCCCTTGCAGCTAAAGGGATCAAGCAGTATGGAGAGAAAGCGGGAATGAAGTGCATGATCAGCCATGATCATATTGAATGGTGCTGCAGACTCAACAGGCCAAATGGCCTACTCCTGCACCTATTTTCTTTGTTTCTATGGAATCAGCCAGGATGTCACAGTCTGCAGGGAACACCCGGCCTGAAAAGTTTCTTCTAACTTCTTCAGCTGGCATCTGAATCAGTGAATAACTTGTCTCCAGGCAAGTTTGCCAACTCCCATTGCATTCTCCTCATCCTTAAATCATCTTGCCTTTTATGAAGACGAATGCAGCAACTATCTTGGAAATTGTTGAAATTTAAGAGGGAAATGAGCCAACAACTGAATGTTTGCCAACAGCTAATTACCTGACAGATGTTGAGGAAATAATTGTTTGTTAATGGTTAATACATTAACTGGCTGATTATGATCAGTGGATGTATTCTGAATAATTAGTGACAAGAACACAATTTGTTTTCTGCAAGGAATCAAAATAATTATTAGCTTTTGAGAACATGTGTGCACCTTTGCAAGAGTTCAAAATTATTTGTGCTTTCTGAGCAGTTCTGTTTTTCCAATAAATATGCGCAATAATTTTCTCTTCTTCCTGCCAATTTTCAACCCACATCACCTGAAGGTATTTAATTCCTTGCTGGTGTGTTGTTTCACAGGATTAGGGACTGCCCCAGACTCCTCCCTCAAGAAGAGTCCATGCCTTCACCCAATCTGCCCCTGCCTCAGTTCTCTTGCCACTGAGCCCCTCACCCATACCTCCTTAGAATCAACTATTATAACATTCACCCGGCCAACCTTTCACCATAGACCAAAGTCACCCAAAATTCTGCTGCCTGTGTCTTCAGTACCCTTCGCCTACGGGTGGCACAGTGGTTAGCGCTGCTGTCTCACAGCGCCAGGAACCCCGGTTCGATTCCTGGCTTGGGTCATTGTCCATGTGGAGTCTAGTCTGCATGTTCTCCCCATGTCTGCCTGGGTTTCCTCCAGGCGCTTCCATTTCTTCCCAAAATCCAAAAGGCGTGCTGGTGCATTGGCCATGCTAAACTTTTCCCTCGATGTACCCCAACAGAAGATAAGGGATTTTCACAGTAACTTCATTGCCGTGTTAATGTAAGCCTACTCATGACACTAATAATTAAATTTTATAAAGTACCACCCTCCGCTAGCTAATCTACATTGGTTCCCAATCCAGCAACGCCCCAGTTGTAACATTCTCATCCTTATTTTCAGGTTTGTTTGTGGCACGGCCTCATTCCTACTTGTGTAACCTCCTCCACCCAACACCCCTCCAAGAGCTCTGTCCCTCCAACTCTAACCTCTTGCCCAACACAATTCATCATT
Organism: Carcharhinus amblyrhynchos; assembly: GCF_965287045.1. Classification (NCBI taxonomy): domain Eukaryota; kingdom Metazoa; phylum Chordata; class Chondrichthyes; order Carcharhiniformes; family Carcharhinidae; genus Carcharhinus; species Carcharhinus amblyrhynchos. The sequence continues at coordinate 51,460,001 of NC_137340.1, forward strand.
GATGCTGCTGGGGCCTTAGGGCCTAGTGTTTCCTCACCTTACCCCTTCACCGCACTCTCCGGACAATCCCTTTAAAACCATGCGGCAGAGTTTTTCATCCCACATGCCCTGGGAATCGTAGCGGGCGGGACAGAGCGTTCAGCAGACCATGTAAAGACCCACTGACCTCAGATGGGAATTTCCGGTCTTGGGGTTGAGTGTGGCTGGAAAATCCCACCCCAAGATGTTTGATGAAAGAACCTGTCTTCACATCTCCAATGTGGCTTTGTGCCAACTCACAATTCCTCAGAATGTTTTACTAGGTTAAGGCTGTTACATAAATGCACATTGTGGAAATTAAATCCCCTCTCAAGTACCTTGGCTGTGTTGCATAGAAACATAGAAGATAGGAGCAGGAGGAGGCCATTTGGCCCTTCGAGCCTGCTCTGCCATTCATTACGATCATGGACGATCATCAAACTCAATAATCCTGCTTTCTCCCCATAACCTTTTGATCCCATTCACCCCAAGTGCTATAGAATTGCATAGCATTCATCTGTGGCATTCCCAAACTCCGTGCGTATTCTCCTCCAACACCACACTGACTGGAAACATTGGAACTTAGATTGAGAGGTGATCTCACTGAAACATATTGGATTCTCAGGGGATTTGACAGGGTAAATGCTGAGAGGATGTTTCCCTTCATGGGAGAGTCTAGGAGCAGAGAGCAGAGCCTCAGAATAGAAAGACACCAATTTAAAACTGAGATGAGAAGGAATTTCTTGTCTCAGAGGGTGGAGAGTCTTTGGAACTCCTCATCACAGACAGTCCTTGTGTATATTTAAGGCTGAAGTAGATTTTTGGTCAATAAGAGAATCAAGAATTACAGGAAAAGAGCAAGAAAGTGGAGACGAGGAATATCAGAGCAGGCATCATCCTATTGAATGGCGAGCAGGCTCGAGGGGCTGAATGGCCTACTCCTATTCTTATGTCTCATGGTTTTATGTCAGTCATTCCTTCACTGTTATTGGGTCAAAATCCTGGAACTTCCTCCCTAACAGCCCTCTGGGTGTACCTACACCACATGGACTGCAGCGATTCAAAAAGGCAGCTCACCACCACCAGTCTCAAGGGCAATTAGGGATGGGCAATAGGTGCTGGCCCAGTCAGTGACATCCCCAACAACAACTTATTTATATAGTGCCTTTAATATAATAGAACTCCCCAAAGTGTTCCACAGGAGTATCATCAAACAAAGTCTGACACCAAACCACATCAGGAGAGGTTAGTCCAGATGACCAAAAGAGTGTCTTAAAGAAAGGAAGGGTGATGGAGCAGTGTAGGGAGGGAACTCTGGAGCTTACACCCAGGCAACTGTAGGCACAGCTACCAATGGTGGAACGATTCAAAGTTTATTGATTTATTCGTATCACAAGTAGGCTTACATTAGCACTGCAATGAAGTTACTGTCAAATTCCCCAGTTGCCACACTCTGGTGCCTGTTCAGCTACACTGAGGGAGAATTTAGCAAGGCCAATGCACTTAACCAGCACGTCTTTTGAACTGTGGGAGGAAAGCGGAGCACCCGGAGGAAACCCACACAGACACAGGGACAATGACCCAATCCAGGAATCGAACGCAGCTCCCTGGTGCTGGGAGGCAACAGTGCTAACCACTGTGCCACCTCTCTTGCAGGAAACTTGCAAGAAGTGAAGATCTCAAGTTGCTGACTTCCCACTTGGCAGCGACAGGCAGGTTGGGGTCATGCTTGGGGACCGTAGCTGATTTAATGTGTTTGGTAAAGAGCTAAGGGACGTGAATGAGGAAAACTTTGTTTCTGCAGCGAGTCACTGTGATCTGGGCTGCACAGCCTGAAAACATTGATGGAAGCAGATTCCAGTTAAACTTTCCAAATTTGATTTGATTTATTATTATCACGTGTATTGGAATGCAGTGAAAAGTATTGTTTCTTGTGCACTATACAGACAAAGCATACCGTTCAGACTACACAAGGGAAAAAGAAAAGAGAGGGTGTAGAATATTACAGTCCCAGCTAGGGTGTAGGGAGATCAACTTAATTGAAAGTAGATCCATTCAAAAGTCTAATGGCAGCAGGGAAGAAACTGTTCTTGAGTCGGTCGGTACGTGATCTCAAGATTTTTGTATCTTTTTCCTGACAGAAGAAGGTGGAAGAGAGAATTATTTAATCATAGAATCCCTTCAATGCAGAAGGAGGCCATTTGGCCCAATCATATCTGCAACGAACACAATCCCACCCAGATCCTATTCTCGTAACCCACACATTTACCCTGCTAATCCTGGCCTATCAACCTAACCCGCACATCTGGCAGACTGTGAGCACCTGGAGGAAACCCACGCAGACACGGGGAGAATGTGCACACTCCGTGCAGTCAGTGACCCGAGGCTGGAATTTCATATTAACTCTGTGGAAACAAGTTGCTCCTAACATTTCCCCAAGGTGTAACTTTAATATTAAAGGACATCTGCTGTGTCACAACAAATAATTGGGCCTCGGCTGAGTTTGGGTAGTTTTAGGTTTAAATTTATTTACTGGTGTCACAAGTAGGCTTACATTAACACTGCAATGAAGTTACTGTGAAAATCCCCCTCGTCATCACACTCTGGCACCGGTGTGGGTGCACTGAAGGAGAATCCAACCAGCACATCTTTCGGACTATGGGAGGAAACCGGAGCACCCAGAGGAAACCCACGCAGACACGGGGAGAATGTGCAAACTTCATAGACAATGACCCAAGCCAAGAATTGAACCCGGGTCCCTGGCACTGTGAGGCAGCAGTGCTAACCACTGTGCCAACATGCTGCCATATGGGATGTATGAGGTCTTTGATTATGCCAGCTGCTTTCCCGAGGCAGCAGGAAGAGTAGACAAAGTCAATGGATGGGAAGGGATTTGGATAAGTACTTGATGGGAAGGAAATGACGGGCACAGACTGAGGGGGATAGATCTAATGGACAGCTCTCCCACAGACCTGACGGGCCTAATAGTCTCTGTTAAAAGATTCTATGATTCGCCGTGAGACTTCAAGCGTATCGTCCTAACTGACTGATCCAATCTCTGGTCTCATGTGAGTTTGTCTTTTGTCACATTTCATTAAGTAATCCGGTGCCGTGTATCCAATGCTGAGCCCTCAATAGCACACTCAATGCCTGTTAGCAGGCAATACAGTTTAAGGGTCACACAAAGTACAGGTAGAATATATGACACCATCTCATCTCAGGCTATTAATGCCAGGGTTCAGATTGCACTCTCGAATGGTGTTGCGATAAAAATGAAGGATATTTAGTTTCTGTCGAGTAATAACGCGCCTGTCAGTCAGCGATTGGATCCTTTCTGATCACCTGGACTTTTGAACTTGCAGCTCAATTGAAATGTTGGCAATATTTACAGATAATGAAACCACCGCCAGGCCGATCTCATCAGACACTGGATTGTATTCATTATTCAGGCAGAAAGCTGAATTCTGTTCCCACTCCAGAATCTGGAGTACTTACCTTAGTTCACTAACCCTCCGAGATCTCTGCCTTCCTCCATTTCTGGCTTATGGGACATTCTTGATTTTAATCGGTCTACCGTTGACAGGCATAACTTCGGGGAAGGAAATCTGCTCTCCTTACCTGCTCTGTCCGGCATTTACCCCCAGATCCAGAGGAAAACTGCCCTCAGAAGTGGTCTAGCAAACCAGTCAATTGTATCAAGCTGCTACAGTAGAGGGAACTCTGGGTGTAGTTACACTACAACTGCAGCAGTTCACCATGACTTTCTCAAGGGCACTTACGAAGACACAACAAGTGCAGGCCTTGTCAGCGTTACTAAGAATGCACACAAAAAGCTGCCAAGGTCCAGCACTCAAGAATTCCCTCCCTGAATCCCTCATCTGATACAAGGTCCCCCCCTCAAAACATTGCTCTATTCTCTCACTACAGATGTTGTCAGGCCTGTTGCAATTTTCCAGCATTTTCTGTTTTTGTTTCAGATTCCAGAATCCGCAGTAATTTTCTTGAATCTTTCGGGAATGCTTCCTTTGTAATGGACGCTATAACAAGTTGAGTTATTCTGTCGACTCACCTTGCTGCAGTGAAGTCACAAAGGTGCCCCTTGTCTCTGCTGCTATTTATGAATTGCTAACAGATATAGGTTGAAGGTGAGAGGGGAAGGATTTGAAAGGGACCCCATTTCACACGTCCTTCCTATAATGTGGCAACGAAAACTGCACACAGTACTCGAGCTGTGGCCTCACCAAAGTTCTATACAACTTGTTCGCCTTGTTGTCCAACGAGGGGCATACACGCAGTGGGTCGTGCGAGGGCTGCTCTTGGATGTTGCTTCGAGAGTTGCCTAGTGCTTCACGTCATTAGTGTACGCTTAAACTGGACCAGCTGACGGGCAACACGACAGCTCAGTGACTATCACTGTTTGCTGTGCAGACACATGGATTTGGGTCGGTGTCTGCGAGAGTTTGCACATTCTCCCCATGCTTGCGTGGGTTTTCTCCGGGTGCTCCGGTTTCCTCCCACACCCCAAAAACATGCTCTTAGGCTGATTGGTGTTAACAAATTGTCCCTAAATTAGACCTCCCTCAATCTGGTTATAATTCCTTTATTGTGGAGTCCAATAGGCGTAGACAAAGGTCATAGATAGAAGGGGGCACTCACAATGTTAAAATGGCAGCACGGGCTCGTTGGGCCGAAGGGCCTGTTTCTCACGCTGTGTTGTTCTTTGTTCTAACTCCATCGTGACCTCTCTGCTTTTATAATCTACACCCCGATTGATAAAGGTGAGTGTGCCACATGCCTTTTTCACCACCCTGTTAACCTGCCTCTCTGCCTTCAGAGATCGATGGACAAACACTCCAAGGTCCCTTTGTTCTTCAGAACTTCCCACTGTCAGACCTTCCAAAGTATACTTGTTTGCTGAATTGAATCCAGCAATTGAATGCAATTTTATGTGGCTGGTCTGATTTTATGGTTGGAGGGCAGGCTGATTGGCCAGTGGCCTTTACTTTTTAGGTTTAACCTCGATTCAGGGCAGGATGAAATGTCAGGGCTGAAATAAAATTAAATAAGGTATCCGGGCGTAATAATTCCACAGAGAGCAAAGTACTGTCACCGAGTCACTTTATTTACACCACACATCTGTACATAGCCAGCTCTCCAGTTGCTCCCTGCCAAATGCAGGCAGAGAGTCTGACACACCTGCTTTAAATAGGGAGCATGAGGCTCCCTGATTTAACCATCAATTAGGACTCATCAGGTTTCTCTTTTAAGGTACCAACAAATTAAACTAACTCAAATTAACTTGGGGACAAATTAAAAGAGGCAGCTCCCCGAAAGAAAGGGGGAACAGCCCGAACAAAACTCAAATCACAAAGGAAACTTAAAACATAAAATCAAAACGTGATTATCAGTGTCAATAATACACCCCAGCCCCTGCGGTGCCCAGCGGGCATGGAAGGTGTCAACTGCGCCCATGAACACCGCATGCTCCCTCTCCAGGGATACCTGGCTGTGTCCCCAGTGTGGTGATTTCAGCCAGGCCAATGAGGTTGGCTTGCTGGAGTATGAACTACCTGATAAGTCCAGCTCCTGATCTACGGGCACCTGGTGCAGAGAGGGACGGGTCAGGATAGTGACCTCCTTGTGAACCTGCTCCTGGGCCTGGTGAAACTCACCATTAACAGGTCCAGGCAGCGGGCAATTGCCACCTGGACTCTTTCCATAGTTTTTCATCACAGTTTATCTTTTCTGGTTCTGCAGCTCCCTGAGACAGCTCTACAGTGGGTATCCCCAAGGAAACACGTTGGAAATATCGGCCTGCACTCTCTCTTTGCTCAGTTCACACCCTGTTCCTGCCCTCCCCGACAGCGCTGAGCCTTTCCCAGTCTGCGTTTCAGACCAGCCAGTGTGAAATCGCATTCTGGTGCCACCCACAGCCAGGGGGCACACCTAGCGCCCACTTCCAGCAGGGTACACGCGCCCAACCGGCAATCAATTCAGGCCGATATTGTTTCATGGGCGTTTCAGAGTCCAGAATCAAAGTCCAATGAGGAAGTAGGCAGGCTGAGATGTTGTAGGCAATGGAACAAAATATCCAACAAAATAGATGTAGATGGGGCCAGCTGTAAAACCTGACCAACTGCAGTATGACCTACTGATCAGATATCAAATAGCAGACTGATCTGTTCAGTTCAGCCAGGCAATGGTACATGTTCCACCAGCCAGCAGCCAATGTCACATGACCTCACCTTGCCACCATCTTTGACAGAGAATGTGTATCCAGGGTCTGGAATTCCATGAGATCAGGACTGCCATTACGGGCTAAAAGGAATGTTTGAGAGGCCATTGTCTTTGTAGTCTTTGTGTCTTCACTGGCAAGCTTGACTTATCAAATCAGGTGGCACGGTGGCACTGCCCTGCTCCCTCACAGCTCCAGGGACAAAGGTTCGATTCCCAACCGGATCACTATCTGTGTGGAGTTTGCACGTTCTCCCCATGGCTGCGTGGATTTCCTCCGGGTGCTCCGGTTTCCTCCCACAGTCCAAAGATGTGCGGGTTAGGTGGATTGGCCATGCTAAATTGCCCCTTAGTGTCAGGAGGACTAGCTCGGGTAAATGCATGGGGAGAGGGCCTGTGTGGGATTGTGGTCAGTGCAGGCTCAGTGAGCCAAATGGCCTCCTTCTGCACTGTAGGGATTCCATGATTCGATAAATACACAAGGTCTTCAATGCAGTTCCTTCTGAAGTTGGCGCTGCGCAGTCCCCAGGTTTTCATTAATTAGTAGCTCCTCAGAGATAACGAGGTGTGAGATTTCCAAAACGGCAAAGTGGCTTCTTTTGATCTGGGGTTACAGACAGACACAGTTCCAGGCATTTTACAGCTCCTTGTTGAGTTTTTAACATTTTAGAACTCATTATGAGGGCATCTATATATATTTTATAAAAGAAATATGCAGTGTAAGGTCTTAGTTCCTCACAGCCTATAAACCTGCAGAATCCTCACACAGCGAGTCTGGATAATTGTTTCATTTTCACACCAGCTGTTTTCTTCCACTCTGTGTGAAGGATTGAAGATTGTATATTTGGAAGTCAGATCTTCAAAAGTCATGCCGCCACCTCGCCACCATGTTACACCAGTCTGCTTCTTTAGCACAAATGTTACTGAACAATCTTACACCAGGGTCGGTGAAACAAGTTCTTTATTTGAAGATAAGATGGTTACAGAGATAATGTTCGCTGTGTGACTGCAAGGCAGACGTCTGACTTTCAATCACTGCTCTTTTCAGACTTGGTACAAGTCTCAATGAGTTCAAGTCAAAGTTTAAAGTTTATTTATTCGTCACAAGTAACACTGCAATGAAGTTACTGTGAAATGCTCCCAGCTGCCACCCTCCAGCGCCTGTTCAGGTCAATGCACCTAACCAGCATGTCTTTCAGATTGTGGGAGGAAACAGGAGCACCCGGACGAAACCCATGCAGACACGGGGAGAATGTGCAAACTCCACACAAACAGTGACCCAAACCGGGAATCAACCCCGGGTACCTGGCGCTGTGAAGCAGCAGTGCTAACCCCTGTGCCACCATGCCGCCCGAGGTGGTCACAACTGATTGTAGTTTAAATGCATTTCCTTAGAGGTATATGTATCTCATACCACAACAGAGATTAGTGTCCACACACTTGCTGGAAATGTGCCTGTATGGCAGGACACAGGCAGGATTTTTTGGATAATGGGTTTTCTGCCATCCATAGAACCCCCACAGCATCGGGAGAGGAGGCCATTCGGCTCATCGAGTCTGTACCAATCATAATCACACCCAGCCCTATTCCCACAACCCCTATGTATTTACCCTGCTAGTCCCCCTGACACTAGGGGACAATTTAGCATGGCCAATCCACCAAACCCACACATCTTTGGACTGTGGGAGGAAGCCAGGGATCCAGAGGAAACCCATGCAGACATGGGGAGAATGTGCAAACTCCGCATACAGACCCGAGGCCAGAATTAAACCGGGGTCCCTGGAGCTGTGAGGCCATGATGTGGAGATGCCGGCGTTGGACTGGGATAAGCACAGTAAGAAGCTGCTGTGAGGCAGCAGGGTTACCGTGCTGCCCATGCTACCCAATGTATCGATGGGAAGTGCAATGGTCTAGTGGTATTGTTGCTAGATTATTGATCCAGAAACTCAGCTAATGTTCTGGAGACCTGGGTTCGAATCCCACCACAGCTGATGGTGGAATTTGAATTCAATAAAAAATACCTGGAATTAAGAATCTACTGACGACCATGAGACCATTGTCGGAAAAACCCATCTGGTTCACTAATGTTCTTTAGGGAAGGAAATCTGCTGTCCTTACCCAGTCCGGCCTACATGTGACTCCAGATCCAGAGCGATGTGACTCTCAACTGCCCTCAGGCAACTCGGGATGGGCAATAAATGCTGGCTAGCCAGTGACAGCCACGTCCCACAGATAAATTACCCCCACAAATCCTGACCACCACCCGGCTATATAACATTCCACGGTGCATTAATTGCCTAAGGCCAAAATATTGGTCCCTGTCTGGGGAGGAAACCCCATCTTCAAGAGCTGTCAACTAATCTCATTGGTCAGTAGCTATGTAACCCCAACAGTGTCAGGTTCAAGTGGTGGCCAGTGCTGGGATTGCAGGCTGTTCCCAGGGAAGAGGATCTTTATTGGTGTCAGACTGGCTCTGTCTGCGGTGTCAGTGGGGCCTGGCTGGCTGGCGGGTGTTAGTTACGTGGGTGCGTGGCCAAGAGGGGTGATGTGCCTCATATTTGTGCACGGGGAGTCCCCTCTCCCTCTGCACCTGTGCAGTAAAAGCTGCCGGACGATCCAGCCGGCCTGACAGGGTAACATTGTGCCAGAGGCAGGATGGCCAGTGATTGGCCATTAAGGGCCTCAATGGTCCCACGGACGGGTGGGTGTGTGACACCTCCTCCAATCCCCCGTCAAGTGGGAGACAAGTCAGGGCTGATGGCTAGGCTGTCGTCAGACCATTTGCTGCATTTTCCGAGGTGGGGTCAGAAAGGTATGTCTGAAGGATTGAGCTGGGGTATAATGATGCTCTGAGATACAGAGATACCATTAGGAAGAAATACTGTGCTGCCAGATAATAAGGCCGGAAGGAATTGGTACAAACTGATGGAGATAACTGATCAGATTTTTCTTGTCAGACCTGTGTGAACGTGTGTGTGTATGTAAGTGTGTGTGTTTGTGTATGTGTGCGTGAGAGTGTGTGTGAATGTATGTGTGTGTGAGTGTGTGAATGTGTGTGTTTGGGTATGTTTGTGTGTGGGTGGGTGTGTGTGAATGTGTGTGTGTCTGTGTGAGTATGTGGGTGTGAATGTGTGTGCATGAGTATGTGGGTGTGTGTGTGTGTGTGTGTGTGTGGGTGGGTGTGGGTGTGTGTGTGGGTGTGTGAGAGTGTGGGTGTGTGTGAGTGTGTGTGGGTGTGTGTGTGGGTGTGTGAGAGTGTGGGTGTGTGGGTGTGTGTGTGGGTGTGTGTGTGTGTGTGGGGGTGTGTGGGGGGGCATGTGTGTGTGTGAGTGTGGGTGTGTGTGTGGGTCTGTGTGGGTGTGTGTGTGTGTGGGTGTGTGTGTGAGTGTGTGTGTGGGTGTGTGTGTGTGTGGGTCTGTGCGGGTGTGTGTGTGAGTGTGCGGGTGTGTGTGTGAGTGTGCGGGTGTGTGTGTGCGGGTGGGTGTGTGGGGGGTGTGTGTGTGGGTGTGTGTGGGTGTGTGTGTGCGGGTGGGTGTGTGCGGGTGTGTGTGTGTGGGTGTGTGTGTGTGGGTGTGTGTGTGTGGGTGTGTGTGGGGCTGTGTGTGTGGGTGTGTGTGGGGCTGTGTGTGTGGGTGTGTGTGTGTGTGAGTGTGCGGGTGTGTGTGTGCGGGTGGGTGTGTGTGTGGGTGTGTGTGTGAGTGTGCGGGTGTGTGTGTGCGGGTGGGTGTGTGGGGGTGTGTGTGTGGGTGTGTGTGTGGGTGTGTGTGGGTGTGTGTGTGTGGGTGTGTGTGGGGGTGTGTGTGTGTGGGTGGGTGTGTGGGTGGGTGTGTGTGTGGGTGTGTGTGTGTGGGTGTGTGTGTGTGGGTGTGTGTGGGTGTGTGCGGCTGCAGTCCGTTCCATTCAGGAGATTGCGGATTGTCCCTCCCCCTGATTGGTGAAGATGGGAATGGGTCTTTGAGCCGGTGAATCCCATCCTTCCTGAATCCATTCCCAGTCCTCTCCCCGTTCCTGCCAAGCCCAATCCGGTTCTGTTTCGAGCAGCCTCCTGAGCTGCCGGTTCCAGTGGAGGAATCACAGGCCGGTTGGCAGACTGAGTCAGAATATTCTGCACTGCTGCAGGGCCATCCGCTGGCCAACCCTCTGATCAATGTGACAAACAGATTACAAAGAACATTCCAGCACACAAACTGGTCCCTCCTGCTGTTTATGTTCCTGACCAACCTCCTCCGACTTTATCTCATCGTATCAATGCATCCTTCCATTCCCTTATGTTTTTATTTAGTTTTACCCTAAATGCATCTGTTTTTCTTCTCAGCCACTCCTTGCAATAGTAAGTTTTACATTTTAACAATTTTCTCATGGAATCCCTAGAGCGCAGAAGGAGGCCAATCGGCCCATCAAGTATGCACCAACACTCAAAAAAAAAGCATCAGGGTTGGCACGGTAGCGCAGTGGTTAGCACTGCTGTATCACTGTGTCAGGGACCTGGTTCGATTCCCGGCTTGGATTACTGTCTATGCAGAGACTGCACGTTCTCCCCGTGTCTGCATGGGTTTCCTCTGAGTGCTCCGATTTCCTCCCACAGTCCGAAAGGCGCACTGAACAGGTGTGTTGGACATGCTAAATTCTCCTTCAGTGTATCTGAACAGGCTCTGGAGTTTGGCAACGAGGGAATTTTCCTAGTAACTTCATTGCAGTGTTAATGTAAGCCCACTTGCGACACTAATAAACTTTACTTTCTTTACCAAGGTGCGGCATGTGGCACAGTGGTTGGCACAGCTGCCTCACAGCACCAGGGAACTGGGTTCGACTCCCAGCTTGGGTCACTGTCTATGTGGAGTCTGCACATTCTCCCCATGTCTGCATGGGTTTCCTCCAGGTGTCTGGTTTCCTCCCACAGTCTGAAAGACATGTTGGTTAAGTACTTTGGCCATGCTAAATTCTCCCTCAGTGTACCTGAACAGGTACCAGAGTGTGGCGACTGGGAGATTTTCACAGTGACTTCACTGCAGTGTTAATGTAAGCCTACTTATGACACTAATAAGTAAACGTTACTTTCTTTACCGAGGTGGATTGGCCATGGTAAATGTCTGAGATTACGGGGATAGGGCAGAGGGTGGAAGGCTTTTTCAGAGAGACGGTACAGGCCTGATGGGCTGAATGGCCTCCTTCTGCACTGTACAGATTCTATGTTGCTATGGGTGCTGCAGTAAGATACATTATATTCACCTTGAACTAAGTAAATCTTCCAGGGTGCTCACGAATTTAGGTTAAAGGAGTTTGGGAAAAGAGTATGAAATAGTGAAATAATTCACCGTTCGATTACCAGTCTGATATGTTTGTATTTCCACACTCTCCCCTCGGGAACACTGAAGTAATAGATTTCTGAGCTGATAAACAGTCCTTAAGGTCCTATGTATCCCATTGTGGGGTTTCTATGACTCTATGAGAAAGTTATTAGAATGCAAAACTTACTATTGCAAGAAATGGATCAAAAGAATAACATGTATTTAAGGTGAATCTATACAATCAGGATGAGGAGGGAGGAGGCCCCTCACATCCACTGGGTGCAGGTATCCCAGTGGATGTTAATCTGGAATTCTGAGCCGGAGCTCCAGCCTTTGTGGGACTGTCCAGAGTGGGGTTCGAGCCCTCTGTCTTCTGGTTCACGAGTGGGTTTTAATTTTGATTTGATTTGATTTATTATTGTCACAGATATAAGTATACATTGAAAAGTATTGTTTCTTGTTCGCTATACAGACAAAACAGAGAAGGAAAGGAGAGGGTGCAGAATGTAGTGTTATAGTCATGGCTAGAGTGTAGAGAAAGATCAACTTAATGCGAGGTAGGTCCATTCAAAAGCCTGATGGTAGCAGGGAAAAAGCTGACCTGAGTCGGTTGGTGCGTGACCTCAGACTTTTAAATCTTTTTCCTGAAGAAAGAATGTGGAAGAGACCATGTCCAGGATGCGTGGGGTCCTTGATTATGCTGGCTGCTTTGCCGAGACAGCGGGAAGTGTAGACAGAGTCAATGGATGGGAGGCTGGTTTGCGTGATAGATTGGGCTACATTCACAACCTTTTGTAGTTTTTTGCAGTCTTGGGCAGAGCAGGAGTCATACCAAGCTGTGATACAACCAGAAAGAATGCTTTCTATGGTGCATCTGTAAAAGTTGGTGTAAGTCATAACTGACAAGCCAAATTTCCTTCATTTTCTGAGAAAGTAGAGGCATTGGTGAGCTTTCTTAACTACAGTGTCGGCATGGGGGGGACTAGGACAGGTTGTTGGTGATCTGGACACCTAAAAACTTGAAGCACTCGACCTTTGTACTTTGTCCCCGTTGATATAGACAGGGGCATGTTCTCCTTTATGCTTCCTGGAGTCGATGACAATCTTCTGAGCTGATAAACAGTCAGCTCAGGTGAGAGGGCATGGGATCCAAGGGCCTTTGGCCTTGTGGATCCAGAATTGGCTTGCCTGCAGAAGGCAGAGAGTGGTTGTGGATGGGGCTTTTTCTGAATGGAGGTCAGTCACCAGCGGAGTGCCTCAAGGATCCGTTCTGGGACCCTTGTTGTTTGTCATTTTCATAAATGACCTGGATGAGGAAGTGGAGGGATGGGTAAGTAAGTTCGCTGATGACACTAAGGTCGGTGGTGTTGTGGATGGTCTGGAAGGATGGAAAAAGTTGCAGCAGGACATAGATAGGATGCAGGGCTGGGCGGAGAAGTGGCAGATGGACTTCAACGCGGATAAATGTGTAGTCGTCCATTTTGGCAGAACCAACAGGATGAACGAGTACACTATCAAGGGCAGAAGTCTGAGTAGTGTTGAAGAGCAGAAGGATCTAGGGGTCCGGGTCCACAGGACTCTTAAATCGGCCTCGCAGGTGGAGGAGGTGGTCAAGAAGGCGTATGGTGTACTGGCCTACATTAATCGAGGGATTGAGTTTAGGAGTCGGGAGGTAATGCTGCAACTTTATAAGACCCTTGTCAGGCCTCATTTAGAGTATTGTGCGCAGTTCTGGTCGCCTCACTATAGGAAAGATGTAGAAGCTATTGAGAGGGTACAGAGGAGATTTACAAGGATGTTGCCTGGACTGGGAGGCATGCCTTATGAAGTTAGGTTGAGGGAGCTGGGACTCTTTTCCCTGGAGAGACGAAGGTTGAGAGGCGACCTGATAGAAGTTTACAAAATGTTGAGAGGAATAGATAGGGTGGACTCTCAGAGGCTATTTCCCCGGGTTGAAATGGTTGCTACGAGAGGACACAGATTTAAGGTGCAAGGAGGGAAGTTCAGAAGTGATGTTAGGGGTAAGTTTTTCACTCAGAGGGTGGTGAGTGAATGGAATCGGCTGCCGTCAGTGGTGGTGGAGGCGAACTCGCTGGGGTCTTTTAAAAGACTTCTGGATGAGTATATGGGGTTTAATGAGATTGAGGGTTATAGATAGGTCTGTAGGTTGGTAGGTGTTGATGTGATCGGCGCAACTCGTGGGCCGAAGGGCCTGTTTGTGCTGTAGTGTTCTATGTTCTATGTTCTATGTTCTTCATTTTGTTGACATTGGGGAAGAGATTATTTGTGCCGCACCAGTTCACCAGATTCTCTATCTCATTCCTGTACTCTGTCTCATCATTGTTTGAGATCTGACCCACTACTATGGTGTCATCAGTAAACTTGAAAATCAAGTTGGAGGGGAATTTGGCCGCACAGTCATAGCTTTATAAATACAGTAGGGGGTTGAGAACACAGCCTTGTGGGGCACCGGTGTTGAGGACGATCGTGGAGGAGGTTTTGTTGCCTATCCTTACTGATTGTGGTCTGTGAGTTAGGAAGTTCAGGATCCAGTCACAGACGGAGGCGCTGAGGCCCAGGCCACGGAGTTGGGTGATGAGTTTTGTGGGAGTAATGGTGTTGAGTGGGGGAATGGTACCCCCGAGACACTCGCTGATGACAATTTTAAATGAGCTGTGAGTGGCAGAGAGATGTAAAGGGAGGGGAGGTTACTGAAGTTCAGCCAATCTCTGACACTCAGACACAACGCCAACTCAGTAAGGTGAGAGGCTCAACTCTTGTCCTTTTCTCTCTCCCCCTCTCCTGCAGCTTTGAAAAACAGCTACACCTGTAACATCTGTAACGTGATCCTCAACTCGGTGGAACAGTTTCACGCTCACCTACAGGGCTCCAAGCACCAGAGCAAGTAAGCAAAGGTTTTTAAACAAATTGTCAATGAGATGGGAACAGACTGCAATCTAATCAAGGGGTTCAAGTGTTTATATATACAATAACAGATACCCGGGAGTGAGTTACAGACTGGAATCTAATCGAGGGGTTCGGGGTGGTTTATATATGGAATAACAGATACCCGGGAGTGAGTTACAGACTGGAATCTAATCGAGGGGTTCGGGGTGGTTTATATATACAATAACAGATACCCGGGAGTGAGTTACAGACTGGAATCTAATCGAGGGGTTCGGGGTGGTTTATATATACAATAACAGATACCCGGGAGTGAGTTACAGACTGGAATCTAATCGAGGGATTCAGGGTGGTTTATATATAAAATAACAGATACCCAGGGGTGTGTTACAGACTGGAATCTAATCGAGGGATTCAGGGTGGTTTATATATAAAATAACAGATACCCAGGAGTGAGTTACAGACTGGAATCTAATCGAGGGATTCAGGGTGGTTTATATATAGAATAACAGATACCCGGGAGTGAGTTACAGACTGGAATCTAATCGAGGGATTCAGGGTGGTTTATATATAAAATAACAGATACCCAGGGGTGTGTTACAGACTGGAATCTAATCGAGGGATTCAGGGTGGTTTATATATAAAATAACAGATACCCAGGAGTGAGTTACAGACTGGAATCTAATCGAGGGATTCAGGGTGGTTTATATATAGAATAACAGATACCCGGGAGTGAGTTACAGACTGGAATCTAATCGAGGGATTCAGGGTGGTTTATATATAAAATAACAGATACCCAGGGGTGTGTTACAGACTGGAATCTAATCGAGGGATTCAGGGTGGTTTATATATAAAATAACAGATACCCAGGAGTGAGTTACAGACTGGAATCTAATCAAGGGATTCAGGGTGGTTTATATATAAAATAACAGATACCCAGGAGTGAGTTACAGACTGGAATCTAATCGAGGAGTTCAGAGTGGTTTATATAAAGAATAAAAAATAAAGTTTAAATTTTATGTTTTAGTGACAAGTAGGCTTACATTAACACTGTAATGAAGATATTGTGAAAATCCCCTAGTCGCCACAGTCCGGTGCTTGTTCGGGTACACTAAGAGAGAATTTATTACGGCCAATGCACCTAACCAGCACGTCTTTCAGACTGTGGGAGGAAACTGGAGCACCTAGAGGAAACCCACGCAGACATAGGGAGAGTGTGCAGACTCCACGCAGACAGTGGCAAAGATTTTACCTCATTGCGCGAGCTGGTAAAGCAGTGCGGGAGCTGAGAAATTAGGATCGATTTCTTGCCTCTTGCAATTTTATGATAGCCAGATTTCCAACAATGTCAAAATCTCAGCAGAAATGGGTGGGAGGCTGAATAAACTCTTCAAATTTATTATAAACTTTATTTGCATGCGTTTAGTGAGTCTGGGGCTCAATTGTCTGGACTCGCTTGCCTTTAGGACCTCACCTGGAAAGGTTCTGTCCGGCGAGGAAAACACCTGCTTCCTGTGAACGAGGAACGATTGTGTTGGCTTCACCAGTGGAACTGGAGGCCATTGAGGCTCCCCAGGGAGGAAAAGGACAAAGGAGTGCCCTTTGGGCAGTGCCAGCCTGGCAGTGCCACCCTGGCACTGTGACACTGCCAGCCAGGCACCTGGGTAGTGCCAACTGGGCACCTTGGCACTGCCCACTGGGCAATTGGCGAGCAAGTGGGGCCCACTGCCACTCTGCAATGTCCTTGGATCGGGGGCACAGCGGCATCTCGGACAGTGTGGTGCTCGCGATCATCTACAGATCCCAATGATTGCTGGGGGAGGTTGGCTGTGTTGAGGCTGCAGGGACCTGTCAGTTTTCTGTTGGACTTGTGCATGTGCAGCATCAGAGATCTGCACATGTGCAATAGGTCCCCCCACAAGCTGGCTGGTGAATTAAACCCAGCCCACTGCCTGCAGCAGCTAGAAACAATCAAGCCCATATTTTCAATGGCTATGTGCATAAGATTGGGCCAAAAAGAAGCTTAAAATCAATCTCATAAAATTTCACCCAGTGACACAAGCCGGGAATCAAGTTTGGATTGCCGGTGCTGTGAGGCAGCAGTGCTGACCACTGTGCCACAGGGCTGCCGCGAATGAATTACAGATTGGAATCTAATCGAGGGGTTTAGATAATATATATTGTGTTGAAAGATATCTTGCATCTGGTAAGCTGCCAGCATGGAGGCCAATCTGAGCCTGGAGTTCCCCATTAAGAAGTAACAGGAGCTGAGCCTCACAGCGCAAGGGACCCAAGTTCAATTCCTGGCTTGGGTCACTGTCTGTGTGGAATCTGCAGATTCTCCCTGTGTCTGCGTGGGTTTCCTCCAGGTGCTCCAGTTTCCTCCCACAGCCCGAAAGACATGCTGGCTAGGGTGCATTGACCGTGGTAAATTCTCCCTCAGTGTACCCAAATAGGCGCCGGAGTGTGGCAACTCGGAGAATTTTCACAGTAACTTCATGGCGGTGTTAATGTAAGCCTACTTGCGACTAACAAATAAACTTTAACTTTGCTGACGGAGATTGTCTCTTTGAAAAATCAGCAAGTCCTTCACCTGCTTACGTCCTTTTGCTGTTGTATATCTTTCTGGAAGACAATGGGGGGAATACCTTGAACCGTGAATATTTCCATCGGAAGCTTTGCTCCTTTACATTAGGCTGGTAGCCTTGACTTTACAAGCTGATCAGTGTCATCTGGCCCAGTTTCTTGTGGTTAAATTGATTGCTGTGGTTTTTCTTTAAGTAACCCAGGTCAAGGCAATAAGGAGAGAATCCAATTATGGTCCATGACTTTAAAAAAAAGTATCCATTTTTTACTGTATAGATTAATCACTGTGTTTCGAGTTGTCCCTTGGATGTGCTTATTCTATTTAACTGTACTTGGTGAAAGACCTGTCAAGTCTTTCTTCAATGGTATCTTACTCAGTGGTAATTGACTGGCTGTGTAGCTTACCCTCAGATGATGATCCTAGTTGTAAGTCATTTCGATAATATTGACTTCCGGTGAGCTCTGCCCTCGGGGGAGTCATTTTTGTGTCTTTTATTAACCCATTTTAAAGATACCCTACTCAGGCCTATTGCTGTTGACTCCTCAAAGTTCTGAGTCTGCTCACACAATATACAACAGATTACCAACATTAACCTTAATTCATCTAGCGTTTTTCACATGCCCAATGTCCCACAGCACTTAGTAAGAGCGCTATCAGTACAATTTTGACTTCAAGTCACATGGGAGATATGAAGATTATTTATTAGTGTCATAAGTAGGCTTACGTTAACACTGCAATGAAGTTATTGTGAAAATCCCCTAGTCGCCACGCTCTGGCGCCTGTTCGGCTACACTGAGGGAGAATTTAGCATGGCCTAACCAGCACGTCTTTCATACTGTGGGAGGAAACCAGAGCACCTGGAGGAAACCCACACAGACACGGGGAGAATGTGCAAACTCCGCACAGGCAGTGACCCAAGCTGGGAATCGAACCCGGGTCCCTGGCGCTGCAAGGCAGCAGTGCTAACCACTGTGCCACCATGCCGCCATCAGGACTGATGACCAAAAGCTTGATCAAAGAGTCAGGTTTTAAGTAGCATCTTAAAAGAGGAAAGTGATGTGTAGAGTTGTCACAGAGCCAGAGGGTCATAGAGTGCAGAAAAACTTCCTCAGCCCATTGAGTCTACACCGCTGATAATTACCATTGAAGGCGCGCTAATCCCATTTTCCTTCACTTGTCCTACATACTTGCATGTGATGATATTCCAAGTGCTCATCCAAATACTATTTAAAGGTTGTAAGGTTCCCGGTCTCCACAACCTTCCCAGGCAGACCATTCCAGATTCCCACCATCCACTTACTGTTTTTTTTCTCAGATCCCCTCTGAATCTCCTGCCCCCTCACTCTAAAACAATGCCCCCTCATGATTGATCCCTCAGCCAAGGAGAACAGCTCCCTACTCACCCTGTCCGCACCCTGCAAACTTACACACCTCAATCATGTTCCCCTTCAGCCTTCTCTACTCTAGAGAAAACAAGCCAAGCCTATCCAGTCTCTCCTTATCAGGAGGGAATTCCAGAGCTCAGGACCCGAGGCAGCTGGAGGGCCATCGATGGTGGAGTGACCAAAATCTGGGGTATGCAAAATGCCAAAATGGTCACAGCACCAAAACATCAGAGGATTGATTGCAGAGATGAAGAAGATGACAGAGATAGGGAGGGTGAACTCACAAAGGAAATATCAGGGATTTAAAATTTAAACTTTGACAGCAAATATCATAAAATTATAATGTCCCTAGGGAACATGGCCTCAAAATAAGGGGGAGCAGATTTAGGACTGAGTTGAAGAGGAACTTCTTCACACAAAGGGTTGTGAATCTATGGAATATCCTGCCCAGTGAAGCAGTTGAGGCTCCCTCATTGAATGTTTTTAAAGCAAAGATAGATTTTGAACAGTAAAGAAATTAAGGGTTATGGTGAGCGGGCGGGTAAGTGGAGCTGAGTCCACAAAGAGATCAGCCATGATCTTATTGAATGGCGGAGCAGGCTCGAGGGACCGGATGGCCTACTCCTGCTCCTTATTCTTATGTTCTTATGTTCTGCTGGCTCTCTGTAGAGCAATCCACTAAGTCTCACTTCCCCGCTCAATCCCCATACCGCTGTAAGCTTATTTTCCTCAACTGGTCAATCAATTTCCCTTTGAAATCATCATCTCTGTAGCAGCTTCCAGCTTATTACCACTCACTGCGTGAAGAAATTCTTCCTCATATCACCCCACACACACATCCACCTCCACATCTCTTCCTAAAACATTAAACCTGGATCTGCCAGCCCTTGGATAGTGAGCTGAAGGTGTATATTCATTTGAAAGACATCAGCTGGTGAAGAGAACATAAGAACTAGGAGCAGGAATAGGCCATCTGGCCCCTCGAGCCTGCTCTGCTATTTAATAAGATCATGGCTGATCTTTTTGTGGACTCAGCTCACTTATCCACCCGCTCACCATAACCCTTAATTCCTTTACTGTTCAAAAATTTATCTATCCTTGCCTTAAAAACATTCGATGAGGTAGCCTCAACTGCTTCACTGGGCAGGGAATTCCACAGATTCACAATTCTTTGGATGAAGAAATTCCTCCTCAACTCAGTCCTAAACCTGCTTCCCCTTATGTTGAGGCTATGCACCTTGGTTCTACTTTCACCTGCCAGCGGAAACAACTTCCCTGCTTCTATCTTATCTATTCCCTTCATAATCTTACGTGTTTCTATAAGATCTCCCCTCATTCTTCTGAATTCCAATAAGTATAGCCCCAGTCTACTCAGTCTCTCCTCATAAACCAACTCTCTCAACTCCAGAATCAACCTGTCAATTGAAGAGGGAGACTAGGTCATCAGGAGGGCAAAGGGTGACCAATGGCATAAGCGTGGGTGTCAGGGTGAAGGGAAGAAGGAGGTCATGTGATTAAATATCCAGATAAATATCCAACAAGAGTTGGCAACCTGATAGAACTTCTATATAACTACATCTTCTCTCTTTCCCCATCTCTCTTTCTCTTGCTCAAAATGAAGTCTGTTGTTAGCTATTGGCGAGAGATTCCATTTGGCTCCTGCTGTCTTACTCCTAGCATTTGTGGCTCAAGGGAGTCTTTTCGAGAAGGTTGTGCACAGTGAGAATCTCAAAGGCGCACAGACCCCTTTGTGCACTAGCTCTGCACCACACTGAGCCTGGCTCATTCCAAACACTCACTATTCATAGCTCCTCCACTGAGATTTGAGTGCTCTCTCTCTCTCTCTCTCCCTCTCTCTCTCATTACGTGAGAAGCAAAATGCCATCGAGCCCCTGAAGGAGAGCTTTGTGTCGGAGAAGAAAACCCGTGATTTTATTAAAATATCTGCTTTTGATCGATTGCTTGACATTTTTCAGACTGTGGTGCCTTTGACAGTGCTGGCAGGATCGGGGGGGTAGGGGGTGCGGGGGCAAGCAACAGGAGAATAGACAGTGAAAAGGATCAAGGGCCAGCCAGGCTTCAGGAGAATGAAGAATAGTTGGGGAATTATTAATTTGATAAAACAGAGACAGGAAAGAACAAAGGGAGGTTTCTCACTGGAGGTGAGCAGGTAAGTAATATTTCCTCCATAACATTGATCTTTCACCCTGCCTCAGCTCACCTACTACTGAAGCCCACATTCATGGCTGTCTTTCTCTCACCTTATTAACTCCACTGCTCTCCTGCTCAGCCTCCTATTGTTCACCCGACATAAACTTGATCTCATCCAAAACTCTGCTTCCTGTTCACCAAATGCCACCTGTCACCCCCTGTGCCCTATACAGACACACCATCCAACATTGTTTAAATGTTCCCGATCGTCAGGGAATCTAGAACTAGGGGTCGAAGTTTGAGGATAAGGGGTAAATCCTTTAGAACTGGCCAGCAGAATGGGACAGTGGTTATTGTATTGCTGCCTCACAGCGCCAGGGACCCGGGTTCAGTTCCCGGCTTGCATCACTGCCTGTGTGGAGCTTGCATGTTCATAGAATAGAGTCATAGAATCCCTACAATATAGAAGGAGGCCATTCGGCCCATTGAGCCTGCACTGACAACAATCCCGCTAAGCCCTAACCCTGTAACCCCACATAATCCCCAACACTAAGGGATAATCCCACCCAGTCCTGTTCCCCGTAACCCCAAGTATTTACCCCACTAATCTACACATCTTGGGACCCTAAGGGGCAATTTAGCATAACCAATCCATCTAACCTGTACATTTTTGGACTGTGGGAGGAAACCAGAGCAGCTGGAGGAAACCCATGCAGACACAGGGAAAATGTGCAAACTCCACACACACAGTCGCCTAAGGCCAGAATTGAACCCAGATCCCTGGTACTGTGAGGCAGCAGTGCTACCCACTGTGCCACCGTTCTGCCCCATTCTCCCAAGTCTGCAAGGGTTTCTTCCGGGTGCTCCGGTTTCCTCTCACACTCCAAAGATGTGCAGGTTAAGTGGATTGGCCTTGCTAAATTGACCATTAACTTCAGGGGGAGTAGCTAGGGTAAATGTATGGTGTGATGGGGATAGGGTCTGAGTGAGACACTGATAGATGCAGATTCGATAGGCTGAATGGCCTCCTTCTGCACTGCAGGATTCTATGATTCTATTCTATGAACTGAGGTGAGGAGGAATTTCTTCACCCACAGGCTGGTGAATTTTTAAAATTTTTTTTATTCATTCCTGCGGCATGGGCATCGCTGGCTGGCCAGCATTTATTGCCCTTCCCTAGTTTTTCTCGGAGGGCAGTTAAGAGACAATCACATTGCTGTGACTCTGGAGTCACATGTAGGCCAGACCATGTAAGGACGGCAGATTTCCTTTCCTAAAGGACATTTGTGAACCAGATGGATTTTTCTGATAATCAATAATGGGGGTTTCATGGTAAATTCTTAATTCCAGATGGGTTTTTTTATTGAATTCAAATTCAACCATTTGATGTGAAGGGATTTACATTAATACTGCAATGAAGCTACTGTGAAAATCCCCTAGTCGCCACACTCCGCTGCCTGTTTGGGTACACTGAGGGAGAATTTAGCATGACCAATGCACCTAACCAGCACATCTTCTGGACTGTGGGAGAAAACCGGAGCACCCGGAGGAAACCCACGCAGACATGGAGAGAATGTGCAAACTCCACACAGACGGTGACCCAAGCTGGGATCGAACCCGGGTGCCTGGTGCTGTGAGGCAACAATGGTTTCATGGTCATCGTTAGACTTTGAATCCAGATTTTTTATTAAACACAAATTTCGCTGTCCGCTGTGGTGGGATTTGAACCCAGATCCCCAGAACGTTACGCTGGGTCACTGGATTGCTAGTCTAGTGAAAGTGCCACTGCACCACCACCTCTCTCAATAAAGTACCAGTAATGTGACAAAACAACCCAAGGCCCTTCTTGGGAGCAGTGCCAGACTCCTTTCGGGTGGCACAGTGGTTCGTACTGCTGCCCCACAGTGCCAGGGATATGGGTTCAATTCCTGGCTTGGGTCACTGTCTGTGTGGAGTTTGCACATTCTCCCCGTGTCTGCATGGGTTTCCTCCGGGTGCTCCAGTTTCCTCCCACAGTCTGAAAGACGTGCTGGTTAGGTGCATTGACCCGAATAGGCGCTAGGCGTCTGGGAATAAGGGGAATTTCATCGTAATTTCATTGCAGTGTTAATGTAAGCCTTACTTATAACTAATATATAAATAAACTTTCACCTAGCCAGCGAAGCACAAATCCCTTGAACGAAGGGAGAAACTGAAGCACAAATGAGGGTGTTCGAGCAGAGGGCAAGAGCTTTCTCAAAGAGTTAGACAACATGAAAAGAAGGTCTTGTGACGGTACCCGTACCTCTAGACCATATTGTCTGGGTTTAATTCTCACTCTGGGACCACAGGGATGCAGCTGATTATCAGCCTGTAAACCCTTCCAGATACCTATTGGTGGGCAGGAGAGTTTCCTGGCCAGCCATACTGCGGGAAGCTATGGCAAACTACTGCTGGATTTTTCCAAGCATTATTATAGGCCCAGTCTTACGGCAGTCCAAAGTCCTCTTAGGGCATTGTGCCTGGAGGAGGACAGCATGGGAAGAGGCCATTCAGCCCATCAGACATGCGCTGGCTCTTTCAAAGAGCCATCCAATGCATCCCGCTGCCCTGCCCTTTCCCCCGGAGCCCTGTAAATGTTTTAAGAGTTCACCCAATTCCCTTATATGAGCTGTAATTGCTCTCATCTCCCTCCCCAGCAATGCATTCCCGATTGGAACATAGGATTAGGCCACTTTGTCTCTCAAGGCTGTTCTGCCCCTCAGAATCATGATGTGGAGATGTCGGCACTGGATTAGGGTAGGCACAGTAAGAAGTCTCATAACACCAGGTTAAACTCCACCAAATAAACCTGTTGGACTTTAACCTGTTGTTGTGAGACTACTTACTGTGTCCTCAGAATCATAGAATCTTACAGTGCAGAAGGAGGCCATTCAGCCCATCGACCACAGTGCATTTGTGATCAAATGCACCGATCACAATCCCACCCAGGCCCTATCCCCATAACCCTATGCATTTACCCTAACTGGTTCCCCTGACACTAAGGGGCAATTTAGCATGGCTAATCCACCTAAACCGCACATCTTTGGACTGTGGGAGGAAACCGGAGCACCCTGAGGAAACCCATGCAGACCCGAGCAGAGCATGCAGACTCTGCACCGATAGTGAACCCAAGCCATGAATCAAACCCGGGCACTGTAAGGCAGCAGTGCTAACTATTGTGCCAGCGTGCTGCCCTAATATACACTCCAGGGTTGTGGTGACCCAAACTGAGAGCTATTACCCCAGATAGGATTTCAGAGCAGAAATAGTTGGCATGCCCAAGTCAACCCAATGTAATCAGACCACCCAGAGATGGTCAGTTGCACCTAAATTGTGAAGAGCACCATGCGTGTACCAATCACACTAACCTGGCGAAGGCCACAGTGGGAGCAGGTGGGGAGAATATATTTACGCAGTGAGCTTTTGACCTATGGGTACTCCAGTTTCCTCCCACAGTCTGAAAGATGTGCTGGTTAGGTGCATTGGCCATGCTAAACTCTCCCTCAGTGTACCCGAACAGGCGCCGGAGTGTGGCAACTCGGGGATTTGCACAGTAACTTCATTGCAGTGTTAATGTAAGCCGACTTGTGACACAAATAAATAAAATATTGGTCTTGGAAGGGTGTGCAGTGCAGATTCACCAGGACAACATCAGAGCGTTAATGTTCAATGCTAAGTTGCTTAAGCTTGGTATGAGTCTCCCTGAGATTCAGGAGATTAAGTGATGTTCTGAGCAAGTTGCATGAAATGTGAACAGGATTTGATGGTGTAGATACCAGGAAATTATTTCCCCTGTTGGGGGAATTAAGGACAAGCGAATATTATCTTAAAATTAGAGATAATCCAGTTAGGATCACGGAGTACTACATTGCAGAAGAAACCCTTCGGCCCATCGAGTCTGCACCGACGCATGAAAGGGGCAGCATGGTGGTTAGCACTGCTGCCTCCCAGCACCAGGGACCTGGGTTCGATTCCAGCCTCGGGTAGCTGTGTGGAGTTTGCACATTTTCCCCATGTCTGCATGGGTTTCCTCCGGGGTGCTCCAGTTTCCTCCCAGAGTCCAAGTGTGGGTTAGGTGGATTGGCCGCGCTTAATTCCTCCTAGTATCAGAGGGATTAGTGGGGTAAATATGTGAGGTTATGGGAATAGGGTCTGGGTTGGATTGTGGTCAGTACAGACTTGATGGGCTGAATGGTCTCCTCTGCACTGTAAGGATTCTATGAAAGGTCCTGACCTGCCCACCTTGCCAGCACTTGGCCCATAGCTTTAAATGTTATGGTGTGCCAAGTACTCATCCAGATACTTTTTAAAGGATGTGAGGCATCCCCCCTCCACCCCCTCCAAGCAGCATATTCCAGGCCCTCACTATCCTCTGGGTAAAAAGGTTTTTCCTCAAATCCCCCCTAAAGCTCCCACCCCTCACTTTTAACTTGTGCCCCCTTGTAACTGACCCTTCAACTAAAGGGAACAGCCGTTCGTTATCAAGAAGATTCAAGAACAGAAAACAAAAAGTGCTGGAAAATCTCAGCAGGTCTGACAGCATTTGTGGAGAGAAAATAGAACCAATGTTTCCAGTCCGGAGGGTCGTCCAGATTCAAAACACTGGGCGGGATTTTACAGCCTCGCTCATCCTGAGACCATAAAATCCCACCCGAGATCAACGGACCTTTCCGTGGTCTGCCCCTCGCCTGCTCCCATTCCCATGGCAGGCGGGGTGGTAAAATTCCGGCTGTTAGCTCTATTTCTTGCTCCACAAATGCTGCCAGACCCGTTGAGATTTTCCAGCATTTTCTGTCTTTCTGATTCCAGCATCTGCAGTAATTTGCTTTTATCAGTGGATTATTGTTGGCTAAGGGTTACAATGGGTCATGGGGCAAATGGAATTCAGGTACAGACCAGCCCTGATCTAACAGGATGGCAGAAGAGGATCGAGGGGCTGAATGGCCTCCTGTTGTTCCTGTTCTCTCAGCGTGTTAGCTCCAGTTTGAAAAGGGAATAAGTGGTGCCATCTGCAAAAGCAAAGCCAGTAATTGTGTTAGATATTTGCATGTTTCTCGTTAATTGCTATTTAACAAGCTGCTAACGTGCAAAGAAGCAGCATTAGCGATCGTCCTTTGGTTTTCTGTGCGTCACTCAATTTCACTCACTGGAGTGATTCCACTTAGTGTATCCTCACAAACGTACTCTTCCTTAAAGGAGCTTCCCCACCTGCAACAAAGCTAAAGCTCAACAGAGAAAGTCTCAGCAGTGAGTCCCCAGTGAAGCTCAATGCAACCTGGAGGAACAGCATCTCATCTTTCAGCGAGGCACTTCACAGCCTTCTGATCTCAACATCAAATTCAACAACCGCAGCCCCACCTCGACCCTTTGTTTTCGTTCTATTTTATTTAAATTTTTACTGTTTCTTTGTTGTCTTTTTTCCCCCCACTCTTTCCCCCACTTTATCCTCCCTTCCCTTATCTTTTCTCCCTGCCCCTCTTCCCCTTTTCTACATTCTACCACTGACCCATTCCTAGCCCCACCACCCCCTCCCACCCAACAACTTCATCTGTCACAGCTTACAGCTTCTCTGCCATTGAGCCATTCACACCCTTTATTCTCTCTATGGGCTGCCATTAGCAGCCTTTCCCCTGGTTTCTGTGGCTATGACTCATCTTCCATTCCCTCCCCCTGCAGTATAAATATCTCCCACTTTCTGTGCCTTTTGACTTTGACAGGGGTCATCTGGACTCAAAATATCAGCTCTTTTCTCTCCTTACGGATGCTGCCAGACCTGCTGAGATTTTCCAGCAATTTCTCTTTTGGTTTCATATTCCAGCATCCACAGTAATTTGTTTTTATTAAGCTAATGCTCGAGGTAGACAGGGGCAGCCTGTAATATCTCTTTAAAGAGTGAGGAGGAAAGGTTACAGTGAGGAATTGCTGTTGCTGTAAGATTGGGCACTGAGATTTTGGAAACTCATGTGGCAGGATTTTCACTGCCAGTTTCTGAGATCTCTCGTCAGGCTGGGGAGAGGGGGCAAGGGTCAGAAACTGGCTCTGAATTGGAAACAGTGTGATTTTCCACAGGGTTGCCAATTTAATTTATAATATATTTATTAGTGTCGTAAGTCGGCTTACATTAACACTGCAATGGAGTTACTGTGAAAATCCCCTAGTCGCCACACTCCGGCACCTGTTCAGGTACACTGAGGGAGAATGTAGCATGGCCGATGCACCCTAACCAGCACGTCTTTCAGACTGTGGGAGGAAACCGGAGCACCCGGAGGAAACCCACGCAGACATGGGGAGAATGTGCAAACTCCACATAAGACCCAAGCCGGGAATTGAACCCGGGTCCCTGGTGCTGTGAGGCAGCAGTGCTAACCACTGTGCCACCATGCTGGAGGGTAGGCTTGCCACTCAAATTAGGAGATTGGAGAATGCTCTTGAGGCTGGAGATCCAAGCAGAATTCTTGCTTTGATACAGCAGCAGGTTAATGAGAGAGAGGGCGCTTCACAGGGCCACCTTCTCTCCAGCTTTTACAGATTCAAAATCACTGCCTGTGGTAAAGACACCCCAGGGAGGTGGAGCTGGTGAGAGGACGCTGGGAAGTTGGAGGAGCCCTTCTACACAATGGCTTGAGGTTATTGCAGGACCTAGGTAGGGAAGGAGGGTTTTTATGTGTGCCTTGAGTGCTGGACCCCTGCTCTACTGACAGGAGGCCACTCCATGCAGCTGAATTGGTCCCAATGTTTGCGGACACAGAGGCTGCTGGAAAATCCAAGTCGGACTCCTGTCATTGGCCTCGTGATCCTGAACTGGTTGTGTCCATCACATCCCCCATCGACTCTGCCTAAACTTCCTGCTGCCTCGGAAAAGCAGCCAGCATAATCAAGGACACCATGCATCACGGACATTCTCTCTTCCACCTTCTTCCATTGGAAAAAAGATACAAAAGTCTGAGGTCACGTACCAACCAATTCAAGAACAGCTTCTTCCCTGCTGCTGTCAGACTTTTGAATGGATCTACCTCGCATTAAGTTGATCTTTCTCTACACCCTAGCTATGACTGTAACACTACATTCTGCACTCTCTCCTTTCCTTCTCTATGAATGATATGCTTTGTCTGCATAGTGCGCAAGGAACAATACTTTTCACCATCTACTAATACATGTGACAATAATAAATCAAATCAAATCCCATCTCTGTGAAAATGGACCATGAGGCGAGCTAAAGCTGAGGAGCCAGCATGCAGGCATGCCAGCACTACCCACCTCCAGCCCCAGGCTTAGGAGGAACTAAAGATAAGGCCCATGAACTCCACTTTCATATCATCAGCTTCCATTCACAGAGCACTTGACGAAAACATGCCAGACATTTTACAGGCATGACAAAACAGTGCCAAAGATGGTACTCAAACAGGAGACCAAAAGTTTGGTCAAAGAGATAGGCAGGTCAGGACATTAGAGTTCTGAGAGTCTGGAACACTATCAGAATAGGGAACTGGCCAGAGGTGAGGAGAAATTTCCCCACTCAGAGGGTTTGAATTTTTGGAATTCTCTATGAAATGAACGCTCAGTTGTTGACTATGTTCAAGAAACGTGACAAGAGATTTTAGCATACTAAGGGTGTTAAGTGATACAAATGTTAACCAAAGATGCATCTGAGTTAGAAGTTCAAACACAATCATTTTTATTCATTCATTGGATGTGGGCATTGCTGGCTAGACTAGTGTTTATTACCCATCACTAATTGCCCTTGAGAAGGTGGTGGTGAGTTGTCTTCTTGAACCTCTATAGTCCCTGTAGCATAGGTACACTCACAGTGCTGTTAGGGAGGCAGTTCCAGGATTCTGGCACATGGCAGTGAAGGAATGGCGATGTATTTCCAAGTCAGGATGGTGGGTAGCTTGGAGGGGAACCTCAGGTGGTGGTGATCCCATTTACCTGCTAACCACATTTTTTTAGGCAGAGCTGAGGATCAAGATGGCTGAAGATCAGGCTGAGCCTGGGTCTAATGTAGGGCAGCACGGTGCCACAGTGGTTAGCACTGCTGCCTCAGGGACCCCGGTTCGATTCCCAGCTCGGGACACTGTCAGTGTGGAGTTTGTATATTCTCTCCGTGCCTGTGTAGGTTTCCTCCGGGTGCTCCAGTTTTCTCCCACAGTCCAAAAGATGTGCTGGTTAGATGCATTGCCCGTGCTAAATTCCCCAGTGTACCTGAATAGGTGCTGGATTGTGGCAACGACTAGATTTTCACTGTAACTTCATTACAGTGTTAATGTAAGCCTACTTGTGACAATAATAAATAAAAAAAAACAAATAAAGAAAGAGCAAAAAGCCTTTATGTGGCCATGATCGATTTGCAGTTTGTGGCAGATTAACGCCTCATTGCTATGTGGTTTGTGGGATCTTGTTGTGATCTTGGGCGGCACCGTGGCAGAGTGGTCGGCACTGCAGCCTCACATTTCCAGGGACCCAGGTTCGATTCCCAGCTCGGGTCACTGACTGAGTGGAGTTTGCATGTTCTCCACATGTCTGCGTGGGTTTCCTCCAAGTGCTCCAGTTTCCTCCCACAGTCCAAAGATATGCGGGTTAGGTGGATTGGCCATGCTAAATTGTCCCTTAGTTGTGAGGGGGACTAGCAGGGTGAATATGTGGGGTTACAGGAATAGGGCCTGACTGGGATTGTTGCCGGTGCAGGCTTGATGGGCCGAATGGCCTCCCTCCCCATTGCGATTCTAAAATATATTATAATGCCATTGAAGATAGCATTCAAGCACCAACGAGTGGGACTAACAGAAGTGTGCCTCACTGATGTTGGTAAGCTGTCGCACTCTTTGTATCGGACGGTGTTAGTGCTGAGGAATAATGCTGATTGAGCACCAGCCTTACTGACGCGTGGATAGAAAACTGTTCCCTTTATTTCATTTGGTCTCGGCTCAGCGAGTGATCATGGAGATCAAGGAGCAGAGAGATGAAAATGGATTAGAACATCAAACTCAGTTGTGTCAGACACCAGTCCCAGTCCAAGCACCGCGGCAGCAGGATGACAGCGTCTGTACGGGGCTACATTGCATCAATTGCAAAGCAATTTAAACGTACATTTCTCAACCGCTTCAACAATGAGACAGGCAACTCCCAGACAGAGGCTGGTGCTGTAGAGGAGGGGGCTTGGGGGGTATATAAGAAGCAACATCAGTATAACTTTGATGTTCCCTTTTGCGTGTGAGGGGCAAATATTAAGGGCCATGAATATTAAGATAGTCACGAATAAACCCAATAGGGAATTCAGGAGAAATGTCTTTACCCAGAGAATTCCTAGTGGAACTCACTGCTAACTGCTGGGGTGGCATGGTGGCACAGTGGTTAGCAGTGTTATCTCACATCGCCAGGGACGTGGGTTTGATTCCCAGCTTGGGTCACTGTCTGTGCAGAGTCTGCATGTTCTCACCGTGTCTGTGCGGGTTTCCTCCGGGTGCTCCGGTTTCCTCCCACCTTCTGAAGGACGTTGCTAGTTAGGTGCATTGACCCGAACCGGCGCTGGAGTGTGGTTGCGAGGGGAATTTCATACTAGCTTCATTGTGGTGTTAATGTAAGCTTTACTTGTGACTAATAAATAAACTTTAGCTTAACAGGAAGAGGTGGAGGTGAATCGTATTAACTTAATTTAGGGAGAAGTTGGATAAATGCACAAAGGGTGACATGGTGGCACAGTGGTTAGCACTGCTGCCTCACAGCGTCAGGGACCCAGGTTCAATTCTGGCCTTGGGTCGCTGTCTGTGTGGAGTCTGCACGTTCGTCCCGTGTCTGCATGGGTTTCCTCCGGGTGCTCCGGTTTCCTCCCACACTCCAAAGACGTGCGGGTTAGATTGATTGGCCATGCTAAATTGCCCCCTTAGTGTCAGGGGGACAAGCTAGGTTACATGCAAAAGGTTACGGGAATGGGGCCTGAGTGGGATTGTGGTCAGTATAAACTCAATGGGATGAATGGCCTCCTGTACTGTAGGGATTTTATGGATTCTAGGAGAAACAAACAGATGGATATAGGCGGATATGTTGCCAGGGGAGATGGAGGGGAGGGAGGAAGCTTGGACCACTTGTTTCTGTGCTGTTAGTTCTAAGTAGTTCCATGTATTTCCGTAATTCTCAGCTGTCTGAATTTTAAGCCATCATTTTTAATTTGCTCGCAATCAGCAGTTAACCTGCTGTGAGACACACGACACTGGTCGTGACTTGACTTGCTGAGTGTAAAGCTCCTCATTCTGCATCAACTGTCTATCCCACACTGAAGGGTACTTGTGAGGCATATCTACCTCCAGACTCCACACATTAGGAAAGGAACAGGAGGAGACAATGCTGTACTGCATGTCTATTCCGCCATTTAATGAGATCATGACTGACCCGTATCTTAACGGCAATGTATTTCCAAGTCAGGTTGGTGACTTAGAGGGGAACATGCTGGTGGTTGTGTCCCCATGTGTCTGCTGCCCTGTCTGAACGGTAGAGGTTATGGGTTTAGAAGGTGCTGTTGAAAGAGCCTCGAACAGTTGCTGCGGTACATCTTGTAGATGGTCCACACTGCCGCTACTGAGTGTCAGTAATGGAGGGAGTGGATTTTATGGATGTGGATGGAATTCCAATCAGGCGGATTGCTTTGTCCTGGGATGACGTTGAGCTTCTTGAGTGTTGCTGGAGCTGTAGCCATCCAGGCAATTGGAGAGTATTCCATCACTCTCCTCACTTGTACCATGTAGATGGTGGACAGGCTTTGGGGAGTCAGGAAGTGAGTTTCATAGAAACCCTACAGTGCAGAAGAAAGTGATTTGGCCCATCAAGCCTGATTTGATTTGATTTGATTTATTATTGTCACATGTATTAGTATACAGTGAAATGTATTGTTCCTTGCACGCTATGCAAAGCATACCATTCATAGAGAAGGAAAGGAGAGAGTGCAGAATGTAGTGTCATAGTTAGGGTGTAGAGAAAGATCAACTTAGTGCAAGGTAGGTTCGTTCAAAAGTCTGACAGCAGCAGGGAAGAAGCTGTTCTTGAGTCGGTTGGTACGTGACCTCAGACTTTTGTATCTTTTTCCTGATGGAAGAACAAAGAACAAAGAAAATTACAGCACAGGAACAGGCCTTTTGGCTCTCCAAGCCTGCACCGACCATGCTGCCTGACTGAACTAAAACCCCCTACGCTTCCAGGGATTATATCCCTCTATTCCCATCTCATTCATGTACTTGTCAAGACGCCCCTTAAAAGTCACTACCATATCCGCTTCCACTACCTCCCCCAGCAACTACCTCCTTCCAGGCACCCACCACTCTCTGTGTAAAAAATCTGCCTCGTACACGTCTTTTAAAACTTGCCCCTCACATCTTAAACCTGTGCCCCCTAGTAATTGACTCTTCCACCCTGGGAAAAATCTTCTGACTATCCACTCTGTCCATGCATCTCATAATCTTGTAGACTTCTATTAGGTCACCCCTCAACCTCTGTCGTTCCAGTGAGAACAAACCAAGATTCTCCAACCTCTCCTCTGAGCTAATGCCCTCCATACCAGGCAACATCCTGGTAAACCTTTTCTGTACCCTCTCCAAAGCCTCCACATCCTTCTGGTAGTGTGGTGACCAGAGTTGAAGAAGGTGGAAGAGAGAATGTCCAGGGTGCGTGGGGTCTTTAATTATGCTGGTTGCTTTGCCGAGGCAGTGGGAAGTGTAGACGGAGTCAATGGATGGGAGGCTGGTTTGCGTGTTGGATTGGGCTACATTCATGACCTTTTGTAGTTCCTTGGGGCCTTGGGCAGTGCAGGAGCCACACCAAGTCTGCACTGACTGACTGTCTGATTAAGGGGCAATTTAGCATGGCCAATCCACCTAACCTGCACATCTTTGGAGTGTGTGAGGAAGCCAGAGCACCCGGAGGAAACCCCACGCAGACACGGGGAGAATGTGCAATCTCCTCACAGGTACGGACCCTAAACTGAAATCAAACCCAGGTCTCTGGCGCTGTGACGCTGCAGCGCTCCCCATCTCCCTGCAGAATTCCCAGCCTTTTGACTTTCCTCTGATTGCACCTGTTCGGAATCAGGGCGATCTTTCACCAGAAGCTGGTTTTCTGGAGCAACTGGGAAGCAACTCTGCTCTTTTCAATGCAAATTTTTTTGAGCATTTTCAAAGTAAAATGTTCCTCGCTGTGAGTTGCTCTGGTTTGCCAGGCTTTTTAATGGATTTTTATAACAAAATAGAGGTCACATTAAAAATTGAAAAACATTCCCCGATTGTGGATTTTTAAATATGCCATTTCTGATCTGCTTGAATGATGGTGAAATGAGTTGAAGCTTTTAAATGTTCATACTTCAAGAAGAAAAATATATCAGTTTGGCTTCCGAATATCCACCAATCCTGATTACTTATGCAGATTTATAAAGAAAAGACTTACATTTATATAGCACCCTTCACAATTTCAGGATATTCCTGGGACATGAGCGTAGCTGGCTGGCCAGCATTTATTGCCCATTCCTATTTGCCCAAGGGCAGTTGAGAGTTAACCACATTGCTGTGACTCTGGAGCTCACATGTAGGCCAGACTAGATAAGGACGGCAGATTTCCTTCCCTAAAGGACATTAATGAACCAGATGGGGTTTTCCAACAATCAGCAATGGTTTTATGGTCATCGGTAGATTCTTAATTCCAGATATGTTTTACAGAATTCAAATTCCACCATCTGCCGTGGCGGGATTCGAACCTAGGTCCCCTGAACTTCAGCTTAGTTTCCAGATTAATAGTCCAGTGATACTACCTGTCGGGCCATCACCTCCCCAGCTGATAAAATACTTTTAACGTCACTGTCATAACCTCGGAAACATGGTAGCCAATCTGTACCCAGTATTCTCCCACAAATAAGAATAATATTCGGATAATTTATGTTTTGAAATTTTTTTGAATGAAAGGTAAAAATTGATTGGGACTCCAAGGAGTATCCAAGCTCTTCTATGAATGGTGGCCATCAGATCTTTTACATCCAACTGCGAGAGCAGTGTAGTGTATTGAAAATTGCATTGTGCACTTTGTCCACCTCAGGCTGTCCTACATACATGTACCAGCAGAGGATGTCTACTAAGAGGAGCTAATAAAGGATCCATGTTTTACAGGTCTTACATTATAAATGCCTATGGCTGAATATATAACCATTTCTGTTCCAAGCATCTTGTCAGCAGGTGGGGCTTCAGTGTCACATCTTATCTGACAGAGCAGCACTCCCTCGGTAGTGCAATTTAATGCAGCATAACTGAGGTTGGCAGCTAAAATGCTTCTTCCATGGATGAACATTTCCGTTTGTTTGGAAAGGCAGTGGAATTTTGGTCACTGTTCTATTTGAATGCCTGAAGCGTGCATTAAATGGAAGAAGATAGATCCTGGCAAATTGCTCACAAAGGTCAAGGGTTCAAACCACAGGAGACACGGTTAGAATTGAGGAAGTTAATAGAACGAAAGAGAGAAGTCAGACAGAATATTGTCACCCTGAGGGCAATTGAGTTGTGCAGAGAGTTAGCATGGAAGGTCATTGAAGTTGACAGCACAAATGGGTTCCAGAGACAATCAGACACTTATCTGGAAAGGGAAGGGATGTAATGAGAATGTTTGGGACTGGCTGAAATGAATCAAAAGGGACAAGCTGATTAGCTGAAATGGTTTTTTCCCTAAAAATGTTTATGTTCTTACAAGCTGCACATTACCAGATGGGAGTGTATTATTATTCACGGTGAGTGTACAGTTCAGGAGCTAACACTGAGACAGTGACGTGCTATACAGTACAACGGCAGTGTATTGTTATTCACTGTGAGTGTACAGTACAGGAACTAACACTGAGACAGTGATGTGCTGTACAGTACAATGGGAGCGTATTATTATTCACTGTGTGGTGTACAGTACAGGAACTAACCCTGAGACAGTGACGTGCTGTACAGTACAATGGCAGTGTATTATTATTCACTGTGTAGTGTACAGTACAGGAACTAACACTGAGACACTGACGTGCTGTACAGTACAATGGGAGCGTATTATTATTCACTGTGTAGTGTACAGTACAGGAACTAACACTGAGACAGTGACGTGCTGTACAGTACAATGGCAGTGTATTGCTATTCACTGTAGTGTACGGTACAGGAGCTAACACTGAGACACAAGCTTTTTTTAAATCTTTTCTGTTTTCACCTTGGGACTAAACTCACAAACTGCCAGACGTGAGGGCCACTAATTTTATTGAGGTTTGACAAATATTTGATGAAGTGTAAAAGTAATTCAGAGTATTTGTTGCACTAAGGGAATGTTGAATAACACAGAAATTTATAATGCAGTCAGCTCTCAGAGATAGAATTCCAACCTGCAACAAATCATAGCTCACTGACTCCCACTAGAGATAAAGGGAATGAATAAAATAGACAAAATATCTGTTAGAAGCCAAATGCGCCCTCAGCAAAATGCCCCTCCATGCTTTTGCAAAGCTCTCTGTCTTCAGGACTGTCCTACAGTCTGGGATCCTCAGTTACAGTTTTCAAAGGAAGATAATTGTTGAGATGTGGTATCGTGCCGGAATTAAACACTAGAATTTCTCTCATTGCAGCCAAGAAAAATTTGGCAACTTTCTCCTTTTGAGACTCATCCACAAGAGCACACCTTGAATATCAAACACTTACCCCACTGCAACATCCTTCACCCTCAGGCTGAACTCAACAAGAGCAAATGAAGTGTTTATGAAAGTGCTCAATGATTAATGGGTTTTCGATAAAATAAATTGATGCGGGGTCACGGGCAAGGGGGAAGCATGCCGAAGAAATGTCAACCAAAAATAAGATTCATTCGAATTGTAGGAGCAGTGTCTCAGATTTTCACTGGTCTGTTGCAGCATGGAGGAGATGGAAATGAGGGAAAGGTTCATAATTGCCACATCTCCAGGGTTATGTGACTACCCTATAAAGAACAAAGAACAGTCCAGTACAGGAACAGGCCCTTCGGCCCTCCAAGCCTGTGCCAACCACATTGTCCTACAGGGACCAACCACTCTGTATCCCTCTGTTCCCCACTTGTTCATGTGTCTCTCCAGATAAGCCTTAAATGTCGCTAACGTATCTGTCTCAATCGCCTCATTTGGCAGTTCATTTCAAGCTTCCACCACCCTCTGTGTAAAAACTTCCCCCGCACATCTCCACTGAGCGTTTCCCCACCTTACCTTGAACTTGTGCTCCATTGTAACTCACTTTCACCCTGGGAAAAAGCTCTTCACCCTATCGAAACATCTCATCATCTTATACACTTCTCATGGGGAGAACGTGCAAATTCCACACGGACAGTGACCCGAGACCAGAATTGAACCCAGGTGCCTGGCGCTGTGAGGCAGCAGTGCTAACCACTGTGCCACCGTGCACCCCAGTGCTTTGGGACATCCTGAGATCATGAAAGGTGCTGAAGAAATGCAAGTCTTTCTTCCTTAATGAGCGGGAGAATGGAACTATGTTTCTATAGGATTATATTCACGGGAGTTTAGAAGAGTGAGAGGAGATCGCATAGAAACTTACAAACTTATATCAGGGTTAGACAGGGTAGATTCAGAAAGAATGTCCCCAATGATGGGGGAATCCAGAACTAGGGTCATGGTTTGAGGATAAGGGGTAAACCTGTTAGAACTGAGGTTAGGATAAATTTCTTCACCCAGAGGTTGCTGAATGTGTGGAATTCAAAGTAGTTGAGGCCAAAACATTGTCTGATTTCAAGAAGAAATTAAATATAGCTCTCGGGGCTAAAAGGATCAAGGGATATGGGGGGAAGGACGGGTCAGGCTATTGAATTTGATGATCAGCCATGATCAACATTAATGCAGAGCAGACTTGAAGGGCCAAATGGCCTACTCCTGCTTCTAGTTTCTAAGTGGATTGCGCTCCCAAAGAGCCAGCACAGACCAGATGAGCTGAATGGTCTCCATCTGAGCTGTTGATACCAGTGTTTGAAGGGAAGTTGTACTGGATATAATTCAGTATCCCACACCGTCACTCAATTGTTATCCCCACTTATCCCAGCACAGATTATCTCAGAACAGACTCTGTACTCCATTTTCAATGATAAATAAATATGTGAGGAATACATGGGGCTCAGTTAAAATGACATTAACAACTGCCTTACTGCACGGGACCATAACCAGGTGCTTCTACCTTTCTGCAAAAGGAGCAGATGCCAATTCACCACAATTGCCCTGGGGGATGCCAGCATCTTGTCCATTTTGCTGTATGTGCGTTTAATGAGTAGCAGATGTTACAGCAGCAGATTCATCTGTGTACTAATCCCCTGAGTGTACAGCCAGGAAAACAAGAGCGCGTACTGAATCACAGGAACGCAGGAGAGGGCCAAGTCTCAGGTCACGTACCAACGGACTAGAGAACAACTTCTTCCCTGTTGAATGGACCCTTTTGAATGGACCGACCTTGCGTTACGTTGATCTTTCTCTACACTTTAGCTATGACTGTAACACTACGCTCTGCACGCTGTCCTTTCCTTCTCTGTGAATGGTATGCTTTGTCTATATAGCACACAAGAAACAATACCTTTTGTTAATACATATGACAATAATAAATCAAATTAAATCAAAGATACGGCACATCACAATGTACACGTTCTCACAATCTAACTGACTGCAGCTGCATAATAACCAGGGGAAAATTCAAGGACAAGGAAAAGCCCTGACTCTCCCAGAGTGTAGACTGGGCTTGTATTCCCGTGAGTGTGCAAACTGAAGTGGTGAGCTGATCAAGGTGATTCAGGGGATTAGTGGAGTTCATCGTGTCAATAGAAAGAAACTCTTTCCTCTGGTGGGGAAATTCTTCACTGAAGGAGAGTGGAAATCTGGAACACGCTCACTGAAAAAGCAGCTGAATTTGATCGTCAATTAAAAATTGATGAATCTGTGTTGGGAAGAGGTTGCAGAACCAAAGTGGCTAAATGATACGGATCAGACATCATCGAAAGTAAATGACAAAATCGGCTCAAGGGGATGAATGTGCTGCCATTGTCCTGCGTCCATATCCTGCACTGTTTATTACATGATCCAGTACTCAGGCCACCGTGTCTTTATTTATTGGTATCACAAGTAGGCTTACATTAACACTGCAATGAAGTTACTGTGAAAACCCCCTAGTCTTCACACTCTGTTTGGGTACATTGAGGGAGAATTTAGCATGGCCAATGCACCCTAATCAGCATGTCTTTCAGATTGTGGAAGGAAACCGGAGCACCCGGAGGAAACCCACACAGGCATGGGGAGAATGTGCAAACTGCACACAGACAGACAGCGGGAATCGAACCCGGGTCCTTGGCACTGTGAGGCCACAGCACTAACCACTGTGCTGCCGTGCCACCCTATTGCATCACAGAAGCAGGCCATTTGGTCCAACTTGTCCATTCCATAGATTTTATTTCCAATCTTCTCCTATTTTATTTCATTTCCCGAACAACATATCTTTCTATTCAGTTTTCCCTTCAATCTGTGTTATTCACCTCAAAAAAATTCCCATGACAGCGAGTTCCACGTTCTCACTACTCTCCAGACATGATCTGTAAAGTTTCTACAAGATTCGGACTAGTGTTCTTAGAAGCCGGGATTTTCCAGCCCCGCCGAAGGTGGCCCTCCCCCCATGACGTGTTCTCCTGTGGCACGGCCAACAAGCAACACAATTAACCGCTGATTTCAGCGAGGCTGGAAATTCCAGTTAGCAGCCAATGGTGAGTCACCGCCAGGATACCCACTGCGGAAGGGCGGGGCTGGAAAATTCCGGCCTCTGGTAACACTAGTCAACACTTGTGCATCACATGGAAGATTTATAGATTCATCATAAAATCTCTAAATCCCTGCAGTCTGCACTGACTCTCAAAGTAACTCACCCTGGCCCCCTCCCCTCTGCTCTATCCCTGTAACCCCATACACTTAACATGGTCAATCCACCTAACCTGCACATCTTGGGACACTAAAGGGCAATTTAGCATGACCAATCCACCTAACCTGCACATCTTGGGACACTAAGGGGCAATTTAGCATGACCAATCCACCTAACCTGCACATCTTGGGACACTAAGGGGCAATATAGCATGGCCAATCCACCTAACCTGCACATCTTTGGACTGTGGGAGGAAACCCACGCAGACCTGGAGGGAATGTGCAAACTCCAAGGCCAGAATTGAACTCTGTAGCTCGTGCCGCCCTGAGGTATATAAACTCAGGTGTTAATGATGAACTGATGACTCTGTCACTTCCACTCGGACAGAAGTGTTGTAATGCTCTACAATGCTTCTCAGCTCCCCATTGTCTGAATAAAAGAAATTACTTGGCATTTATGTAGCATATGTCCCCTCCAGGATGTCCCAAAGTGCTTAAACACAGCAGATGATTTGCCCAAGGACAAGAACGAAACAACCAGAAGTTGGTTAAGGTAAACCTCTTGATCAGCCCAGGTTCCCCGACCCTAAAATGGAGCCAGAGGTAGCACAGTGATTAGCACTGCTCCAGCGACCCGGATTCGAATCCTGGCTTGGGTCACTGCGTGGAGTCGGCACTGTCTCCCCATGCCTGCGTGGGTTTCCTCCGGGTGCTCCAGCATCCTCCCACAGTCTGAAAGATGTGCTGGTTGGGTGCATTGGCCGTGCTAAATTCTCCATCAGTATACCCGAACAGGAGTGTGGCGACTAGAGGATTTTCACAGTAGCTACATTGCAGCGTTATGTAAGCCAGCTTGTGACACTAATAAATAAATTATAAACTTATGATGGGAATAAAGAAGCATCGCTGAGAGCACAGATCAACTGTCACAAACACACTTTGCAACCTTTGCTTTCAAGGCTGGAGAACTGGCCTGGGTTAAATAATTTAAGCTGTCTGAATGCACACGCGCACACTGCAAACACTGGCATCTGAGCAATTACATTCTGACCAGCAACAAGGAACCAAGACCTTATATAGCTCAGGGCTAGACTGAACAATGTTCAATGCCCCTCATCACAAATCAAAGCAAAAGTGCCCAGCAAAACCATTCCAGTCAGGGGGCGTTTGTGTTCGCTGGTAACAGAACCGCAGGGCCAGGGAGATGAATCATGTGCCCTGGTGCTATTCCTATTCCAGGCTGATTCCGGGTCTGTCCTATTAAAAGGGATTGGAGAAATTGGGTCTGTATGGTCTAGAGTTTCAAAGAATGAAAAGTGGGGGGGGGGGGCCATCTTCCCGTTGCTCCCAACAGCCGATGGGGGCAGGGGTGGGGGGGGTTAAGTGGGCTGAGCCAGTAAGATCATGCGAGAGCCAAGAAGTTAGTTTCATGTCCGATTTCCTTCCTCTCGCGATCTTACTGGATATCCAACGAAGTCAGCCTCACGTCCATTTCCGGAGCGAGGCTGAATAAATTATTTAAATCAAACTTGCATGTAATTTAAATGGAATTAGTGAGGTTAGGACGTTATCGTCAGGGCTCACTTGAATCTGTGGCCTCACCGGGAGAGATTCTCTCCGGTGAGAATCACAGCTGGTCCCCAGCAACGGGAGCCAATCGTGTTGGCCTGGCCGGTAGATCCAGAGGCCATTGAGGCCCCCACCAGGAGGTCTGGGGCAATGGGCAGTGCCCTTGGGCAGTGCCAGCCTGGCACCCTGGCACTGCCCACTGGGCACCCTGACACTGCCCACCAGATGTCAGGTAGCACCAAGAGGGAGGGAATTGAGGGAGCAAGTGGTGGGAAGAGAAGCGCTGCATCCTCTGCATTGGGATCAGTGTGGGGAGGAAGGGGGAGGGAGGGGCTGGTCATGGGAGGGTGTCAGACGGCTAATCGCAGGGGTGTCAGGCAGGCGACCTGGACAGCAACTGGGAGGCCGGCAGTGTAGGGCTATTGCGTATGCACCAATTGTCGCAACAACAGATCAGCACATGCGCAGTGGCCAGCTCAGCACTATGCTGCCAACATCCCCAGGGGGAATAGACCCCGACCACTGGTTTCTGGAGTGAATGCACTCTGCAGTGTGCAGAGTGTGGGAGGTTCAGTTTGAAACACTGCTGAAAAAAACAGCAGGATTTCAAACAAAGAACAATACAGGACGGGAAACAGGCCCTACGGCCCAATGAGCCCACAACCCCATTTCAACATTATGAGTGCCCTCCTCTACCCATGACCTTTGTCTACACCTATTGGGGAAGATTGAGGGGAGACTAATTTAGGGACGATTTGTTACACCAATCAGCCTAAGATCACGTTTTTTGGGTTGTGGGAGGAAACCAGAGCACCCGGAGAAAACCCACACAATCATGGGGAGAATGTGCAAACTCCCACAGACAGCGACCCAAATCCATGTATCTACACAGCAAACAGTGAAAGTCACTGAGCTGTCATGTTGCCCTTCAGATGGTCCAGTCTAAGTGTACACTAACGACGTAAAGCACTAGGCAACTCTCGAAGCAACATCCAAGAGCAGCCCTCGCACGACCCACCGCGTGTTGGTCAACAAGGCGGACCGACTTTACTCCAGTGTTTCCGTGAATTCGACACTTGGAACTGTTTCTGGGAGAATCAGACCTCATTGTTTCCACTGATGTGGAGCTCCACGGCTTGTTATCACTCCAGATCTTCAGCCTCTCTCAGGAAGAAGAGGAAGACTGGGTTTGGTTTATGCTGTCACCCTGGCAGGGTGAGGCTTGGGGCAAGACCAGCTAAAGATTACCCTTCACTCTCTTCATGAGAACAAAGCCCAATCTGTTCCTTTCTGATTACACCTGAGGCACTGATATCAGGCGTGATGTGGAGATGCTGGCGTTGGACTGGGGTGGGCACAATAAGAAGTCTCGCAACACCAGGGTAAAGCCCAACAGGATTATTGGGAATCATGAGCTTTCAGAGCTTCCTTAGGTGAGTCACTCATCTGTTGAAAAATTTGCTACCCCTTATCTTAAGATTTAAATTTAAAACAGAGTTGAGGAGAAGCTATTTCTCCCAAAGGGTTGTGAATCTGTGGAATTCGCTACCCCAAAGTGCAGTGGACGCTGGAACAGTGAGTAAATTTAAGGAGGAGTTAGATAGATTTTTAACTGGTAATGAGTTGAAGGGTTATGGGGAGAAAGCAGGAAAATGGGGATGAGGAGCATATCGAATGGCGGAGCGGACTCGATGGGCCGAATGGCCTAATTCTGCTCCTATATGTTATGAACTTATGATAGAGTTTTGAGTAAGAGAGGAATGAAGGAAAGTTGAGTGAAAGTTCAGTCCCGTTCCCTTTCACCCTATGACCTTTCTCTTCACAAGCATCAATCCCAGTGTTGAACTTTTCAGTTGAGCCTCCAGCCTCAGGTGTTGTCTCCTAACCACACACTCCGACCCAAATTGAACCGGTTTGATTTCATTCTGAGTGGATCAGCCAGTTGGCCACTTAACTAAAAGAAATGGCAAGAGCTGTGACCTTTCACATTGCAGAATGCAATGATATTATCACACTCTGGATCACAGGAACTGGCAAAATGCCTTGCAAGCATCTTATGGCATAGCCGCACTACATTTTACTAGATTAACGACATTCTGACGTCTTGTGATCTCTGCATTGTTGAAATATTTTGCTGAGAGCTCAAATGTCCGGGCAATTTTTAAAGGGCAAAGTTTTTAACTCATTCACCATCAGTGATGTCCTACAAGTAGCAGACCATTCAGCCCAACCAACCCATCTTGGTGCTTGCCCTCCACAAGTCGGTGGAGTGGTTAGAGTGGTGGCAACTGAAATCTAACACGAAGAGGTGTGAGGTGATACATCTTGGTAGGAAGAACATGGAGAGACATATAAACTAAGGGGTAAAATCCTTAAGAGTTTGCAGGAGCAGAGGGACCTGGGTGTCTAAGTGCATAGATCATTGAAGGTGGAGTGAGCAGTTAATGAAGTTAGTATCCTGGGCTTTATTAATGGGGCATAGAGTACAAGAACAAGGAGGTAATGCTGAACTTAAACAACACCAGGTTAAAGTCCAACAGGTTTATTTGGAATCATGAGCTTTTGGAGCACTGCTCCCTCTTCGGGTGAGTGAAGGAGCAGCACTCCAAAAGCTTGTGATTCCAAATAAACCCATTGGACTTGAACCTGGCGTTGTGAGACTTCTTATTGAACTTAAACAAGACACCAGTTAAATCTTAGCTGGAATATTGTGTACTGTTCTGGGCACCACACTCTCGGGAGGATATGAACATATTGGAGAGAGTGCAGAAGAAGTTTGCAAGAATGGTTCCAGGGATGAGAAACTTCAGTGGTGAGGATAGATTGGAGAGGTTGGGACTGTTCTCCTTGGAGAGAAGATGGCTAAGAGGAGGTTTGATAGAGGTGTTGAAAATCATGAGGGGGCTGGTCAGAGTAAATTGGAAGAAATTGTTCCCACTGGTGAAAGGATGAAGAATGAGAGGGCAAAGATTTAAAGTGATTTGCAAAAGAAGCAAATATAATGTGAGAAAAGTCTTTTTCACCGTGAGTGTTTGGGATCTGGAATGCACTGGAAGTCTGGTGGAAGCAAGTTCAACCGAGGCATTGAAGAGGGCATTAGATGATTATTTGAATAGAAACAATGTGCAGGGGTTATGGGGAAAAGGCAGAGCAATGGCAGTAAATTTGATACTCATTTGGGGAGCCGGTATAGACATGATGGGCCAGATGGCCTCCTTCTGCAGCGTAACAATTGTATGATTCAGTGAACTGTTCCCACTGATATTTGCCCATCCCAGTGTCATATCACTACAACCCTTCCTCTTCC
This sequence comes from Carcharhinus amblyrhynchos, assembly GCF_965287045.1. NCBI lineage: Eukaryota > Metazoa > Chordata > Chondrichthyes > Carcharhiniformes > Carcharhinidae > Carcharhinus > Carcharhinus amblyrhynchos. The sequence continues at coordinate 51,503,373 of NC_137340.1, forward strand.
ATTCAACTTTCCAATCTAATCGAGTGTTGATATTGTTTCCGCCACAAACTCTGGAAATGAATTTCACAACCTCATAACTCTCAGTGTGAAGCGGTTTCTCCTGCTCTGTCTTCTAATTCTCCAAGGGGGGGGAGGGGAGCAGATGCATGAATACATACACACGCATGCAAGACACACACGCTTGCATGTACGTATATACACGCACTCACACATGCATATAATTTTCATACAGGGCTCCGCAGTAGCTGAGAAGAGAGATGCTGTGAAAATTCAGTCATGTCATTAGGGTTCCCAATAGCTCCTGCAGGGATTTATTGGAAACTAAACATCACGTGGTTAAATGTTATGTGATTAAATGTTTCATGATTAGATCTATGACTGTGCGGGCAAATTCCCCTCCAATTCGATTTTCAAGTTTGCTGACGACACCACCGTAGTAGGTCGGATCTCAAACAATGATGTGAGTACAGGAATGAGATAGAGAATTTGGATAACTGGTGCGGCAACAATAATCTCTCCCTCAATGTCAACAAAACAAAGGAGATTGTCATCAACTTCAGGAAGCGTAAAGGAGAACATGCCCCTGTCTACATCAACGGGGACAAAGTAGAAAGGCTCGAGAGCTTCAGGTTTTTTGGTGTCCAGGTCACCAACAACCTGTCCTGGTCCCTCCATGTGAACACTATAGTGAAGAAAGCCCCACCAACGCCTCTACTTTCTCAGAAGACTAAGGAAATTTGGCATGTCCGCTACAACTCTCACCAACTTTTACAGATGCACCATAGAAAGCATTCTTTCTGGTTGTATCACAGCTTGGTATGGGCTCCTGCTCTGCCCAAGGCTGCAAGGAACTACAAAAGGTCGTGAATGTAGCCCAATTATCACGCAAACCAGCTCCTACACATTGACTCTGTCTACACTTCCTGCTGCCTCAGCAAAGCAGTCAGCATAATTAAATACTCCACACACCCTGGACATTCTGTCTTCTACCTTCCTCCGTCGTGAAAAAGATACAAAAGTGTAAGATCACATTCCAACCGAAACAAGGACAGCTTCTTCCCTGCTGCTGTCAGACTTTTGAATGGACTTACCTTGCATTAAGTTGATCTTTCTCTACACCCTAGCTATGACTGTAACACTGCATTCTGCACTCTCTCCTTCCCTTCTCTATGAATGGTATGCTTTGTCTGTATAGCGCGTAAGAAACAATACTTTTCACTGTATGTTAATACATGTGACAATAATAAATCAAATCAAATCAAAACTACGCCAAACCAGAGTTGACAATCTTTCCCATTATGGGGAATGCTTTGACAAAGGATCATCCAGACTTGAAACGTTGGCTCGATTCTCTCCCCACAGATGCTGTCAGACCTGCTGAGATTTGGTTGTGATGGGCAATGTGTGGTCAGGTGGATATTGGGTTAATTTACCCTTGGGTCCAACACAGGCCTGGGTGGGATTGTGGTCAGTGAAGACTTAATGGGCGAATGGTCTTCTGCACTGTCGGGGTTCTGTGATTCTATGTTCTCGCTGGACAAATAAATTGAGGCTTGGCAGGTAAAGGTTCTTAAGTGACCATGCAAGGACCTCAAGATCTGAATGTGTGGGGGTGGTTTTCCGCTCAAGGCCCTCTTTACCTGGGTTGGGCAGGCAGGGTCTGGGGGAATCCCGTCCATTCAATTTTATACTCCCCACCTCCAGCGCCACACTGCAACCTCAGAACCTGTCGTAGCGGCAGCGAAAAATCCGGCCCCACGTGGGGTGCAGTTGGCTTCCCCTTAAATGCACCAATATTCTTCATCTTAATCACTTCCTGAGGCAGTGAACCCCACATTCGCACCCCTCTCCGGGTAAAGAGGTTTCTCCCACATTTTGTGTTGAATTTGTTAGTGACCATCTCACATTTCTGGCCCCTACTTCTACTGTGGGAAGGCTTTGTGATGCCTGGGGCCATGTCCCTGCCTCTGAGTCGGGTGCTGCAGGTTTGAGCCCCACCACAGGACTTGATGGCTAAAGACTTGGCCAAGAACAGGTTGCGTGTCAACTTGTGCATCGCTTCAGTGGCAGGTGGTGAGAGTGGGCAGCGGCTGCTGGGGCTGGAATGGAAAGGCAACGCAAGATGAGCGGCAGAGCCACAGTGCATGACAGAGCTACCAGCACAGAGCAGCCTGCAACCACACTACATTGCATCGTATGGAACAAGGGGACTCTAACAGTAACTGACAGCGAGGTTCCCCCTGGCAACTTATGTTTATTTATAACTTGATTTCAGTTGTTGTAGCTTTTGACATGACAGAAATTGAGTGGTACGTCTTTATTTGTTTGTGTCAATTGGTCCCTGCAACAAGGGATAGAGATGGGGCTGGGAGGGGGTCACAGGGAGGGTGTGGGAAATAGGACACAGTTGAGATTTTCACTCAGTAACATGAATCGCTTTCTAAGCGAGCATGTGCTCTGGGTAAGTGTGAACTCGGGCGCAGTGTAAACGTGCTATGAGCAGCTAAGGTCGGCTCCGAAAGGACAGGTTACATAAAGTTTGCTCGCATTTCCTGGTGCTTAGATTGCCAAGGAGAGATCTGCTCAGGTGTTTAAGATGATAAGAGGGTTCCAAAAGCGTAGATAAGGAGAAGCAATTTTCTCTGGTGAGTGAATAGAAAAAGAAAGGGACACAGCACTCTGCACCCTTTCCTTTCCTTCTCTATGAACGGTATGCTTTGTCTGTATAGCGCGCAAGTTTTCACTGTATACTAATACATGTGACAATAATAAATCAAATCAAATCAAACCAAAAATAAACTAAATGGCGATGGGCTGGGTGCAGGAAGGTGGGATTAGAAAGGGCACTTGGGTGTCCTCAGGCTGGCATGGGCATGATGGGCTGAATGGCCTTCATCTGTACTGTTACGTTTCTATGGTCTTAGTACCAAAGGTCTACAAAAAGAAACTTGTGTGTGATATAGCTTCCTTGTTTTCCTTGGCCAGTTGCAAACACCTTTCTCCTCCATATTTCAGTCTGAAAGTCCGAAAGATGTGCTGGTTAGGTGCTTTGGCTGTGCTAAATTCTCCCTCAACGCAGAGTTTTCACTGTATCCTAATACATGTGACAATAATAAATCAAATTAAATCAAATCAGAGTTAAAACTGTGGCGGGGTAATTTCAGGGTGAATTTAGGAAACAGTTTTTCACATTAAGGAGGGTGGAACTCTCTCCCCCGTTAGTTATTGAAGATAGTATTCAATTGGAGCTTTCAACGCTGAGGTTGGCAGATCTCTGTTGGGTATCAAGGAACACAACACAACAGTGGGCAAATTATCTTGAGACAGAGATCAATCATGACCCAGCTGAGTGGCAGCGTAGACTGGAAAGCTGACATAGCCTCTTTCTGTTCCTAGACAGGCAAAGAGCAGATGGTGGGGTAGAGGTACTGTCATTGGAGTAGTAAACCAGCAACCCAAAGCAGTGTTTAGGGATCTCAGGTTCAAATCCCACCAAAGCAGATGGTGAAATTTGAATTCAATAAAAATCTGGACTTAAAGTCTAATGGTGACCTTGAATCACTTGTCATAAAAATCCATCTGGTTCACTAATGTCCTGTAGGGAAGGAAGTCTGCTGTCCTTATCCAGTCTGGCCTACATGTGATTCCAGACACACAGCAATGTGGTTGACTCTTAACTGCCCTCTGAAATGGCCCAGCAAGCCCAAGGACTATGGGAGATGGGCAATAAATGCTGGCCTTTCCAACCCATAAATCCTGGAGACTCCATGTCAGTATTGGTGGGTTGGGAACCCTACTGCCAACTGAGTTGTGAGGGGAAATTTGAGAAGCTCAGTGTATTCAGCTTACAAAGCGGGCGACTGAGAGGGGAGCCCTTAGAAATGTACAAGGGAATAAATGGCCTGCCCAGAATTCTAGTACAAAATAACAACCAGGTCAGTATGAGAGGGGGATGGGGGAGAAGACTGATGTTGGGGGGAATGATCAGTTTAGAACTGGTGTTAGCCACTCGTTCAGACAAGGCATTTTGAATGGACTGAAAAGCAAAGTTAACAGGAGATCCTGAAATAATTGTACAGACAGTGAGCTGTTATGACAGGAGGACTGCACAGTACCCCCAGATAGTTGAGTTAGAATATCTTGAATGGTATGGGATGTTGGCGAGACGCACTTTGAGCAGTTTGGTCTCCTTACTAAGGCAAGGTGTGCTTACCTGAGAGGGCATGCAACAAAGGACACATTCCTGAGATGGGGGGACCATACTGATAAGATTTATTGGATGCGGTTTTCCAGCTGCACCAAGACCAGAACTTCCCACCTGAGGTCAACAGGCCTTTACAATATTTTTATTCACTCATGTGACATGGGCATCGCTGGTTGGCCAGCATTTATTGCCCATCCCTAGTTACCCGAGGGCAGTTGAGAGTCAGCCACATTGCTATGGCTCCGGAGTCACATGTAGGCCAGATCAGGTAGTGATGGCAGATTTTCTTCCCTAAGGGACACTAGTGAACCAGATGGGTTTTTCCGACAATGGTTTCATGGTCTTTAATAGATTCTTGATTCCAGATGTTTTTGATTGAATTCAAATTCCACCATCTGTCATGGAGGGATTCGAACCCAGGTCCCCAGAACATTAACTGAGTTTCTGGATTAATAATCAAGCGATGATACCACTCGGCCATCTCCTCCCCGGAAGGCGTCCACCCCTGCCTGCTACAATTCCCGTGGCGGGCGGGATGGGAAAATTCCACCCTCTGAATAGAATGGACCAGTACAGCACTGTTGTCTCACCACGCCAGGGACCTGGGTTCAATTCTGGCTTCAGGTCACTATCTGTGTGGAGTTTGCACATTCTCCCCACGTCTACGTGGGTTTCCGCCGAGTGCTTCAGTTTCCTCCCACAGTCCAAAGATGTGCGGGTTAGGTTGATTGGCCATGCTAAATTGCCCATTGGCATCAGGGGGACTAGCTAGGGTAAACGCATAGGGTTATGGGAACAGGCTTGGATGGGATTGTTGTCAGGGCAGGCTTGATGGGCTGAATGGCCTCCTTCTGCACTGTAGGGATTCTATGATTCTATGATACAAGTGTAGAAAATAATTTAATTGAAACATATATGGGTGGATGCTGAGAAAATATTTCCTCTGGCTGAGAATCTTGAACACTGGATTACTGCCTCAAAATTTCGTGTTGGCCATTTTGGACTGAGTTGAGGAGGAATTTCTTCACTCACATTGTTGTGACTGTTTGAACTTTTCTACTTCTGAGAGGCAAGGGTGCTTAGTCATTGAATATATTCAAGACAGAGACTGATATATTTTTGTACGCTAAGGAGATTTGGAATTTGAGGATAATGAGGGAAGGTGGAGTTGAGATAATTTCACTGAATAGTGGAATTGGCTTAATGGGTCAAATGACCAACTCTAGTCCCTCTTTCTTCTGTTTTTATTTATCCTTCCTTGTGGTGTCAGCTGAGGCCCATTTGCTAACACTGTCGCCTTTGAATGTTGCAGCGCTGAGGGAGTGCAGCACAGTCAGCACTGCCTTCCTTCCCTCCTAGCTGGGCGAGAAAAATCCCATGTCACTATTCGAAGAAGAGCCTGCGTATTGACCCTGCTGTTCTGGGCAATATCTATCCATCAGACAACACTTAAAAGAAGATCATTTGTCCATTTTCCTTAGTGGGAGCTTGCTGTGCACAAATTTGCAGCCCCATTTCCAAAATTAGAACTGGGTCCATCCTTCAAAAAGTACGTCAGTCGTCTCAAATGGTGTGGACCGTTCCAGGGTAATCAGAATTAGAATCCCTACAGTTCAGAAGGAGGCCATTTGGCCCATTGAGTCTGCACTGACCACAGTCCCACCCAGGTCCTATTCCGATAATCCCTCATATGTACCCTGCTAAGCCCCCTGACACCAGGGTCAATTTAGCATGGCCAATCAACTGAACCCGCACATCTTTGGACCGAGAACGAATGAAAGAGCTTCAATAAATTCCAGTCTCTCTTAGAATCATGGAATCCCTATAGTGCAGAAGGAGACCATTCGGCCCATTGAGTCTATATCACCACAATCCCACCCAGGCCCTATCCCCATAACCCCATGTATTTACTCTGCTAGTCCCCCTGACAATAAAGGGGCAATTTTAGCATGGTCAATCCACCTAACCCTGCACATCTTTTGATTGGATTGAATCGAACCCGGGTCCCTGGTGCTGTGAGGCAGCAGTGCTAACCATTGTGCCACCGTGCCACCCCAAGTTTAACCAAGAATGAGAGCTACTGGATGCAGTTTTGTCCCCTTAATACTTTCACACAACATTCTACCTGCTCCATTTTTCAGGATTTGTTGGATTTCATAAATATTTCATTGCAATTTAAGTTAATTATAGCAATAGTGAGCCTTATTCCCCACAGGATAGACTGTCAGGAGGACTGCAAGAGGCTTTGTATATCTGCTAATCTCACCCTACCTTTCTGTCCTTGGTGTGATAGCTTGCCATTGTTAATTTAAAGTAAATGGTATCTGCAGCAAATTATTGCCTAATGATCTGAAGCTCAAGGCTTGTGCAACTGATGAAAACTGACACTGCCTTCTCCAAGGGAAAAAAATTCCCTTTATTGTCGTTCTTCAGTTTTCTTCCCCTCCACTCTTTCCCCCTACTTCATCCTCCTTTCCTTACCTTTTCTCCTCCCTCTTCCCCTTTTCTACATTCTACCCCTGTCTCATTTATCCCCCATCCCCTAACATCTCTATCTATTACATCTTTCAGCTCCTCCGCTGTTTAGCCATTCACACCCTTTATTCTCTCTGCGGACAGCTATTAGCAGACATTCCCCCTGGTTTTTGTGGCTATGAGTCATCTTTCATTCCCTCCCCCTGCGGTATTAATAGCTGCCACTTTCTACGCCTTTCAGCTTTGACAAAAGGTAATCTGGACTCGAAACGTCAGCTCTTTTCTCTCCTTACAGATGCTGCCAGACCTGCTGAGATTTTCCAGCGTTTGGTTTCAGACTCCAGCTTCCGCAGTCATTTACTTTCTTCCCTCTATTCTGTTTGAAGCGACAAAGTGGCACAGTAAAGGTAAAGAACAGCAAGAGTAGCAAAGGTTGAGAAACTAGGTGGAAACAAAACTGTAGCACAGTGGTTAGCACTGCTGCCTCACAGCACCAGGGACCCGAGTTCGATTCTCGGCTTGGGTCACTGTCTGTGCAGAGTTTGCACGTTCTCCCCGTGTCCGGATGCTCTGGTTTGCTCCCACAATCTGATAGAAGTGCTGGTTAGTTGCATTGGCCGTGCTAAATCCTCCCTCAGTGTATCCAAACAGGGGGATTTTCAGGGTGGCCCGGTAGCACAGTGCTGCTTCACAGCACCAGGGGCCTGGGTTCAATCCCCAGCTTGGGTCACTGTCTGTGTGGAGTTTGTACATTCGGGTGCTCTGGTTTCCTCCCACATTCTGAAAGGTGTCCTGGTTAGATGCATTGACCCAAGCAGGCGCTGGACTGTGCGACTAGGGGAATTTCACAGTAAATTCTTTGCAGTGTTAATGTAAGCCTCACTGTGACACTAATAAATAAACTTCAAATTAAAACTACCCAAACTCAGCCTAGGCCCAATTATTTGTTGAGATGCAGCAAATCTCCTTTAATATTAAAGTTACACCTTGGGAAATGTTAGGAGCAATTTATCCCCACAGAGTTAATGTGAAATTGAAGAAAATGTCATGTTATTTCTCTTTTTTTTTGCATTGTGTTTCAAAGAAACTGGTCAAATATTTATGGAATCCCAGCAAGAACTAATTCAAGTATTAATTATAAAATGATATTACAAGTGTGACAAAGATATAACAATGTATTTGGTTTGGCGAGAAATCAAAGTAATCACATCAGGGGAACAGGTTTTTCGTAAGGAGGCTCAGTAATAACACCATTTATTCGAACTTTCATCTTCTTAAGACATATGTTCAAATCTCTCCACAATCCACAACTTCAGTTGGATTTGAGATTATTAACCAGTCATTAAGGAGAACAGCAGAGTTGCTGCAATGTTACTCACTCCTTTATTTATTTATTAGTGTCACAAGTAGGCTTATATTAACACTGCAATGAAGTTACTGTGAAAATTCCCTAGTTGCCACATTCTGGCGCCTGTTCGGGTACACCGAGGGAGAATTTGGCACAGCCAATGCACCTAACCCGCAAGTCTTTGGACTGTGGGAGGAAACCGGAGCACCCAGAGGAAACCCCAGAAGACATGGGGGGAACGTACAAACTCCGCACAGTGACCCAAGCTGGGAATCCCTGGCACTGTGAGGCAGCAGCACTAACCACTATGCCACCGTGCTGCCCCTTCTGACCTGCTTCCCACATTCTACTCTCCATTAAAAAAGACCATCCCCACACACAACTCCCATACACACATCCCCAAAACCCCCCCACCTACATCCCCCCCAACCCCCAAAAACACCCTCCACACACACACCCCCAAAACCCACCCCACACATACACCCCCCCCCACAACCCCCCCCCACATACACACCCCCACACACATCCCCTCCCCACACACCCCACACACAACACCCCCCACACACACACCCCCACGCACACCCCCCCACACGCTCCCCCTAGACAGCCCCTCACACACACACACTGCCCCACAACCCCCCCACACGCTCCTCCCACACACCTCCCCTATAACCACCCCCCCCCCCCCACCACACACACTTTGTCACGACTCTAGACTCAAAACGTTGTCTCTATTCTCTCTCCACAGACGCTGTCAGACCTGCTGAGATTTTCCAACATTTTCTGTTTTTGTTTCAGATTCCAGCATTCACGGTAATTTGCTTTTAAACTGAATCAGCTGCCAGATACAGAAAGCATCAATGTTCACCTCCACAGTGGAAGGTTGATCAATTATGACTCACATCAGATGGCCATCGACTACCTGTCCCTCCGCTGGACAATCTCTGCATTTCAATTCCTTTCTCTCTCTGCTGTTTCGTCTCTCTCGTCTTCTCTTCCGCTGCCTCTCTCACGCTCACATTTCCCTCTTCATACACTGAGTCTCTTCCCTTTCCCAAATCTCAAGAGGCAGCCGGTGCCACTTGCTAGAGTTAGTTCCTATTGCTGATTTCATCAGTAACTGCGATCCAGCCATTCCCATTCCCTTCTGAAAGCAGGGGCTTGGATGGGGCAGAATCTGTAAGGAATGTCCAGGAGGGTTTCTTGAAACAGTGTGTAGATAGTCGAACTCAGGAAGGAGCTATATTAGATCTGATAGTGGGGAATGAGGTGGAAGAGCAGAGACTGATAGCCAAATTCCACATACATGAGGACAGCCTCAACTGGGATCTTGGGTTCATGTCACACTATCTGGAACCCCCCCATGACTTGGCGGGGCTTGCAATCACCTGGCTGGAGTTTGGCTGGGGCAGCACGGTAACACAGTGGTTAGCACTGCTGCTTCACAGCTCCAGGGACCCGGGTTCAATTCTAGCCTCAGGTCACTGTCTGTGTGGAGAGTACATGTTCTCCCTGCGTCTGTGTGGTTTCCTCCGGGTGCTCCTGTTTCCTCCCACACTCCAAAGATGTGCAGGTTAGGTTGATTGGCCATGCTGAAATTGTCCCTTAGTATCCTGGGATGCGTAGGTTAAAGGGGTTAGCGGGTAAATATGTAGGCATATGGGGGTAGGGCCTGGGTGGGATTGTGGTTGGTGCAGACTCGATGGGCCAAATGGCCTCTTTCTGCACAGTAGGGTTTCTATAATTCTAATTCTAAAGTCTCACTTCCTGTACTCTCTGGAGACAATACGCATCTCTTTAACCTACGCTTAATACTATCTCCACTCACATTGAGTGCACCTTTAAGACTTGATTAGCTGTAAACTCTCACATTCTAATCAGTATTCTGTAAATTCTTTATATGGTTAATATGTTTAACCTATGCTCAATATTATCTCCTCTCACATTGTCTGCATCTTTAAGACTTGATTAGCTGCAAAGACTCACGTTCTAATCAGTATTCTGTAAACCGTGTGTCTTTATATGCCCTGTCTGTGATCAGAGCTCCCCATTCACCTGACGAAGGAGCAGCACTCCGAAAGCTAGCGGCGTTTGCTACCAGATAAACCTGTTGGACTTTAATCTGGTGTTGTGAGATTTCTTATTGGGGAATGAGCCCAGCCAGGTGATTGAAGTTTCAGTAGGGGAGCATTTTGGGAACAGTGATCATAATTCTGTAAGTTTTAAGGTGCTTGTGGATAAGGACAAGAGTGGTCCTCAGGCGAAGGTGTTAAATTAGGGGAAGACTAACCACAACAACATTAGGTAGAATCTGGAGAGTGTAGACTGGGGGAGGCTGTTTAAGGGTAAGTCAACATCCGACATGTGGGAGCCTTTCAAATGTCAATTGATTGGAATTCAGTACCGGCATGTACCTGTGAAGATGAAGGATAAGTGTGCCAAGTATCGGGAACCCTGGATAACGAGGGATATTATGAGCTTTATCAAAAAGAAAAAGGAAGCATTCATAAGGTCTAAAAGGCTTAGGACAGGTGAAACCCTTGAAGAATATAAAGAATGTAGAAAGGAACTTAAGGGAGGAGTTAGGAGGGCTGAAAGGAGTCATGAGAAGGCATGACTAACAGGATTAAGGAAAATCCTAAGGCAATTTATACGTATATAAAGAGCAAGAGGATAGCCAGGGAAAGGGTTAGTCCACTCAAGGATAGTGGAGGGAATCCTAGCTTGGAACCAGAGGAAATGGGAGAGATAGTAAATTCATACTTTGCCTCAGTATTCACCAAAGAGAGGGACTTGATGGATGAGGGGCTTAGGGTAGGGTGTGTAGATATTCTGGGTCATGAGAGACTGAGGGGTGACCTGATAGAGGTTTATAAGATTATGAGTGGCACGGACAGAGTGGATAGTCAAATGCTCTTTCCTAGAGTAGAAAAGTCAAGTACTCGGGGTCATAGGTTTAAGGTGAGTGGGGAAAAGTTTAGAGGAGATGTGCGAGGCAAGTTTTTTACACAGAGGGTGGTGACTGTCTGGAACGTGCTGCCCGGGGAGGGGGTGGGAGCAGGTACGATAGCAGCATTTAAGGGGCATCTAGACGAATACATGAATAGGATGGGAATGGAAGGATATGGACTCTGTGAGTGCATGGGGTTTTAGTTTAGGCAGGCTTCATGATCTGTGCAGGCTTGGAGGGCCGAACGGCCTGTTCCTGTGAGGTACTGTCCTCTGTGAGGTATTCTCCTCTGTGAGGTACTGTCCTCTGTTCTCTGTTCTTTGTTCTTTGTTCAGTACAGCGTCATAGTGATTACATCATTGGACTGGAAATCCAAGGCCTGATTAGACAATGTGAGCCCAACATCCCAGTGCTGTGGAATGTAAATTCAATTAAGCAAAGAAACTTGAAATTGGGGATTGGTGGGATGGAGATTTGAGGTTACTCTTAGATTAGCCATGACCTTGTTAAATGGCGGAGCAGGCTCGAGGGGCTGAATGGTCTACTCCTGCTCCTTTGTACATTCGTAAAAAATAAAAAGCTCATCACCATAATGATGCCCAAGAAACTATCAGTAACTGTTGTGAAAAGCCACCAAAACTCTGCCTTACTTGGTTTAGTCTCCATGTGACTGCAGACCCATAGCGATGTGGCCGACTCTTAGCTGCCCTGTGAAACAGACCAGCAAGCCACACTGTTCATAGAATCATAGAATCAGTGCAGAAAAAGGCCATTCAGCCCATCAGATCTGCACCAACAATTCCACCCTATCTCCAAACCCCACATATTTACCCTGCTAATTCCCCCAGATGCGTTTATTATTGTCACATGTATTAACATACAGTGAAAAGTATTGTTTCTTGCACGCTATATAGACAAAGCATACCATTCATAGAGAAGGGAAGGAGAGAATGCAGAATGTAGTGTTACAGTCATAGCTAGAGTGTAGAGAAAGATCAAATTAGTGTGAGATAGGTCGATTCAGAAGTCTGACAGCAGCAGGGAAGAAGCTGTTTTTGAGTCAGTTGGTACATGTCCTCAGATTTTTGTATCTTTTTCCCAACGGAAGAAGGTGGGAGAGAGAATGTCCGGGGTGCATGGGGTCCTTAACTGTGCTGGCTGCTTTGCCGAGGCAGCGTGAAGTGTAGACAGAGCCAATGGATGGGAGGCTGATTTGCGTGATGGACTGGGCTGCATTCACGACCATTTGTAGTTCCTTACGGTCTTGGGCAGAGCAAGAGCCCATACCAAGCTGTGATATAACCAGAAAAAATGCTTTCTATGGTGCATCTGTAAAAGTTGGTGAGAGTCATAGCGGACATGCCAAATTTCCTTAGTCTTCTGAGAAAGCAGAGGCGCTGGTGGGCTTTCTTAACTATAGTGTCGGCATGGGGAGAACTGGACATCTAAAAACTTGAAACTCTTGACCATTTCTACTTTGCCCCCATTGACAGTGGGCCACATGTGGCCATAATGGGTTCTGAGTGTGGCCTACATGATGTCCATACACAGGGTTGCCACATTCTGCTGACTTAATTTGATTTATTATTGTCACATGTATTAGCATACAGTGAAAAGTATTGTCATTGTAGTGGGGTTACAGGAATAGGATCTGGGTGGGATTATGGTTGGTGCAGACTCAATGGGCCGAATGGCCTCCTTCTGCACTGTAAGGATTCTATGAAAACCGACACAGGTGGATAAATTAAAAATTAATGGACTCTTGAAGATGAGGAAAACTACCCCCAAATGTGTCCGTCCTCCCTACTGTGAAACACCTTGCTTCCTACTCACCCACAACCTTCAGAAAGTTCAGTGGATGGTGACGGACATGCCACAGTAATTCAGGATTGGCATCCACTCAACAGCCAAATTGGCTGTGACCTCAGGTCATTTACTGGAATGAACCACTCAGTGTGAGACTGAACTCACTGTTGAGGTCTATCTCATTTGGCTGTAAACTGAAATTCTAACCTTGTATGTGCAAAACGTCTTTAAAATGTGGGTGAGGATCACTGAACATTAGTCACATCTAACCAAAGGAAAGACTCTCCTTGTAGCAACACCTGGAAATCTGAACTAAAAACAGCAAGTGATGGAAACATTCAGTAAGGAACTGATGAAATTTAAATTCAATTCATAAAATCCAGAAAGCTAGCCTCGCGAATGATAATGGTGAAACCATCATTGATTGTTGTAAGAATCCATCTGGGTCACTAATGTCCTTTAGGGAAGGAAATCTGCCGTCCTTACCCGGTCTGGCCTACATGTGACTCCAGATCCACAGCAATGTGGTTTACTCTTAACTACCTCTGAAACAAGCAACTCAGTTCCAGGGCAATTAGGAGAGGAAACAAACGTCAGAGACAGAGGCCTACAGATCCCATGAAAAGAATAAAAGAAAAGTGAGAGAAAAACCAGATGAATCTCTCAGGTCAGTGAGCTTTCATCAGAACCGTGTGTTGTAACCTCAGAGAGGAGTCGTTGTCTGATTAATTCATGCCATCCACATCATCACCAAAGAACAACGACTTGCTCTGATCACACTGTCTGGGGAAATTGCAAGGTTAGAAAACTTTTACCATCTTGTTTTGTAACAAGCTTGGCAAACCTTTCCTCTATCTTTAAAGTGTCACTCTACATATAGCAAGCAAAGTGTATCACAGTCCAATGCATTCTCACATTGAAAAAGGCACTCTTACAGGAGTAAATAGATACAAGCGAGCAAAGACCTCACATCCAGCTCTGAAATAAATCCACTAGTTAAATTATGTTTTCAATTGGAACAGTCCAACCCTCCAGATAAAATCCGGGAGGGAATTTCTACCCAGCCACACAGTCAATGTCAGCAATCCTCCCCTCCACCCCAAATATTGGACATTGGTAGTGAATGATACAGTGGCACAGTGGTTAGCACTGCTGCCTCACAGTGCCAGGGACCAAGGTTGGGTCACTGTCTGTGTGGAATCTGCACATTCCCCCCATGTCTGTGTGGGTTTCCTCCGCGTGTTCCCTTTTCCTCCCACAGTCCAAAAGACGTGCTGGTTAGGGTGCACTGGCCATACTAAATTCTCCCTCAGTGTACCTGAACAGGCACCTGAGTATGGGGACTAGGGGATTTTCACAGTAACTTCATTGTAATGTTAACGTAAGCCTACTTGTGACACCAATAAATAAACTTTAAAACTCCTTCCCCCGGCACCACCCATCCCCCCGACAGGCATCACTGGCATCCCCAGTTTCCACATCCTCTCTTCTCCTTCCAACCATCAAAAATAAATGAATTCATCCCTGCTCCTACTTGGTTCTACCCCAGCTCTGCACCCCAGCACAGGTTGGCACTGCCAATCTGTGGTGCCAACCTGTGCCAAAGAGTAGTGGCAGGGGTCGTGCCCCTCTCCCCAGGGTGGTATACCCACCTTCATGCCTCTGGGAAGGGGGAGCCCCATGACAGGTTCTCATCTGGGTGAACCTGTTGTAAACCGTGCTGATGTGATGTGATGGCTGTTTGGTGGTGGTTGGGGGGGAGGTGGGGGTGGGGGGGGGGGGGTGGCGGTGCCAGGGGGAAGGAGTTTCAAAGTTTATTTATTGGTGTCACAAGTAGGCTTACATTAACATTACAATGAAGTCACTGTGAAAATCCCCTAGTCACCACACACGGGCGCCTGTGCGCGTACACCAAGGGAGAATTTAGAATGGCTGGTGCACCCTAACCAGCACGTCTTTCGGACTGTAGGAGGAAATCGGAACACGCAGAGGAAACCCACACAGACACGGTGAGAACATGCAGTATCCACACAGACAGTGACCCAAGCTGGGAATTGATCCTTGGTCCCTGGCACTGTGAGGCAGCAGTGCTAACCACTGTGCCACTGTATCGTTCATTATCAATGTTCAATATTTGAGGTGGGGAGGAGGATTGCCGACATTGATTGTGTGGCTGGGTGGAAGTTCCCTACCGGATTTTATTTGGAAGGTTGGACTGTTCCAACTGAAAACGACATTTAATCGGTGGATTTATTTCAGAGCTGGATGTGAGGTCTTTGCTCGCTGACCGGTTTGAAAATACGCCATGGTGCGGAGATCTTTGATAACAATGCATGGAAATGTATTGAAATCAAGCTCACGCCTGCTGCCGGTGAGGTTTGTGACTTCCAGGTTTCGCCAAATCCAGAGCCCCCATTGCCATTCCCACAGAGAGCACGGGCTCAAGATCCCTCCTGGTGTTTTAGTGTTCAGCAAAGTGAGGGATGTTAGGGTTAAGACTCTGTCTATTTTTGTCACCCACTGTGGCCATTGAGCACTCACAGGGTCGGTATAAATACAACCCGTTACAGAGTAAAACATTCACTTTTCATCCCCAAAGACCTGCTCCAGTCTTAACCTCACACCAACATTTCCCACTGCACCAGTGTGGCACTGCCTGAGCAATTTCTCATTGACGTTCATTTATTTTGACACAACAGTTCAACAGGGGGGAAAAAAAACCTTAAAAATTAAAATCAGCCTGTCCATATGAATCAAATGTTCTTTGAGAATGTTACATAAATAGATTAAGTTTGTCCTTACAACAATTCCTGACGTAAGGACCAGACTGCTTTCTGTGTCACAGGAATCCTCTGTTGTATATAAAAATTTAACAGGTCTTATTCCTTTCAATCACCTGTTTCCATAACATCGCCCCTACTTCAGCTCATCATAGAATCATAGAATCCCTACAGTGCAGAAGGAGGCCATTGGGCCCATCTCATCTGCACTGACCACAATCCCACCCGGGCCCCTTATGCCATAAACCCCATATATTTACCCTGCTAATCCCCCTGACAGTAAGGGGCAATTTAGCATGGCCAATCCACCTGACCCACATGCATTTCAGACTGTGGGAGGAAACCAGAGCACCTGGAGGAAACCCACACAGACACAGGGAGAATGTGCAAACTCCACACAAACAGTAATCTGAGGCTGGAATTGAACCTGCGTCCCTGGCACTGTGAGGCAGCAGTGCTAACCACTGTGCTACTGTGCCGGCCATGCATTTGTTCCTTCCAGACTTGATTACAGCTGGCCTCCCACTTTGTATCCTCCATAAATTTGAACTTGTACGAAACTCTGCTGTCCATATCCTAACTGCTCTCATTCACTCCTCGTTCCCTGATCTCACTGAACTACAATCTCTTCAGATCCATCAGAACCTCAAATCTTAAAAGTTCATTCTTCATGACCTCGCTCTTCCCTATCTTGGCAACCTCTGAGAAATCACACTGTTCTGATGAAATTCCTCCAGTCTCTTATGAATCCTCTGCTTCGTCCATTACTGAAATCCAGACCCACAGCCATCTGCATCCTTCAAGGAAAATTCTTCCTAACTATCTCCACCTCACTCTCCAAGACACTCCTTACAATCTGCCTCTTTGACCAAGCATTTGCTCACACCTTCTAATGTCAAAGAACAAAAACAGCCCGGGAAACAGGCCCTTCGGCCCAATGAGCCCGTGCCGCCATTTTAACATTATCAGTCCCCCCTCCACCCATGACCCTTATCTATGATTATGGCATTCCACGTTGAGGGAAACTAATTTAGGGACAATTTATCGCCTCCAATCAGCCTAAGATCTCATCTTTGGGGTGTGGGAGGAAACCAGAGCACCCGGAGGAAACCCACGCAAGCACAGGGAGAATGCGCAAACTCCCACAGACACTGGCCCAAATCCACTGAGCTGTCGTCTTGCCCAACATCTGGTCCAGTTTAAGCGCACACTAATGACATGAAGCACTAGGCTACTCTCGAACATCCAAGAGCAGCCCTAGTATGACCCATCGCGTGTATGCCCCTCGTTGGACAACAAGGAGGATTGACTTAAAATCTGTGTCTCCTTTGATCAGTGTCCATCTTTTTGTCTTATTGCACTCCTGTCAGTAAAGACACAGGTAGAACAGTGGCACAGTGGTTAGCACTGCTGCCTCACAGAGCCAGGGACATGGGTTCAGGCTTGGGTCACTGTCTGCACGTTCTCCCCATGTCCGTCAGTTTTCTCTGGGTGCTCCAATTTCCTCCCATGTCTTTGTCTCATCCTCAACAGAATCAGAACCATTCAGCTGAAGCTTAATCCTGCTAAATGCAGATTCAGGGTTAATCAGGTTCCCTACTGTAGAAAAGCTGAAGGTGACTCATTGCGACTTCAACATCGGGTGGCACGGTGGCACAGTGGTTGGCACTGCTGCCTCACAGCAATCAGGGACTCGGGTTTGATTCCCGGCTTGTGTCACTATCTGCACGCTCTCCCTGTGTCTATATGTGTTTCCTCTGGGAGCTCCGGTTTCCTCCAAAAGTATGAAAGACGTGCTGATGGCCGTGCTAAATTCTCCCTCAGTGTCCCCAAACAGGCGCCAGAATGTGACAACTAGGGGATTTTCACAGTAACTTCATTGCAGTGTTAGTGTAAACCTACTTGTGACACTAATAAGTAAGCTAAACACTATACATTCTCTATGCTAGAGGCATTATGTAAATGTAAGTGTTCTTGTTCCAATTATAAATTGCTTAAACATTTCTGTAAAAAGGGCAGCATCTAAAAAGGAAAGTCATCTTCACTGAGGACAATTAGGAATGGACAATAAATACAGGCCTTGCCATCAAAACCTACATCCCATCAATTAAAGAGCAATATCTTTGTGAATTCTGCTTTGACTATAAAAACAATGCAGAATAAAACAATAGTCATGTCTGTGATATACAGAACTAATTTATTTTAAGTATTGTTTCAGAAAAACTGAAACCACTTCTTTCAGCATTTTTTAAAATTTCTGCGGAGAAATTACTATGACTTCTTTTGTATATTGTACTAAAAATCTATAATACTTTGGTTGACCGTCAGAGAAAGGACTTGTATTTCTGTGAGGCCTGCTTTGAAAGTGGAGTCTCTGTTCATGTCAGAAATGTGGCAGTCAATTGATGCACTGCAGGGTCCGGCAAACAGCAATGAGATAAATGATACTCTGTCTCAGTGATGTTGGTTAAGTATTGCAAAATTGGGCGGAGTCGTTGTAGTTTGGGAGGTAAGAAGTTAGAATTTGGTGATTGCAAAATTGTCAAATGTTCAGGGAGAAAGCATTATGTGGTCCCGTTAAAAGGTGGTGCTTTTTCTGTGCTTAGAAATTTAAGATGCAGGTACACAGAGAGCCCAAACTGAAACATTTATATCAAACGGCCAAGCAGTAGTGTTACAAGACAATAGGCTTTTGAATTTAGCCAATCAATTTGAATCATGCACTGAGATACCAAAAGCCTATTAAATTTAAATCTGATGGTTTTGACAACATAGAACCAATCCTATTGTGGGAAATATTGATCTGTCATCATGGGTATAAAAGAAGGGGCAGTGGGACAAAGAGGAGAGAGCAACTGTCACCTGCAGAGCTAACAGGTCTCAGCTCTCTACTCTTGAGAGTGGAATCGCTGTCTCCCATAGCTTCATCTGTGTCTTAGGGAAAGCACCATCTAGGTAGCAAAGGTACCAAATAAGAAAGAAGCTCCAAACAAAAGAATCAACAGAAAAGATCCAAAATATTCTGAAAGGCACCAAATCTGGTTGTAATTTAGAGAATGGCTAAATTCTATTTTTGTTAATGAGGGGGAATTGTATTTATTGGAACAGCATTCCATTAGAATCCTGTTTAATTTGGGAAGAGTTAATAGAAGGGAGTTATTTGGTTCGTTAATAGTTTAGTTAATTTGCTCACTGTAATTGGATAAGTAAATAGTTACGTTGATTTTACAGAGAGTGTCAGAGATTTATTTCATATTTAACCACTAGGAGTTGCTGAAGAGCAGGCCACACCACTTCACATACACTTTTTATAGATTATGGGGCGAGGTACTCCTCTTTGGGGGTTTGGATGTTAGTTCTCAGAGGGGAGATCCACCTTTGTTTTATAACATTAAAGGATATGTATTGACCAGATCCCTTGGGAGAAATCCCCTGCTCTTTGAGATAATGTCATGGAATATTTTACATCCATTTGAAAGGGCTGAGGGGGCCACGATTTAACAACAGGCTCCAGAAGGTTAGTACTCCCTCAGTACTGAGGCTGATGTCACTTTGTACTGGAACCTCTGGGGTGTCATTTGAGCAATTTATACAAAAACAGAAAGTGCTGGAAAATCTCGGCAGATCTGGCAGCCTCTGTGGAGGGAGAATAGAGCCAACATTTCCAGTCTGGATAATTCATCAGAGAAATTGACATTCTGAGAGTGCCAGTGAAACAGAACAGTAATGACTGTTGAACATTATTCTGACTTTGGACTAGTTACAGAGTCTCTGGTGGTCAGGGGGAGGTCACTTTCTTTAAAAGCAGGCATGTACTCCATTCAGAGCCAAGTCTTGGAGCACCGATTAAATAAGAGAAGCTGCAAAATAGAATCATAGAATCCTACAATACAGAGGAGGCCATTTGGCCCATCGTGTTTGCACTGACTCTCTGATAGAGCATCTTAACCATACCCTATCCCCTTAAGCCCACATATTTACCCCACTAATTCCTTCTCCTCCACATGTTGGGACACAAAAGGCCAATTTAGCATGGGTGATCCACCTAACCTGCACACACAGGTTTCCCCTGGGTGCTCCGGTTTCCTCTCACAGTTCAAAGATATGCGGGTTAGGTTGACTGGCCTTGTTAAATTGCCCATAGTGCCCTAGGATGTGTAGGTTTGAGAGATTAGTGGGGTAAATGTGTGGGGTTGCAAGGTGAGAACCTGGGGTAGGATCGTTGTTGCTGCAAACTTGATGAACCGAATGGCCTCCTTCTGCACTGTAGAGATTCTGTGATTTTTGGACAGTGGAAGAAAACCAGAGCACCTGGAGGAAACCCACGCTGACACAGGGAGAATGTGCAAACTCCACACAAACAGTGACCCATAACTGGAATTGAACCCAGATACCTGGTGCTGTGAAGCAGCAGTGCTAACTACTGTGTCACTGTGCCACCCTATCTAGAGGTATTTAGACGTATCTAGGTAAATACTATAAAGGGAGCACATTTATACTGTCTGAGAAGGAAGTGATGATTACTAGGCAAATAGACTCTGATTGGTTGAGGTGCTACCATGGAGAATGCACTAGGTGACTGACAATTAACTGCCAAGCATTGTTTGAAATTTAAACAGGGCAGTTTGACTCTGGTCAAGGCGTTGCCCTGAGGAATGAGTCAGCAAATGGCCGTCACTTATTTCTTTAGCTGAAACAGGCACAATGTGTTTATATGCTCTTTCTGTCTGCAAAGAACAAGGCCCTATGTATTAATACACATAGCTTCCAGTACACACTGTGAGCCTGGCTGACAATCTCAAATTGGTTGCCAGTGTAACCAGTGTTGCACGTTGAGGATTATTTAACAAATATTGTCCAATCACAGAATCACAACCAATGTTGGACAATGTATTTTGAGTTTTATAAGCATGGTTTGGTTGGGTATGGTCTGTACCTTGCTCATTGTGAACAGCTGTTTGATATAATCCACCAATCTTTAGGATGTACAGCCTCCATACAGTGGCACTGAAATCTATATAGCTCATTGTATGAGATAGAACATCTTTTTATCTTGACAGCAGCATCCTGTTAGTGGAGAATACTGTTATGAAATGGAGGTTGATCCCCCTCCGAGAACCTCTCCCCATAATCTGTTAAAGTGAGTGTGAAGTAATACGATATGTTCTTCAGCAGCTGTTAGTGGTTAAATCAGAATAACTCCCTGATATTCTCTCTAAAACCAACAAATAACAATTTATTTATCTAACTAACAGTGAACAAGCTAGCTAAACTATTAACAAACCAAATGAAACATGATTCTATGGAATGCTGTTCCACCAAATACAATTTCCACTCATGAACGAAAAAAAGAACTTTAATCACTGTCTAAATTACAACCAGGTTTTGTGTCTTCTGGAATATTCTAAGTCTTCACTGTTGATTCTTCCTTTTTGTTTCTTCTTTGGTACCTTTGCTATCTAGGTGAGGCTTTGAGCTAAGCGCTGTGAGCTGTGGCAAGTAGCAGTTGCTCTCGCTCCTTGTCCCACTGCCCCCTTCCTTTTATACCTGTGATGACATATCAATATCCCCCACAATAGGATTGGTACTAGGTTGCCAAAACCACCAGATTTAGGCTTGGAGATGGGTGATGCTATCGAGCTTGGCACTCAATGGCATTACCATCACTGAATTGCCTGCTTTCAGCAACCTGGGGGCTACCATTGACCAGAGACTGAACTGGGCTAACCACATAAACATAGTGGCTACAAGAGCAGGACAAAGGCTAGCAATACTGCGGCGAGTAACTCACCTTCTGACTGCCCAAAGTCTATCTACCATAGACAAGGTACAATTAAGGAGTGTGATGGAATAGTCTCCACTTGCCTGGGTGAGTGACGCTCCAACAACACTCAAGAAGATGGTGTTATGGGAATAGGGCCTGGTTGGGCTTGTGGTCGGTGCAGACTCAATAGGCCAAATGGTCTCCATCTGCACTGTAGGGATTCTATGATTTTATGATTCTACTTTCCAAAATAAAGCAGTTTGATTGCAACCGCTTCCACATACATTCACTCCCTCCACTACTGACAAACAGTGACAGCAAATGCACTGCAGGAACTCACCAAGGCTCCTTCAACAGCACCTTCTAAACCCCAACCTCATTCATCTATCAGGACACGGGCAGCAGACACCACCACCGGGAAGATCCCCTCCGAAACGCTCACCATTCTGACTTGGAAATATATCAGCCGTTCCTCATTGGAAGGAAATTAAAAATCGGAGAACTCCCTCCCTAACAGCACTGTAGGGTGTACCTACACCACATGGACTGCAGTGGTTCAAGAAGGCAGCCTATCACCACCTTCTCAAGAGAGACAATGAAAGCTGACCCAGCCAGCAACATCACACCCCATGAATGAATAATAAAAAAAAATGGAAGTGGTGACAGAGATGAAACTTACTCAGCGCCTCATCTCAGATTGAAGTTTAGACCATAAGACCACAAGATATGGAAGCAGAATTTGGCCACTCAGCCCATCAAGTCTGCTCCGCCATTCAATAATGGCTGATGTTTTCTCCTCCCCATTCTCCTGCCTTTACCCCATAACCCCTGATCTCTTATTAATCAAGAACCTATCTATCTCTGTCTTAAAGACACTCAATGACCTGGCCTCCTCTGCGGCAAAGAGTTCCACAGATTCAGCATTCTCTGGCTGAAGAAATTCCTCCTCATCTCTGTTTTAAAAGCCTTTAGCCTGAGGTTGTGCCCTCTGGTTCCAGTTATTCCTACTAGTGGAAACATCCTCTCCACGTCCACTCGATCCAGACCTCGCACTAACCTGTAAGTTTCAATAAGATCCCCCCTCAACCTTCTAAACTCCAATGAGTACAGACCCCGTTGAACCATTTACAAATGGTCTGGGTTAACCTGTGAACAGTGTTCAGGGAGAGGGCTGAGGACTCGAGTCCAGAGTTCCCCAGAGCCACTGAAGGATATTGGACAATCAGTGAGATGATTTGAGTTTAGTCTCAGGCTCTATGTTGGAGTGAAACGGCTACGAAGGATCATATCTTCAGATCCCTGAACAATGAGTCTCTTCCAGATTTTGACACTAGGGAGGAAATCAGAATGACTAATACGAATATTCTGTGGGAAAAGAAATCAGTTAAATAATAGAAAATATAATTCATCTGACATTGTAAATGACAAGTGAGTGATTAAGTGAACAATCATTTTCATCATTTGAAATATATATATTATGTATGTGTGTGTGAGTGTAGAATCATAGAAACCCTACAGTACAGAAAGAGGCCATTTGGCCCATCGAATCTGCACCAACCACAATCCCACCCAGGCCCTACCTGTGATATCCCTACATATTTTACGCACTAACCCCTCTAACCTAAGCATCTCAGGACATTAAGGAGCAATGTTAGCATGGCCAATCAACGTTACCCGCACATCTTTGGACTGTGGGAGGAAACCGGAGCATCCGGAGGAAACCCACACAGACACAAGGAGAATGTGCAAACTCCACACAGACAGTGACCCAAGCCAGGAATCGAACCCCAGTCCCTGGAGCTGTGAAGCAGCAGTGCTAACCACTGTGTTGCTGTGAGTGTGTGAGTGTGTGTGTGTGTGTGTGTGTGTGTGTCTGTGAGTGTGTGTGTGTGTGTGTATGTGTGTATGTGTGGGTGTAAGAGTGTGTGTGTGTTTGTGTGTGTGTGTGTGCGTGTGTGCATGTGGGTGTGAGTGTGTGTGAGTTTGTGTGTATGTGTGTGTGTGTACAGATATGAATATGTTTAAAATAATATTCCTCACTTGCCTATAGTGTGTTGTATCAGGAGTGTTTTTATGGTTGGACGTTTACTGCTGGTATAATATAAATAAATGGAGTAAGAATAGTTAAGCATCATTCTCAAAATCAGCAATGTAGTGGGGCTGAATGATATTTTTCCAGGTCTCTTTGAGTTTTCTTTGTTAACTGTTTGCCAAACATTTGTTAAAATCCATACACACAGTCCTATACACTCTTCCATATAACTCTCCCCACCCCCCCACCCCTCGCCTCCCTCCGCCCATTCACACCCCATGCACCTTCCCTATGTCAGAAACAAGAGGTCAGTTTTAACTTGGATTGTGTTAAGAGCAGCAGGAATGGAAGGAATTGAACCCACTCTCCAAGGAGAGTTTGACATGAGGCTGGGACATTTCCAGGTCTCATTTGCTACTGAAGCACATTTTTAGAGGTGGAATCAGGAAGGCTGGCCAGAGTGTGGATATTTGGCGAGTGAACATAACATAATAAGAGCATAAGAAATAGGAGCAGGAGTAGGCCATCTAGCCCTTCGAGCCTGCCCCGCCATTCAATAAGATCATGGCTGATCTGAAGTGGATCAGTTCCACTTTCCCGCTTTCTCCCCATAACCCTTAATTCTCTTGCCTACCAAAAACCTATCTACCCGTGTCTTAAATATATTTAGCGAGGTAGCCTCCACCACTTCAACGGGCAGAGAATTCCAGAGATTCACCACCCTTTAAGTGAAGGAGTTCCTCCTCAACTCCGTTCTAAACCGCCCCCCCCCTTATTTTGAGGCTGTGCCCTCTGTCTGAGGCCAGAACTCTTCATTCACCTGAAGAAGAGGGAAACCTCGAAAGCTAGTGAGCTTACTATCAAATAAATTGGTTGGACTTAAACCTGGTGTTGTCAGACTTTTTACCATTCTCCAATACAGAATTGTAATTCCCAACAGGAAACCGTCGTACAATACGGAGATACAATTCGATTTTCAAGTTTGCTGACAACACCACCGTAGTGGGTCAGATCTCAAAACAATGACGAGACAGAGTGCAGGAAAGAGATAGAATCTGGTGAACTGGTGCGGCAACAATAATCTCTCCCTCGATGTCAACAAAACAAAGGAAATTATCATTGATTTCAGGAAGTGTAAAAGAGAACATGCCCCTGTCTACGTCAACGGGGACAAAGTAGAAATGGTCAAGAACTTCAGGTTTCTAGGTCACCAACAACCTGTCCTGGTTCCTCCACGCCGCACTATAGTTACGAAGGCCCATCAACACCTCTACTTCCTCAGAAGACTCAGGAAATTCGGCATGTCAGCTACAACTTTCGCCAACTTTTCCAGATGCACCATAGAAAGCATTCTTTCTGGTTGTATCACAGCTTGGTATGGCTCCTGCTCTGCCCAAGACCGCAAGAAACTACAAGAGGTCGTGCACGTAGCCCAATCCATCACACAAACCAGCCTCCCATCCATTGACTCCATCTACTCTTCCCACTGCCTCAGAAAAGCAGCCGCCACAATGAAGGATTCCATGCACCCCAGACATTCTGTCTTCCACCTTCTTCCGTCAGGAAAAAGATACAAAAGCTTGAGGTCACATACCTCAAGGACAGCTTCTTCCCTGCTGCCATCAGACTTTTGAATGGACCTGCCTCACATTAAGCTGATCTTTCTCTACACCCTAGCTATGACTGTAACACTACATTCTGCACTCTCTTGTTTCCTTCTCTATGAACGGTATGCTTTGTATAGCGTGCAAGAAACAATACTTTTCACTGTATATTAATACATGTGACAATAATAAATCAAATCAAATCAAAAACATGGAACCAAAATCCAATACAGAACAATATTGACAACTTGAACCCTACTCCAATACAGAATTATAATCCCAATATTGAAATATACTCTAATATAGAACTACAACTCCAACATGGAACCAAAATCCAATATGGAACAATAACCCCAACATGGAGCCATGCTCTAAAATGGAACAATAATCCCAACAGGGAACCATGCTCCAATATAGAATTACGTCCCCAACATGGAACCCTAAACTAGCACAGAAATCTAATTCCAATATGGAACCAATCTCAAAACAGAACTATAATCATAACAGGGAACCATCATATAATACAGAATGATAATCCTAACATGGAACCATACTCTAATACAGAGCCATAATCCCAACATGGACCCTACTCCAATATGAAACTACAGTCCCAATATGGAACTAAACTCCAATATAGAACTATTATCTATACAATAACAAACTGCATCCCAATATGCAACAATACTCCATTATGAAACTATATCCCAGCATGGAACCATATCACAAGATAGAACAATATCCCAGTATGGACTTTACAATATTATTGGATCTCAGCACAGAATTGTATCCAAACTTGAAATAATACTGTAATATGGACTTGTTCTTTATTATGGAATTGTGCCAATAGCAGCCTTGTACTATAATATGACTGCACACCCGGGATTAGAATTGGACCCCAGACTCTGTGTAATGGAATTGTCCCTTGTTGAGGAATTGGATATGAGAATGCAATCATGCCTAAACACGGAACTGAACCCCAGCATGGAGGTCATGGAATTTTATCCTAGAAAAGCCAGTTAATCCAACATGGAGCTATTCCCTAGCGTGTAAAAAAAAATCCCTTCAACAACAGAACAGAGATGCTCAGAGAAACAACAATTTAAATGGTCTGAGTGCAGCACACGGCATCAGAGACAACATTCATTAGTCTCTCACTCTCAATTCTCTCCACATCCGAACATTCCTGAATCTGAACCTAAAGACAGACGAAACAATTCTGATCCTCATCAGGAGTAAGAGGGGATTGATTGTTTACAATCTGCCATGGATGACTTCCTGATTGCTTGTTGCTATGGGAAGCTGTTGAGATAATAAGTTACCAGGAAAATCTCACAACCTACCAGAAAAGGGATAGTTACTCCGTAATCATCATCGGGACACACTTGGGAAAAGTGCTGGCAGAAACCTGGGAAAAGGTGTGTTTCCTGGGAGGGGGATGTACACCAATGATTTGGGTATTGGAATTTAGAGTAAAATTTCAAAATTTGTTGCTGTTACCAGACTTGGGATGAGATTTTCCAACCACATTTGCCCCAGAACCGGAAAATCCCACTTGCGGCGCACAGACTTTTGCGCAGCCTGCCCCTTCCCCACACGCTATGATTCCTGTGGTGGGCGGGACAGGAAAACTCTCCCCCCTTGGTGGTGTGGCAGACAGCGGGGCTGATGAACATCGATTGAAGCCAGGCACAGTTCCACTGGCAGAATGGGCAGCGAGAAGTTAACACATGGGAGGAGATATATTTTAGCAGAAGGAACAGGAATAGGCAATATCAGCTTATGGCCACAGTTAGCACTGCTGCCTTACAGTGCCAGGGACCCGGGTTCGATTCCCAGCTTGGGTCACTGTCTGTGTGGAGTCTGCACGTTCTCTCTGTGTGGGTTTCCTCCAGGTGCTCCAGTTTCCTCCCACAGTCTGAAAGACGTGCTGTTGCATTGTCCATGCCAAATTCTCTCTCACTGTACCCAAACAGGAGCCAGAGTTTCACAGTAACTTCATTGCAATGTTATTGTAAGTTAGACTAAATTGGTTAGGATTATATTCACCAGAGTTTAGAAGAGGGGATCTCATAGAAAGTTATAAAATTCTCGCAGGTTTAGACAGGGTGGATTCAGAAAGAATGTTCCCGATGGTAGGGGAGTTCAGGACTAGGGGTCATAGTTTGAGGATAAGGGGTAAACCTTTTAGAACGGAGGTGAGGAGAAATTTCTTCACCCAGAGGGTGGTGAGTGTGTGGAATTCACTCCCACAGAAAGTAGTTGAAGCCAAAACATTGTCTGATTTCAAAAAGAAATTAGATATCGCTCTTGGTGCTAAGAGATCAAGGGATATGGGGGGAAGGGGGAGACCAGGATATTGAATTTGATGATCAGCCATGATCAGAATGAATGGCGGAGCAGGCTCGAAGGGCCGAATGGCCTAGTCCTGCTTTTATATTCAGTGTTTCCGTGTTTCTGACCCGCTGCCTATGATCATGGCGGAACAGGAAGTTGAATAGTTAGCTGACGGAGTTAAACTTGTTCAGGAGTCAATCGGAACAGGTCTGATTGGGATTGCTGTATAGAGAGCCAGCCTGCACCCGATGGCCGAACAGCCTCCTCCTGTGCCTTAATATCTCCAGGACTCGAAATGAAAAACATAGTTTGGGAGTTGGGGGTGGGGATTGGTGGGGAATAAAAGCTTAATTATCTGCAAGTAAACAATGTTACAGTGAGGGTTGTATAAAAAGCTCCCTGAGCTATTCCAGTCACGATAAATGCACTTTCAAATGTGTAAATGCAATTTAATGATTAAACAAGAGGGTGGATCCATTTGATGACTCATCAGCACTGTCATGCCAATAATTTGATAGATACTAATTTAATAACAGCTACTTCAGCCTCTGGTTTCAAAGAAAAATTTCTTTTTGCATGACTTTTAAAAATTCTTTTTGCATCTCCATTTCTTTGCCTTTTGTTCTTTGACTGGGTTTTGCAGCTGCTGTAGGAGGAGAATAAGCCTCTACTCTCCGGAGTTTAACAGTGATCCCTTTGAATGAAGATTCTAGAGGAGCGTTGGAGGGTAGATGCTGACAGAACATTCCCCCACCCCTGGTGCAGAGTACAGAACTCGGGGGTGCATAGTCTCAGGATATAGGGTCAGTTATTTCAAACTGAGCTTCAGGGGAAATATCACAGTGGCACAGTGGTCAGCACAGCTGACTCACTGTGCCAGGGACCCAGGTTCGATTCCCGGGGGCACGGTGGCACAGTGGGTTAACGCTGCTGCCTCATGGCGCCAGGGACCCGGGTTCGATTCCCAGAGGCACGGTGACACAGTGGGTTAACACAGCTGCCTCATGGCGCCAGGGACCCGGGTTCGATTCCTGTGTTGGGTCACTGTCTGTGCAGAGTTTGCACTGTCTCCCTGTGTTTGTGTGGGTTTCCTCTGTGTGTTCTCGGGAAATGAAGGCATCTGGAATTGAGCAGGAAGGCGAGAATACGTCAAAGGTCAGCGATGATCTGACTGAATGGCGAAGTAGGTTCAAGGACATGGACAGCCTACTCCAGCTTCCTGCCGGATTCTCCAACAATGCCCGCAGCTGGAATTCTCCAGTTCCGCTGCAGCGAATGGAGATTTGGCTGAGTACAACATCAGAGAATTCTGGCCCCCATTTTTCTTCATAGAATCCCTTACAGTGCAGTAGGAGGCCATTTGGCCCATCGAGTCTGCACCGACCATTATCCCACCCGGGCCCTATTCCCTTAGCCCCTCATATTTACCCCGCTAATCCCCCTGACATTAAGGTTAATTTTAGCACAGCCAATCAAACTATCCCATACAAGCTTGAACTGTGAGAGGAAACTGGAGCACCCGGAGGAAACCCACGCAGACACAGGGAGAATGTGCAAACTCCACACAGTGACTCGAGGCTGGAATTGAACCCAGGTCCCTGGCTGTGAGGCAACAATGTGAACCACTGTGCCTCTGTGCCGCTCCTTTGTTTTGTGGCCTCAAGCCTCCCTAGCCGCCTCTTGTTCACCCATCCTCTCCTCATGACTTCCCCTGTTGGGGCATCTCAGCTACCTCATTCCCACCACGACCGATCATTCATTAATACGACTGTCCCCTGAAGCCCACTGCATTTACAAACCACACCCAAATTAATCTCGACCTCCACTTTTCCCCTTACCCTCAAGAAAGACAGAACTAACTTTTATATAGCCTCACCTCAGGACATCCCAAAGCACTTTACAACCAAAGAATCCAATTTATACACAGCAAGCCATCCACAAATAGCAATAAAATAAATGGCCAAGCTTGAGTGATGGTGATTGAAGGATGAATATTGGCCAGGACACCAGGCGAGATTTCTTTCCTCTTCAAAGCAGAGGCATGGGATCTTTTATACACACAGAGTACAGGAAAGAGATAGGGAATCTGGTGAACTGGTACAATAATCTCTCCCTCAGTGTCAACAAAACAAAGGAGATTGTCATCGATTTCAGGAAGTGTAAGGGAGAACATACCCCTGTCTACGTCAACGGGGATGAAGTAGAAAGGGTCAAGAGTTTCAACTTTTTGGATGTCCAGATCACCAACAACCTGTCCTGGTCCCCCCCTGCTGATACTATAATTAAGAAAGCGCCACCAACGCCTCTACTTTCTCAGAAGACTAAGGAAATTTGGCATGTCAGCTATGATTCTCACCAACCTTTACAGATGTACCATAGAAAGCATTCTTACTGGTTGTGTCACAACTCTGCCCAAGACCGCAAGAAACTACAAAGTGCCGTGAACAAAGCCCAATCCATCACGCAAACCAGCCTCCCATCCATTGACTGTGTCCACATTTCCCGCTGCCTCGGCAAAGCATCCAACATAATCAAGGACCCCACACACTCCAAACATTCTCTCTTCCACCTTCTTCCATCAGGAAAAAGATACAAAAGTCTGAGGTCATGTACCAAATGACTCAAGAACAGCTACTTCCTGCTGCTGCCAGACTTTTGGATGGACTTAACTCGCATTAAGTTGATCTTTTGCTACACCCTAGCTATGACTTTAACACTACATTCTGCACTCCCTCCTTTCCTTCTCTGTGAACGGTATGCTTTGTCTGTATAGCACGCAAGAAACAATATTTTTCATTGCATACTAATACATGTGACAATAATAAATCAAAGCAAATCAAAGTTGGAGGGCAGCGTCCTGGTTTTACGTGTAATCTGAAAGACCATCCCTCTGACTGTTTAGGATTCCCTCAGTACTGCAGGGATGTTAGCCTGGATTGTGCGCTTATGTCTCAAGTAGAGCTTTGATTCAGAGGGATGTGTGCGACTGAAGACAAGGCTGACACATTAAAGCTCAGATTGAACCTCCTGTTTAAATGCTTTGTTTTTTTTCCCTCTTGCTTGTGTATATTGGTGTAAGGGTTACCTTACTGGTCCATTCAAAAGTCTGATGGCAGCAGGGAAGAAGCTGTTCTTGAGTCAGTTGGTACGTGACCTCAGACTTTTGTATCTTTTTCCTGATGGAAGAAGGTGGAAGAGAGAATGTCCAGGGTGTGTGGGGTCCTTAATTTTGCTGGCTGCTTTGCCGAGGCAGCGGGAAGTGTAGACAGAGTCAATGGATGGGAGGCTGGTTTGAAAGATGGACTGGGCTACATTCACGGCTCTTGTAGTTTCTTGTGGTGTTGGGCAGAGCAGGAGCCATACCAAGCTGTGACATAACCAGAAAGAATGCTTTCTATGGTGCATCTGCAGAAGTTCAAATATGTGAATAGGATAGGAATAGAGGGATATGGCCCCTGGGAAGAGTAGGGAGTTTTAGTTCAGTCAGGTAGCATGGTCAGAGCAGGCTTGGAGGGCTGAAGGCCCTGTTCTTTGTTCTTTATTCTTTCTTTTATAATGATGCATTAGTCATCAGCTAGGTCTGGGTTATTAGTACAAAACACATGGGTTCACATCCCATTGCGACAGTTTGGGAGCTTTACTCCAGCTTTGAAAAGCTGGTGTGAATGAAAAGTGTCCCTGAAACTGTTGCATTGTCATAAAGCCCCCAATTGGTTCACTTATAACTCTTTAAGGAAGGAAACCTGCCATCACCAGCATGGTGGCACAGTGGTTAGCACTACTGCCTCACTGCTCTGAGGACCCGGGTTCGATTCCCCGCTTGGGTCACTGTCTGTGTGGAGTTTGCACATTCTCCCTGTGTATGCATTCGGGTGCTCTGGTTTCCTCCCATAATCCAAAGATGTGCAGGTTATGTTGATTGGCCATGATAAATTGACCCCCTTACTGCCCCAGGATGCATAGGTTAGAGGGATTAGCAGGGATAGGGCCTAGTGGGATTGTTGTTGGGGCAGACTTGATGGACTGAATGGCCTCCTTCTGCACTGTAGGATTCTATCTTTACTCAGTCTGGTCCTGTGTGTGACTCCAGAACCACTCCAAAATGATTGGCTTTAACAGCCCTCTGAAGTGGTCCTGTATCAAACTGGTACCAGTTTAAGAAGAAACGTCACCACCAGAGCAATTAGGGATGGTTAATAATTGTCACTCTTGTGCTGACCTGTCCATTATTCTATTAAAAAGCTGGGGTAAAACCATTAATATCCTGGGGGTTATCATTGACCAGAAATTGAAGTGGACTCACCATATAAACACTGTGACTACCAGAGCAGGTCAGGATTCTGGGGGACAATGCCCATTCTTGGGGAGCAATTTCCATGCTGAGGGGCAGGGGGAATATTCATGCTGGGGGAGTAACTCATGTCTGTGCTGAGTAACTCACCTCCTGACTCCCCAAAGCCTGCACACCATCTATTAAGGCGCAAGTCAGGAGTGTGATGGAATACTCCCCACTTGCCTGGATGGGTGCAGCTCCAACAACACTCAAGAAGCTCGACACCACCCAGGATAAAGAAACCTGCTGGATTGGCACCCCATCCACCACCTTTTCCATTCACTCCCTCCACCATGATGCACAGTAACAGCAGTGTGTACCTGTTACATATTTGCACAGCACAGAGAAAGGTAATGAGGTAAATCTCGGTGCAAGTTTATATCTGAGACGTTGCTTGTTCCAGATCCAAGATGGAAGAGTCCCCAAAGTCCCCTTACTTACATCACCACAGATACTATTGTAATGACACTGATGCAACCACTTTAAATATATTACAGCACCATCTACACTGCAGCAATTCTCCAAGGCTCCTACTTCCAAAGTTGTGATTCTTGCATTTAAAAGGACAAGGACACCAGATACATGGGGACACCACCACTTTCAAGTTCCCCTCCAAACCTCTCACCATCCTGACTTGGAAATATATCACTGTTCCTTCACTATCACTGGGTCAAAATCCTGGCACTCCATTCCTAATGGTGCTGTGGGGGTACTTACACCACATGGACTGTAGGGGTTCAAGAAGGCAGCTCACCACCTTCTCAAGGGGCGATTAGGGATGAACATCCCCATGAATTAAAATAAACAAATGTACCAATTACCACCACAGATGAGATGAGCTAACTCAGTATGCACTGTGTCATCGACACCCCCCCCACAATCCCCGCAGCCCCAGCATAGGAATTCCCTCAGCGTGGGTATTCCCCAGCATGAGTATTCCCCAGTATGAGTATTCCCCCAGCATGAGTACTCCCCCAGCATGAGTACTCCCCCAGCATGAGTACTCCCCCAGCATGAGTACTCCCCCAGTATGAGTATTCCCCTAGCATGAGTATTCCCCCAGCATGAGTATTCCCCTAGCATGAGTATTCCCCCAGCATGTATTCCCCCAGCATGAGTATTCCCCCAGCATGAGTATTCCCCTAGCATGAGTACTCCCCCAACATGAGTATTCCCCCAGCATGAGTATTCCCCCAGCATGAGTATTCCTCCAGTATGAGTACTCCCCCAGCATGAGTATTCCCCCAGCATGTGTTGTTCTTTGTTCTTTGTTCTTTATGAGTACTCCCCCAGCATCACTCCCCCAGCATGAGTATTCCCTCAGCATGGGTATCCCCCAGCATGAGTATTCCCCCAGTATGAGTATTCCCCCCAGGTGTATTCCCCCAGCATGAGTACTCCCCCAGCATGAGTATTCCCCCAGCATGAGTATTCCCCCAGCATGAGTACTCCCCCAGCATAAGTATTCCCCAGCATAAGTATTCCCCAGCATGAGTATTCCCCCAGCATGAGTACTCCCCCAGTATGAGTATTCCCCTAGCATGAGTATTGCTCCAGCATGAGTACTCCCCCAGCATCACTCCCCCAGCATGAGTATTCCCCCAGCATGAGTATTCCCTCAGCATGGGTATCCCCCAGCATGAGTATTCCCCCAGTATGAGTATTCCCCCCAGGAGTATTCCCCCAGCATGAGTACTCCCCCAGCATGAGTATTCCCCCAGCATGAGTATTCCCCTAGCATGAGTATTCCCCCAGCATGAGTACTCCCCCAGCATGAGTACTCCCCCAGCATGAGTATTCCCCTAGCATGAGTATTCCCCCAGCATGAGTACTCCCCCAGCATGAGTACTCCCCCAGCATGAGTATTCCCTCAGCGTGGGTATTCCCCCCAGCATAAGTATTCCCCAGCATGAGTATTCCCCCAGCATGAGTATTCCCCCAACATGAGTACTCCCCCAGCATGAGTACTCCCCCAACATGAGTATTCCCCCAGCATGAGTATTCCCCCAGCATGAGTATTCCTCCAGTATGAGTACTCCCCCAACATGAGTATTCCCCCTGCGTGAGTACTCCCCCAGCATGAGTACTCCCCCAGCATGAGTATTTCTCCAACCCCTCAGCATGGAAATTGTTCCCCAAGCATGGGCATTGTCCCCCAGAATGGGAATTTCCCCCCCCCGCCCCAGTATGGATATTTCCCCCGAACATGGTAATCGCCCCCCTCCCCCTGCCAATCCTGGGCATTACCCATCATGTAACCCACATGTCCTCCTGTGTTTCACACACCTGCCCACTGCCAGACCCAGTGACCGCAGCAGTTAATTTGTCCTTTATCTGAGAGAGATTAACAGAGAAATGCAGCACAACAGAAACAGCGTTAACAAGCTGTGTTCTCTGTGTGTCAGTCAGTAAATCAAAGGCCTCTACATGAGATTCCAGATAGGAGTCGATTACTGTGGAGTTGCCACGTTCTGTCAATGGACTGAAGTGGAGTGGAGTCAGTCAGAGCAAAGAGAACGCTGAATTTTTTAATTAGACTGATCATTCAGTTATAGATCGTTACGCTGTAAATTGTGTTAAAAGACAGAGGTAACAGGTAGGAGGTATTGCTATTGCTTGGGCTGTGTGACTCTCAGGGGTACTGAGCTGAATGGGAGTGAATCTTACAGCTCAGCCATCTGTTATCGACACTGCCAGGTTTTCAATTAAATTTGAAAGAGGCATTTCTATTTCCAAAGCTTCTTTCATTGATCCAACGCACTTTATCACCAATGAAGGGCACTCACTGCCGTAGAGTTGGGGAACACAGCAGCCAACCTGTCCACAGGAAGCTCCCACAGACATCACACAGTGCAGAAGGGGCCCATCTAGTTTACCAGGATGTTGCCTTGTGTGGAGGGTATTAGCTGTGGGGGGAGATTGAGATTGTTCTCTCTGGAAAGACGGAGGCTGAGGGGGGCGACCTGGTAGAGGTTTATAAAATTATGAGGGGTGTGGATAGGGTGAACAGTTGGAAGCTTTTTCCCAAGTCAGAAATGACGATTACAAGGGGGACACAAGTTCAAAGTAAGGGGGGGGTAAAGGTTCAGTGGAGATGTGCGGGGGAGTTTTTTTTTACACAGAGGGTGGTGGGGGCCCGGAATGCACTGACAAGTGAAGTGTTTGAGGCAGATACATTAGCCACATTGAAGACTTATCTGGACAGACACATGAACAGACGGGGAATAGAGGGAAACACGCGGTTGGTTTAGACAGGACAACGTGATCGGTGCAGGCTTGGAGGGCCGAAGGGCCTGTTCCTCTGCTGTACTGTTCTTTGTTCTTGAGTCTGCATCACAATAACTGCCACTAAATGCGCGCTCATCTCAATTCCCAGTAACAGGGTAATATCATCAGATTGTCAGTTTTAGTAATGTCACTGGAGGGAAAACCAGAATAGGGTGATTGGCCAGCAACCCTCGGGAGGCGGGATTTCTGTGCCTGCGGTCTGTGGTTCCCTGGGAAGGCCCGCCAGTGAGGGGCCTGATGGGAACTTAAATCATCAGGCCTTCTGAAAAAGAGAGAGCGCAGGAATCTGCAGCTGGCTGGCGAGAGTCCCATTTCCTCCAGTAAATACAGCTGTGTCCAGGTCCCGAGAATCACTACAGCGCAGAAGGAGGCCATTCAGCCCATCAAGTCTGCACTGACCACAATCCCATCCATTCCCATAACCACACATATTTACCCTGCTAATCCCCCTGACACTAGGGGCAATTTAGCAATATGTGTGTGTGTGTGTGTGTGTATGTATGTGCATTGTGGTAGGGTGTGTATGTTGTGAGTGTGTGTATATGTCTGTGTGTGTGACAGAGTGTGTGAGTGTTTGTGTGTGTGGTAATGAGTGTGTATGTGTATGTGTGGTGCATATGTGTGTGTGTAATGGAGTATGTGTGCGTATGTGTGTGTGATGGAGTGTGTGTGTATGTATGAGTGAGTGTGTGTGGTAGTATGTGTGCATGTGTGTGAGTGTGCTTGTGTGTGATGGAGTATGTGTGTGTGTGAGTGTGTGTGTGTATGTGCCATGTGTGGTCACGTCTGTATGTCTGTGTGTGTGTGACAGAGTGTGTGAGTGTGTGAGCATTTGTGTGTGTGTCTGTGTGATAGTGAGTGTGTGTGTGTGTTGTGTGTGAGTGTGTGTGTGATGGAGTGTATGTGTGTGTGTGATAGAGTGTGTGTGTGTGAGTGTGCATGTGTGTGTGTGTGAGTGTGTGTGATGGAGTGTATGTGAGTGTGTGTGTGTGATAGAGTGTGTGTGTGAGTGTGCATGTGTGTGTGTGTGAGTGTGTGTATGTGTGTGAGCAAGAGTGTATGTCTGTAAGCTGTGGGTGATAGACTCTGTGTACATCTGTGAAAGTGTGTGTGTATATGTGTGTGTATGTGTGTGTGTGTGTGTGAACAAGTGTGTAAGAGCTTCTGGCTCACTCAGTCTCAGGGTTCACACTCACTCTACCCCCACGCACCAACACACACTCACAGCAATTCACTGAGACTGAGAGTGAGCCAGAGAAACACAACATGACTCTGTGATGGTGATCTTTGGTCTTTGCTCATTTTTAAATGATCAATTTATTGCTTTGACATTGATTTATATTTGCTCAGCTAGTTGCTTCTTTCCTTCATAACACAACATTACATATTTAGTGTTGCTTCAAACGCTTGCCGGAATCTTTCCACCGTTCACGCTGGCAGGATTTTCCCTTCCTGCTACAGTGAACAGAGATGTGACTGGGCGCCAAACGCTCCAACCTCACTGCAGCGAGGGCGCGGGACGAACAGGCAGTAAGATCACGATACTTCAAAATCTGCGCATCGGCCCCCTTGGGTGAAAAAAAATTGAAAAGTGGCCCCTGGCATGAAGGGGTTTGGAGAAATCTGCTTGAAACGAAGATTTGATAGGGAAAATGTGGGCGGCACGGTAGCACAGTGGTTAGCACTGCTGCTTCACAGCTCCAGCGGCCTGGGTTCGAATCCCGGCTCGGGTCACTGTCTGTGTGGGGTTTGCACATTCTCCCCGTGTCTGTGTGGGTTTCCTCCGGGTGCTCCGGTTTCCTGCCACAGTCCAAAGATGTGCAGATTAGGTTGATTGGCCATGCTAAAATTGCCCCTTAGTGTCCAGGGATGCGTAGGTTAGAGGGATTAGCGGGTAAATGTGTAGGGTTATGGGGGTAGGGTTTGGGTGGGATTGTGGTCGGTGCAGACTCGATGGGCCGAAGGGCCTCTTTCTGCACTGTAGGGTTCTATGTTCTATGAAAATATCGAGAAACGAAAACTAAGGGCCAGAAATGTGAGTTGGTCAGTAAAAAATTATTCAGGAAATTCAGGAGAAACTTCTTCAGCGAGAAGGTGGTTAGCAGATGGAATCCACTACCACAGGGAGTGATTGGAGGGAATAACATCAATGTGTTTCACAAGAAGCTGGTAAATACAGCAGAGAGAAAATAATAGAAGGATGTTTCTGAAAGGGTTCAAAGCAGAGGGGTGAGAGGAGGCACATGTGGAACATAAACATAGATGTCAACCATTCAGACACAAAGTTCATGTTTTTGTATCAGAGACAAGATTGTTTTTATTCATTTGTGGGCCATGGGTGTCACTGGCTTTTATTGCCCATTGTCACTGGCATTTATTGCCCATCCCTGGTTGCCTGAGGGCAGTTGAGAGTCAACCACATTGCTGTGGCTCTGGAGTCACACTATAGAATCCTACAGTGCAGAAGGAGGCCATTTGGTTCACTAATGTCCTTTAGGGAAGGTGGTCTGGCCCATCAAGTCTGCACCAACCACAGTTCCACCCTATCTTCATAACGCCATGCATTTATCCTGCTAATCCCTCTGACGCTAGGGTTAATTCAGCACAGCCAATCCACCTGACCCTTTGGACTGTGTGAGGAAACCAGAGCACCTGGAGGAAACCCACACAGACATGGGGAGAATGTGCAGACTCCACACAGACAGTGACCCAAGGCTGGAATTGAACCTGGGTCCCTGGCGCTGTGAGACAACAGTGTTATCCACTGTGCCACCATGCCAACCACCTAGGCCAGACCACCTTCCCTAAAGGACATTAGTGAACCAAATGGGTTTTTCCGACAATCGACAATGGTTTCATGGTCATCAGTAGATTCTTAATTCCAGATTTCTTTTATTGAATTCAACTTCCACTATCTGCTGTGGTGGGATTCGAACCCGCGTCCCCAGAGCATTAGCTGAGTTTCTGGATTAATAATCTCGCGATAATATCACCAGGCCATTGCCTCCCCAAAGATGAAACTCCAGTCATATAGCAAGTGTATTTATTCACCGTTTATGGTTTTTGTTCTTACTGGTTCTTGGGATTGACTGGATTCTCTGTTGTTCCGCAGTGATGAGGCAAAGGACGCTGGAGGTACAGAACCCCTGGCCCGAGCTGCAGTGCGAGGCAGAGGAGAACGGCTCGAAGACGGCAAGGAGCTTTCCCAGGTCACCAGCTGCGACGGGCGGCCTGCCCGGGAGAAGCGGAGCTGGAGGGGAGCAGGCCCAGGCTGCGGCCTTCACTGTGGAGCCAGGCAGGCCGAGGATAACCCAGTGGTCAGTGACACCAGGCTCCAGGGGCTCACCCCCAGCTGGGAAGAGCACAGGGAGGTCGGCATCGAGGCAGGCCCGACCGGGCACTGCCAGGCAAGGCTGGGGAGAGAGAAGAGAAGCTGGGGCGCTGCCATGAGAGGCTGGGCCGAGGACCAGGGAAGCTGGCTGGGGCTCATCCCAGGCTGTGGAGAGGTAAGAGGGAGCATCCATTCAATGGAAAGAAAGAAACTGCATTTCTATAGCACCTTACAGGATTTCAAAGCGTTTTATAGCCAATGAATTGGGTTTGAAATATTTTCACTTTGTGCATAGCAAGATCCCACAAAAACACATGAGTAACAAAATAATCTGTTTTAGTGACGGTGAATCGAGGGATAAATATTGGCAGGGACGCGAGGGGGACCTTTCCTAGACAGGAACTCTCCTGGAAAGGATCTCTGCTGGGGGGAATGTCTGCTAGAGGGGAACTCTCCTGGGAGGGAACTCTCCTAAGGCGGGGGAGGGGGGGACCTCTCCTGGGGCAATTTATTCTGGATGGGATCTCTCCTGGAGGGGAACTCTTCCGGAGGGTAATCTCTCCTGGGGTGGGATCTGTCCTGGGAGGGATCTCTCCTTGGGAGAGGGGGGGGGGCGGTGGGGGAGTTCACCTAGGGACGATCTCTCCTGGGGAGATCTATCCCTGGGGGGGGGGTGGATTTCTCCTGGACGGGATATCTCCGGGGGGGGGATTTCTCCCCAGGGAGGGGGAATCGCTCCTCAGGCGATTTCTTCTGGACGGAATCTCTCCTGGGGGGAGGGGGGGGTCTCTCCTGGGAAGTGGGAGGGAAACATTCTCCTAGGGATGGACCTCTCCGGAGGAGAAAGTCTCTTGCTCTTCTCCAGAATAATGCCATAGGTATTTTTTCGCATAGAGGACGGACAATTTAATGTTTCATCTGAAAGACTGCGCCTCTGCCATTGCAGCACTCCCTCAGCACCACACTGGTTAGATTTAATGTTCCAGTACAAATAGCCAAGAGGGACAAAGGACTGTGTGAAAATAGATTAGCGATTAATAGAAAAGAGGAAACAAAAGACTTTTATAAACACAAATAGTAAAAAGGTCGTCAGAGGAAGGGTGGGTGTGATTAAGGAGCCAAGAAGGCTCCTTAATCTTTAAGTCTGTCTTCACTGGATAGGGGGGTGCTGCCAATGTAACAGTAAAGGAGTGGCGATACTGGTGAAGATAGGAATAGATAAAGAGAAGAGTGTAAAGGTTAACAGTCCTTAAAAATAGAAAAGTCACCCAGTTTTGATGGGGTACATCTCAAGTAAGCGAGAGAAATTGCAGAGTTACAAAGAACAAAGAACAACACAGCCCGGGAAACAGGCCCTTCGGCCCAATGAGCCCGTGCCGCCATTTTAACATTATGAGTGCCCTCCTCTACCCATGACCTTTTTCTACACCTATTGGGGAAGATTAAGGGAAGACTAATTTAGGGACAGTTTGTTACACCAATCAGCTTAAGAGCATGTCTTTGGGGTGTGGGAGGAAACTGGAGCACCCGGAGAAAACTCACGCAAGCACGGGGAGAATGTGCAAACTCCCACAGACACTGGCCCAAATCCCTGT
Source organism: Carcharhinus amblyrhynchos (assembly GCF_965287045.1). Taxonomy (NCBI): domain Eukaryota; kingdom Metazoa; phylum Chordata; class Chondrichthyes; order Carcharhiniformes; family Carcharhinidae; genus Carcharhinus; species Carcharhinus amblyrhynchos. The sequence goes on from NC_137340.1 coordinate 51,543,217, forward strand.
ATCTGCACCGCAAACAGTGATAGTCACTGAGCTGTCATGTTGCCCGTCAGATGATCCAGTTTAAGCGTGCACTAACGACATGAAGCACTAGGCAACTCTCGAAGCAACATCCAAGAGCAGCCATCGCACGACCCACCACGTGTATGCCCCTTGTTGGACAACAAGGCAGACCGAATCACCTGTGAAGTAAAAGAAAAGACACCAATAAACATACAAAACTTAGACGGACATTTACGGAATTCCCAGAAGCGCAGAAATAAAGCAAATGAGCCATGAAATATTTTGGAGAGTCCATAAGCTCTTGATCTTTATTTAGAAAAGTCTCCTGTATCCCTCCATCTCTAGTCCGCTCATGTGCCTGTTTAAATAAGCCTTAAACAACCCCAGCGTGCCCCAGTTCTGGCCACAATCTCTCAATTTCCTTGGATATGGAAGCAATGTGCGAAAACGAGTGTTCCAAATGTTACACTCCGGTTTGGAAAGAAGGGAGAGGAATAAACCGAACTGCAGACCACTCACCCTCATATCGGCAGTGGGGAAACAGGTAAAATAATCCAGGATAAAATGAATTGGCACTTGGAAAAGCATGGGCTCATTAATGAGAGTCAGCATGGATTTGTTGGAGACAAATTTTACTTGTCAAACTTTTTGAAGTAACAGAGAGTGTTGGTGGATTGAATGCAGTTGGTGTTGTCTATAAGGAAGGTCAAAGGGCGTTTGACAAATCATTAGGACAACTGACAGACTAAAAAGTTAAGCAGCAAGTGAGCTTTAACACAGATAAATATGAGGTGAGGTAATTTGGCCAAGAAATAAAAATATCACCAACACCAGGACTTGGGTTCAGCTCCCGGCTTCGGTCACTGTCTTTGCAGAGGCTGCATGTTCTCCCCGTGTCTGCATGGGTTTCCCCCTGGTGCTCCAGTTTCCTCCCACTGTCCGAAAAACGTGCTGGTTAGGGTGCATTGGCCAAGTAACATTCTCCCTCAGTGTACCCGAACAGGCGCCAGAGTGTGGTGACTCGGGGATTTTCACAGTAACTTCATAAGAACTGGGAGCAGAAGTAGGCCATCTGGCCCCTCGAGCCTGCTCCACCATTCATTGCAGTGTTAATGTAAGCCGACTTGTGACAATAATAAATAAATTTTAAATTTTAAACCTTCTAAAATAAGAAATTAAATGGGGTAGAAGAGCAAAGGGACACAGGTGAATGAATCATTAAAAGCAGCATTGCAGGTCAGGAAAGGACTATCAATGTTAACAATGCTTTGAGATTTATTTCCAGGCTTATAGAATTCAAAAGTAGAGAAGTTAAGCTGGCATAGGTCTCTAGTTAGACCACACTTGGGGTATAGGTACAATTGCATCTCCATACTATAAAAAGTATCTTAAACTGCTGTCCACCTCTATCTGCTGTGAGACAAGCTGGGATGTATAATCCCACAAGCACATAGCAACAGTCCTCCAGATCAGACATATTGATGTGGCCTTGTGGTTATTATTGGCTGTATGTAGACTTCACATAAAGAATCCACATTATTTTCCATAGAATCATAGAATTCCTGCAGTGCAGAAGGAGGCCATTTGGCCCATTGAGTTTGCACTGACACCAATCCCACTTAAGCCCTCTCCCCGTAACCCCACATATTTACCCTGCTAATCCCCCTGATACTAAGGGGCAATTTAGCATGACCAATCCACCAGACTGCACATCCTTAGAGTGCGAAAGGAAACTGGAGCACCCAGAGGAAACCCACAGCGACACAAGGAGAATGTGCAAACTCCACACAGTCACCCAAGGCTGGAACTGAACCCAGGTCATTGGAGCTATGTGGTAGCAGTGTGTCTGCTGCCTCATAGTGTAGCCACTGTGCCATCCTTTTCTCTACCAATCCTTATATGATTGGTACGTTTCAGTGCTAAACAGAAGAACGCAACAGAAAGATTTAACCATGTTACATAAACACTGCAATGAAGTTACTGTGAAATTCCCCTAGTTGCCACACTCCGGCATCTGTTCGGGACAATGCACCTAACCAGCACGTCTTTCAGAAAGTGGGAGAAAACCAGAGCACCCAGAGGAAACCCATGCAGACATGGGGAGACCATAAGACCAAAAGACATAGGAGCAAAATTCGACCATTCAGCCCATCAAGTCTGCTCGCCCATTCAATCATCACTGATATTTTTCTCATCCCCATTCTCCTGCCTTTTCCCCATAATCCCTGATCCCCTTATTAATCAATAACCTATCTATCTCCGCCTTAAAGACATTCAATGATCTGGCCTCCACAGCCTTCTGTGGCACAGAGTTCCTCAGATTCACCACTCTCTGGCTGAAGAAATTCCTCCTCATCTCTGTTTAAAGGATCCACCCTTTAGCCTGAGGTTGTGCCCTCTGGTTCTAGTTTTTCCTACTAGTGGAAACATCCTCTCCACATGTACTCTATCCAGGCCTCACAGTATCCTGTAAATTTCAATAAGATCCCCCCTCATCCTTCTAAGCTCCAACGAGTACAGACCCAGAGTCCTCAATCATTCCTCAAATGACAAGTTCTTCATTCAAGAGATCATTCTTGTGAGCCTCCTCTAGACCCTTTCTAAGGCCAACACATCCTTCCTTAGATATGGGACCCAAAACTGCTCACAATACTCCAAACGGAGTCTGACCAGGGCCTTATCCAGTCTCAGAAGTACATCGCTGCCCTCTCGACATGAATGCTAACATCGCATTTGCCTTCCTAACTGCTGACTGAACCTGCACGCTAACCTTAAGAGAATCTTGAACAAAGACTCCCAAGTCCCTTTGTGTTTCTGATGTCCTAAGCATTTTCCCATTCAGAAAATAGTCTATGCCTCCATTCCTCTTTCCAAAGTGCATGACCTCACACTTTTCCACACTGTATTCCATTTGCCACTTTTTTGCCCACTCTCCTAACATATCCAAGTCCTTCTTCAGCCTCCCTGATTCCTCAATACTATCTGTCCCTCTATATATTTTTGTATCATCTGCAAACTTAGCAAGAGTACAAACATGCAAACTCCACACATATAGTGACCCGAGCCAGGAATCAAACCTGTGCCCCTGGCGCTGTGAGGCAGCAGTGCTAACCACTGTGCCACCGTGCCATCCCATAAGCTCTTCCCTCTGATTAGAGGCCTGTAGGTGACTCCTTCCTCTCTTTGTAAAGCACACAGAGACAGTGTCGACTCCAGCAAAATGCTGGAGTTCAGATGTCACAATCTCTCACACAGCAGACACTATTAAAGAGTTGAGCTGGAACTCCCCAGGTGGATTTACGAGAGAAATTGAACAATAATTCCATATCAGAATGCACCAGCATCCAATGCAGAGGGAATGTGTTGCAGAGTCGGCTGTTTCTCAGTCCCTGAAATGTTGCAGCGTCGTAAATCTGTAGCTTTAGCTGCGATAAAGGCCAAGGGTGAGTTTCTCCATCCAGTGAATTCAATTAAAATTATCGACTTTTCTTTATATCTTCATTACATCTCTCTTCATCAGCACGAAGGGTGGTGGGCCAGGGAAATGGAACATTATACAACTCTTCACCCAATCAGCACATCAACCACTGCAAGATCAGGAGTGGAGTAGATCATACCCAGTGTAAATGAGCTCAATGCTGTCGTGCCATCCTTCACTCAATAATAACTACACTTACATACACAATATATTGTTTATGACACAGAAACAGGCCATTCACTAGGCTTCCATGCTCCCCACACACTGGCGAGTGCATACTCATGTTTCTGCTGTACATAGACCTCCTCCCATTTCCTCGTCTCACTGCATTTCCTCCTGCTCCTTTCTCCCTCACGCATTTATCCAAATTACCCTTAAATACATCTATGCTATTCATCTCAACCAGTTCCTGTGATGACAATATTACATTCTCACCACTCTTTATGGGAGCAGCATGGTGGCACAGTGGTTAGCACTGCTGCCTCAGCACCAGGGACTGGTCTGGGTCACTGTCTGTGTGAAGTCTGCACATTCCCCACTTGTCTGTGTGAATTTCTTCTGGGTGCTCTGGTTTCCTCCCACAGTCAGAAAGACATGCTGGTTAGATGCATTGGGCATGGTAAATTCTCCCTCAGTGTACCCGAACAGGTGCTGGGGTGTGGTGACTGGGGGATTTGCACAGTAACTTCATTGCAGTGTTAATGTAAGCCTACTTGTGACACTGATAAATAATTTAAAAATAATAATAAAGAGGTTACTCTTCAATTCCTGATTGGGTTTATTTGAGACTATCTTCTATTTGTGGCCCCTTGTTTTGGTCTCCCCACAGTGGAAATAAATATCCTCTATGCATAAACTCTATCAAAACGCAGTGACCTAATAGTATTATTACTGGACTAGTAATCCAGAGAGCCAGGGTAATGTTCTGGGGACCAGGGTTCGAATCCACTTGGCAGATGGTGAAATTTGAATTCAATAAAATTCTGGAATTAAAAGTCTAATGATGACGATGAAACCATGGTCGATTGTCATAAAAGTCCATCTGGTTCATTACTATCCTTTAGGAAAAATCTGCCATCCTTACCCAGGCTGGCCTACATGTGACTCCTGAGCCACAGCAATGAGATTGACTCTTAAATGTTTAAAGTTCAAAGTATATTTATTCATGTCACAAGTAGGCTCACCACAATGAAGTTACTGTGAAAATTCCCAGTCCCTACACTCTGGCGCCTGTTCGGGTTCACTGAGGGAGAATTTAGCATGGCCAATGCACCTAACCAGCATGTCTTTCGGACTGTGGGAGGAAACCAGAGCATCAAGAGGAAACCCACGCAGACACAGGGAGAACATGCAGACTCCACACGGACAATGGCTCAAGCCAGGTCCCTGATGCTATGAGGCAGTAGTGCTGTAATGGCACTGTGCCATTGTACCCATCCTCAGGGATGGGCAATAAATGCTGGCCCAGCCAGCGACATCCATATCCCAAGAACAAGTAAAAAAACACATTTCATCACAATCTTCAGTACATCTGTTAGGTCACCTCTCAGCCCTCTTATTTCTAGAGAAAATAGCCCAGCCTGTTTAGTCTTTTCTGCCAGTTATAAATTTTTCTGTAGCTTCCTTGGAAATCTGTTTTGTACTTTCCCCAGTGCATCAATATTCTTTTTGTAATATTGAGATCTGTGCACAACACTCCAAGTGCAGCCTGCCCAAGTTTAATGTGGCATCCCTGCCTTTCAATTACATACCTCTAGAAATGAACACCTGTAGTTTGTTTGTATTTTTAATGTCCCGAAACGTCATAAAATCTTTCACAAGAGAAGAAAAATTAAACCCTGAGCAGAGAGTGGGAGCAACCCAGAAATCTCAAGATTGGAATAGTCCAGAGGCTCATTTACTCTGGCCCTGTAGCATCCTCTTGGTTCTATCTCGTGTATGGCTCTTGAAGGTACTTGCCCATAACCAAAAGAGAAAATGCTGGAGAATCTCAGCAGGTCTGGCAGTATCTGTAAGGAGAGAAAAGAGCTGACGTTTCCAGTCCAGATGACCCTTTGTCAAAGCTAAAAGGCGTAGAAAGTGAGAGATATTTATACTGCAGGGTGAGGGAATGAAAGATGAGTCGTAGCCACAAAAACAAGGGGAAAGGCTGCTAATGGCAGCCCATCAAGAGAATAAAGGGTGTGAATGGCCAAACGGCAGAGAAACTGAAATCAGAGAGTGAACTGTGACAGATGGAGATGTGGGGATTGGGGGGATGGAGGGAAGGGTGGAAGATAGGAAGACATTCAAAAAAGGGGGAAAGGAGAAGCAAAGGGGAGAAAAGGTAAGGGATAGGGGATAAAGTAGGAGGAAAGAGTGTAGGGGAAGAAAAATAAAGAAAGACAATAAAGAAATAAAAGGTAGAGAACAGTCAAAAATTAAATAGAATGAAAACAAAGGGACCGAGGTGCGGTCAAGCCAATCATCTGAAGTTGTTGAACTCGATATTGAGACTGGAAAGCTGTAAAGTGCAGGAAGATGAGATGCTGTTCCTTCAATTTGTGTTGAGTTTCACTGGAACATTGCAGCAGGCCAAGGATAGACACATGGGCATGGGAGCAGGATCGTGTGTTAAAATGGCAGCAACCGGAAGGTCAGGGCCCTGATTGCTCACAGGCCGAAGGTGCTCAGCAAAGTGATCACCCAGTTGTCCATGTTTGCCTTGGAGATCTATGGTACTTGCGTCTGCAACTTACCTCAGTGAGCTGCTCAGATAACCAGCCCTAGACAGCTCCATGCCTGCCTATTTCAAGGACTTTGATCACATCTTCAGTCTCCTCATTTCCAAGAAGCTATTCCCATTTCTTTGTCCATTCCCATGTGCTGTATTTTCCAACCTCCCTGTATCATTTTAGCCACTTTTTTTTGTACCTTTTCCAGCTCGACTCCATCCTTGCAGTGATGTGGAGTCCAAAGTGGCACATACTTCTCCAGATGTTGCCTCACCAATGCCCAGTTGTACAATGGTAGGTTTACTTTTTATGCTGACCAACTCCCCTCCTTTTGACAGATCAGTTGTCTTTTTTTATTCTTTTCTGGGATGTGGACATCATTGGCTAGACCAGCTTTTGTTGCCCATCCCTAATTACCCTTGAGAAGGTGGCGGTCGCCTTGAACCCATGTGGTGTAGGTACACCCACAGTGTTGTTAGTGAGGGAGTTCCAGGATTTTGACCCAGCGACAGTAAAGGAATGGCCAATATATTTCCAAGTCAGGATGGTGAATGGCTTGGAGGGGAACTTAGAGATGGTTCAGCTGCCCTTGTCCTTCTAGGTGTGGGTTTGTAAGATGCTGCCTAAGATGATGGTGAGTTGCTACAGTGCATCTTGTAGATGGTAGACATGGATGCTTTAACTCACAATTAGTCTGAGTAACTCAGCCACATTGCAATAGAAGTTCCAACTGCCATAGTCAATTAGCAGTGGTAGAGGAATAGATTGACCTGAGGGTTGGGGAGGTTTTCTGATGGTGGTCAAAGATATAAGGAGGGATGAGGATTCTAGGGTTGGAGGAGGAAGTTAGAGAGATAGGAAGGATGAGTGTTGTAGAGCTGGAGGAGGTTACAGAGATAGAGAGGTGTGAGTATTGAAGGGCTGGAGGGGTTTACAGAGCTAGGGAGGGGTGAGTGTTGTCGGGCTGCAGCGGGTTACAGAGATAGAGAGGCTTGAGTGTTGAAGAGCTGGAGGGGCTTACAGAGAAAGGGAGGGGTGAGTGTTGTCGGGCTGAAGGGGGAGGGTTATGGGACTGGAGGATGTTGCAGAGATGGAGGCGAGGGTTGTAGGCTGGAGAGGGTTACAAAAAGAGGAGGGGCAAGGGTTGTAGGGCCGGAGGAGGTTACAGAGATAGGGAGGGGTGAGGGTTGTAGGGCTGGAGGGGGTTACAGAGATAGGGAGGGGTGAGGGTTATAGGGCGGGAGGAGGTTACAGAGATAGGGAGGGGTGAGGGTTGTAGGGCTGGAGGAGGTTACAGAGATAGGAGGGGTGAGGGTTATAGGGCTGGAGGGGGTTACTGAGATAGGGAGGGGCAAGGATTGTAGAGCTGGGGGAGGTTATGAAGATAGGGAGGGGTGAGGGCAGTAGGGCTGGAGGGCATTACTGAGATAGGAAGGGGTTAGGGTTGTAGGGTTGGAGGGGATACTGAGATAGGGAGTGTGAGGGTCGTAGGGTTGGAGAGGGTTCCTGAGATAGGGAGGGGTGAAAGCTGTGGGTGGGAATTTTGAACCTGAGGTATTAAGTCAGCAGGAGGCACTGTTGGTCTGTGAGCAGAGGGATAAGGGTGAGTATAAATACTGACACATAGATACAGCAACAATGTTCCTGATGAGTTGGATGATGGATTTGAGAATGGCCAAGGGAACATTGTTGAATCTAGGGGTTGGCAAAGCCATGACTGAGAGTTTGAGTTGCCAGTGGGTGGAAGGGGAGGGAGAAGCTGCTTCAGTGATGGAGACTGATGTAGGTGTCTGTTACAATGAACAGGATACAGGTGTTGACACCCAGCTTGGAATGCCAAGCTTGCAAACAACCTGAGTCCACATGAGACCTAGAGGATAGAGCTTGAAGCGGTGACGGGGCAAAGAATCAATGGCAAAATTAGGTAAAATTTTCTTGTGAAATGAGTGATTAGAATCTGGAATTCACCGACTGGGAGTGATGGGGAGCAGGGTGTGTGTGTGGGGGGTCGGGGGGGTGGGGGGAGAGCGCTGGTAGAGGCAGCCTAGTTTGTAGCTTTCAAGAGGGAATGAGGTAAGTATGTGGAAGGCAGAGGAATGTGGGGTTTACTCTTTCAGAGAATCCTCATCGGCTCAGCAGACTGACTGACCTCTTTCTGTGAATTTAACCATTCTCTGACTGTATCACACAACATCACGTTAATGTCCAACAGGTCTATTTGGAATCATGAGCTATCGGAGCACTGCTCCTTCCTCAGGTGACCTCACCGGAGCAGCGCTCTGAAAGTTAGTAGGATTTTGTCACACTAGGTGTAACCCCCACCATTTGGCCTGTGTTTGCAAAATCCTACTAACTGTCCTGCCTTGAGACAATTCACACCTCTTTAACCTGTGATTATCCCTCTCTGCGCTCACACTGTCTATACCTGTAAAGACTTGATGACTTGTAAAGACTCTCATTCCAACCATTCTTCATATTCCAATTCATTTGTGAACTAACCTCCACTCACCTGGTGAAGGAGCAGTGCTCCGAAAGCTCATGTTTCCAAATAAACCTGTTGGACTTTAACCTGGTGTTGTGAGACTTCTTACTGTGCCCACCCCAGTCCAACGCCGGCATCTCCACATCATGATTGTATCAGACAGTGTTCCAGGTGGGAGCTGGGTAAGGGCAGCAATAAGGAATAATTCACCTAACTTGTGATGTATGGGATCATGCTGTGTACAAAACTGACTGCCACATAACAACTGTGTGATTCATAAGTAATTCACTCGGTGCCTTGGAAACCTAATAAGATGCTATATCAATGCAGATTCCTCATCTCCGAGATCAAATTCCTGTCCTTGTCCAGATTCATTCTCATCAATTGGAAATTTGGGTCAGCGAGATATTTCTGTAAATTGATCTCATTGTTGCCAAGTAAGAGTTGGTTAATAGACAGGAAAGGTTAGAGACGGGTTATTTGGGGAACTGGAGAGGTTCCAGGCAGTGTCGTTGCAATGCAAGCATCAGTCAGCTGAATAATGGATGAAGACACACTGTCGAAGGGATCGATTGCTGATGTGTCTGGATAATTGCGACGATGGTGTAAAACAACCTTGTGCGCTGGAAAAAACACACTGACCAGCGAAACTAAAACATACTCTTCCCTTTTTGTATTTTAGACCCTGGCAGTGGGGGGTCCTCGTGCAAGTTTCACACCTTCTGCTATGATTTTTCAAATTCTTCCTTCCCAGTAGCCAGAGTTATTTCCTGAAGGCTGATAAATAAATCCCTCTCGAGCCCACCCTGAGGCACAGGCCACCCATCACCCTTCCCTCTGGGGTGGCACAGTGGTTAGCACTGCTACTTCGCTGCACCAGGGATCTGGATTCAGCCTTCAGCCTTTGCACATTCTCCCCATGTCTGCGTGGGTTTCCTCCGGGTGCTCCGGTTTCCTCCCACACTCCAAAGATGTGCAGGTTAGGTGGATTGGTCATGCTAAACTGACCCTTAGTGTCCCAAGATGTGTAGGTTAGCAGGATTAGCAGGGTAAATGTATTGAGTTACCTGGAGAGGGACTGGACAATATACTCTCTCGGTGTAGACGTGATGGGCCAAATGGCCTCCTTCTGTACTGTAGGTATTCTATGAAAACATGGCAACTCACCAAAGTTTCTTCAACAGCATCTCCCAAAGCCATCTCCTCTACTGCCTAGAAGAACCTGGGCAGCAGACACATAGTTTAAAGTTTATTTATTAGTGTCACAAGTAGATTTACATTAACACTGCAATGAAGTTACTGCAAAAATCCTCTAGACACCTGTTCAGGCACACTGAGGGAGAATTGATCATGGCCAATGTACCTAACCAACACATTTTTTAGACTGTAGGAGGAAATCAGAGCACCCGGAGGAAACCCATGCAGACACAGGGAGAACGTGCAAACTTCAAGCAGACAATGACCCAAGCCAGGAATCGAACCCGGGTCCCTGGTACTCTAAGGCAGCAGTGCTAACCACTGTGCCACCATGCCACCGGAAACACCAACACTGCCATTTTCCCTCCAAGCTGATTTGGGGCAGCATTGCCACTCCCGCACGGTCACTGTGTTAAAATCCTAGAAACCCCTCTCTCCCTGACAGCACTGTGGGTTGAAGACGGTGACCCACCACCACCTTCCCAAGAGCAACTAAAGGGATGGGCAATAAAACCAGACCTTGTCAATGACACTCAGGTCCCACGAATGAATAAAGAAGATGCAGTCCTCACTGGCACCCCGCATGTGTCCCATCCTGGCTGAGTGGAGTTGAGGGGATCAGATGAATCAGTAGACGAGGAAAGATCTCAAATTTATCTTCCATTATTTGGTAGTCACACAATGTGATGATAATGTTGACAAATCAAAGCAATCGATCTCTATCCACAATATTGATTAGGAATGAACCTGGTCTGAATAGTTCAAGTGACAGACTGGCCCTGATTTCACCCACCCTGGAGTCGGGCTGGATGAGGCTCACAGAACAGCATTCTCTATTGGTCTCAGGTGCGATCTTATGAGCCTCAGGAGGACACGCTGGTAAAATTCCGGCAACTACGGTATTTGCCAACTCCTTTCTTAATTTCCTCTACCTCTATTAAAATATCTTTTCCTTTTCTGTGTCTCAGTCTCAGGCAACGGCAGTGGACGGCTGCTCTTACTATCAATAGGAGCCCGCTGCCATCACCTTGGACAGGGAACGAAGGAGGATCAAGTCCCATGTCACCAGGACCCTCAAGCCCTGAAGAACCTCCTTCTCAATGCTGGAGATGGAACATCGGAGGCAGGGGCTGCGCCCCCCAAAGCAGACACTGGGACAAAGGGAGGGCAGGCTGAACGCTGACTCATTGCGAACACAAAAAATTTTTCACTTACTGTGTACAGGTTAAAAGTGTCACAATAAATGCTATTTTCCAGATGGAAAAGCTGGAATAATACATTAACCATTCACCATGAAAATTCAATCATTGATATCGTGTTTCCAATCAAACCTGTAGCAATTGATATCCGGTCCCTTGTACAATAGAACATTCATTATTAACCATTATATGCCCTTTGGAGAATCATGGAATCATATAGCACGGAAGGAGGCCATTCTGCCCGTTGTGCCTGTGCCAGCTCTTTGAAAGAGCTATCCAATTGACCCCAATCTGTACCCCTGGCCCACCTCACTCGTCCCGTGCATTTTTTCTGATCAATTATTTACCCAATTCCCTTTTGAAAGTTACGTTTGAATTTGCTTCTACCGGATTTTCAGGCAATGAATTCCAGATCAGAACAATTTTCTGCGTTTAAAAAAAAAAATTCCTCGTTTCCCCCCCTCCTCCCCTCCGACAGCCCCTACCCTACCCCTTTCTGTCCATTACTTTAAATTTGTGTCCTCTGGTTATTGACCCCCCTCTAGTGGATGTTGTCAGATTGTTGAGTGCAGATGCTCGTTCGTACAGCAATTATTTTTTGGAAACAAAAAAATGACATAGACGGCAAATAGGATGTCAAGTTGTTCTGGCTTCTCACGCGGGGAAATCGAGAAGTGGAAATTCGGAGCACAGGAGATAATGTTTTAACTGTAATTTCTCTCTGTGAATGTCATTCCCATATTCTGGAATGCTCCTCACATCAGCAGGAAATTATTACTGGAATAATAATGTGTCATCGCTAAGCATTATTTTTATTGGAAGATAGTTGAGGAATAAAAATCAGAGTAAGTGTTGCCACCACGGTGCTGGCTAATGAATCAGAGCCAGGGTTGGAATTCTGGCAGGGCTCAGGCCAAACTGAATCAAATTCAGTAAAAACTCAACTAGCCCGCCACAAATTGTTTATCATTGGATCCTACAATGCAGACGGAGGCTATTCAGCCCATCGAGTCTACACAGACCACAATCCCACTCAAGTTCTATCCCTATAACCCCATGTATTTACCCCAACTAGTTCCCCCATCCCTCCAAACACTAAGAGGCAATTTGGCATGGCCAATTCACCTAACCTGCACATCTTTGGACCGTGGGAGGAAACCGGAGGGAATCCACACAGACACAGGGAGAACACTCCACACAGACAGTGACCCGAGCCGAGAATTGAACCCGGCTCCCTAGCGTTGTGAGGCAGCACTGCTAACCACTGTGCCACCGTGAACTCATGACTGAGATGGCAATAACGGTCCAGATTTTCACCGCGTTGGGATGACTCTGGGGCCATTTGTGTGGGCCAGTCCTGAATCCGGGATTCCCGACTCCATTCCCAGCTGTCTGATTTTCAGGAATGCCTTTCAAGGGTTGATTCCTGTCAAATGCCCGCTTCCGGCACTCCTGACCTGGTTCCATTGTGGAGATAGGCATGTCCCACCTGTGTAATTTTCACTATCTTTTTTACAGAATCACAACCCCTCAGAGGAGAGTTCTGGATGAGGGAACCTTCTAAAAAGTAAGTTCAAAATGTCCACCTCACGCGCCCTACAGCAAGTTACACCCCCACCCCCATGGCTCCACTTGAATCATAGAATCATAGAACCCTACAGTGCAGAATGAGGCCCATCGGCCCATCAAGTCTGCACTGAATACAATCCCATCCAGGTCTTACCCCAATATTCCTACATATTATACCCACTAATCCCTCTAACCCATGCATCCCTGGACACTAAGGAGCAATTCCTTAGCATGGCAATCAACCTAACCCACACACCTTTGGACTATGGGAGGACACCGGAGCACCCGGAGGAAACCCACGCAGACACAAGGAGAATGTGCAAACTCAACACAGACAGTGACCTGAGCTGGGAATCGAACCCAGGACCCTGGAGCTGTGAAGCAGCAGTGCTAATCATTGTATTACCGTGCCACTTATCCACAATGCTAAGCTTTGCCCATCCATCCAGTCCCATGGTGCCTATTCCAAGTTGTGTCACTCCATCCACCCCGCCCCGGCCCCTCATATCCCGTTGCCAAACTTTGTTCTTCAACCCACCGTCCCCCCCATGACCCTTCACACCAAAGCTATGGCACTTCCATGCCTATTGACTCACATTGTACATATACATTGTATGAACCCTATAGTGACAGAAGGATGGGTTAAAAAAATGATTTAACATAAATAATTCATTCATAACCTTCTACTACGATAAGAAAAACTAACTTCCTTAGAGGCAATAAAAGTCTGAATTATCCAGACCCTTTAAAGTATCAATAAGAGAAACCAAAGGTCCTTGAATCCGCTTAACCTTGTATAAATAAACATCGTGAAATTGACTGCAGACATCAGACCGCCTGAGCTGAAAGTCAAACAATGTTTCCTCTTGGGCACAGCTGTTTCCACCAGAGTAAAGGTTGTCTGGACTCTCAGCCAAGCATACATAATGAGGCTTGGTAAGAGCCAAGATATCCATTACTATTATCATTGGGGGCAGGAGGTGCCATGGGGAATGGCTGAGGGCATGGATGGGGATTGGAGTATGTAGGTATGATAGAGCGTGTGAGGTCAGGGCTAGAGGCCCTTCCTGTTTTTAACTGGGATGAAATCGAGGTGGGTATTTTACACAGCCGACCTCCACACCCAGTAGCTGCGGCTGCCTCCAAATCTTTTCTCAGATCAGCTGGCCCAACCTTGCACCTGCCCCCCCCCCCCCCCCCCCGGCCATGAAGATCTGCTTTTGCAGGCACTTCCTCCTGAGGTGAGTGGGATGGGCCAGGAAGCTTCCTGACTCCCATTACCTGCCTGAGAGGTGAAAATTCTGATAAAAGCAGGATTATCGCCTGAGCCAAGTGTAGTGAGTGGAGAATTATTACCCAATCCAAAATGAATCCCAATCACTGACAACAGCGCAGGCTCCAGATGTGATTAGAACATAGAACATTACAGCGCAGTACAGGCCCTTCGGCCCCCGATGTTGCGCCGACCAGTGGAACCAATCTAATGACCCTCTAACCTAAACTATTCCAATATTATCCATATGCCTATCCACTGACCATTTGAATGCCCTTAAGAGAGGATTATCCAATTCCTTACTACAAAAAGACTTGTAATAATATTACATTCAGTCAATCTGTCACTTATTCAATTTCCATCAAAATCCATGTCGCCATCTTCATTCTTGTTGGGTGTCATCACTCAGTGTGGATGAGATGTTTCCCAATCCTCAATGAAGGCCAATGTCAAGTTGTCAAGCCTGACACAAAACATGTATCTTATACAATGAAGCAGGTGACAATGGCTTAACTCAGTGGAAACAGAGTGTAGAAGATGCAGCTATAACATTTCGAGATTATTTGGGAGCAGAAATGAGAAGAAATGGTATTTGTGTGGAAAGGGAAGGGTGGGGTCTCTTCCCACCTACCTCTCAATAGCCCTGTAAGCCCAATGGTCTAAGAGGGAAGGTGGTCAGATCTTGACAAGCAGCTGCTGGAAAGGCAATAGATAAATAATATTGTAGCCCTCAATGCTAGCGAGACCTGTACAAGGAACAGAAGGAGTTACATTAAAAGGAAACAAACAATGATTATTGATTCCTTCAAGTGTTAGCAATAATTCCCTGATTTCCATAGAACCATATAATCCCTACAGTTCCAAAACAGTCCATTGAGTGCATGACCCACTCTCTGAAAGAGCGTCCCATCTAGGCCCTCCCCATAATCCCGTGCATTTACCACGGCCAACCCACTTAACCTGCACATCTTTAGACTGTGCATGGAAACCCACGCAGTCATGGGGAGAACAAGCAAACTCCACACGTACAGACAATCACCCAAGGCTGGAATAAAACCCTGGCACTGTGGATCAGCAGTGCTAAGCACTGTGCCGCCCATGCCACCCTTTGGAACAAGGAACCTTGAATGCCACCAAAGGTCTAGTGGCCCTAACTGGACCTAGTGTTGCGCACGTTGTTCTCCATCAGAGTTACACACCTTCAGAGAGGACGAGGAATACAGGTCAGCACACACACTCACAAATACTCGGACAGACTTGGAAATTGATGCACAGACTCAAAGATAGATGGACAAACAGGTGCATCTTTACTGGGGTGGGATTTCCAGGTAAAGATGAGATTTCCAGATAGAGGTGAGTGGAGTTTTAAACAAACCTCCTTTAAACTGCTGCCTCACAGCTCCAGAGACCTGGGTTCGATTCCCGGCTTGGATCACTGTCTGTGTGGAGTCTGCACATTCTCCCCATGTCTGCATGGGTTTCCTCCGTGTGCTCCGGTTTCCTCCCACAGTCTGAAAAATGTGCTGTTAGGGTGCTAAATTCTCCCTCACTGATTCCAGAGTGTGGTGACTAGGGGATTTTCACAATAACTTCATTGCAATGTCAACGTAAGCCTACTTGTGATACTAATAAATAAATAAAGCCAGGGATCGAACCCGGGTCCCTGGTGTTGCGAGACAGCAGTGCTAAGAAATTCTCAGTGCTGGCTGAGAAAGATGGAAGCTTTTCTCTCCAGATAGTGGGTAGAATCACTCTACCTAACAGATTCAGAAAAATATTCACAAAATAAAGCATTCCAAGCATTTTGTGTCATTGGGACATTCCAAACGGCGAAACTACTGAACATATTGAAAAAACATCTCCCCTGAACACAGTCATTCTGTCACGTTGAATAATGTCTTTGTGTGTGTGTGTGTGTGTGTGTGTGTGTGTGTGTGTGTGTGTGTGTGTGTGTGTGTGTGTGTGTGTGTGTGTGTGTGTGTGTGTGTGTGTGGAGGGGGGTTGGGGGGGAATGGGGTGGGGTAAATTGATCCAAATTCATTTTATAAACGGTCATGATATTTCTTTTCTGAATAATGAATGATGAAAAATATTACTGGAAGCAAAAAAATCACATTACTGCTGCATAAAATATCAGTGATCTCATGAGAGTGCAGGCTGGAAACAAGCCTTCAATTACATGTACCTATTTCATTTTCCATTACAAAACTATTTAGATTACTTTCACAATAAAATATGTTCTGCTCTGAAACAAAATCAGAATTATTGATTTTTTTCCTGGTCTTATTTAATCTTAAACATTTCTGTTGCTTTCTGACTTTCTTATCACACCTGGCTCTTTGGCGCTGGCTAATTCTGGGTAAGTTCTATTTTCATCGACTCACTCACTGCACTGAGCCATCGGGGGTTTTAACCAAAGTGACTTGATGATGTCCCTCTTTGAGTTAGGGACAGGGCTTCCATTTAAAGTTTATTTATTAGTCACAAGAAAGGCTTATGTTAACACTGCAATGAAGTTACTGTGAAATTCTCCTAGTCGCCGCACTCCAGCACCTGTTCAGATCAATGCACTTTCAGACTGTGGGAGGAAACTGGAGGAAACCCACGCAGACACAGGGAGAACATGCAGACTCCACAGAGACAGTGACCCAAGCTAGGAATCGAACCCGGGTCCCTGGTGCTGTGAGGCAGTAGTGCTAACCATTTACCATTTATATTCACCATTTATATTTACCATTTATTTACCATTTATATAGATGATCTGGAGGAGGGAACCGAGTGTAGGGTGTCGAAATTTGCTGATGACACCAAGATTGGTGGAAAGGCAAATTGTGCGGAGGGTGTGGAGAGTCTACAGAAGGATCTGGATAGGCTGGGCGAATGGGCCAGGAAATGGCAAATGGAATTTAATGTTGGCAAGTGCGAGGTGGTCCACTTTGGTAGGAATAATGGTAGGAAGGATTATTACTTGCGTGGAGAAAAACTGCAGCAGGCGACGGTGCAGAGGGACCTCGGGGTCCTTGTGCATGAGTCGCAAAAACCCAGCTTGCAGGTGCAGCAGGTGGTCAGGAAGGCGAATGGGATGCTGGCCTTCATCGCGAGGGGGATTGAATATAAAAGTAGGGAGGTCTTGCTGCGGCTGTATAGGGCATTGGTGAGGCCGCAGCTGGAGTACTGTGTGCAGTTTTGGGCGCCGTACTTACGCAAGGATATTTTGGCCTTGGAGGGAGTGCAGAGGAGGTTTACTAGGCTGATGCCGGAGTTGAGGGGGGTTGAGCTATGAGGAGAGGCTGAATAAATTAGGCTTGTACTCGTTAGAGTTTAGAAGAATGAGGGGAGATCTCATTGAGACGTATAAGATGATGAATGGGATGGATAGGATAGAGGTGGAGAGACTCTTCCCGCTCAGAAAGGATAGTAGGACTAGGGGGCACAGCCTCAAGATAAAGGGGGGGCAGTTTAGAACGGAGTTGAGGAGGAACTTCTTCACTCAAAGGGTGGTGAATCTCTGGAATTCTCTGCCCGTTGAAGTGGTGGAGGCTGCCTCGCTAAATATTTTTAAGACGCGGGTTGATGGGTTTTTGATAAAAGAGGGGATTAAGGGTTATGGGGAGAGGGCGGGAATGTGGAACTGAGCCACGACAGATCAGCCATGATCTTATTGAATGGCGGGGCAGGCTCGAAGGGCTAGTTGGCCTACTCCTGCTCCTATTTCTTATGTTCTTATGCTCTAACCACTGTGCCACCATGCATTTGGAGTCACAACAAAGAGTGTAAGAGCAGGATATTGCAGCCTCACTCATTCTAAAACTGTAAAATCTCGCCCAAGTTCAACAGTCCCTCCCACTGTCCACTCCTCACCCGCTCTGATTCCCATGGCGGGCAGGGTGGTAAAATTCTGGCCTATATTCCAGCAGAGAAAACTTGGACAGCAGATAACAGCAAAGAGTCTGCTAAAAGCTCCATAATCTAAAGTAAATGGAACTCACAAACTAAACTACAGCAACATCCACTGATTAGAGCTGGACTATTTCCCCAGGAAAATGCAGTGAGTGGAGGATAGTCATAAACAAACTCTGCGCAGCGACAATCAATCCTGGTCATTTGTATCTATGCAGGAGGGGATGATTTTCCCAAAAAGAAACTAAAGGTGGGAAAACGGGAGATTTTCCTGCCCGTTTTCTGGGTGTACTGAGTGGGATGGATTTGCGGCACTGCATGCATCACAGAGTACCACGAGGTGATTTATGCTGGTAAGGAGGGGCAAAGCCTATTCCTGCTGGAGATGCTGGTATCAATGAGCTGAGGGGGCCATTGCGCATGCGCCAATCTGTCAGTAGGGAGGTTGGCACACGCACACTGCATCCCCCCTGCACCATTGCCAGCCTCCTGACCGCTGGTCTCTCGCTGTTATCCCCAGCCTCCACCCTCTCGATTACCAGCCTTCCCGATCACACCACCCTGGCCAACCCCAATAGCCAGCCAGCGATTTCCATATTGTAATCAGCCTCGTGCTGATTCCTGGTGCGAGGCTAATTACCCTTTTAAAAAAGGACCTGGCAATGTTGGGATGCTGGACACCAGTCGTGACTCCAGCTCCAGTCCCCCTGCTGACAATTCCTGGCCTGCTGCACTATTTGGGCGGCACAGCAGGCTGAGAAAATCGTGCCCGTGGGCTTTGGACAATTGATTCAATCATCTGCAGTTCACTACAGATGTGGAGATGCCGGCATTGGACTGGGGTAAAACAGAAAGAAATCCCACCACACCAGCTTAAAGTCCAACAAGTTTATTTGTAGCAAATGCTGCAAGTTTCAGAACAGGCTGTCCCTTCGTCAGGTGGGTGGGAGTTCTGATCACATGATTTGATAGCCAAGTTCTGCACACATGAGAATGGCCTCAACCGGGATCTTGGGTTCATGTCACACTATCTGTAACCCCCACAATTTGCCTGGACTTGCAAAATCTCACTAACTTTCCTTCTGGAAACAATACACATCTTTTTAATCTGTGCTTAAAGCTCTCTCCACTCACATCACTTTAAGAATTGATTAGCTGTAAAGACTCACACTCCAATCATTTTGCATGTAAATTGAGTTTGTGTCTTTGTGCCCTGTTTTTGATCAGAAAAAGTAATCTAATGCCAGGGTTTTCTGGCCCTTTCCCATCAGTTGGCTCTTCTGATTCCACCAATCAAACGCCCACAGCAAGTTCCCCCACGACGGGGCAGGCGTGTCACACAAAAGCCTGTAGACATCGGCAGGGCCTAAGATACCATCGGTGGTCAATGGTTCACTATATCCTGCTGCCGCAGGAAAGCCCACCTGGGGTTAGGGGCAGAGGGGACAGTGCCAACTTTCAAAGTTTTCAAGTTTTGAAATTGGGCAAGCGTAAAAAATAATGACCTTATTATAGGAGACTGGAGTACATAGGGAATTCTCTGCCCCTGAGGGTGGTGGAGGCTGGATCATTAGAAGTATTTAAAGTGGAGGTGGATAAATATTTGATCAATCAAGGAATTGAGGGCTAGACCATAACACCATAAGACATAGAAGCAAAATTAGGCCATTCGGCCCATCAAGTCTGCTCCACCATTTAAGCATGGCTGGTATTTTCCTCATCCCCATTCTCCTGCCTTTCCCCCATAACCCCTGATTCCCTTATTAATCAAGAACCTATCTATCTCTGTCTTAAAGACACTCAATGACCTGGCCTTCACAGATTCACCTCTCCCTGGCTGAAGAAGTTCCTCCTCATCTCTGTTTTAATGGATCATCCCTTTAACCTCAGGTTCTAGGTTCTCCTATCAGTAGAAACATCCTCTCCATGCCCAGCCTATCCAGGCCTTGCAGTATCCTATAGGTTTCAGTAAGATTCCCCTCATCCTTCTAAACTATGGCTATGGGGAAATGGAATAAGAAGTCTCAAAACACCTGGTTAAAGTCCAACAGGTTTATTTGATAGTAAACGCCACAAGCTTTGGGAACGCTGTTCCTTCGTCAGGTGAGTGGAGAGTTCCGATCAGAAACAGGGCATATAAAGGCACACACCGTTTACAGAATGTTCCGAATAGTGTTCCAAAAGCTTGTGGCATTTATTATCAAATAAACCTGTTGGACTTTAACCTGGTGTTGTGAGACTTCTTACTGTGTTTACCCCAGTCCAACGCCAGGGTAAATTATGGGGAAATGACACAGAGAAGGAGTTGAGGCTGGCAGAGATCAGCCAGAATTGAATGGCAGGGCAGGCCTGAAGGGCCTGGTGGCCTCCGCTTGCTTCTTCTGTTGAATGGTGGATCAGGCTTGAGGAGCTGGCTGACAGATCATGTTCCTATTACACTGGCTACACAGCAAGGATAAATCCTTGTCCTCACAATGAGCGCACAGTGAGAATGAATCTCATCCATTTTCATTACAGACTTCTGGCAATGTATTACTCATACACATGAAGCAATATGTTCCAAATACACAACTTTGATTATTACAAACATTCAGTAAGGAACAATTAGCCTTGTTAATCATGTTCCATCTTCATATTAATTAGAATCCCAGAATGAGGAATGATTAACTTGGGTCTTGTATAGGAAACAATGAGCTGTGTATTCTTCTATTTTAAAATGATTATTATATTATGAGAAGCTCATAATTCAAAGCCTTATTGTTTGAGTTCATAGAATTTTTACAGTGCAGAAGCATCAAGCCTGCACTGACCACAGTCCCACCCAGGCCCTATTCCCATAACCTAACATATTTACCCTTCTAATCCCCCTGACACTACAGTCAATTTAGCACAGCCAATCGACCTAAACTGCCCAACTGTGGGAGAAAAGCAGAGCACCCAAAGCAAACCCACACAGAACGGGGAGAACGTGCAAATTCCATGCAGACAGTGACCCAAGCCAGGAATTGAACCTGGGCCCCTGGCACTGTGAGGCAGCAGTGCTAACCACTGGGCCACTGTGCCGCCAATTATAAGGAGAGACTGGATAGACTGGGTGCTTTTGTCTGGAGCATAGGGATGATCTCATAGCGGTCTATAAAATAATGAGGAGCACAGATAAGGTAGTTTGTCAACATCTTTTCCCAAAGGTAGGGGAGTCTAAAACCAGAGGTCATAGGTTTAAGGGGAGAGGGGAGAGATACAAAAGGGTTCAGAGGGGCAATTCTTTCACACAGAGGGCAGTGACTGTCTGGAATGAACTATTAGAGGTAGAAGTAGAGGCGGGTATAATTTTATCTTTTAAAAAGCATTTAGACAGTTATATGGGTAAGATGGGTATAGAGGGATATGGGCCAAATGCGGGCAATTTTGAACTAGCTTAGTGGTAAAACTTGCACAGCATGGACAAGTTGGGCCAAAGGGCCTGTTTCCATGCTGTAAACCTCTATGACTATTATTAGAAAGGTCTGATCACATCATGTCATCGAATCCCTGCAGTGCAGAAGGGGGCCATTCAGCCCATCGAACCTGCGCCAACAACAATCCCACCCAGGCCCTATCCCCGTAACCCCACATATTTTCCCCATTAATCCGTCTAAGTTACATATCTTGGGACACTAAGGGGCGATTTAGCATGGCCAATTCTCATAACTCGCACTTCTTTGGACTGTGGGAGGAAACAGGAGCACCCAGAGGAAACCCGTGCAGAGAAGGGGAGAATGTGTAAACTCCACACAGACAGTGACCCGAGCCGGGAATTGAACCCAGGTCCCTGGAGCTGTGAGGCAGCAGTGCAAACCACTGTGCCACCGTGCCGCCCAAATTAGTTTGAGTTGGGCACTTTTAGTTTTAGTCATGGTTCTGTGAGAGCATTCCAGCTGCTAAACTAGAGCATTGTGGGTTCAAGTCGCACTCCAGAGGTTTGAGCACAAACATTTACGCTGAGGTAGTTCCACACTGTCAGAGGTGCCATCTTTCAGATGAGATGTTAAACCAATGATCTGTGGTATTATTTTGGAGAAGGGAAGGGGAATTATTTCAATAGCCAATAATTATCCCTCAAGCAACAACACTAGAGAAAGATTATCACTAGAATTTTCTTGTCCTGCCCACCACGGGAATAGTAACGGGCGGGACTCGGACTACACAAATGACCGTTGACCTCGAGTGGGATTTTCCGACTTTGGGGCTAAAGTGGCCAGAAAATTCCCCCCCAGTGGATGGGATTTCTGACCCCCCTCCCACCGCCACCATGGCAGAGGTGACTTGCTATTGGCCGCTGGTGAGGTATTCCAGTCCTGCTGATATCAACGGATTTTTGTGTGGTTCTCCCATCCCACCATCAGGGAACCCACGGGGTAAGGGGACAGGGGGTTCACCTTTGACAGGACTGGAAGATCCCACCAGTGGGTAAGGGAAGAAAATCTGGCCCAATGGGTGATTTGTTTAATTTTTTTAAATTTAAATTTGATTTATTATTGTCA
Organism: Carcharhinus amblyrhynchos; assembly: GCF_965287045.1. Lineage (NCBI taxonomy): Eukaryota > Metazoa > Chordata > Chondrichthyes > Carcharhiniformes > Carcharhinidae > Carcharhinus > Carcharhinus amblyrhynchos. The sequence continues at coordinate 51,565,552 of NC_137340.1, forward strand.
CATGTATTAGCATACAGTGAAAAGTATTGTTTCTTGTGCACTGTACAGACAAAACATACCGTTTATAAAGAAGGAAAGGAGAGAGTGCAGAATGTAGTGTTACAGTCATAGCTAGGGTGTAGAGAAAGATCAACTTAATGCAAGGTAGGTCCATTCAAAAGTCTGACAGCAGCAGGGAAGAAGCTGTTCTTGAATTGGTTGGTGTGTGACATCAGACTTTTGTATCTTTTTCCCAATGGAAAAAGGTAGAAGAGAGAATGCCCGGGGTGTGTGGGTCCTTGATAACGCTGGCTACTTTTCCGAGGCAGCGGGAAGTGTAGACAGAGTCAATGGATGGGAGGCTGGTTTGCGTGAAGGACTGGACTTGGGATTTCTCCCTCCGTGGGATAAGCGCATGATGGGCAGAAGAGCAACTGTAGCAGCAGCACTTAAAAGCTTAAGTTGGAGTTTGGTGAAGAGAGACAGGAGGGGAGTGTGGGCCGGGGGTGGGGGGAGTGACCTGGGTAAATAGGACAAAGTGAGTATTTCTACCATCCTTAATTACCCAAAACTAGAGGAAATAAAAACCAAGGGAGTAACTTAATGGTAAAGTTACATATATAAAATTGAACAGTAAAATTAAATAGTTAATTAGAAAACAAACATTCACAAAGTCGGGAGGGGTGGCGTGTCACAGCTGCAGCATGTGGACATCCTGGGTGCCAGCTTAATCCAGGACAAACCCGTCTGTAGTAAGTGTCTGATATTCGAGCAGCTTTGGATCAGAGTTGGTGAGCTGGAGGCTGAGCTGCAGACACTGCATCGCATCAGGGAGGGAGAAAGTTACCTGGATTCTTCATACCAGGGGGCAGTCACACCGCTTCGGATAAGGCCTTCCGATTTGGTCAGTAGTCAGGGCTGGGAGATTATTACTGTGAGTGAGGCTGGTAAGGGGATTCAGAGGACAGGAGCACAGACCCCAAAGCCTATACAATGCTCCAACAGATCTGAGGTCTTTTCAACTTGTTTGGATGAGAGTTGGGGGCTGCAAGATCGATGACCGTGGCACTGTGGTACAGGAAGCCATTCAAATGGGAGAGTAGAAAGGAATGTAGTGGTAATAGGGTATGGTACAGTCAGAGGGATTGATACTGCTCTCTGTAGCAAAAAGCGAGAATTCAGATGGCTGCTTTACCTGCGCAGTGCCTGGGTTTGAGACAATTGCTCTGGGCTGGAGAGGAACTTACAGTGGGTGGGGAAACCCCAGTTGTCATGGTCCACATAGAGCCAATGGACATCGGTGTCACTGACTGGCCAGCATTTATTGTCCATCCCTAGTTGCCCTTGGAGGGCAGTTAAGAGTCAACCACATTGTGGTGGTGCTGGACTCACATGGTCTGCCCAAGACTGCAAGGAACTACTAAAGGTCATGAACGTAGCCCAATCCATCACGCAAACCAGCCTCCCATCCATTGACTCTGTCTACACTTCCCACTGCCTCGGCAAAGCAGCCAGCATAATTAAGGACCCCACACACCCCGGACATTCTCTCTTCCACCTTCTTCCATTGGGAAAAAGATACAAAAATCTGAGGTCACGTACCAACTGACTCTAGAACAGCTTCTTCAGTGCTGCTGTCAGACTTTTGAATGGACTTACCTTGCATTAAGTTGATCTTTCTCTACACCATAGCTATGACTGTAACACTACATTCTGCACTCTCTCCTTTCCTTCTCTATAAACGGTATGTTTTGTCTGTACAGTGCACAAGAAACAATACTTTTCACTGTATGTTAATACATGTGACAATAATAAATCAAATCAAATATGTAGGCCAGACCAGGTAAGGATGGCAGATTTCCTTCCCTAAAGGACATTAGTGAACCAGAAGGGTTTTTCAGACAATCGATTCATGGTCATCAGTAGATTCTTAATTCCAGATTTTCTTTTTATTGAATTCAAATTCTACCATCTGCCGTAGCAGGATTCAAACCCGGATCCCCAGAACATTTGTTGAGTTTCTGTATTAATAGCCTAGCAATAATACCAATAGGCCATACCTCCCTCAATACAGGACAAAGGAGAAGGTTCTGCATAGTCAGTATGAGGGTCGAGGCACCAAATTGAGATGCTAAACCTCAAAGGTCATATCTCAGGACTATTACCTGAACCACATGCAAAATTAGGACTAATCAGATTAGAGAGTTAATGTGCAGTTCAAAGACTGGTGTGGGAGAAGCGGGTTCCAGTTTATGGGGCACTGGCACAAGTACTGGAGAAAGTGGGATCTGGGTCTACACCTCAACTGTGTTGAAGCCAATTTTTGTCAGCCACAGAACTAGGGGAAGTGGAGAGAGTTTAAACTAAATAATGGGGGGGAGGCATCATATCTGAGAAGCTGGAGTAAGTCAAAAAGCAGAGACAAGGCAAAAAAAGATATCCTCACAGGAAATTAAAAACAGACAGTGACGAGAAGAGATAGATGCCAGAATTCTATCACAATCTGCCAGGGGAATCGGAGCAGGCAAGGGGCAGACAGTGGGAAGGTCTGTTGACCTTGGGCAGGATTTTCCGGTCTTGGGTCAAGCTAGTCTGTAAAATCCTGCCCAGACAGTACAGATCTAAAAGGATAAAACTAAAAGCCCTGAGGCATTCAAAACAAAAGAGATGAACTGAGGGTCCTCATAGAAATAAAAACAATTTGATGGTCAAAACAGAGGCACAATTACAGGAGGACATGGATTAGGACCTGAACATTGAAGGTACAGGATATCTAGGAAGGACAGCAAGTAAGGGAAGAATGGAGGGGTGGTTCTGTTAATTAATGATGGCATTTACACAATACAGAAGGATACAGGGAGGTACAGTGGTTAGTACTGCTGCCTCACAGCACAGGGACCCAGGTTCGATTCCTGATTTGGGTAATTGCCTGTGTGGTGTTTGCTTATTCTCCCCGTGTCTGTGTGGATTTCCTTTGAGTGCTCCAGTTCCTTCCCACGGTGCAAAGATTTGCAGGTGGATTGGATATGCTAAATGGCCCCTTAGTGTCAGGGGACTCACTGGGGTAAATGCATTGGGTTATGGGGATAAGGCCTGGGGGAGATTGTTGTCAGTGCAGATTTGATGGGCTGATTGGCCTCCTTCTGCACTGTAGGATTCTGTGATTCTATGTTCAAAAAACCAGGATGTGGAAATGTTTTGGTTGAAATGGTAAAGGCAAAAAGTCACTTGTGGGAGTGATGTACAGACCCCCTAATAGTAACTACATGATAGGGTAGAGCACAGTGGCACAGTGGTTAGTGCTGCTGCCTCACTGCACCAGAGACCTGGGTTCGATTCCCAGATTGGGCCACTGTCTGTGTGGAGTTTGCACATTCTCCCCGTGTCTGTGTGGGTTTCCTTTGAGTAGCAGAGATATAAATGGGCCTTTCTCAGGTTGGCAAGTTATAATCAATGGTGTGTTACAGAGATCAGTGCTGGGACCACAACTGTTTACAATTTATATACATGACTTGGATAACGGGGATGGATGGGGACAGTTGCCATATTTGTTAATGACACAAGGAAGTGAGAGTAGGTTGTGAAGAGGACGTAAGGAAGCTTTAAAAAGATATAGGTAAGTTAAATGAGAGGGTAAAGATCTGACAAATGGAATATAATGTGATAAAATGTGAAATTATCCATTTCGGCAGGAAGAATAAAAGAGAAGCATTTTATACAAATAGTGAGAGATTGCACAGCTGAGATGCAGAAGGATCTGGGTGCCCTAGTGCTTGAATCTCAAAAGGCCAGTATGCAGGTACAGCAAGTAATTAGGAAAGTTGCTAGAATGTTATCATTTATTGTATGGGGAATTCAATACAAAAGTAGGAAGGTTGTGCTGGTGAGAACATGGCCACAATTTTCCAGCCGTTCACACTAGCTGGATCTTCCAGTCCCACTGATGGTGACTCTCCGCTGCGGGCTTCCCGATGGCAACGGGTGCATTCAATGGGAAATTCTCTTGACAAAGGTTGGACCAGAAGAACCCCCGCCGGCCATTGGCAGGCTGCCATCTTGAAACACATGGCAGGTTGTGCAACAAATCTCGCCCCACATCTGGGATGTTGTGTAAGGTATTCATCATCTTATTCAGGGAAGGATGTAAACACATTGGAAGCAATTCAGTGACAGTTTATCAGACTAATGTGGAATGGGCAGGTTACATACAACCTCTAAAGTGCAGAAGGAGGCCATTCAGCCCATCGATTCTGCACTGGCAACAATCCCACCCAGGCCCTATCCCCATATATTTACCCTACTAGTCCTCTGACACTAAAGAGCAAATTAGCATGGCCAATCAACCTAACCCACACATCTTTGGAGTGTGGGAGGAAGCTGGAGCACCCGGAGGAAACCCACGCAGACACAGGGAAACATACAAACTCTCCAAAGACACTGACCCCAAGGTTGGAATTGAATCCAGGTCCCTGGCGCTATGAGGCTGCAGTGCTAACCACTCTGCCACCGTATTGGTCTTGTCTTACAAGGAAAGGTTGGGCAGGCTAGGTTTGTATCTGCTAGAGTTTAGTAGAGTAAGACACAGCTTGATTGAAACATGTAAGATCCTGAGAGATATTGACAGGGTGGATGTGGTGAGGATGTTTCCCCTTGTGGGAGAATCTAAAACTAGGAGGCGCAGTTAAGGATAAGCAGTCGCCCACAGAAATGAGGCAAAATAAATGTTCTCTCAAAGAGTGGTGAGGCTTTGGAATGTCCTTCCTGAAAAGGAGCTGGAAATAAAGTTTGCATATTAATAAGGCAGAGGTGGATAAATTCTTGGTATCTATGCATTGTAGTATTGAACAATGTAATAAAAATATTTTAGCAAGTACATTCCAGATCATAACTCAATGTGCTTAAAAAAGTTCTCCGGATCCCCTTCTCGGGATGCCAGTTATCTTAAATCTCCATCCTTCTGGTCATCTTAAATCTGTGCCCCTCTGGTTATACCTGCCAGTGGGAACAGTTTCTTCATGTCTACACTATTCACAATTCCACACTGAGATTAAAGGATCGGCGGCCCAGGGTTGTAATTCACATTGTGACATCGCTGAACTCACTTTGCCATTAGGAAGAACAGGTCTCACAGGTGAACTTCCAGCAATTCTGTGGGAATGTCAGACCTAAAATCTAGATCCAATCTGCAGTCTTACTTTAAGGCAAAGGAACATCCCTGAAGAAGTCAAACGAACCAAATAGTAACAGCTCAGCAAATAATAGATTAATGGCTTGTGATAATTGCATTTTCTTTTATACGATGCAAGACAACAATCACAACACAAATGGCAATTTGCTAAATTGTGCATGTCATTAAAACTATGCCCATTTGTTCACGATAGTTACTCTTTTCACTGTATACTTATACATGTGACAGTAGTTAATCAAATCAAACACTGGAGCATCACATCAATGTCAGCTTTAGATGAGAGGGAACGTTCCTCGTTTGGGAGGATTGCTCCATTGATCCAGATGGAAGAAGAGATGGGGTCTTGCCCTGGGGCGAGTCGGTGAAAGGTTTGAATTTTTTGAGGTGGAGGCTGGGACTGATTCCTCTGTTAACTTCTGTGAAGTTTGGAGATTCTGTTCTGAGAGAGTAGAGCTGGCAACGTCATCCACATACTTAAGCTTCAATAGAGATGTCAGAGTTGTTTTCTTTTTGGATTTCAAGTGGTTGATTTTGAAAAGTTTTCCCTCTGTGCTGTAGACAATGACCGCTCCGCTGGGAAGGTGGTTTTTACTAGGTGAAGGGTGGTGGCGATCAAGACGGAGATCAAGGTGGGGGGTGATTGTTTGAGCTTCTCGGTTGCTGTTCAGTAAAGGAGACACAAATTCTGCTTCTTCATAAAAATACCTTTATCTCTTTGATCCAAATCCACTCAATTCTCCACCAACGCCCTATGGCCCTTTTATATATCAGTGACCTCTATTGAATACTTGATATCAAATTATGATTTAATTGGAAGATCCGTTAACCCATTCCTAACAGCATTGACACATCTCTGCTTGATTCCAGTCTCGACCTCAAAGATTTGTGTCTTACTTCCATCAGAGGGTATCCCCTGTGTTCTAATGCATCTCTTTGCAGAATGAGCAATCTGAGTATGATTGGACAGTTAGTCTAGCAATTCACTATATCCCTGCAAACAACCAACATGTAGATAAGAATCACATGACCTTAGAGTAACAATTTGTACTTATAGTGCCTTTAATGTGGGAAATCACCTCAAGATACTTTACAGATGGTTATAAGCAAAATTTAACACAGTCACATAAAAAGATATTGGGGCAGGTGAGTAAATGTTTGATTGAAAAGGTAGGCTTTAAGAAATGTGTTAAAGAGGATCAGAGAGATTAAGAAAGAAGGAAGTAAATTTAAAATAGTTAAATAAGGATACCGTAGATATGGAAGTATATTAGAAAAGTGTTGACCAGCGAAACCTTGATGGGACAAGAGATGAGGTCTACTGTTAAAAGTATGATTCCACACCATGTCATTTGTCTGCTATTTTTTTCAGACAAGTAGATTAATGCATGATATTTTGATCCTATTATGCCTTATGACCCTCATGAACCTGCTCCTGGCCCAGCAAGGTGTTCCATCAACAGGTCCAGGCAGCAGGCGATCGAGAGGGGGTCATCGAACCTGACTGTCTGGCCCTCTATCGCGGTATATTGACAACAAGGTGTCCCTGGAAAGGGAGCATGCGATGGCCGAGCGCACAGTTGATGCCTTCCATGCTCTCTGAGCACCGCATGGACTGGGGTGTATTATTGACCCCTCTAATCACATTTTAATTTGGTGTTTTAAGTTTCCTTTCCACTTTGTTTTCTGTTTCGGGCAGTTCTCCTCCTTTTAGGGAGCTGCCCCTTTTTGTGTTGTCCCTAAGTTAGTTCGATTTTGATTATTTGGTTGGCAAAAGGTGCATTGTGACCAATTGTAGGTGAGTTACCAAGGGGCTGTTAAGGTTGAAGTTTTCTAGTGGCAGCAGACTGGACAGAGGACACTGGAGATTAAACTCATTCATTGCATCTAGCACGCTGACCTAATGTAAGGTGATATAGACTTATGACTGTCCTACAATTGAGAATCTGCTGACCTTATATTTCTTGACAAAGCATTAAAGTTGCTGACACAAGACCTTTGAGCCTATCAATTAGTAAAATAAGAATGTTGGTTAGAATTATATAACCCTTTGCATCTGCATGCTCTGAAATCTTTATATACACTTCAATACCATGTAGCACTTTGAAAAATGCAAACTGAATTTGCATCAAAGCTTCATGTAGCACAAAAGGAGGCCATTCAGCCCATTATAATTGGACCAAAGAGACCAAAAAGCTCCTTCTGCTCTTTCCCCATAGACCTGCATTTCTTTTCTATTTCAGGTGTTTATCCAATTCCCTCCCTGACTGAATCTGCTTCCACTGCCCTTTCAGGCAGCACCTTCTTGATCACAAGGGGGAAGCGATGGCCTAGTGATGCAATCGCTGCCCTATTAATCCAGAGATTCAACTAATGTTCTGAGAACCTGGGTTCGAATCCCGCCACAGCAGATGGTGGAATTTGAATTCCACAAAAGATATCTAGAATTAAGAATCTACAGATGATCAGGAAAAAACCCATCCAATTCACTAATGTCCTTTAGGGAAGGGAGATCTACTATCCTTACCCAGTCTGGTCGACATGTGGTTCCAGAATCCAGCAATGTGATTGACTCCCAACTGCCCTCTGAACAAGGGCAACCAGGGATAAATTCTGGCCAGCCAGCGGCACCCGTGTCCCACAAATGAATAAAACAACTTGCTGTGTAAAAATGATTCTCACTCTCCATCTGGTTCTTTTCCAAATGATCAGACCATAAGACATAGGGACAGAGGTAGACCATTTGACCCTTCGAGACTACCATTCAATGAGATCATGACTGATTTAATATGATAATCCTGAACTCCACTTTCCCACCTTATCCCCATAACCCTTGATTCCCATACTGATTAAAAATTGGTCTGTCTCAGCCTTGAACATGCTTAATGACCCAGTCTCCACAACCCCCTGCAGTAAAGAATTCCACAGGATCACTACCCTCAGAGAAGAAATTCCTCCTCATCTGTCTTAAATGGGTGAAGACAGTAAAAAGTCTCACAACACCAGGTTAAAGTCCAACAGGTTTATTCGGTAACACAAGTCACCAGCTTTCAGAGCGCTGCCCCTTCATCAGGTGAGTGGGATTTCAGTTCACAGACAGGGCATATAAAGACACAAACTCAATTTACAAAATAATGTATGGAATGTGAGTCTTTACAGGTAATCAAGTCTTAAAGATATAGACAATGTGACTGGAGAGAGGGTTAAGCCCAGGTTAAAGAGATGGTTATTGTCTCCAGACAGAACAGTTAGTGAGATTTTGCAAGCACAGGCCAGTCGTGGGGTTACGGATAATGAGACATGAACCCAAGATCCCTGTTGAGACCGTCCTCATGTGTGCGGAACTTGGCTATCAGTCTCTGCTCAGCAACTCTGCGCTATCGTGTGTCATGAAGGCCACCTTCAAGAACGCTTACCCGAAGATCAGAGGCCGAATGCCCAAACAAGACAGCCTTTAAAACTTGATTACCTGTAAAGACTCACATTCCAACCGTAATTTTGTAAATTGAGTTTGTGTCTTTATATGCCCTGTTTGTGAACAGAACTTCCACTTACCAGATGAAGGGGCAGCGCTCCAAAAGCTAGTGGCTTGTGCTATCAAATAAACCTGTTGAACTTTAACTCATGTTGAGAGACTTCTTATTGTGCCTAACCCAGTCCAACACCGGCATCTCCACATCATTAAATGGGTGACTCTTCACTCTGAGATTATGCCCTCTGGTCAAACTCTCCCACAAGGAGAAACAACCTCTCAGCATCTTCCCTATTAAGACCCCTGCGAATCCTATATGTCTCAATAAGGTCACCTCTCATTCTTCTAAATGCCAATGAATACAGGTCCAACCTACTCAAAAAAATCCCTCCAAACCAGGGAGCAACCTAGTGAACATTCTCTGTACTGCATCCAATAACAGTACGGGGAAATTTTCCCATCCTGCCTTTCACAGGAATCACAGCGTGCAGGGAGCAAACCATACAAAGGTCCATTGACCTCAGGCGGAATATTCCAGTTTTGGGGTGAGCGTGACTGGAAAATCCCATTCTATATCCTTCCTCAGATAAGGGGACCAAAACTGTCCAGTATTCCAGGTGTTCCTGGTGCCTTGTATAGTTTTAACAAGACTTCCCCCCGTTTTTATACTCCACTCCATTTGAAGCAAAGGCTAACATTCACGTTCACTGGTTACTGACCCTCCCACCAGCGGAGACAGTTTCTCCCAAAGTACTCCATCAAAATCTATCAACATTTTCAAAAACTCGCTTAAATCCAGATTGGTAGCCTTTGAGGATCCTAGAAGAGTTTATATATATTGAACTGTTGAATCATACAGCTCAGAAGGAGGCCATTCAGCCCACTTTGTCCATGCTAATCATTTGAAAAAATCTCTGCTGTTTCCCTGAACCCCTGCCTTTTCTTATGCCCTTTCCAATTATTTACACATTTCCCTTTTCTAAGTTATTGAATCTGACTCCACCACCCTTTGGACAGCGAGATCCAGATCACAGCAATTTGCAGAGTAAACAAACTGTTTACCTCATCGAGTCATAGAATTTTACAGCATGGAAATAGGCCCTTCGGCCCAACTTGTCCATGCCGCCTTTTTTTTCTAACCCCTAAACTAATCCCAATTGCCCGCATTTGGCCCATATCCCTCTATACCCATCATACCCATGTAACTACCAAAATACTTTTTAAAAAGACAAAATTGTGCCTGTCTCTACTACTATCTTTGGCAGCTTGTTCCAGACACTCACCACCCTCTGTGAAAAAATTGCCCCGCTGGACTCTTTTGTATCTCTCCACTCTCACCTTAAACCTAAGCTCTACGCTTTAGTCTTTGCCATCTTTGGGAAAAGATGTTGACTATCTAGCTGATCGATGTTCCTCATTATTTTATAGACCTCTATAAGATGAATCATAGAATCCTACAGTGCAGAAGGATTCTGCACCGACCACAATTCCATCCAGGCCCTATCCCTGTAACCCCATGCATTTACCCTAACTAGTCCCCTCGACACTAAGAGGAAATGTAGCACGGCCAATCCACCAAACCTGCAGATCTTTGGCGTGTTGGAGGAAACCGGAGCACCCGAAGGAAGCCCACGCAGACAAGGGGAGAACAAAGAACAGTACAGCACAGGAACAGGCCCTTCGGCCCTCCAGGCCTATGCCAATCATGATGCCTGCCTACACTAAATCTGTGCACACTTAGAGTCCGTATCCTTCCATTCCCATCCTATTCATGTGTTCATCTAGATGTCCCTTAAATGCTGCTCCTGTACCTGCCCCCACCACCTCCCCGGGGCAGTGCGTTCTAGACATTTACCATCCTCTTTGTAAAAAAACTTGCCTTGCACATCTCCTTTAAATCTTACTCCTCGCACCTTAAACCTATGTCCCTGAGTACTTGAATTTTCTACCTGAGGTAAGAGCATCTGACTGTCCACTCTGCTCATAATCTTGTAAACCTCTATCAGATCACCCCTCAACCTCCATCATTCCAGTGAGAACTCCACAGACAGTGACCCAAGCCGGGAATCGAAACGGGGTCCATGGCGCTGTGAGGCTGCAGTGCTAACAACTGTGCCATCGTGCCACCCCTCAGTCTCCTACGCTCCAGGGAAAAAAGTCCCAGTCTATCCAGCCTCTCCTTATGACTCAAACCATCAAGTCCCGGTAGCATCCTAGTAAATCTTTTCTGCACTCATTCTATAATAGGGTGACCAGAAGTTTACACAGTATTCCAAGTGTGGCATGTCTCCTTTGGCTATAATAGTCAGTTCTCTAAATACCAGCAAAGAATGCGCTGGCACTCAGTTGTAGCTGCCTTGCCAGCTGAATGAAAGAAAGAGCAAAAGATTGATAACCAGAGCTTTCTGCGACTGTTTAAAAATGTGTATTGATGGCAACGGCATGGGACTGCAAAACTTGGAGGACGGCACATAATGTTTCAATTGATTTCTGTTCCATGCTGGGAAAGCCACTGGTAATGTTTAATCACTTTCCGCCACTGACAAGTGACCTTTTCCGAGATGTAGCAATCCTCTAAGGTTTCAAAATGGAGATATTCTATTGCTCATTAAAGAAAAGTCTGCTTTGTTGGTCAGTGGAACCCCTCCTAGTTAATGCTGTGTGCAGTGACATTCTAATAAACGTTTGAACACATTCAGAGATATTCTGAGCCATTGTAGATCTAACAAGGTAACATCTTTTCTACAAATAGACAACTCATTCACCTTGTTCTCCCTCTCTACTAAAAGTGCAGTGCAGATAAAACTCAATTTCCACGTAGCAGAATAGGAACAGGAGGCCATTCAGCCCCTTGAACCTGTTCGGCCATTCAGTTTGATCTTGGCTGAACTGTATCTCCTCTTTATTAACCAGCCTTGGCTCTGCGCCCCACTGACTATCTTCCCCCAGTCTAAATCTTTCTAAGTCTTGAAAGCTTCAAATGATCCCCCAGCCTCAATAGTTCTTTAGGGGACAGAGCTCCAGATTTCCAGCCACTCTTTATTGTGAAGAAATGCCTTGTAATTACTTTAATCAGGCCATTGAGGTTGAACTCCCTGATTAAGGATCCAACAACCTGACTGTCTGCCCCTCTACTTCAGCTACATTTACAGCTGGGTGTTCCTGGAGAGGGAGCATGTGGTGTCCAAAAGAATAGTGGATGCCTTCCGTGCCCGCTGGGCACCACAGGGACTGGGGTGTATTACTGATCCTTTCAATCACATTTTAATTTGATGTTTTAAGTTTCCTTTCTGTGTTGTCTTTTGTTTTTGGGCGGTTCCCCTCCTTTTAGGGAACTGCCCTTTCTGAGTTGTCCTTAAGTTAGTTTGATTTTATTTGGTTCAACACCAAAAGATATCCCTGATTAAGGATCCAATTGAGCCAATCAGGGAGTCTTTGCCTTGTACTTAACAAAGAGTGTTAGTCCCTCTAACACCCTGGAGGTAGACTGCTGACTGCTCGCACTGTGTATTGCTGTTAGAGTTTGTAAATGAAGGGATTTTGGTGAAGGAGTGTCTGCCTCCGATTACCCTCCCCAAACATTCATTTCTGATTTTCAGCCTCTGCCCCTTTGATCTATCTCCCCACCCTCTCACCAGAGGAAATAGTTTCTCTCTAGTTAGCCAATCCAACACTCAGTTAAATTGGCCCTTAATTGTATATGTTTGGGGGAAGAGATGTCAAGTTTGTGTAAGTCAAGAATGTTTCCATTCACACTTGTATCAACCAGGGTTGATATAATGCAGCCTGTTTCACATTGATGCCTGCCAGGTTTAACCAAGATATTGGCTCTTTGTAGACACTAGACTAGATTTAACGAATGGACTGTTTTCAGTATTTGTCACACTGAGGACACTAATTATCCCCGTGTCTACTGTGTTACTCTGTATCTAACCCCATGCTGTACCTGTCCTGGGAGTGTTTGATGGGGATAGTGTAGAGGGAGCTTTCCTCTCTATATAACCCCATGTTGTACCTGTCCTGGGAGTGTTTGATGGGGACAGTGTAGAGGAAGCTTTACTCTGTATCTAACCCTATGCTGTACCTGTCCTGAGTGTTTGATGGGGACAGTGTAGAGGGAGCTTTACTTTGTGCTAATCCATGCTTCCCATTATAATTCATGTTCTGCAATTACAGTCACTGTAAATTATGATTCCAATAGCAGGTTTACCTCTGCTACCATTTGAAAATTGCATAATTATTATTTAGTGAGTGGAACTACCTTATTAACTATGATATCTTAACACTCACCTTTGCACATATTATCTGCCAAGCACTGCTGCCCCTATAAAACACATGAAATAATGTACATTATTAATGATTATAGAATTGTGAACAGGCTACAGCACCTAACCAGCGATACAAGGACAAACTTACTGAATCCCTCCAAACAATTGATTCGCAGCTCCTGGTGAGAGGGGAGAGACACCGAAGTGTCCAGAGAGGCAATTTTTTCACACACAGGCTGGTGAATGTCCAGCTTGTCCATGCAGCTCCTTTTTTAAAAACCCCTAAGCTAATATCAATTACCTGTATTTGACCCATATCCTTCTATACCCATCTTGCCCATGTAACTGTCTAAATGCTTTTTAAAAGAGTAAATGGTACCCACCTCTACTACTACTTCTAGCAGCTTGTTCCAGACATTCACCAGCCTCTGAGAAAAAATTGCCTCTCTGAACACTTTTGTATCTCTCCCTTCTCACCTTAAACCTATGTCTTCTATCTAGTTTTAGACTCCCCTACCTTTGGGAAAAGATAATGACTAGCTAGCTGATCTGTGCCCCTCATTATTTTATAGACCTCTATATGATCACCCCTCAGCCTCCTACACTCCAAAAGAGCCCCAGTCTATTCAGCCTCTCTTTATAACTCAATCTATCAAGTCCCAGTAGCATCCTAGTAAATCTTTTCTGCACTCTTTCTAGTTTAATAATATCCTTTCTATAATAGGGTGACCCTATTGCACACAGTATTCCAAGTGTGGCCTTACCAATGTCTTGTACAACTTCAACAAGACATCCCAACTCTTGTATTCAATGTCTGACCGATGAAACCAAGCATGCTGGATGCCTTCTTCACCACTCTGTCCACCTGTGACTCCACTTTCAAGGGGCTATGAATATGTATCCCTAGATCTCTTTGTTGTAACTCTCCCCAACACCCTACCATTAACTGAGTAAGTCCTGCCCTAGTTCAATCTACCAAAATGCATCACCTCACTTCTATCTAAATTAAACTCCATCTGCCATTCGTCAGCCCACTGGCCCAATTGGTCAAGATCACACTGCAATTGGAGATAACTTTCTACACTGTTCACTATGCCACCAATCTTGGTGCCATCTGCAAACTTACTAACCATGCCTCCTGTATTCTCATCCAAATCATTAATATAAATGACAAATAACAGTGGACCCAGCACTGATCCCTGAGGCACACCACTGGTCACAGGCCTCCAGTTTGAAAAATAACCCTCTACAACCACCCTCTGGCTTCTGTTAAGAAGCCAATTTTGTATCCATTTAGATACCTCACCCTGGATCCTATGAGATTTAACCTTATGTAACAACCTGCCATGCAGTACCTTGTCAAAGATCTTGCTAAAGTCCATGTAGACAACATCAACTGCACTGCCCACATCTACCTACTTGGTTACCCCTTCAAAAAACTCAATCAAATTTGTGAGACATAACTTTCCACTCACAAAGCCATGCTGACTGTCCCTAATCAGTCCTTGTGTTTCTAAATGTCTGTAGATCCTGTCTCTCAAAATATCTTCCAACAACTTACCCACCACAGATGTGAGGCTCACTGGTCTGTAGTTCCCAGGCTTTTCCCTGCAGCTCTTTTTAAACAAAGGCACAACATTTGCCACTCTCCAATCATCAGGCACCTCACTTGTGACTATCAATGATTCAATAATCTCTGCTAGGGGACCCGTAATTTCCTCCCTAGCCTTGGATGCACTTATCAGGTCCTGGGGATTTATTTACCTTGATGTAGGTTGAGGTTGATTGGCCATGCTAAATTGTCCCTTAGTATCAGGGGGATTAGCATGGTAAGTGAGGGTCACAGGAATAGGGCCTTGCTGGGATTGTGGTTGGTGCAGACTGGATGGGCCAACTGGCCTCCTTCTGCACTGTCTACAATCTATGATGAAGAACCCAGGGGTTGGGGAAAGACCCTTTCATTAGCCTGAGATTTCATTCCCAATCACACAGCAAAGGGATCCGATTGTGGGGGTGAGGGTGGCGGCGAGGGAGGGTTTCGGGGAATGAACAGAAATCTGACCATGAGGTTATCAATCTGTGTGAATCACAGTGAAATGGGGCATTAAATCTCACAGTTCCGGATAACAGATGAGTATTTTTTTTAATGAGCAAATGCTTCAGCAAAGCAAAGGGCAAGCAAGGAGTGAAATTGCTGGCATTAAACTAATGTCTCCGAGATTCATTAATAGATTATGGAAAGGCCTTCATTTCATGCAAAGAAATTACGAGGAAAAGTCATTTAGATTTCAGGCTTCTAATTGCAGTTATTATATGTTCCACTGAGCTCTTAACAAAGCAGAAACATCAAGCAACCCTCTCAATCATCTTTACCCCCTGTTTTAATGACAAACACTTGCTCCTGGTCCACAGTAACCCTTTCCCTTGATCCAAGGATAGTTTAAAGAGGCTGCCTATATTTTTAAAATCGAGGAGTTATTCTGTTATTCCCCACTCCCTCTCTCTAAGCCCACCTGAGTAAACCACGCAGTGCCATTTGATAATGAAAAACACAGCACATGAAGGTTGCAGAACTGGTTCTACCATGGCCTGGCTCATTTTATTCATCTCAGCCAAGAAACCATAGCTAGCCTCAGTGACCGCAGAGGCATAGTGGTATTGTCACTGGACTGTAACTCAGAGACTCCAGGATAATGCTCCTGAGGACCAGGGTACAAATCCCATTGTGGCAGATGATGAATTTTGAATTGAAGGACAGCACACTGGTTAGTACTGCTGACCCACAGCTCCAGGATCCCAGGTTCAAATCCCAGCTTAGATCACTGCCTATGTGGAGTTTGCATATTCTCCCCGTGTCTGCATGGGTTTCCTCCGGGTGCTCCAGTTTCCTCCCACCGTCCAAAGTTGTGCAGGTTGGGTAGATTAGCCGTGCTGAATTGCCCCTTAGTGTCAGGGACACCAGTTAGGATAAATGTATGGGGTTATGGGGATAGGGCCTGGTTGGGATTGTGGTCGGTGCAGACTCAATGGGCCAAATAGCCTCCTTCTGCACTGTAGAGATTCTATAAGTCAATTTTTAAAAATCCAGAATTAAAAGTGACCACAAAACCATTGTCAATTGCAGTAAAAAACCATCTGGTTTACCTGTCAGTGAAGGAAATCTGGTCTGGCCTACATGTGACTCCAGACCCATAGCAATGTGCCTCTCTCTCACCTGCCCTCAGGGATGGGCAATAAATGCTGGCCCAATGAGCGACACCCACATCATAAAAAAAACTACATCAGAAAAAAAGGCAAAAATTAAGTTTCAAATCTTTTTTAGAATATTCCGCTTTTCTGCTATTTTATTCTTACAAACAAAGCGAATAACTTCTCACTTCCCTACGTCATACTCCACCTGTCACCTTGTTACCCACTCATTTATATTAGCATGAATGGAGAATTGGTTATTGGATAGAAAGCAGAGAATGGAATAAATGATCCCAACCCCCTGAGCCCTAATCTTATTAACTTTTCATGACACATCTCATTGAATGCCTTTTGGAAACCTAACTATACAAGATCAATTATGTCCCCTCTATCATACACAATTTCCCTCTGTTTCCGCAGTCTCTTTTTCAGCTTCCTCACTAGTTTATTCTCATATTCCATCTTTCCCTTTTCATCAACTTTTTGGTGGCCTTTCATTGATTTCTAAAACATTCCAGATTGTTTGGATCCATGCTCACTGCAACAGGTCCACAACAGACACCATCTCCCTAAACTTAACCTTGGAAAACCTAGATGACAAAGACACTTATGGCAGTCTCCTATTTATTGACTACAGCGCAGCCTTCAACATCATTATTCCAACAAAACTCATCTCCAAACTTCGTGGCCTGAGCCTTGGCTCCTCCCTCTGCAACTGGATCCTAGACTTCCTAACCCACAGACCGCAATCAGTAAGGATCGGCAACAACACCTCCTTCACGATCATCCTCAACACCGATGCCCACAAGGCTGTGTCCTCAGCCGCTCCTATACTCCTTATATACCTATGACCAAATTCCCCTCAAACTGAATTTTCAAGTTTGCTGGTGACCCCACCGTAGCGCGTCGGATCTCAAACAATGAAGAGACAGAGTGCAGGAAAGAGATAAGTGAACTGATGCAGCGACAACAATCTCTCCTCAATGTCTGCAAAACAAAGGAGATAGTCGTCGACTTCAGGAAGCGTAGAGTACATGCCCCTGTATATATCAATGGGGATGAAGTAAAAGTGGTCGAGTTTCTAGATGTCCAGGTCACCAACAGCCTGTCCTGGTCCCTCCACGCTGAAGCTATTGTTAAGAAAGCCTTTTCACTGTATACTGATACAGGTGACAAGAATAAATCGACTCAAATCAAATCAAATTCCTAATCATAAGGCTCACTAGTATTCTTTGCAATATTATAAACCTCTTCCTTTAATTTAATATTACCCTTAATTTTCCTCACAAGCCATGAGTGGATCTTTCTTGTTTTTCAGTATAATATATTTTTGCTGAACATTTTGAGTTGTTTCTTTAAATGCTTCTTACTCTTCATTGATCACCAGACTGTTTAATCTATTTACTGAATCAACCTTTGCCAGCTCTCCTCTAATACCCCCATGACTTGTTTTGTTTAAGTTTAAGATGATCATTTAGGATCACAGTATGACTTTCAAACTTAATATAGAATTCAATTTTAATTTTTACCACTTTTTCCCCAAGGATCTTTCACTGTGAGACTGCTAATTAAACCTGCCTCATTTCTACAATACTAAATCTAAAATGGCTTTATCCCGAATTGATTCCGCAACATATTGTCCCAGGAAATTGTCATGATAGACGTTTACAAACTAATTTTCCAGAGTGACTGTGCCAATTTGATTTGTCCAGTCTATATGAAGATCAGGAGCCAATGTATGTCAGTGAGTACAAGAATGATGGTGGAATTAAGCAATCAGCCTGCATAGGTAAAGAACAAAATCATTTTTCGTTCAGATGGAAACTAGTGTGCTGGAAATCTGAAGTCAGAAGCACTAATTTTTTTTTATTCATTCCTGGGATATGGGTGACACTGACTGGGCCAGCATTTATTGTCCATTCCTAGCTGGCTTTGAAATGAGTGTCTTGCTGGACCATTTCAGAGGGCAGTTGAGATTCAACCACATTGCTGTGGCTCTGGAGTCACATGTAGGCCAGACCAGGGTAAGGACGGCAGATTTCCTTCCCTAAAGGACATTAGTGAACCAGGGTTTTTCCAACAATCAACAAAGGTTTAATGGTCACCTGTAGATTCTTAATTCCAGATTTTTCTAATTGAATTAAAATTACACCATCTGCCATGGTGGGATTCGAGCCAGGGTCCCCAGAACATTTGCTGAGTTCTGGATTAACATGTTAGTGATAATACCGCTAGGCCACCACTTCCCCTTTCTTTGGCTAATGTTGGAAAATACTCAATAACTGGGATTTTCTGTGTCCCCGTGGTGGGTTTTCCCATAGTAAAAGTGAGATCTTCCAGTCCCGCTGAAGTCAATGACCATTTGCGTTGCTCTCTAACCGTTCCATCAGGGAACCCGACACAGTGGAAGGTGGTGGGGGGAGGGTTGGGGATAGGGGGTGGGGGCCTTCAGAAGGACCGGACAATCCTGCTGGCAAGAATGGCCGGAGAATCCTGCCCAACAGGTCAAACAGTGTCTGTGATGTGAAGTTTCAGGTCAATGAAATCACTTCTCGAGACAGTTGATGTAGCTTGTTCAGTATTAAAATAAGGATGCCCTTCACCTCTACAGTGGTGAGACCCAGACAATATATATTGGGCAGGGGAAAAACAACAGTCCCCACCTATGATGTCTCAGATTTTGCAGTGGCACAGTGGTTAACACTGCTGCCTCACAATGCCAGGGGCCTGAGTTCGATTCCCAGCTTGGGTCACTGTCTGTGCGCAGTCTGCACGCTCTCCCCCTGTCTGCGTGGGTTTCCTCCGGATGCTCCAGTTTTCTCCCACAGTCTGAAAGACATCCTGGCTAGCTGCATTGGCCTTGCTAAATTCTCCTTCAGTGTACCCCAAACATGCGCCAGAATGTGGTGACTAGGGGAATTTCACAGTAACTTCACCAGTGTTAATGTAAGCCTACTTGTGACTAATAAATAAATAACTTTAATAAATAAAAGACGTAACCTTGACATCTCTTCACAGGACATCCTCCGGGTACTCCGGTTTCCTCCCACAGTCCAAAGATGTGCAGGTTAGGTTGATTGGCCATGCTACGAAATTGCCCCTTAGTGTCCAGGGATGCGTAAATTAGAGGAATTAGTGGGTAAAATATGTAGGGATATGGGGTTAGGGCCTGGGTGGGATTGTGTTCAGTGCAGACTTGATGGGCCGAAGGGCCTCTTTCTGCACTGTAGGATTCTGTGATTCTGTGACACCAGCTCAATGGTCCTGGAATGTTAATTCCATCAACGTTGCTAAGCAACAAAGCCCGTGCTGATTTGACAGGTGAATGAAAGCCAGAGACCTAAAGACCTTCTGTATGGGGAACTGGAAGTAAGATATGAATATGGTGGACATTGGTACTGACAACAGGGAGAGACAGTCACTGATCGCCATGACCTCTGGAGGTCGGCTGTTCACAAGGTCATTGGAAGAAGCGAGCAGAAACAAGAAGCTCAGCTGGACAAGAAGAGGGTCCATAGAAACCCAGTGAATCACGCACCTTCCCTGCCCATCATCTTCCTCTGTGGGACTTCTGGCCCACACCAGGCAATGCTGAACTCAGTCTGAGAGGACAGGCTACCCCCACATAGTGACTGTAATGGGAGAGAAGGGCTTACTCAGAAATAGGCTTAACCCAAGGAATGCACTTCACAAACAGGTATCCTACGTCACTACCAAAAATAGTCACTACACCAAAATAGAAACAGAAGAACAAGGGATTTAGGTGCAGCAGGTAATTAAGAAGGCAAATGGAATTTTGTCCTTCTTTGCTAAAGGGATGGAGTTTAAAAACAGTGAGGTTACGTTGCAGCTGTATAAAGTGCTGCTGAGGTCACACCTGGAGCACTGGGTACAGTTTTGGTCCGCTTACTTGAGGAAGGATGTATTAGCACTGAAAAGGGTGGAGAGAAGCCAGAGGAAGAACGAGGAGGTTTTCTTCACACAGGGGTTGCCAAAGTCTGGAACTGCCTGAAACGGTGATGGTGGAACCAGATTCCACGGCAACTTTCATGAGACAACCAGACATGTAATCAGAAGGGGAAAAGCTGGAGTGCGAGAGTAAATTGGAAATCCCTTTCAAAGAGTTAGAACAGGTGAAAAGGGCCGAATGGCCTCCATCTATGCCTCAGACGCTACGACTCATAAGATTGTGTCCAAAGCCAACAGGGAATGCCGTTCTGTGATCCCGCCCACCCCGATTTCAGGACAAGCCTGCTGTTAAAATCAAGGCCCATTAGTGTGAGGTGGCACGGTGGTTACCACTGCTGCCTCACAGAGCCAGGGACAAAGAACAAAGAACAAAGAACAAAGAACAACACAGCACGGGAAACAGGCCCTTCGGCCCAACGAGCCCGCACCGCCGTCCTACTATCTCAGTGACCTATTCATGATTTTAGTCTACGCCTAACGTGCGAGGATCAGGGAGGTCCAATTTAGGGACAATTTTAGTACCCAATCAATCAGCCTAAAAGCACATCTTTGGGGGATGTGGGAGGAAACCGGAGCACCCGGAGGAAACCCACGCAACCACGGGGAGAACGTGCAAACTCCCACAGACACAGGCCCAAATCCATGTGTCCGCACAGCAACAGAGATAGTCTCTGAGCTGTCATGTTGCCCTCGAGATGGTCCAGTTTAAGCACACTAACGACATGAAGCAATAGGCAACTCCCGAAGCAACATCCAAGAGCAGCCCACTACAACCTGCCGCCTGCATGCCCCTTGCTGGACTTAAATGCCTGTGGAGACAAAAAAATTCATTATTAAACAGGCAAAGACTAACATTCCTGAGGCAAAACGTATTCCCAAGCCTACAATGTTCAGTAAGGCCTACTATATCCCCCTATATGTAGCCCGCTCATATGGCTGTCTAAGTGACTCTTAAACAACCCTAGCGTGCCTGCTTCCACCACCTTACTCGGCAGTGCATTCCACACCCCCACTACCCTTTGCGTGAAAAACTGCCCTCTAATATTTGTCTTATACCTAGCCCCCCTCACCCTAAGCCCGTGACCCCTCGTTCTATCCATTTCTTGTAGCGGAAAAAGCTTACCACCATTTACTCTATCTATCCCCTTCATAATCTTATAAACCTCTATTAGATCCCCCCTCAGCCGACGTCTCTCAAGGGAAAACAGCCCAAGTTCATCCAATCTTTCCTCGTAAGACAGCCCTTCCATACCAGGCAACATCCTGGTAAATCTCCTCTGCACTCTCTCCAGGATCTCTACATCCTTCCGGTAGTACGGCGACCAGAACTGGACGCAGTACTCCAAGTGAGGCCTAACCAACGTTCTATACAACTGCAACATCAAACTCCTACTCTTATATTCTATACCTCTTCCTATGAAGGCTAACATACCATACGCTTTCCTCATCACATTCTGCACCTGTACCGACACCTTCAGGGACTTATGCACTTGCACCCCCAGGTCTCTCTGCGTATCTATACTCCGGATAGTTCTACCTTTTATCGTATAACTCCCCTCCACATTATTCCGGCCAAAGTGCATCACCTCGCATTTCTCCGGATTAAATTCCATTTGCCATCTATCTGCCCAATCTACCAGCCTGTCTATGTCCTGTTGCATTGCCAGGCACTGCTCCTCAGTACCCGCCAATCCAACCATCTTGGTGTCATCAGCAAATTTGCTGATCACACCACCTACCCCCTCTTCCAAGTCATTAATATATACCACAAATAGAAGAGGTCCAAGTACCGAGCCCTGCGGCACACCACTGGTGACAGGCCTCCAGTTGGAAAAGGAGCCTTCCACTACTACTCGCTGTCTCCTCCTCCCAAGCCAGTTCTCCACCCATCTACATACCTGACCTTGTATCCCATGAGCCTTCACCTTTTCTATCAGCCTACCATGAGGGACCTTGTCAAACGCCTTACTGAAATCCATATAGACAACATCAACGGCTTGTCCTTCGTCAACCGTTTTTGTCACCTCTTCAAAAAATTCCACTAGATTCGTAAGGCACGACCTCCCTGTAACGAAGCCATGCTGCGTATCCCTGATCAGATTGCAGCGCTCCAGATGTTCATACATCCTATCCTTGAGGATCCTCTCCATTAGCTTGCCTATAACTGAAGTCAAGCTCACCGGCCTATAATTCCCTGGGTTATCCCTCTGACCCTTCTTAAACAACGGTACTACATTTGCAATGCGCCAATCCTCTGGGACCTCACCTGTGTCCAAAGAAGAGACAAAGATTTGCGTCAGAGGCCCAGCAATTTCATCCCTCACCTCCCTTAACAGCCTGGGATAGATGCCATCAGGCCCTGGAGATTTATCCGTCTTTATACTGTCTAAGAGTCCCAACACTTCTTCCCTCGTGATGACTATATCCCTCAACGGATCCTCAAACTCCTCAAGCACAGCACCAGACATCAGGCCCCTCTCCTGCGTGAATACCAACGCAAAGTATTCATTCAGGATCTCCCCCATTCCCCCAGGCTCCAAGCATAGTTCCCCTCCTCTGTCCCTGAGAGGGCCAATCTTCCCTCTAACCATCCTTTTATTTCTAACATAGGAGTAAAATGCCTTAGGATTTTCTTTAATCCTACCCGCCAAAGCCATTTCATGGCCCCTTTTTGCCTTTCTGATGCCCCTTTTAAGTTCTCTCCTACATTCTCTGTATTCTTCTAACGCTATCTCTGTCCTCAAATGCCTAGATCTAATGTACGCCTCCCTCTTCCTCCTGACCAGGTCCTCAATATCCCTAGTTACCCACGGCTCTCTAATCCTACCCTTCCCATCCTTCCTCTTGACCGGCACGTGCCTTTCCTGCAAAGATTTTAGTTTTCCCTTGAGAGACTCCCACATACCCAGCGTCGACCTGCCATCAAGCAGCTTACCCCAGTCCGTATCTTTAAGATCCTGCCTAATCCGGTTGTATCTAGCCCTCCCCCAGTTTAACACCCTCCCCTTAGGACAGGCTTCATCTTTATCCATTAATATCTTAAACCAGACAGAGTTGTGGTCACTGTTAGCCACCTGCTCTCCTACTTCAACGTCAACCACCTGCCCAGGCTTATTCCCCAGAACCAAGTCCAGTATAGCCCCCTCCCTGGTCGGGCTATCCACATACTGCTCCAGGGATCCTTCCATTACACACTGTACAAATTCCTCCCCGTCAGCACCCTCTGATCTCGGCACCTTCCAGTCTACCCCGGGGAGATTAAAATCTCCCACTACCACCACCCTATTCTTCCTGCACTTATCTAGAATGTCCCTGCTTATCCCTTCTTCCACAGCCCTCGGGCTGTTGGGCGGTCTGTAGTACACACCCAACATAGTAACATCTCCCTTCCTATTCCTCAACTCCACCCATAGCGACTCGATTCCTATATCCTCTATTCCTCCCTCCCTCTGCACTGCTATGATGCAATCCTTAACTAACAACGCCACTCCCCCACCTCTCAGCGACCCACCCCTATCACGCCTGAAGCACTTATACCCGGGAACATTCAACTGCCAGTCCTGCCCTTCCTTTAACCAAGTCTCTGTCACCGCCACCACTTCCAACTTCCTTTCGAACATTATTGCCTTCAGTTCATCTGTTTTGCCAGTCACACTCCTAGCATTGAAACACATGCACCGAAGACCCTCAGAAACAATCCGATCCTTCTTCCTACCCTCCGGGCTTACCCTATCCCCAATCCCAGTTCCGTCCACATCCCCACCCCCCCTCCATATTAGTTTAAACACTGCCGAAACACTCCAGCTAACCTTCCAGCTAAGATATTCACACCCTTCCCAGTTAACTGTACCCCATCCCTCTTATATATTTGCCCCTCTTTCATAAAGACTTCCCAATGGTCTACGAATCTAAAACCCTCTGCCCTACACCAATCCTTCAACCACGCATTGAGTTGGAGTATCTCATTATTTCTAGCCCTGCTAGCCCCAGGCACCGGCAGCAGCCCAGAGAACGCCACCCTGGAGGCCCTACATTTCAGCCTAGCCCCCAACTCCCTGAACTGCCTACGTATGTCCCCCCTGCACTTTGTTCCTACATCCTTCTCTCCTATGTGCACTATCACATCAGACTTGGTCCCTCCACCCTTCAAAATTCCCTCTACCCTTTCTGAAACATCCTGTACCCCTGCCCCAGGGAGGCAGACTACCATCCTGGATTCCCGCTTTTGCCCACAGAACCGCCTGTCAATCCCTTTGACTCTCCCATCCCCCACCACTATCTCACACCCTGCACTCTTCCCTTCCTCCGAGGTATTCTGATCTCCCTCCCTTGCCTTCTCTACCCCAGCTGTCACCCCACCCTTGATATTCCGGGATAATTCCTCTGGGGCGGTCCTAGTGCCACGACTCCTTTTCTTTTTGCTCTTCCTAACTGTGACCCATCCGTCTCTCCTCCCAGGTCCTGGTATCTGCTCAGTGTTACTGTCCCTATCCATTATTTCCTCATTTTCCCTAACTAAAAACATATCCTCCAGCCTCAGTTCCAGCTGCCTCACCCGGGCCCTTAATCTCTGCACCTCTAGACATTTCCCGCATATGTGGGCTTTCGGGAGATGTGCTGTCTCCAGAAATGTCCACATATGACAACGAACACAGTGAACACGTGTAACCCTAGACCCTGCCATTATGTTTGCCCCCGATTAAGGTGTCCTATTAATTCCTGTTACCAAGCCTACTCTCGCCCAAGCCCAGTGAGCTTAAGCCCTTTTACCTCTCACTCTGCTGCCCGCCTCACTCCGCTGCCCGCTCCCGACGCTGCCCGCTATCTACCTTGGCCTTCTTTTTATACTCCCGCGCTCCCTTCCCAGCAGCCCCCGCGCCTATCTCCCGCTACGGAGCGCCAAAATAATCAAAAAACCCTCTCGAACTAGAATTAAGTCAAAATATAGTAATTATAATGCAGCACACTCACCAAAAGGCAGCCACTCGTCGAAATCACAGCTCCAGAGAACAGTGAACCCAGGTTCAATTCTGGTGTCGGATCACTGTCTGTGTGCACATTCTCCCTGTGTCTGCGTGGGTTTCCTCTGGGTGCTCCGGTTTCCTCCCACAGTCCAAAAGTGTGCGGGTTAAGTGGATTGGCCATGCTAAATTAACCCTAGTGTCGGGAGGATTAGCAGGGTAAAATATGAGGGGTTACAGGAATAAGATCTGGGTGGGATTGTGGTCAGTGCAGACTCGATGGGCTGAATGGCCTCCTTCTGCATTGTAGGGATTCTATGATTCAATGGTAAGACAGGGCCGCACAACTGGTACAGCTGCTGGATGGAAGCCAAAGGGGATCACGTTTTGGTGCAGACTTGAATATTTAAAATGTGATATTTACACAGATGGATGGTCCCAAAGGAAATAGCAGGATTCTGGTGGCATGTCTGATTCAGAATGTCAATGAATAAAGTATGTTAGAGCGGAACCATCCCATTTCTATTTATTTTAACATTTAAGGGACAGTTTCACTTGCACAATTAACTTCACGGATGACCTGTAAATTGGTGGGGTGGTAAATAGTGAGGAGGGTAGCCGTAGAATAAAGGAGGATCGAGTTGGGTTGGTCAGATGGGCTGATCATTGGCAAATGGAGTTGAGTCTGGATCAGTGTGAGGTGAAGAATTTGGGCAGGACAAACAAGGCAAGGGAATACACGATGAACGGCAGAACCCTGGGAAGAATCAAGGATCAGAGAGACGAGCCTGGTGTACATGTACACCAATCCCCTAAGGTAGCAGGACAAGTGGATAAAGTGGTTAAGAAGGCAATATGAAATACTTGCCTTTATTATTTGAGGTGTAGCATTGAAGAGCAGATAGGTTATGCTGGAACTATATAAGATATTGGTTTGGCCACATAATAGCTAGAATATTGTGTGCAATTCTGGAATCCACATTAATTTGATTTGATTTGATTTGATTTATTATTGTGACGTATTAACATTCAGTGAAAAGTATTGTTTCTTGCGCGCTGTACATTCAAAGTACACCATTCATAGAGAAGGAAAGGAGAGTGTGCAGAATGTATTGTTACAGTCATAGCTAGGGTGTAGAGAAAGATCAACTTAATGCGAGGT
This sequence comes from Carcharhinus amblyrhynchos, assembly GCF_965287045.1. Classification (NCBI taxonomy): domain Eukaryota; kingdom Metazoa; phylum Chordata; class Chondrichthyes; order Carcharhiniformes; family Carcharhinidae; genus Carcharhinus; species Carcharhinus amblyrhynchos. Next base: position 51,591,737 of record NC_137340.1, read on the forward strand.
AAGTCCAATCAAAAGTCTGACGGCAGCAGGGAAGAAGCTGTTCTTAAGTCAATTGGTACGTGACCTCAGGTTTTTGTATCTTTTTCCCGACGGAAGAAGGTGGAAGAGAGAATGTCCAGGATGCGTGGGGTCCTTAATTATACTGGCTGCTTTGCCGAGGCAGCGGGAAGTGTAGGCAGAGTCAATGAATGAGAGGCTGGTTTGCGTGATGGATTGGGCTACATTCACGACTTTTTGTAATTCCTTGTGGTCTTGGGCAGAGCAGGAACCCATACCAAGCTGTGATACAACCAGAAGAAATGCTTTCTATGGTGCATCTTTAAAAGTTGCTGAGAGTCGTAGCGGACATGCCAAATTTCCTTAGTCTTCTGAGAAAGTAAAGGCATTGGTGGGGCTTTCTTAACTTTAGTGTCGGCATGGGGGGGACCAGGACAGGTTGTTGGTGATCTGGAAACCTAAAATCTTGAAACTCTCAACCATTTCTACTGCGTCCCCGTTGATGTTGACAGGGGCACGTTCTCCTTTATGCTTCCTGAAGTCGATGACAATCTCCTTCATTTTATTGACATTGAGGACGAGATTATTGTTGCTGCACCAGTTCACCAAATTCAACACATTTATTTAGTGGATTTTTAGTTTTGGAACCTTCTTTGTCTTTTGCAAGGTTAGGCAGCACTGATTGGAATAGTTACAGCCGACCGGTTGCTCTTAAAGGAGGGATGATACCCCGGAAGGAGTCTTAATGAAACAAACTGGGGATTGATCCTTCCAGGAAAGGGTTAGATTTTTATCTGAGTTACATTTTCTGCACTGACTGTGTTGGACTGCGCGCTGCCTGATGTACAAGATCGAGACAGAAACAGGTTATGCATGAAATATAGGCAAGGTGAAGTAAAACTTCATTGTGCACAGCTCAGACTGGGGCCTAGTCAATAATTTGTTATTACAGTTCTGTTGGAGCTTGTCGGAGAAATGAAAGGTTATTGCACAGGGGAATTGAAGAACATCGAACAAAATTAAACACTCTACGTATCGGGAGGTGGCTGCTCTGCGTGCTGGCCCGCACTTCGTAACAGAAGAGCTTTGAAGACTAAATCCATATATCAATATTCTGCCGCTACATAACCTCGCTTTCACATGTCCTGTGTGTCAATATCCCTTTGCTCACAGACCCTACATCAGCTCCCATGCAGCCTGGTAACACTTTGGATTTAAACTTCTCATCTTCATTTTCAAATCTCTCCAAAGTCTCACCTGCTCCTGTTCTCCCCACAACCCTACATCCCTCCAAGATATCTGTGCTCCTCCAATTCTAGTCCCTGGTCCATCCCCAACTCCCATCACTCCTCCACCGCTGGCTGTGCCTTCAGCCCTGGAATTCCCTCCCTTAACTTTGCGCCTCTCTACCTCTCTTTCTCCCTTTGAGAAACTCCTTAAAACCTACCTGTTTATACAAGCCTTTGGTCATCTGGGGTTATGTATCCAGCTGTCAAATATACTTGATAGCGTTCTTGTGAATGACCTTAAGGAACGTTTTGCTACATTTAATGCGCTGTATTAAATATAAGAGCAGCAGGGTAGCACAGTGGTTAGCAGTGCTGCCTCATAGCACCAGGGACCCAGGTTCGATTCCCGGCTTGGGTCACTGTCTGTAAGAGTTTGCACATTCTCCCCACGTCTGTGTGGGTTCCCTCCGGTTGCTCCGGTTTTCTTCCGAAAAATGAGCAGGTTAGGTGGTTTGTCCACACTAAGTTGCCCCTTAGTGTTGGGGGAATTAGCAGGGCAAATACGTGAGGTTATGGGAATAGGGCCTGGGTGGGATTGTGATCGGTGGAGGCTCGATGGTCCGAATGGCCTCCTTCTGCATTGTAGGGTTTCTATGATTCTATATAAATACAAGTTGTTGTGCAAGGGAGAAATCTTGATTAAACCGCTTTGATGTTCAACTCTCAAATTGTTCTCGGATGTTGGGTAGTGTTCAATAGGACTGAAGAAGGGTTTATAGTTGTAAAGTTGCTGGGTTGTGTTGGAATGATGACAAAGGATGGCGACTTAAACAGTTTACAAGATGATCTTCAGCAGCTCTTACACACCATACCTGATGAGAACTCTCAAGCTACCAATACGTCATGTAACTGTAACTCACTCCTGGGTACCTGTTATTCTATATATAAACCACCCCGAACCCCTCGATTAGATTCCAGTCTGTAACTCACTCCCAGGTATGTCAACAAAGATTGACAAAGAAGTTGATAAAGAAGGGTAGGAGAAACTATGAAGCTGGGCTAGCGCTTAATAAAAGCAAGAGTTTTTATAAATATATAAAAAAGAAGAGGCTGGCTAGGGTGAATGTTGGTCCCTTAGAGGATGAGAAGGGGGGCTTAGTGGTAGGGGATGGGGATATGGCTGAGGTCTTGAATAACTTTTTTGTTTCTGTCTTCACGGAGGAGGACGTGAATAATTTGCCGGGTGTTAGCGATGGAAAGGTGGTAGGACTGGAGGGTCTCGATGACATTATTGTTACTAGAGAGGTGGTGCTCAACAGACTGGAGGGGGCTGATTGTGGACAAGTCCCCAGGACCGGATGGAATGCATCCGAGGGTTCTGAAAGAAATGGCGGAGGTGATAGTGGATGCCTTGGTGGTTATTTTCCAGACGTCGCTGGATTCCGGGGAAGTGCCGGAAGATTGGAAAGCAGCTAATGTTACGCCGTTGTTTAAGAAGGGTGCCAGGCAAAAGGCAGGGAATTATAGGCCGGTTAGTTTAACGTCTGTTGTAGGTAAAATGTTAGAATCCGTCATCAAGGAGGAAATAGCGAGGCATCTTGAGAGGAATTGCTTGATAGAGCAGACGCAGCACGGTTTCGTTAAAGGGAAGTCGTGTCTGACAAATTTACTGGAGTTCTATGAGGATGTGTCTAGGGCGGTGGATAGAGGAGAGCCGGTGGATGTGGTCTTTCTGGATGTTCAGAAGGCGTTTGACAAGGTACCTCACAAGAGGTTATTGCAGAAGGTCAGGGGACATGGAGTTGGGGGTAGGGTGTTAGCGTGGATAGAGGATTGGTTGTCAAATAGAAGGCAGAGAGTGGGGGTCAATGGGTGCTATTCGGATTGGCGGTTGGTGACTAGTGGAGTGCCCCAGGGGTCGGTGCTGGGGCCTCAGCTATTTACCGTTTATATAGATGATCTGGAGGAGGGAACCGAGTGTAGGGTGTCAAAATTTGCTGATGACACCAAGATTGGTGGAACGGCAAATTGTGCGGAGGGTGTGGAGAGTCTACAGAAGGATCTAGATAGGCTGGGCGAATGGGCCAGGAAATGGCAAATGGAATTTAATGTTGGCAAGTGCGAGGTGGTCCACTTTGGTAGGAATAATGGTAGGAAGGATTATTACTTACATGGCGAAAAACTACAGCAGGCGACGGTGCAGAGGGACCTTGGGGTCCTTGTGCATGAGTCGCAAAAACCCAGCCTGCAGGTGCAGCAGGTGGTCAGGAAGGCTAATGGGATGCTAGCCTTCATAGCAAGGGGGATTGAATATAAAAGTAGGGAGGCCTTGCTGCAGCTGTATAGGGCATTGGTGAGGCCGCAGCTGAAGTACTATGTGCAGTTTTGGGCACAGTACTTACGCAAGAATATTTTGGCCTTGGAGGGAGTGCAGAGGACGTTTGCTAGGCTGATGCCGGAGTTGAGGGGGTTGAGCTATGAGGAGAGGCTGAAGAAACTAGGCTTGTACTCGTTAGAGTTTAGAAGAATGAGGGGAGATCTCATTGAGACGTATAAGATGATGAATGGGATGGATAGGATAGAGGTGGAGAGACTCTTCCCGCTCAGAAAGTATAGTAGGACTAGGGGGCACAGCCTCAAGATAAAGGGGGGGCGGTTTAGAACGGAGTTGAGGAGGAACTTCTTCACTCAAAGGGTAGTGAATCTCAGGAATTCTCTGCCTGTTGAAGTGGTGGAGGCTACCTCGCTAAATATTTTTAAGACGTAGGTTGATGGGTTTCTGATAAGAGAGGGGATTAAGGGTTATGGGGAGAGGGTGGGAATGTGGAACTGAGCCACGACAGATCAGCCATGATCTTATTGAATGGCGGGGCAGGCTCGAAGGGCTAGATGGCCTACTCCTGCTCCTATTTCTTATGTTCTTATGTTCTAATGTTCTGTATATAAACCACCCCGAACCCCTCGATTAGATTCCGGTCTGTAACTCACTCCCGGGTATCTGTTATTCTATATATAAACCACCCCGAACCCCTCGATTAGATTCCAGTCTGTAACTCACTCCCGGGTATCTGTTATTGTATATATAAACCATCCCGAACCCCTCGATTAGATTCCAGTCTGTAACTCACTCCCGGGTATCTGTTATTCTATATATAAACCATCCCGAACCCCTCGATTAGATTCCAGTCTGTAACTCACTCCCGGGTATCTGTTATTCTATATATAAACCATCCCGAACCCCTCGATTAGATTCCAGTCTGTAACTCACTCCCGGGTATCTGTTATTCTATATATAAACCATCCCGAACCCCTCGATTAGATTCCAGTCTGTAACTCACTCCCGGGTCTCTGTTATTCTATATATAAACCATCCCGAACCCCTCGATTAGATTCCAGTCTGTAACTCACTCCCGGGTACCTGTTATTCTATATATAAACCATCCCGAACCCCTCGATTAGATTCCAGTCTGTAACTCACTCCCGGGTATCTGTTATTCTATATATAAACCATCCCGAACCCCTCGATTAGATTCCAGTCTGTAACTCACTCCCAGGTATCTGTTATTCTATATATAAACCACCCCGAACCCCTCGATTAGATTCCAGTCTGTAACTCACTCCCGGGTACCTGTTATTCTATATATAAACCACCCCGAACCCCTCGATTAGATTCCAGTCTGTAACTCACTCCCGGGTCTCTGTTATTCTATATATAAACCACCCCGAACCCCTCGATTAGATTCCAGTCTGTAACTCACTCCCGGGTCTCTGTTATTCTATATATAAACCACCCCGAACCCCTCGATTAGATTCCAGTCTGTAACTCACTCCCGGGTACCTGTTATTCTATATATAAACCACCCCGAACCCCTCGATTACATTCCAGTCTGTAACTCACTCCCGGGTCTCTGTTATTCTATATATAAACCACCCCGAACCCCTCGATTAGATTCCAGTCTGTAACTCACTCCCGAGTACCTGTTATTCTATATATAAACCACCCCGAACCCCTCGATTAGATTCCAGTCTGTAACTCACTCCCGGGTCTCTGTTATTCTATATATAAACCACCCCGAACCCCTCGATTAGATTCCAGTCTGTAACTCACTCCCGGGTCTCTGTTATTCTATATATAAACCACCCCGAACCCCTCGATTAGATTCCAGTCTGTAACTCACTCCCGGGTATCTGTTATTCTATATATAAACCACCCCGAACCCCTCGATTAGATTCCAGTCTGTAACTCACTCCCGGGTATCTGTTATTCTATATATAAACCATCCCGAACCCCTCGATTAGATTCCAGTCTGTAACTCACTCCCGGGTATCTGTTATTCTATATATAAACCATCCCGAACCCCTCGATTAGATTCCAGTCTGTAACTCACTCCCGGGTATCTGTTATTCTATATATAAACCACCCCGAACCCCTCGATTAGATTCCAGTCTGTAACTCACTCCCGGGTACCTGTTATTCTATATATAAACCACCCCGAACCCCTCGATTAGATTCCAGTCTGTAACTCACTCCCGGGTCTCTGTTATTCTATATATAAACCACCCCGAACCCCTCGATTAGATTCCAGTCTGTAACTCACTCCCGGGTACCTGTTATTCTATATATAAACCACCCCGAACCCCTCGATTACATTCCAGTCTGTAACTCACTCCCGAGTACCTGTTATTCTATATATAAACCACCCCAAACCCCTCGATTAGATTCCAGTCTGTAACTCACTCCCGGGTCTCTGTTATTCTATATATAAACCACCCCGAACCCCTCGATTAGATTCCAGTCTGTAACTCACTCCCGGGTATCTGTTATTCTATATATAAACCACCCCGAACCCCTCGATTAGATTCCAGTCTGTAACTCACTCCCGGGTATCTGTTATTCTGTATATAAACCACCCCGAACCCCTCGATTAGATTCCAGTCTGTAACTCACTCCCGGGTATCTGTTATTCTATATATAAACCACCCCGAACCCCTCGATTAGATTCCAGTCTGTAACTCACTCCCGGGTATCTGTTATTCTATATATAAACCACCCCGAACCCCTCGATTAGATTCCAGTCTGTAACTCACTCCCGGGTATCTGTTATTCTATATATAAACCACCCCGAACCCCTCGATTAGATTCCAGTCTGTAACTCACTCCCGGGTATCTGTTATTCTATATATAAACCACCACGAACCCCTCGATTCAATTCCAACCTTCACCTTTAGAAGTTGTGTCCTTATGTTACAAGTCTGCCACCTACTGGCCAGTTACCAGAATGCCAATTGCTCAGTCAATCTCCTTTTGGTCTCTGGTCTTTACTGTCTCATGTCCTATTTATTCCTGTTTGATTGAGTGATGTTTGGCCTCCACTGATGGTGATGTAACAACCTGTCTCTCCTGAAACGTGTGTAGGTAATAATCTTTTTCAATCTTACATGATCAAATGTACTAATTGCTCCCTTTCGCTGGATTCCGGGGAAGTGCCGGATGATTGGAAAACGGCTAATGTTACGCCGTTGTTTAACAAGGGTGCCAGGCAAAAGGCGGGGAATTATAGGCCGGTTAGTTTAACGTCTGTGGTAGGTAAAATGTTAGAATCTGTCATTAAGGAGGAAATTGCGAGGCATCTTGAAGGGAATTGCTTGATAGAGCAGATGCAGCACGGTTTCATTAAAGGGAAGTCGTGTCTGACAAATTTACTGGAGTTCTATGAGGATGTGTCTAGGGTGGTGGATAGAGGAGAGCCGGTGGATGTGGTCTTTCTAGATTTTCAGAAAGCGTTTGACAAAGTGCCTCACAAGAGGTTATTGCAGAAGGTCGAGGGACATGGAGTTGGGGGTAGGGTGTTAGCGTGGATAGAGGATTGGTTGTCAAATAGGAGACAGAGAGTGGGGGTCAACGGGTGCTATTCGGATTGGCGGATGGTGACTAGTGGAGTGCCCCAGGGGTCGGTGCTGGGGCCTCAGCTTTTTACCATTTATATAGATGATCTGGAGGAGGGAACCGAGTGTAGGGTGTCGAAATTTGCTGATGACACCAAGATTGGGGGAACGGCAAATTGTGCGGAGGGTGTGGAGGGGATTAAGGGTTATGGGGAGAAGGCGGGAAAGTGGAACTGAGCAGCGACAGATCAGCCATGATCTTATTGAATGGCGGGGCAGGCTCGAAGGGCTGGATGGCCTACTCCTGCTCCTATTTCTTATGTTCTTATGTTCTTATGTTCTGAATTATTTTCTCAGCCATATTTTTTGTTCCAATTCTATTAAATTTTGGCATCTGGTCTTTAGTGCTTTGGTTAACTTCAAACAGATATGTCACCACAGAGCGATGCTTCAAAGTTAAAACAATGCTGATCTGGATCCTGCTTCCTGCAGCCTTGCAACCCCACAAGATCTCAGCATTCCTCCAGATCTGGCCATACCTCATCTTAATTTTCATCACTCCATCGTTGGCAGCATTCATTTGATTTGATTTGATTTGATTTATTATTGTCACGTGTATTAACATACAGTGAAAAGTATTGTTTCTTGCGAGCTGTACAGACAAAGCATACCATTCATAGAGAAGGCGAGGAGAGAGTGCAGAATGTAGTGTTACAGTCACAGCGAGGGTGTAGAGAAAGATCAACTTAATATAGAGTCATAGAGGTTTACAGCATGGAAACAGGCCCTTCAGCCCAACTTGTCCACGCCACTCTTTTTTTTAACTACTAAGCTAGTCCCAATTGCCCACATTTGGCCTATATCCCTCTACACCCATGTAACTATCGAAATGCTTTTAAAAGACGAAATTGTACCTGCCTCTAACCACCTCTAACAACTCATTCCAAACACTCACAACCCTCTGGACCCTATTGTATCTCTCCCCTCTCACCTTAAACTTATGCCCTCTAGTTTTAGTCTCCCCTACCTTTGGGAAAGGATGTCGACAATCTAGCTGATCTGTGCCCTTCATTATTTTATAGACCTCTATAAGATCATTCCTAAGTCACCTACGCTCCAGGGAAAAAAATCCCAGTCTATCCAGCTTCTCCTTATAACTCAAACTATCAAGTCCGGAGGATCTTAGTAAATCTCTTCTGCATTCTTTCTAGTTTAATAATATCCTTTCTATAATAAGCTGACTAGAACTGTACACAGTATTCCAAATGTGACCTTACTGATGTCTTGTACAACTTCACCAAGACATCCCAACTCCTGTATAAGATAGGTCCATTCAAAAGTCTGATGGCAGCAGAGGAGAAGCTGTTCTTGAGCTCAGACTTTTGTATCTTTTTCCCAATGGGAGAAGGTGGAAGAGACTAAGTCCGGGCTGCTTGGAGTCCTTAATTATGCTGGCTGCTTTCCCGAGGCAGCGGGAATGTGTCAATGAGTGGAAGCCTGGTTTGAGTGATGGACTGGGCTTCATTCATGACTCTTTGTAGTTTCTTGCGGTCTTGGACAGATCAGGAGCCAAACCAATCTGTGACACACAACCAGAAAGAATGCTTTCTATGGTGCATTAAAAGCTGATGAGATGCCAAATTTCCTTAGCCTCCTGAGAAAGTAGAGGCATTGGTAGGCTTTCGTCAGCGTGGAGGGACCAAGATAGGTTCTTGGTGATCTGGACACCTAGAAACTTGAAGCTCTCGATCATTTCCACTTCATCGCTGTTGATGTAGACTGGACATATCCTCCACTTCGCTTCCTGAAATCGATAACTTCATTCTAGCGACATTGAGGGAGAGATTATTGTTGCCGCACCAGTTCACCAGATTCTCTATCTCATTCTGTACTCGGTCTCGTCATTGTTTGAGATCCGACCCACTATGGTGGTGTCATCAGCAAATTGAAAATCGAATTGGAGGGGAATTTGACCGCACAGCCATAGTGTATAAGGAGTATAGTACAGGGCTGAGAACACAGCCTGTGGGTCACTGGTGTTGAGGATGATCGTGGAGGAGGTGTCATTCCCATCCTTACTGATTGTGGCCTGTGGGTTCGGAAGTCAAAGGTCCCGTTACAGAGGGAGGAGCCGAGCCCCAGGTCACAGGTTTTGGAAATGTAAGAGATTGAAATAAAGTATTGTTGTAGTGTTTAAAAGAGTTAGAGTACAGTTTTAAAAGCACAGAGTAAAAAATAGAACTAAGCTTTACGCTGGGCACTGCAGCACATTGCCATCAGCAGCTTCAACTCTATCTCTAGAATTCTCGTCCTAAAACTCCAACATCTCCAGACAGTCACCACCCTCTGCTCCTCAGGATCCTTTAGTGTCTCTCCCCTCTCACCGTGAGCCTGTACCCTCTGGTTTCAAACTCCCCTGCCTTTGGGGGAATATGTTAACTGTCCGGCTGATCTATGCTCCTCATTATTTTGTGGACCTCTGTGGGATCGTCCCTGGGCCTCCTACTCTCCGGGGAGGGGGTCCCGGTCTTTCCAGCCTCTCCTTGTAGCTCGGGCCGTCGGGTCCCGGTGGCATCCTGATGGATCTTTTCTGCAGTCTGTCTGATTCGATAGTGTCCTTTCTGTGGTAAGGTGGCCTGGGCTGTGTGCGGTGATCCGGATGTGGCCTTACAGATGTGTTGTATAACTTCAGCAGGACGCCCCAACTCCTGCCTTCATCGGCTGTGGAATTGGGTACAAGAGTTGGCGAATCATGTTGCAGCTAAATAGGACTTTGGTTCGGCACAATTTTGAGTGTTGCGTGCAGTTCTGGTCACCACATTACCAGAAAGATGTGGAAGCTTTGGAGAGAGTGTAAAGAAAGTTCAACCGCACTGATCCCTGTGGAGCACCGCTGGCTGCGGATCTCCGTTCTGGGGAGGGCCCTTCCGCCGCTGCTCTCTGTCTCCTGTGGCCAGGCCAGTTGTGTGTCCATCTGGCCAGCCTGCCCTGAATCCCATGTGATTTTGTTTTTTGCGTCAGTCTACCATGTGGGAACTTGTCAGACGAATCCAGGACAAGAAGGGGACATAGTTTTAGGATGAGGAGTGGCAGACTTAAAACAAAGAGGAGAGATTATCTATCTCAAAGGGTTATAAATCTGTGGAATTCATTAGCGTAGTAGATGCCAGGACAATGAGTACATTTAAGGAGATACGCAGATTTTTTAACTCAGTATCAGGAATGAATTGAAGGTTTATGGAGAACAGGCAGGAAAGTGGGGTTGAGGTTGAGATGACATCAGCCATGATCGTATTAAATAGCAGAGCAGACTCAAGGGACTGAATAGTCTGCTCCTGCTCCTTGTTCTTAAGTTCTCATCTTTATTGCCTCCATCTTGAAGTATCATCATAAATTCTCCCAGGAGGTGTTTAATGTAGACCACTGGGAACGAATCCTGAAGGAACTTGCAAACACTTATTAACTATATAGAACGATATACAGGCATAGATCAGCACAAGGTTCTTTCCAGAATCACCTTTGTTCAAGTTCCTGATGTGATGACAAGGTTGATCAAGTATATTATTGTCAAGTCAACAAGACATGAAAATAAATCAAAACTCTGCATATCAAAACTTTATTGCTGTTTGAAAATGGATTTTGGCTACCGCCGGTCAATGAGTCAGGAGATTGGGCAACCGTTGGAACAAATGAGTTCTACGCTTATCCTTGTAGAATGTCACACACCCTACTGTATCCATAAGGCTAACAGATAAATTGGCTCACCAGCTAGCCGAGACAGAGACAACCTGTAATACCTGAAGAATTGCTGAGAGCCTCAGTGTCACTGCTAAGCAAAGCAATGGACTTTGGCCAACAGCGCAGAGACTGCAAATAACTCATTAATCAGCCACATCACATGATCTCATGCTCCTATGCCTTTGGGTAGCTTTAATATTTCCAGCCTCCAAGATAATTCTGCTTATCACTTCCAACTTGAAACAAACAGTTAAACAGCCAGCCATTATTTCTCAACTCCTTGTGACTTTTAAGGGGTGCGTGGGGTCCTTAATTATGTTGGCTGCTTTGCCAAGGCAGCAGGAAGCGTAGACAGAGTCAATGGATGAGAGGCAGATTTGCATGATGGATTGAGCTACATTCATGACCCAAAACCCTGACAGTTTATATATAGATAGGTGCTTGAAGGCTGGCATGGGTACGATGGGCTGAAGGGTCACTTTCTATGCTTTTGCCTATGACAATGGTTCAGATTACAAAAGAACACATTAGCCAGAACTCCACCACCTGGTCCACCAGAGCGGGCGAGGGTCTGGCAACAGAAATCTCTGAGCGAGGCTGTAAAATCCTTGCCCGTTATTTTATAAAAGCCCCATTCTAAAACTGACCTTGGCGGTGGAGGTCCAACAGCAACCTCACATACAGTCTGTGAATGAGAGGTTCCGGGGGGAGGAAGGAAATGAGGTCAAGAGAGTGTCTAGATTAGAGTAATGGTTGATTTGAGTCAGTGTCAGAATGTGAAATCTAATTGCCAGAGGGGAATGAATAATAGGTCAAACATTCGGATCTGAACAATACACTGAATGGGAAGCGTGACTGTTGCTGCTGATTAACTGACAGTGTGAGGATTGGCACAGAATGCTGGCCGGTTGGATCATACCTCATTGCAGATTTAATTGTGTGCCTGGGGTGGAAATGCCATTTTGCTGATTTGAAGCAGCAAAACCGTCACTTAACATAAAAAATGTTCCAGAGATGATTTCAGTTCTCCTCTGGCACATGTCTGGCTCCGCAGGGTTCAACCTCTCCAGGGATGGGGTTGCATTTATAGAATCCCTACAGCGCAGAAGGAGGCCATTCAGCCCATCAAGTCTGCACCGACCCACAATCCCACCCAAGCCCTAACCACATAACCCCATGCATTTACCCTAGCTTATCCCCCAGACGCCGACAGGCATTTTAACATAGCCAATCCGCCTAACCCGCACGTCTTTAGATTGTGGGAGGAAACCGGAGCACCCAGAGTAAACCCACGCAGACATGAGGAGAATGTGCAAACTCCACACAGACAGTGACCCGAGCTGGGAATCGAACCTAGGGCCCTAACGCTGTGAGGCAGCAGTGCTAATCACTGTACCGCTCTGTCCCCACCACTCCCCACCTCTGTGTTGTGTTGTTCACATTCATAACTTGCTCATGTTCAAATTCGTCAGGCGGAATTTCCCATAATTTGTACGAGGCTCGAACTGAAGACTGGTGTATCTCTCCAGACACATGGCCCAGTTCTCAGACCAGATCTTGGCCTACTCTGACAGAAAGAAAGCTGGGGTTGTGGTTTACTCTAGTGGGGCGGGCTTGATGTTGTCGGCAAGGCTGCCTCCACAGAGATTGGGCCACCACCTTCTGTGCTGAAGTTAAACTCCTCCCCCTTCCATCCATCGTGAAGGTTTCCCACCACCACACCTGATAGGAAACCCCCCTTCCCCTCCCATCCAAGGGGGCACTCCAGAGGGCCCCCGGCAGCAGCGGACAACAGTGGTTAGAACTGCTGCCTCACAATGCCAAGGACCCGGGTTCAATTCCAGCCTCCAGTCACTGTCTGTGTGGAGTCTGCACATTCTCCCTGTGTCTACGTGGGTTTCCTCCAGGTGCTCCGGTCTCCTCTCACAGTCCAAAAATGTGCGGGTTAGATTGACTGGCCACTCAAAATTGTCCCTTAGTGTCGGGGGGATTGGCAAGATAAATGTGAGGGGTTACAGGAATAGGGCCTGGGTAGGATTGTGGTTGGTAAAGACTTGATGGGCTGAATGGCCTCCTTCTGTACTGTAGGGATACCATGATCCTATGACCTGACGAATGAACAGTGTTCCAAAATTTTGTGGTGTTTACTATCAAATAAACCTGTTGGACTTTAACCTGGTGTTGTGAGACTTCTTACTGTAAAATTCTGGCCAGAGTTCTCCAATCTTGATGCCCACATCCTGGATGGCTGGACCTGTCAACCAATCCAGACTATCCCTGAGTCCTATTCACCCATCACCATCAATCCACCATGGCTCCTGGTCCAGCCACACAGCAATTTTAGAATTCTCATCCTTGAACCCTCCATCTCTCTCGTAGCCTCACTTTTATCCACCCTCCTTAGAAAACAATGCCTTCAGCTACTAAGGCCCCAAGCTCTGGAATTCCCATCTCTAAACCTGTCTCTTTAAGGCATCCTTCTTTAAGATGCTGCTTATCACCTAGTTCTAGAGGAAACTTTGTCATGATAAACATAATGAAATCTCAGCCGCTGTATAGAAGGATTCACTTGAGAGCTAATAAGTTGGCACTGCTTATACAATCTGAGATGTTAAGAGTTGAGTGCCAAGGGTCGATCGAAGAGTTATTAAAAGTTGATTGCAGCTCAAGAGACATTTACTCTCTTAATGAGACTGGAAGTCTCTTTCCATGGAGGCTAATAATTGGAATATTTCTCCGTCTGGGAGATGTACTCAGGATTGTGGCAATAAATATTTATGTGGTTGAAACTAGTCTAAGTGTGTTGACTCAATAACTAACATAAGGACACTAATATTGATCGACAAGACAGCAATTAAGATTGGAATCAGCACAGAGGTTGTTTTTGTGTTCGGGTTGTATGTTCTCATTACCGGCTCAACTCCCTGTGGACATCCCAGAATGAAGTGATTGATGAAGGTGGAAATTTGCCCTATTCCAGAGAGCAGGTATATAATGGGATGTTCCCTCAAGGGCTCCAAGGTTGAGGTTCCCGTTCAGAAACCCCTGCACTCTGCAACAAATGTCAGGACTGATACACCAGATAACATTCTCGCCTCTGCATTGGAAGATTGTGGCTTCAAGCCCCAATTCGTGGACATAAATATCCAACATCAAGGCTAACACTCCCAGTGGAATACAGAGGGAGTGCTGTGCTGTCAAAGGTGCAGTCTTTCAGATGAGACATTAAACCAAGTCCCTCGGTGGGATCTTCCAGTCACATAAGAACATAAGAAATAGGAGTAGGAGTAGGCCATCTGGCCCCTCGAGCCTGCCCCGCCATTCAATAAGATCATGGCTGATCTGAAGTGGATCAGTTCCACTTACCCGCTTGCTCCCCATAACCCTTAATTCCCTTATTGGTTAAAAATCTATCTGTGACTTAAACTCATTTAAGGAGGTAGCCTCTAGTGCTTCATTGGGCAGAGAATCCCAAAGATTCACCACCCTCTGGGAGAAGAAGTTCCTCCTCAACTCTGTTCTAAATTGACTCCCTCGTATTTTGAGGCTATGCCCCCTAGTTCTTGTTTCCATTGTAAGTGGAAATAACCTCACTGCTTCTACCCTATCTAGCCCCTTCATTATCTTATTTGTCTCTATAAGATCTCCCCTCAACCTTCTAAACTCCAACGAGTACAGGCACAGTCTACTCAATCTCTCCTCATAAGCTAACCTTCTCATCTCCGGAATCAACCTGGTGAACCTTCTCTGTACCCCCTCCATAGCTAATATATCCTTTTATGGATATATCGTGCCCACCTCAGGATTAGAGATTCCCACCCGGGGTCAATGGGCTTTTCGCTTGCCTGTCTAATTCTCCCTCCCACCCATGCTGATTCCCCTCAGCGGGAGACACAGAAAGATTTCCGTCCCTGTCTGCCCTCTCGTTTGGATGTAATTAATGGCCTGTCAAGATTCAGAGAAGAACAGGGAAGTGATCCCCGATGTCCTGATCAATATTTACTACTCACCAAACATCACTGAGCAAAACAGATTCTCTGATCATTCTCACATTGCTGCCTGTGGGATCTTGCTGTGCCCAAATTGGCTGCCCTCTTTCCTACAGTGACTACAACGCCCGGTGGTATTATCGCTAGACTGTTAATCCAGAAACTCAGCTAATGTTCTGGGGACCCGGGTTCGAATCCTGCCATGGTGGAATTTGAATTCAAAATAAAAAAACCTGGAATTAAGAATCTACTGATGACCATGAAACCATTGTCGATTGTCGGGAAAACCCATCTGGTTCACTAGTGTCCTTTAGGGAAGGAAATCTGGTCTGGTTTACATGTGACTCCAGATCCACAGCAATGTGGTTGACTCTCAACTGCCCTCCAAGGGCAACTAGGGATGGGCAACAGATTCTGGCCCAGCCAGTGACACCCATATCCTATGAATTAATAAAAAAAATTCAAAAGTACCTCATAGACTGTAAATCTCTTTGGGACACCCCAAAGTTGTGAGGTTGCTGGCTGCTGAACTGTTTCCATTATTTGCAGGTCTCCCTTGTTAAAGACAGATCTACAGAGAGCTCCTTATGGGGTAACTGACCTGCTCCTGACCATACTGAGATGCACCCAATTTCCCCAATGCAGAAGCAACTCAGCTTTCCAATTTGATTCCTGTTGTACTCCATCCCAACTCACAGAGCTGCATCCTACTCCACCACCTTCAACATTCATTCCCTCCACACGCACAGTAGCTGCAGGGGGTGCCATCTACAACTTGCACTGCAGCAAACTGCAAAATCTCCATTGAATACTATTAAACAGCACCTTTCAACCCCATGACCTCCACCATCTAGAAGGACAAGGGCAGCTGACACATGGAAACACCATCACCTGCAAGTTCCCCAAGTCACTCACGATCCTGACTTAGAAATATGTGGGCCATTTGTTTCATTTTCAGAGCATGACTGGACACCATGTCAACTCAGGGATCACGTTTAGGCGATTACTCTACAGTTTCAAACTGTGCTTCTAACTCTGAATCAGTGAAGGATTTACCAGGACAAGCTGTAGCCTGGAGGTTGAAAAGATTTAGCTCACCTTGTTAACTCTGCACCCTGACATTTAAAACTGGACTTCCAAAAGAGACTCAAATAGAGTTTTCTGCTTCCGTAAGCCTAATACTACACCCAGAGTTTCTGGCTTAGAGGCAAGGACACCACAAGACCTCCCTTGAACATTCTATATATGGGATAGGATACAGGGTATAGAGTTCTGAACAACTCACAACCATTGCCTGGGCTGTAAATGGGAGGCTGGTGAGAGAGGTTGGAGAAATCGAGATTTGAAAAATATAACTGCTTTAATAGAGGTGGGAGTAATATAGTGGCATAGAGTGGTATTGAGGGTGTAGGTGGGCATTGCACCAGAATGTGTACCAAACACAAGATATACTGCTGGAACTCACCAAGTCTCCCTAGACAGCACCTTCCAAACCCACATCATCTACCATCTAGAAGGACAAGGACAGCAGACACTTGGGGACGCCACCAGATGTCATCCAGATTCGGAAATAAATCACTGTTCCTTCACTGTTACCTGATAAAATCCTGGAATTTTCTCCCTAACGGCACTGTGGGTGCACTTTCACCACATGGGTTGCAATGGTTTAAGAAGTAAGCTCACCACCACCTTCTCCAGGGCAATTAGGGATGGGTAATAAGTGTTGGCCTAGCCAGCAATGTCCGGATCCCTTGAATGAATAAAAAAATTAGATGTAAGAGGTCCCTTAACTGGACCAGATGTGGGGTTCAATGCTACTTCGAAGTTCCTTATAGCTGTAAAAGGAAGACAACCTAAAATAAATGAGTAGTGTTTAAATGACATACATCTTACTTATTTCCTGCCAGATGTATTTAAACAAACGGAGGCAATGGCCTAGTGGTAATATCATTAGACTATTAATCCAGAAACTCAGCTCATGTTCTGGGGGACACAGGTTCGAATCCTGCCATGAGAGATGGTGGAATTTGAATTCCATAGAAAATATCTGGAATTAAGAATATACAGATGACTGTGAAACCATTGTTGATTGTTGGAAAAACGCATCTGCTTCACTAATGTCCTTTGGGGAAGAGAATTTGCCATCTTTACCTGGTCTGACCTACATGTAACTCTAGGGCCACTGCAATGTGAGGTAATGCATTTTGGAATGTCTAATACAGATAGGAAATATGCAGTAAATGGCAGAACCCTTAGGAGTATTGATAGGCAGAGGGATCTGGGTGTATAGGCACACAGGTCACTGAAAGTGGTGATGAGGTGGAGAAGGTAGTCAAGAAGGCATACGGCATACTTGCCTTCATCAGCAGGGGCACTGAGTTTAAAAATTGGCAAGTCATGTTGCAGCTTTATAGTACCTTAGTTAGGCCGCACTTGGAATATAGTGTTTAATTCTGGTCGCCACACTACCAGAAGGATGTGGAGGCTTTGGAGAGGGTACAGAAAAGATTTACCAGGATGTTGCCTGGTATGGAGGGCATTAGCTATGAGGAGAGGTTGGAGAAATTTGGTTTGTTCTCACTGGAACGATAGAGGTTGAGGGGTGACCTGATAGAAGTCTACAAGATTATGAGGGGCATGGACAGAATGGATAGTCAGAAGCTTTTTCCCAGGGTTGAAGAGTCAATGTTTAAGGTGCGAAGGGCAAGGTTTAAGAGATGGGCAAGGCAGAAGTTTTACACAGAGGGTGATGGATGCCTAGAACTTGTTGCCAGGAGAGGTAGTGGAAGCAGATACAATAGTGACTTTTAAGGGATGCCTTGACAAATACATGAACAGGATGGGAATAGCGGGATACAATCCCCGGAAGGGTAGGGGGTTTTAGTTCAGTCAGGCAGCATGGTCAGTGCAGGCTCAGAGGGCCAAAGGGCTGTTCCACCGCTGTAATTTTCTTTCTTCTTTGTTCAATGTGGGCAACTGGGGATGGGCAATAAATGCTGGCCAGCCAGCGATGCCCATGTCCCAGGAATGAATAAAAAAAACAAAAACAAGTTTGACAAAGTTTGAGAGATGCACATGATATATTCTAATGGCAAGATACCTCTGAGGCAACTGATGAGGTTAGAACTCTCACAGAATTACCTTGATGGATGTTAAGAGCAGGAGGTTGCTAGGATACTTGGGCCGACATTCCAGTGAGATCAGTACTCCAAACCTCCAATACAATCCCAGAATTAATAAAACAGTAATGTTATAATTAATGTAGTACAAACAGAAATTGCTCCCAAGCAGTTAACAGTTGTTCCCTGGCAGCTAAGAGGAATTACAAAGTAGAACTACTGGGTCCTTACTTGTAACAGTAAATGTTTTTCACAACAGTCCCTAAAGGAGGGTGCAGGGTGGAACATGGAGGGGGTTGTGACAAGGAGCCCACCGGGAGGGAACAGACACCCCGATGCTGGTGACCTGAGTCACCATGAGTCATGGGAAGGTTACACTGCCACCAATGATGGGGGGGAGAGGTGGTGGGGATGTCTGTGGGGGAGGTGGCAGGAGATCTCCCAATTCATCCCCCCACCCTGCTCCCCACCACCCCCACCCCCCACCCCCCACCACCACCACCACCACCCCGCTACTGGTGAGAATCACACTTCTGCCCAAAATGTAATAGAGTGTCATGAGATTGGATTTTCAAATTCACCCAAAAAATGATCTGAAACTCTTCCATCTTCTTGCTTGTTTGGCATTTAGAATTTCTTTTGGGAAGATCCGGCCCACAGTGTTCCAGCTCCAATTACTTTCTGTGGTAGTGAATTCCACAGGCTGACCACTCTCAGGGCAAAAAAATGTCTCTTCATCTCTGTCCTAAATAAGACCATAAGACGTAGAAGCAGAATTAGGCCACTCGGCCCATCGAGTCTGATCCTTATTCAATCACGGCTGATTTTTTTCTCATCCCCATTCTCCTGCCTTTTCCCCATAATCCCTGGTCCCCTTATTAATCAAGAATCTATCTCTGTCTTAAAGACATTCAATGACCTGGCCTCCACAGCCTTCTGCGGCAAAGAGTTTCACAGATTCACCACTCTCTGGCTGAAGAAATTCCTCCTCATCTCTGTTTTAAAGGATCGTCCCTTTAGCCTGAGGCTGTGCCCTCTGGTTCTAGTTTTTCCTATTAGTGGAAATATCCTCTCCACATCCACTGTATCCAGGCCTCACAGTATCCTGTAAGTTTTAATAAGATCCGCACCCTCGCCATCCTTCTAAATTCCAAGGAGTAACAGACCCAGAGTCCTCAACTATTCCTCATACAACAAGCTCTTCATTGCAGGGAACATTCTTGTGAACCTCCTCTGGACCCTTTCCAAGGCCAACACATCCTTCCTTAGATGTGGGACCCAAAACTACTCACAATACTCCAAATGGGGTCTAGCCAGAGCCTCAGAATTACATCCCTGTTCTTGTATTCTTGCCCTTTCGACATGAATGCTAACATTTCATTTGCCTTCCTATCTGCCGACTGAAGCTGCATGTTAACCTTAAGAGAGGTCAAAGAACAAAGAACAAAAACAGCCCGGGAAACAGGCCCTTCGGCCCAGCGAGCCCGCGCCGCCATTTCAACATTACCAGTCCCCCCCTCCACCCATGACCCTTATCTATTGTTTTATGGCAATCCACATTGAGGGAAACTAATTTAGGGACAATTTATTACTTCCAATCAACCTAATTGCACATCTTTGGGGTGTGGGAGGAAACCGGAGCACCCGGAGAAAACCCACGCAAGCACGGGGAGAATGTGCAAACTCCCACAGACACCGGCCCAAATCCATGTGTCTGCACAGCAAACAGCGATAGTCACTGAGCTGTCGTCTTGCCCAGCATCTGGTCCAGTTTAGGCACACACTAACGACATGAAGCACTAGGCCAACCTCGAACATTCAAGAGCAGCCCAAGTACGACCCATCGCGTGTATGCCCCTCGTTGGACAACAAGGCGGACCGACTTGAAACCTGTGAATTAAAAGAGAAAAAGCATTATTATCATACCACATCCTTTTACATTACCAGGGACGCCCCAATGCTAATGAACCTTATTTAAAACAATCTCCTGACACTGTCAGAGAGTCTTGAACAATGACTCCCAAGTCCCTTTGTGTTTCTGATAAATGGTCTACGCTGAATCCTGAGACTGTGAGTCCTGGTTCTGGACACCCTCAACATTGAGGATATCCTTCTTGTAACTACCCTGTCCAGTCCTGTTAAAATTTTAAAGGTTTTCATGAGATGCCCCCATCATTCTTCTAAACTCCAGTGAATACAACCCTAACTAACTCTATCTCTACTCATATGTCAGTCCCGCCATCCCACTCACCTCAGTCTGGTGAACCTTTGCTGCACTTCCTCAAGAGCAAGAACAATGGAGACCAAAACTACACACAATATTCCAGGTGTGGCCCTACCAAGGCCCTGTACAGCTGCAACAAGACATCACTGCTCCTGTACTCGAATCCTCTTGCAATGAAGGCCAACATACCATTTGCCTTCATTACTGCCTGCATGCTTACGTTCAGTGATTGGTGTACGCAAACACCAAGGTCTTGTTGCACATTCCCCTCTCCCAATTTCTGGCCATTCAGATAGTAATCTGCCCTCCTGTTTTTGGATAACTTTACATTCAAATGATACTGTATCTGTCATTCATTTGCCCACTCAACTTGTCCAAATCACGCTGAAGGATCTCTGCATCCTCCTCACAGCTCACCCTCCCACCCAGTTTTGTGTCATCTGTAAAATTTGGAGATGTTATATTTAGACATCAAGGATGTCTCAGAATGGTTCCAGGGCATTCTGGCTTGACATGGTGAACAACCAGTGGTCATGGTTCACATCAGTACCAATGTCATTGGTAATAAAACAGATGAGGTCCTAAAAGCAGAATACAGGGAGTTAGGAAGAAAGGTGAGAAGTCAGAACTCAAAGCTCCTGATCTTAGGGTTACTACCAGTGTCAGCTGCGAATCAGAGTAAAAATACAGAATATATCAAATAAATATGTGGCTGAAGTGATAGTGTGAGCAAGAGAGTTTCACATTCCTGGGGCATTGGGACCAGTTCTGGGGGAGGTGGGACCTGTACAAACTGTCAGAGGGTCAGTACTGACGGAGTGCCGCATTGTCAAAGGGTCAGTACTGAGGGAGTGCTGCACTGTCAGAGGGTCAGTGCTGAGGGAGTGCCGCACTGTCAGAGGGTCAGTGCCGAGGGAGTGCCGCACTGTCAGAGGGTCAGTACTGAGGGAGTGCTGCACTGTCAAAGGGTCAGTGCTGAGGGAGTGCCGCACTGTCAGAGGGCCAGTACTGAGGGAGTACTGCACTGTCAGAGGGTCAGTGCTGAGGGAGTGCCGCACTGTCAAAGGGTCAGTACTGAGGGAGTGCTGCACTGTCAGAGGGTCAGTGCTGAGGGATTTGCCGCACTGTCAGAGGGTCAGTGCTGAGGGAGTGCCGTACTGTCAAAGGGTCAGTACTGAGGGAGTGCCACACTGTCAGAGGGTTAGTGCTGAGGGACTTGCCGCACTGTCAGAGGGTCAGTGCTGAGGGAGTGCCGCACTGTCAGAGGGTCAGTACTGAGGGAGTGCTGCACTGTCAGAGGGTCAGCATTGAGGGAGTGCCACACTGTCAAAGAGTCAGTAGTGAGGGAATGCCGCACTGACAGAAAGGTCAATACAGAGAGAGCCCTGACTTGACAGAAAGTCAGTATTGACAGAGTGCCGCACTGTCAGAGGGTCAGTACTGAGGGAGTGCCACACTGTCAGAGGGTCAGTACTGAGGGAGTGCCGCACTGTCAGAGGGTCAGTACTGAGGGAGTGCCGCACTGTCAGAGGGTCAGTACTGAGGGAGTGCCGCACTGTCAGAGGGTCAGTACTGAGGGAGTGCCGCACTGTCAGAGGGTCAGTACTGAGGGAGTGCCGCACTGTCAGAGGGTCAGTACTGAGGGAGTGCCGCACTGTCAAAGGGTCAGTACTGAGGGATTGCTGCGCTTTCAGAGGGTCAGTACTGAGGGAGTGCCGCACTGTCAGAGGGTCAGTACTGAGGGAGTGCCGCACTGTCAGAGGGTCAGTACTGAGGGAGTGCCGCACTGTCAGAGGGTCAGTACTGAGAGATTGCTGCGCTTTCAGAGGGTCAGTACTGAGGGAGTGCCGCACTGTCAGAGGGTCAGTACTGAGGGAGTGCCGCACTGTCAAAGGGTCAGTACTGAGGGATTGCTGCGCTTTCAGAGGGTCAGTACTGAGGGAGTGCCGCACTGTCAGAGGGTCAGTACTGAGGGAGTGCCGCACTGTCAGAGGGTCAGTACTGAGGGAGTGCCGCACTGTCAGAGGGTCAGTACTGAGAGATTGCTGCGCTTTCAGAGGGTCAGTACTGAGGGAGTGCTGCGCTGTCAGAGGGGAATGGTTTTGGACGAGATATTGAATCAAAACCTCTCAGGTGGGTACAAAAGGTTCCTTGGCAATGCTTCAAGGAACAGGAATGAGTTCTCCTAATGTTACGGCTATCTGTCAATCAACATCATTTGAAACAGAATACCTGGTTACTATCACATTGCTGATGAAGAGATTTTGCTGTGTACAAATCTGCATTTCCCACATGACAACAGTGGCTCCAATACAAAAGTATTTTATTGGTTGTAAAACCCTCAGGAATGCTCTGACGTCATGAAAAGTCTCTACAGAAATACACAACTTTCTTTGTCATTCAGCGAACTGCCAGGCTGATAGCAGAAGTAGATGATAGAAAATTTATTGAGGTTACTCAGTATAAACTAGCACTACGGCCGAAAGTAGTGGGAGTTACGTTACAGCTTTAAGAAATACTGGTTAGACCCCAACAGAAATATTCTGTTTTTCCCTCCACCCCATTATCTCATATCTTGTGTGTCAGCCTGTGTTTTGATAAGCATCACTGGGCATTTGTTACAGCGTGGGAATTAATCTAAAATTGTGTATTTACTTATCAAAACAAAGACTGCCTGAATCCACTGGAATGCACAGCTTTTTACTGGTTTTTCAGATTGCAAGAAGAGTTTGACAGATAGGTGACTTGACAGTAATCACTATAAAACAGAACTGAAAACAGCTAAAAATCCATAATCTCACATCGTTCCACGTGGCAGGCATGAACTGCACTGCCCTCCCATGAGGGATGATACACTCCCTTAAATATTTGATCAACTTTGCAGTTCTTGCAGCCAAGAATAAATTCTGCACAAAAGATGTCAATTTCTGTCTATGCTTTTGCCTCTCGGCCGTCCTATCAAACTTTCAATCATTCTAACTGCCTCTCTTTCTCTCTCTCTCCATCTCTCTAATCTCCATCTCTAAACTGCTTTCCCGTCTGTGCCTGCTGATTTTTTTTTAGTTCATTCGTGGGACATGGGCATCGCTGGCCAGCATTTATTGCCCATCCCCTACTTGTCCATTGGAGGGCAGTTGAGAGTCAACCACATTGCTGTGGCTCTGAAGTCACATGTAGGCCAGACCAGGTAAGGATGGCAGATTTCCCTCCCTGAAGGACATCAGTGAACCAGACAGGTTTTTCTGATAATCAGCAATGGTTTCATGGTCATCAGTAGATTCTTAATTCCAGATATTTTTTACTGAGTTCCACCATCTGCTGTGGCAGGATTCGAACCTGCATCCCCAAATGTTAGCTGAGTTCCTGGAATAATAGTCTAATGATAATACCACGGGGTCATCACCTCATATACTGTATATTCAATAGGTCTCACAAAGAGGATCAACCTTGTATGGTGGAACATTAAATATTTATTTATATCACATTACTATGTACATATACACAGGGCATAAGCAATGAGCTAACTCCATGCTTGCTTCTACGCAGGTTTCTGTCCAATTCACAACTCTCTCTAGCCTCAGGTCAGCATTACAGTTTCCCAGCCCCACATTAACCCTTGCTATGCCAGACTTCCTTAAATTCAGATGACCTGGAGACTTGACAATTTTTCCAGTTCTTGTTCTGGTCGCGTTTGGAGGAAGAGTAGGATTTGAAGTTTTGGGAAACCTTTGTTGATTCAGAGTTTGCATTGTGGTCAGTCTTTCTCCTGATACCCTTTTCTCACTCCTTGGAGTTGAACCTCTCTTTGTCGACTCTCCATCTGCTCTTCTGAGGGACCACCAGCTCCTCTCATTCTTTCCAAAAAAGGTGTTCCTTTCAATCATTCATGGGGCAGCCGGTGGCACAGTGGTTAGCTCTGCTGCCTCACAGTGCCAGGGACTTGGGTTTGATTCCTGGCTTGGGTCTCTGTCTGTGCGGAGCCTACACGTTCTCCCTGTATCTACGCGGATTTTCTCTGGGTGCTCCAGTTTCCTCACAGTCTGAAAGGCGTGCAGGTTAGGTGCATTGACCTGAACAGGTGTTGATGTGTGGCGACTAGGGAATTTTCACAGTAACTTCATTGCAGTGTTAATGTAAGCCTTACTTGTGACTAATAAATATATTTAACTTTTAACTTTGGTTTGAACCCAGGTTTTCTCTTTCCATATGGTCCGCTGTGATCCCTGCCAGAGATGAACGTCCCTGTTGTTCCTCACATAGAATCATAGAATCCCTATAACGCAGAAGGAAGCCATTCGGCCCATCGAGTCTGCACTGATCCCAATCCCACCCAGGCCCTATTTCCGTAACCCTCACTTACCCTGTTAATCCCCCTGTCACTAAGGTCAATTTTAGCATGGCCAATCAACCTAACCCGCACGTCTTTGGACATTGGGAGGAAACCGAAGGAAACCCACACAGACACGGGGAGGAAGTGCAAACTCCACACAGACAGTGACCCAAGGCTGGAATTGAACCTGGGCATTGACTGGGAAATGAACCCAGGCCTCCCACGAGAATTCTACCACTGAACAACCAATAAAAACCAGTGGGATCGCTTTACAGTCTGGATTTTATCATGACCCTGTGTTTATCCATGTGTCTCCATGCATCACTGAGGTGCGCTCTCGTCAATTAATGGCCGCTAGTTCCTTGCTCCATCTGACTGAGTGTCTGGATTACTAGACTAGTGACAATACCACCTCTCTCAGCCCCCTTGTTATTCTACTGGCTGGACAGTTAGAGTTGCTCTGTATCATGGCTTGTTTTCTCCATGTAAAATAGATTGGTACTTTTGGTGGATTTCAGACTATATGACGATTTTTTAAATTAATTTTTGGGGCATGGGCGTCACTGGCTGGCCAGCATTTATTGCCCATCCCTAGTTGCCCTTAGAGGGCAGCTGAGAGTCAATCACATTGCTGTGGTTCTGGAGTCACATATAGGCCAGACTAGGTAAGGACAGCAGATTTCCTTCCCTAAAGAACATTGGTGAACCAGGTGGGTTTTTCCTGACAATCGACAATGGTTTCATGGTTAATTCCAGATTTTTTTTAATCAAGTTCAAATTCCACCATCTGCCATGGCGGGATTCGAACCCAGGATATGAGCTGAGTTTAAAGTTAAATGTCTACCAATAATACCACTAGGCCATCACCTATTTGGATGGATTTTTCTAAAGTCAGATCTTCCATGGCCTAGCGTATCTCTGAAAGGGATCATCAGCCATCATGATGACAACTCCGTCCCTTAAGAGTTCTGACTTAAGCTTTCAGACAATCAGTATAATTAATTTATAAAAGAGTCAACCTGTTCTGTAAAGGCAGATCTGCCTATTGAGTTAGATGAGCATCCAAGATCACAATGAATGGTGGAATGGGCTCGAAGTCTAAAGGGCCAAATGGCCTCCTACTGCCCCTATTTTCTATGCTTCTAAGTGAACTGTTGGACACGTTTGTTGAGTTTCGCACTCTCTAAAATGTTGTTGCTCCTTAGATTAAAGTATGTATTGACTGATTTGAGAAATTCATCAAATTTACCAGAGGATTCATTTATTCCTCGCCTCTCAATAATATTATCATCCAACGGACCTACTGAATAAAGTAATGTATTCACTTGTCCAGCTTCTGTCTTGCTATCTAATTCTGAAGCTATCATCCACCTTTGCCAAATAAACCCCCGATGCTGTGTTTGGTCTAGTGCTTGGATCAGTCCAATCGATCTGGTGAAGTTGATTTATTATCCAGACTTTACAGTCCAGGTGCGTTCAGTTCAAATGCAGGGCAGGTTTTAAAGATGGTGCTGCAGTAGCCATTTCTTCAAAGAGTCTTCCTGCCCTTCTCACACTTTGGTAATGATGGAAATCCATCTTTGTATTTAGTTTGATTTACTCAATCAGTTATTCTGGACCTTTCCTGAAATATCAGGGGGGTTAGTGTTTGAACATGTTACAGCTGATTCCCCACTTTGGCTGCAGTTTTTAATCCTTTTTCCATTTTTTGCTCCCCCCCCAACGCCCCTCCCCTACCTGCACTCGGCATTCTATGTACATCTCCAAGGTACAGCCCACGCTATGAGCTAACTCCATGCTTGCTTCTACGCAGGTCTCTGTCCATGTCACAACTGACTTTGGTCACAGCTCATGTGTCTCTTCACAGCACACTGTGGGCAGTTCTGTTTCCCAGTCCCATGTTATCTATTGCTCTGCCAGATATATCTGTACTTCAGTAAGCAAAATACTGTGGATGCTGGAATCTGAAACAAGAACAGAGGATGCTGGAAAATCTCAGCATCTGGAAGGAGAGAAACGGAGCTGCTGATCCTCCAGCTTACATTGGGCTTCACTGGAGCATGGCAGCAGGCCAAGGACAGACACAGTTGCATGAAAGCAAAGTGCTGAGTTAATAAGGCAGCTTGAACAGCAGCTTGTGGACTGAGTGAAGGTGTTCTGGGAGGCTGTTACCCAGTCTGCGTTTAGTCTTCCCAATGTAGAGGAGTCTGCATAGGGAGCAGCAAACTGAAGGAGGTGCAAGTAAAATGCTGCCTAACCTGAAAGGAGTGTTTGGGGCCTTGGACAGGGAGGGAGCGAGAGATCAAAGGGCAGGGGTTGCACCTTCTGCGATTGCAAGGGAAAGTGCCGTGAGGTGGGGAAGGGGATTTGGGTGTGATGGAAGAGTGGGCCAGAGTGTCACAGAGGAAAGCTGAAGGAGGTGCTGGGGTCCTTTATACTTCACCTTTCGTTCTGTCATTTCTTTTTTTTTTGTCTCACTATAGAATCATAGAATCCCTACAGTACAGAAGGAGGCCCATCGAGTCTGCACTGACCACAGTTCCACCCAGACCCTATCCCGATATCCCATGTATTTATCCTAGCTAATCCCCCTGACACTAAGGGGTAATTTAGTATTGCCAATCTACCTAACCTGTACATCTTTGGACTGTGGGAGGAAACCAGAGCATCTGGAGGAAACCCACACAGACATGGGGAGAACATGCAAACTCCACACAGTGACCCAAGCCTGGAATCGAACCCAGGTCCCTGGCGCTATGAGGCAGTAGCGCTAACCACTGTGCCACTGTGTCGCCCGTTACATTCATCTATATTTTCAAGCCATTATCTCTGTCTTCCTGTGTTTTCCCTCTTTTCTGTGTCTCTTTTCCCTCCTTATATCGTCACTAATTATGTTTCTGCTCCTTGTTCTGTCCAAGCCTCAACTGCTCTGCCTTTATTTCATTCTCTCTTTCGCTATTTCCCAAAGGTGCCTTTCTGTCACCCTCCATCTCTGAACTTTTAAATTCCCTCCGTAAACCTCTGCATCCTTCAATCCCTCCTTTAGCTGATCCTTAAAACATAATGACATGAGTAAGATTGGGTCAATTCTCTATGGAGCTTTGTGCCAGACTAGCTCTAATAAGATTCCTATGAAGCTACTTTGAACATTTTATTCCATGGAAGACACTACACAAATGTTAGTTGTTCTTGTTTCATTGCCTTCATTATGCCACTTACTATCACTTTTTTATTTTTTTCACATGCTCACTTTGTCTCTGTTCAGTCCTTATGTTGGCCTTTATATCAAAAGGATTTGAGTAAAGGAATAAGGATGTTTTGCTGCAATTGTATAGGGCATTGGTGAGGCCACAGCTAGAGTACTCTGTGCAGTTTTGTGTGTCCTTATCTGAGGCAGGATGTCCTTGTTATTGAGGGAGTGCAGCAAAGGTTTACCAGGCTGATTCCTGGGATGGCAAGTCTGAGACTAAGTCAGTTAGGAATATATTCACTGGAGTTTAGAAGAGTGAGGGGGATCTCATAGAAACTTCTAAAATTCTAACAGGATTAGACAGAGTATTTCATTGCTTCTATCTACCTCTCTCTGTCTTTGTTTCCATCTCTTTCTGTCTCCTTGTTTCTGGTCTGTCTTCTTCAACTTCCATTTCAGAGACAGTGGATGGAATGTTATGACCTCACTCGGGCGAGGCAATGTAAAATCCTACCCGAGACCAATGGAAAATTCTGTTCTGCAAGCCTTGCCCACCTCAGCCGGTAAAATTCTGGCCAGTATCTCTCCATCTTCTCAGCACAATACATGTTATTTTCTCAACCTAACCTTGGAAATGCCCTTCCTTCTCTCCGAACCTTCCTCTCTCTAACCTACTTTAAGACAGTCCTCGATAACAACCTCTTTGACCAAGCTTTTGTGCATGTCGCCTGTACTAATGTCCTGCTGTGTGACTAGGTGTCAAATTTCTGATTGATAATCACTCGTGAAGCACCTTGTGATGTTTTATTGCATGAGAGTTGTTATATAATCATTTCTGAAAGATATTTCTCTCTTGTAAGTGATCCAATGTCACTGAGCGCTACAGAACAGTGCCTGAAGGGCTTTGTGTGTTTGCAGTCTATTATATAACTGCTTCCGATTCAGTGGAAAACAACAGCTGACGTGAAATGAGACAAGGGCACATTTTATATATAATAAACCAGGGTTACCTAAGATTGTTACATCTGAATATCAGAATCTTAACCATTCACCAGCATTGTACACACCTAACACCTGACTAAGAGGGCTAGTAACACAGTGGGTAGTGTCCATTCCTCACAGCCAAAAGCACCAGTTTCAACTCCTACCCCAAAACCTGCTGGCCATGGAAGATGAGGCCATGATGTAACCAAATAGGTTGGCCATCAATCTGCAAATCCTTCCAACACGCACCAAAGGCAGGCAGTGAGAATGGGAGAGATTCCTGGTTAGCTGGGAAATGATGAAGCTTCTGCCATTTATACATAATTCCAGACTGTAACATGGATGTAAAAGTGCACATTGCCCCCAGTAACCTGGACTGAGTGAACTGTAACCCCTCGACATGGGCCTATCTTTCCCATTCCAGATGGATGCTTCCCCAGTGGCTGGGGTTAGGTGTTGCACAGCCTAGCCATGCAACAATCTAAGTTTAATTTCTGACCATGTCCATAGTCGATAGAATCCCCAAAATACAGAAGGAAGCCATCCAACCCTTTCAGTCTGCATCGACTCACCTAAAGAACACCCAATCCAGGCCTAACCCTCCCAAATCCCATAACCCTACGCATTTGCCATGGTTAATCCACCTAACCTACACATCTTTGGCAACGAGGGGCAATTAAGCATGCCCAATCCACCTAACCTGCATATCTTTGGAACGTGAGAGGAAACTCATGTAGACCCGGAGAGAATGTGCAAATTCCACACAGACAGTGAGACCACACATGGAATATTGTGTACAGTTTTGGTCAGCCTGCTATAGGAAAGACATTGATAAACTGGAAAGAGTGCAAAGAAGATTTACGTGGATGTTGTCAGGCCTAGTGGGACTGAGTAAAGGAAGAGGTTGACCAGGCTAGGACTTTATTCCTTGAACAAAGGAGAATGAGGACTGACCTTATTGAGATTTATTAAATTATGAGGTGTATAGATAGAATGAACACACATAATCTTTTTCCCAGGATAGGGGAATTGAAAATTAGAGGGCATAGGTTTAATTTAAGAGGGGAAAGATTTAAAAGGGACCTGAGGGCAACTTCTTCACACAGAGGGTTTTTGATTTGATTTGATTTATTATTGTCACATGTATTAGCATACAGTGAAAAGTATTGTTTCTTGCACTCTATACAGACAAAGCACACTGATCATAGAGAAGGAAAGGAGAGAGTTCAGAATGTAGTGTTACAGTCATAGCTAGAGTGTAGAGAAAGACAAACTTAATGCAAGGTAAGTCTCTTCAAAAGTCTGATGGCAGCAGGGAATTAACTGTTCTTAAGTCGGTTGGTACGTGACCTCAGACTTCTGTATCTTTTTCCCGAAGGAAGAAGTTGGAAGAGAGAATGTCTGGGGTGCGTAGGATGCTTAATTATGCTGGCTGCTTTTGAGCCAGGGGGAAGTGTAGACAGAGTCAGTGGATGGGAGGTTGGTTTGAGTGATGGACTGGGCTTCGTCCATGACCCTTTGCAGTTTCTTGTGGTCTTGGACAGAGCAGGAGCCATAC
This sequence comes from Carcharhinus amblyrhynchos, assembly GCF_965287045.1. Taxonomy (NCBI): domain Eukaryota; kingdom Metazoa; phylum Chordata; class Chondrichthyes; order Carcharhiniformes; family Carcharhinidae; genus Carcharhinus; species Carcharhinus amblyrhynchos. Next base: position 51,621,981 of record NC_137340.1, read on the forward strand.
CAAGCTGTGATACAACCAGAAAGAAAGTGGTGCATATGCAGAATGAGCTGCCAGAGAAAATGGTTGAGGCAGGTACAATAGCAGCATTTAAAAAGCATTTGGATAAGTACATGGGTGGGAAAGGATTAGAAGGATATGGGCAAATCACGGGCTATTAGGACTAGCTGGGAGGGCACCATGGCCAGTATGGACCGGTTATATCGAAGGGCCTGTTTCCGTGCTGTGTTGCTCTATTGATCTGTGACTCTATGACAGTCACCCAAGTTGGGAATCGTACCCGGGTACCTGGCGGTCTGAGGCAGCAGTGCTAACCATTGTGCCACCGTGTCACCCAGCCAGCCAATCACAGCCGGAAAGACAGTAAGGGGCAGCAGCACAAGTGTCCACAGGAGTTCCAGGGCAGATTGAGGAAGATCGGGTGCTTCTTACAGTCAGATTGTAGCTGCTGACTTCCCTGCCTGAACAGCTAAGGAGATCAGTCCAGCTCCCTGCCTCACCCTCAGAATAACCCACTAACACTCACTGCTTAATGAACAGTGATCCTATGGATAAATGTACCAAGGGGATGAATTATGTGATTCTCACCAACAGTGCAGATAACACTCCAGCCTCTGAGTCAGAAAGTTTGCGTGTTTAAGTCACTTTACTGAGAATTAAGTGCATGATCTAGATTGATACCCCCGCTGTGGTACTGAGGGAATGCTGACCTACATATTTATTTATTAGTCGCAAGTAAAACTTACATTAACACTGCAATGAAGTTACTGTGAAATTCGCCTAGTCGCCACACTCCAGCACCCTAACCAGCACTTCTTTCAGACTGTGGGAAGAAACCTCTGCACCCGGAGGAAATCCATACAGACACGGGGAGAACGTGCAGACTCCAAACAGACAGTGTCCTGAGCCAGGAATCGAACCCGTGTCCCTGGCACTGTGAGGCAGCAGCGCTAACCACTCTGCCACCATGCGGCCCCAAACGGAAATATCAGTTGTAGGATTTGAACCCACGCCCCTGGAAAGGGACCAGAATTCACCAGGCTTACACAAAGCAAGGAATCATACTCCTTGGGTCTGGCACCTTAGACCACTTGGCCATCCTGACAACCTGTTTGTCACAGATGCCATCTTTCAGGCGAGATGTTAAACCGAGGCCCATTGGCCTCTCAGGTGGATGTACGAGATCCCACTTTGAAGAAGGGCAGGAGAGTGCTGCCCAGAGTAATGGCCAATGTTATCCCATAATCAACATCACTAAGATGATAGGTTATCTGGCCATTATTTTACTGGTTTTTGTGGGAGCTTGCTGTGCACAAATTGGCTGCTGCTTTTCATACATTACAACACTGACTACACTGTCTGTGAAGTTCATATTGGACCGTCTTGAGATTAAATAAGGTCAAATACAAAAGAACAAAAGGAGGCCCTAACTTAATGTGCCAGTATGTCAGCGTATCTGAGACCTGAGGGCTTGTTATGACAGTGCATCAAAGTTGAAGAATTTCAAAGGCAGAGATGCTTCGCAGAATTACCCTGATGTTAAATAATCAGCCCCTTTATGAAAATGTCACACCACATCTGAATCGGGCTCACTGAGCACAGTACTGGGGATTATCTGCATACTGCCTCCTGCCAACATCTGTTTGTGCTTGTGGAATGTTGTTATAGTTTACTTGAGCCAGCTTTGCTCTAAGCCCTTTGCTGCTTAACCCCTTAAGCTCTTAAGTGTCACAATTGAAAATTTTCATTAATTGATTCACAACACTCCATTGCAGTGTCCCCTCCTCTATCCCAACTTCCAGCCCCACAACCCTTCATGGCCTTTGCCTTCCTTCAGTTCTGATCTCACTCGCATTGCTGATATTCACCACCCAATTTCTCAATTTCTGCGCCAACACCAAGATAGACCCCATCAGTCTCGCAGCAGATACAGAGGAATTCATCAGGTGAATGAGGCTGCGGGAGTTCTTCCACAAACCCCAAGAGTGAACAGAATGATACAGCCAATGAACCGGAACAGCCGACAGAGAGATCTGCGGTGCAGCAACCAAAGAGGGAAGAGTCGAATTGAACTCCTCCGGAAGGCTGCTGCCCTCGACTTGGCATGTATACTCAAACCATCAGGATGTGCCTCAATGCCAGATTCGTCAGCTGCACTCACAAGACAGCCCCAAACATCACCCACGCACAACACAACGCCATCTGCCTCTCAAGACCAACCACAACATTGTCATCAAACCAGCAGACAAAGGAGGGGCCATCGTCATACTGACCCAGAACGGATTACTGCAAAGAAGTGCACTGACAACCGAACAATGAGGAACACTACAGACAGTTTACCTGCAGATCCGACTAAAGAACACACCCGTCAACTCAACAGACTGATCAAGACCTTTGATCCGGTCCTTCCAACCACCCTCCATGCTCTCATCCCACATAATCCCTGCGTTGGAGATCTCTACTGCCTCCTGAAGATACACAAGGCCAACACACCCAGCCATCCCATCGTATCAGGTAAAGAACCTCTCCGGCTACGTCGAGGACATCCTGAAACCCGTTGTACAAAGAACTCCCAGCTTTTATCGAGACACTATGGACTTCCTACAGAAACTCAGCACACATGGAACAGTTGAATCAACGATGGCATTGCTGCAACTGCCTCAGTACTCAACACTGACAACTGCCAAACTCCAGATGCAATTTTACAACTCATCGCTTCATCCTGGACCACAACATCTTTACCTTCAACAACCAGTTCTTCATCCAGACACACGGAACAGCCAAGGGACCAAATTCGCACCTCAATATGCCAACATCTTCATGCACAGGTTCGAACAAGACCTCTTCACCACACAGGACCTTCAACCGATGCAACTAGATACAGCGATGACATTTTCTCCTTTTGGACTCATGGTGACCAATCACTGAAACAACTATATGCCTCAGAGATCAGTGCTGGGCCCACTGTTATTTGTCATTTACATTAATGATTTGGATGAGAATATAGGCGGCATGGTTAGTAAGTTTGCAGATGACACCAAGCTTGATGGCATAGTGGACAGTGAGGAAGGTTGTCTCCAGTTGCAACAAGATCTTGATCAATTGGGCCAGTGGGCTGATGAATGGCAGATGAAGTTTAATTTAGACAATTGCGAGGTGATGCATTTTGGTAAATTGAACCAGGGCTGGACTTACTCAGTTAATGGTAGGGCGTTGGGGAGAGTTACAGAACAAAGAGATCTAGGGGTACATGTTCATAGCTCCTTGAAAGTGGAGTCACAGGTGGACAGAGTGGTGAAGAAGGCATCCGGCATGCTTGGTTTCATCCGTCAGAACATTGAATACTGGAGTTGGGATGTCTCATTGAAGTCGTACAAGACATTGGTAAGGCCGCACTTGGAATACTATGTGCAATTCTGGTCACCCTATTATAGAAAGGATATTATTGAACTAGAAAGAGTGCAGAAAAGATTAACTAGGATGTTATCGAGGTTTGATGGATTGAGTTATAAGGAGAGGCTGAACAGACTGGGACTTTCTTCTTTGGAGTGTATGAGGCTGAGGGGTGGCCTTATAGAGGTTTATAAAATAATGAGTACAGACAAGGTAGATAGTCAATATCTTTTCCCAAAGGTAGGGAGTCTAAAACTAGAGGGCATAGTTTTAAGATGAGAGGGGAGAGATACAAAATTTTTTCACACAGAGGGTAGCGAATGTCCGGAACAAGCTGCCAGAGGTAGTAGTAGAGGTGGGTACAATTTTATCTTTTAAGAAGCATTTAGATAATTACATAGGTACAATGGGCATAGAGGGATATGGGCCAAATGTGGGCAATTGGGATTAGCTTAGGGGTTTTAAAAAAAAGGGCAGCATGGACAAGTTGAGCCGAAGAGCCTGTTTCTATGCTGTAAACCTCTCTGACTCTATGACATCAATAAGTTCCATCCCACCATCAGACTCACCATGGACTACTCTCTGGAATCGGTTGCATTCTTGGACACATGCATCTCCATCAAGGACGGTCACCTCAGTACTTCACTGTACCGCAAGCCCACAGATAACCTCACAATGCTCCACTTCTCCAGCTTCCACCCTAAACATGCTAAAGAAGCTATCGCCTACGGACAAGCCCTCCATATACACACGATCTGCTCAGATGAGGAGGATCACAACATACACCCCCAGACGCTGAAAGATGCCTTCATAAGAACAGGATATGGCGCTCAACTCATCAATCGATAGTTCTGACGTGCCATAGCCAAAAACTGCACTGATCTCCTCAGAAAACAAACACTGGACACAGCAGACAGAGTACCTTTCGTCATCCAGTACTTCCCCGGAGCGGAGAAGCTACAACATCTTCTCCGAAGCCTTCAACATATCATCGGTGAAGACGAACATCTCACCAAGGCCATCCCCAAACCCCCACTTCTTGCCTTCAAACAATCGCACAACCTCAAACAGACCATTGTCTGCAGAAAATAACCCAGCCTTCAGGAGAACAGTGACCACGACACTACACAATGCTGCCACAGCAACCTCTGTAAGACATGCTGGATCATCGACACATGCGCCACCATCTCACATGAGAACACCATCCACCAGGTACAGGGTACATACTCTTGCAACTCGGCCAACATTGTCTAACTGATACACTGCCGGAAAGGATGTCCCAAGGCATGGTACGTTGGGGAGACCACAGATGAATGAACACCACTTGACAATCACCAGGCAAGACTGTTCTCTTCCTATTAGGGAACACTTCAATGGTCACGAGCATTCAGCCTCTGATCTTCAAGTAAGTGTTCTCCAAGGCGGCCTTCACGACACATGACAGTGCAGAGCCGCTGAGCAGAGACTGATAGCCAAGTTCCGCACATGAGGACGGCCTCAACCAGGATTTTGGGTTCATGTCTCACTATCTGTAACCCCTACGACTTGCCTGGGCTTGCAAAATTTTACTAACTGTCCTGACTGGAGACAATACACATCTCTTTAATCTGTGCTTAACTCTCTCTCCACTCACATTGTATGCACCTTTAAGACTTGATTACTTGTAAAAACTCACATTCCAACCATTATTTTGTAAATTGAGTTTGTGTCTTTATATACCCTGTTTGTGAACAGAACTTCTACTCACCTGATGAAGGGGCAGCGCTCTGAAAGCTTGGCTACCAAATAAACCTGTTGGACTTTAACTTAGTGTTGTGAGACTTACTGTGCTTTCCCCAATCCAACGCCTGCATCTCCATATCATTCACCACCCTATCATTGGTCTATCTTCAGTTACTTAGACACATAAGCTCTGGAATTTCCTCCTCAAACCTCTCTACCTCTCGTTCAATATGCCTACATTGCTGTTAGAAAGTGAGTTCGAAGGTTTAGACTCAACAGCAATGAAGGAAAGGTTACTTAGTTCCAAGTCAAAATGGTGTGTGAATTAGAGCAGAACTTGCAGGTTCTGATGTTCCCGTGTGCCTGCTGGTCTTATCATTCTAGGAGCCAGAGTTTAAGTTCATTTATTACTATCATAAGTAGACTAACGTTACCAATGTAATGCAGCTACTGTGAAAATCCCCTAGTCACCACCACTCCAACACATTTTTGGGTGCACTGAGGGAGAATTTAGCACAGCCAATGCACCTAACCAGCACATCTTTGGAATGTAGGAGGAAACCAGAGCACCCAGAGGAAACCCATGCAAACATGGGGAGAACGTGCAAACTCCACACAGAGAGTGACCCAAGCCAGGAATTGTACCCGGGTCCCTGGCACTGTGAGGCAGTAGTGCTAACCACTGTGCCACCGTGCCACCCCCAGGTCACAGTTTTGGAAGGTGCCATCAAAGTAACATTCGGGAACAACTCCATACACTGAGGAGGAATCTCTTATCAACTTTTTGATGATTTTACTCCCAATCCTCATACTTGCTATTGTGCTTTTTTAACAACATTGTAAGCCTCCTTTAATCTATTTAATATATTATAGCCTTAACTTCCTGAGTGAACCATGGATGGGTCTTTCTCGCTGAGCTGTTGTTTCTCAATGGAATGTATTTTTGTTATACATTTTGAATGGTTTCTGTAAATGTTTCCCACTCTTCATTTACCTCCAGACCTTTTAATCAATTTACCCAATTAACCTTAGCCACTTGTCCCATCATACATTTGCCACTGGCTTTGCGATTGGAGAATGTTACTTTCAAACTTAACATGGGCCCGAATTTCATGCTCCCCCACCAGGGTTTTTAGATGGGGACAGTGTGAATTGGAAGGAATTGGCTTCCCTCTGGGTTTCCACCTGCCCTGTCCCAGTAGTGGGGCAGGCGTGGCTTTGTACTGAGGGCCATTTGCCACCCAGTCCCAGGCCACAGGCTCTGTCATCTTCAAGCATTTCCTCCTCTGTCCACTGTAGCTCCTGGTGTCAAGCTAACAGCGCGGGTTCAATTCCCGTACCGGCTGAGGTTATTCATGAAGGTTTTGCCTTCTCAACCTTGCCCCCTCACCTGAGGTGTGGTGATCCTCAGGTTAAATCACCACCAGTCAGCTCTGTCCCCTCACAGGGGAAAGCAGCCTCTGGTCATCTGGGACTCTGGAGACTTTACCTTTTACAGAAAGGTGTGATTGTGAGTCAGGTAGGTATGGGAAATCGGCATATAGTGATGAAGAATCTCAGCCCCTGATGTTGTCCAACAGATCGGATATGCTTGCTACCTGTGTTGGTGAGAGAGATCGCAAGGTGAATGAGGAGACTGAACATGACACCAAAATTTGCAAGAATGCTGCCAGGGCTTAAAAATTGCAGGTATGAGGAGAGATTGGATAGGTTAGATTTGTTTTCCTTAGAACAGAGGAGGCTAAGGGTGACCTAATTGAGGCTTACAAAATTATGAGAGTGCTTAGACAGAGTAGACAGGAAAAACAAGTTTCCCCTTATAAGGGGCCAATTACTGGGTGGGGGGGGGTTAGAGTTAACAAAGAACAAAGAAAATTACAGCACAGGAACAGGCCCTTCATCCCTCCAAGCCTGCACCGACCATGCTGTCTGACTGAACTAAAACCCACTACCTTAGAGAAACATATCCCCCTATTCCCATCCTATTCCGTATTTGTCAAGACACCCCTTAAAAGTCACTGTTGTATCTGCTTTTACTACTTCCCCTGGCAACGAGTTCCAGGCACCCACTTCTCTCTGTGTAAAAAATCTGCCTCGTACATCTCCTTTAAACCTTGCCTCTCGCACCTTAAACCTGTGCCCCCTGGTAACTGACTCTTCCACCCCGGGAAAAAGTTCCTGACTATCCACTCTGTCCATGCCTCTCATAACCTTGTAGACTTCTATCAGGTCGCTCCTCAACCTCTGTCACTCCAGTGAGAACAAACCAAGTTTCTCCAACCTCTCCTGATAGCTAATGCCCTCCATACCAGGCAACATCCTGGTAAATCTTTTCTGTACCTTCCAAGGTGACTAAGGTAGACGCATTAGAGGGGAAGCGAGGAAAAATCCTTTTCACCCAGAGGGAGGTGGGTGTCTGGAATTCACTGCCTGAAAGGCTGAAACACTCAACACATTTAGCAGGTACCTGGATCTGAATCTGAAGTTCTGGAATCTGGCTACTGACCAGATGCTGGAAAGTGGGGTTACAATGAGTGGCTAGTTTCCTTTCTTCTCCTTCTTGGCCAGTGCCGACACGATGGGGCTGAGGGAGATTACAGCGGGAGGGGGTGGGGGGGGCTGAGGCCACGGGAGATTTAAAAACAAGGATGAATAGTTCAGTATGAAACGTGACTTGTCTGAAAGCCAATGTGGATCAGTGAGCACAGGAGAGGTGAGGAAAGAGGATTTTCTGGAGATTCAGAAATCGAGGGCCTCTGCTCCAATGTGTTTATTTAATTTAGTTCAGGCAAAAGGCCCAAGGACAGTTAAACATGTTGATCAGCAGCAGTAACATGCCCATGGGATGCCATTTTGATCGCAGAGACTTATTAAAAATAACTGCTCCTTGCTGACCGATAATAATATAAATATATCCCTCAGTTATTCCAGAATACAGGTTCATGAATATCAATTATTCCACTGGGCTTTAACAGGTAGCAGGTACTCATAGCCAATGGATTGAATTATTCTTTTACACGGTTCACGGTGAAGGATTTTATGCCGTGTTTAGCCAAGCAAGTAATGCAGTGATAGGTTTCTCGATTGACTTTTCCAAAGACACGCGATGATTTGGAGGCTTGTTGCTTTTCCCTAAACCCATGCACCCCCCCATTTCCTCATCTAAGAACCAAACATCTGCTGGAGAGAACTACTTTTCCTCACTCCGAGACTCACAAAAATAATTACAATGAATGACATGTTTCAGAATATGTTGGGAATTGCTTTGGAGGCAAACCCAACAACCTTTGACATGGTGGCTCAGTGGTTAGCACTGCTGCCTCACAACACGAAGGACGTGGGTTCAATTCCGGCCTCGGGTCACTGTCTGTGTGGTGTTTGCACGTTCTCCACGTGTCTGCATGGGTTCCTTCTGGGTGCTCCAGTTTTCTCCTGCACTCCAAAGATGTGCAGGTTAGGTGGATTGGCCATGCTAAATTAACCCGAGCGTCAGGGAGATTAGCAGGCTAAATATGTGGGGTTACGGGAATAGGGCCTAGGTAGAATTGTGGTCAGTGCAGACTTGACGGGCCAAATGGCCTACTTCTGCACTGTAGGGATTCTATGATTCTATTATTCTCTTGCCAGCAATGAGCTACAAACAGTAACTGGTAACTGTAGGCTTAGCTACCTAGGCAAAAATTCTGGAATTTCCAGTATAAACCCCTGCAAGGTCCTCTCCAAGCCACTCACCATCCTGACTTGAAAGAAAATCACTATTCCTTCACAGTCACTGGGTCAAAATCCTGGAATTCCCTCTCGAACAGCACAGTGGGTCAGCCCACAGCACATGGACTGCAGCGATTCAAGAAGGTAGCTCACTACCACCTTCTCAAGGACAACGAGGGATGGGCAATAAATTCTGGCCAGCCAGCAACACACATGTCCCACGAATGGATAAGAAAAAACCTGTCTACTTCTCCTTCCTCCCTGAAGACACTCTTTAAAACCCTAACTCTTTGACCAAACTTCTGGTCAACTGTTCAAATATCCATTTATGTCCCCTGGTGTTAAGTGCTGTTCAATAATTGGTCCTTTGAAGCGCCTTGGAATATCTTATTATATTAAAGAAACTATGTAGGTATAAGTTGTCATAATGGGATAAATAATCGATTCATCTGTTTCCGAACAATGTTAATTGAAGGAAGAATATTGGCCTCGACCCCGGAGGGAACTCTTTGCTTTTCCTTCAATTGATGTTGGAACACGTACAGAGGCTGAGTTTTTTCTGAGTTTCTGCTAATGGAGCGCCAATTCACCAAGGCAGCTTCCAAAGCCAATGACGTCTACCACCTAAAAAGGCAAGGGCAGCAGATACACGGGGACACCACCACCTGCAAGTCACTCACCATCCTGACTTGGAAATATATCATCATTCCTTCACTGTCACTGGGTCAAAATCCTGGAACTCCCTCCCTAACGGCACTGTGGGTTGTGCATAGGTTGCACAGACTGAAAAGTGTAAATCACTCTCACCTAGTCAAATGGCAACTGGGAAACAGCCTTGCCAGCTATGCCTACATTTCATGAGCCAATAAATAAATATATTGTGAGATGACTAAGATGTTGCACCATATATTTTTATAAAATATGCCTAGATATCCTAATGGCTACTTCTAAAATATTTTAAAATGAACAGACATTTTAAAATGGCTAAACCAATGTTTGGCTGTGACCCTCAAACAAAAGGAAGTACCTCGCTGTTTTGAAGATGTTTGCACCTCAGTATCTCTGAAGAGGCACTAATGACCTACCTGTGGGCTGCCCAGACCAAACTCAAAGAGAATTGTACAAAGGCCATTTGCATTTCATACCCAGACTAGCCAACTGTAGCCTACTGGTCTACAGATGAGGGATACACACCCTTTGTCAATAAGTAATAGATGTCTAGGCTCTCAGTCAAGAATGCATAACGAGACATGCCTTTAACAAATAAAATTTGACACCAAAATTAGGGGGATTGTAAGAACAGGTGACCAACAGCTTAGTCAGAGAGGTGGGTAAATTTCAAGGAGCATCTTAATGGAGGAGAGACAGGCTGATAGAGCTTTAGGGAAGGAATTCCAGAGTTTCGAGCCCAGACAGCTGAAGGCATGCTGGGCAGATTAAAATCAGGGATGCAAAAGGGACCAGATTTACAGGAGTACAAAATTCCCAGAGGATTATGGGGCAGCGAGAGATTACAGAGATAGTGAGGGGTAAGGCCACAGAAACTTTTGAAAACAATGCAAATAATATTGTTAGAGATTACCTCTCAAGACATTGGGCAGGAGTTTATGACCGCGCTTGTCCTGAAACCATAAAATTCTGCCTGAGGCCAACTGACATTTCCATTTTCCACCCCTCTCCCACTCCGATTCCTGTGGCAGGCAGGGGGGTAAAGTTCCAGCCAATGTAAACCAGAGGGAACAGGGGAGATGGGTGAGCAAGACTTGGTGTGAATTAGGGCGGCAGTAGAAAAGTCTAGGATGACGCCAAGTTTGCAGAGGATGGAGGATAGGAGAGCAGTCGGGAGAGTATTTGAATGATCGGGTCGAAAGGTAACTGGATAAGCAGGTGAGCTGAGGCACACACACGTAGAGACACACACACAGTTACTAAAAACAATGCAAGCACTGTAAGCACCATCTTGTGGTACAGTTCTGCAGTGCGCTGTGACTCTGGCTCATATTAAAACGGAGTAAAGTTTGCTGAGTGAGAGAGCAGACCAGAGTCAGGCACACAAGGAACTTGACAGTGCTGCGAATGGCGATTCCCCAACCTGTGCTCCTGACCATTGAGGTACAATGACAGAAGTGCAGCCTTATGAAATTCACCCTTGGCCTGTGAGGAAGAATAAGCCATCATCACAGGGGGAAAATAAGTTAGCATTTTACTTGCAATTATTTTAAAGCAAAATTACATTCTTGCCTCAAAATCAGCCCAAGATAGAAAAAAATTAAGAACTGGCACTTAGTTAGAGCTTTATCATATCTCCCTGATATACCCCAAAGTGCTTCACAATCAATTAATCATATTTCAAGTGCAATCTCAGTGTGAATTCCCAGAGACACGGGACATTACATTGGTTAGTGAAGCACAACCCAAGCCGCGGTAAATCCCTAACATCAAAATTCCTAACTTCTGCCTACTTCCTGCGAGCAAGTGTTTGAATGTTGAAATGGTTTATGTTTGAGTGTCTACATGTGTATGTGTGTGTGTATGTGTATCTGAGTGTATTTGTGGATATGCCTGGGTGTGTATGAATGAGTGAGTACATGTGAATGGGTGGCACAGTGGCACAGTGATTAGCACTGCAACATCACAGCGCCAAGGACCCAGGTTCAATTCCGGCCTCAGGTGACTGTCTGTGTGGAGTTTGCACGTTCTCCCCTGTGTCTGTATGGATTTTTTTCTGGATGCTCCAGTTTCCTCCCACATGCCAAAGGTGTGCGGGATAGGTGGATTGGCCATGCTAAATTGCCCATAAGTGTAAGAGGGTTATGAGGTTAGGGTCTGAATGAGATTGTTACGTGGTGCAGGCATGGTGGGTCAAAAGGCCTCCTCCTGCACTGTAGGGATTCAATGAATGCATCTGAGTATGTGCGAATGTGTACGTGAGTGTGTTTGTGTATATGTATATGCATATATGCTTGTTTTTGTATATTTGTGTGTATGAATGAGTGTTTGAATGTGCACAAGAATGTGTAAGGGTATGTGTATGTGAGTATATGAGCGCCCACATGAATGTGTGTGTACATGAGGACACAGTTGTACATGAATGTGTACGAGCATTTGAACATGTGTACGAATGTATGAGTATGTGTGAGGTGTCTGTGTGTACATACGTGTGTATATATGTTTAAATGTGTGTATGTAAGTGTATATGAGTATTTGCATAGCTGTGAGTGTTTGAATGTATGAATGGATGTTTGAGTGTGCATGGAAGGAAATAGGTGTGAATACACATCTGATTTTTAGACTATATATATGTGTGTGTGTATGTGAATGTGTGCAAAATGTATATGAGTATATATAAATATCAGGTAAGGTAGCTCCTAAGTTCTCGCTCCTTTAAAACCAACCTTCACTTCACCCCAGTGAGATGAGCTAAATGGCAAGTGGGTCTAAATGGTTAATTTTCTCACAGAGAAATGAGCTAAATGGCCTCCTTCTAAAAACCATTTCTCTGTAGACAGGATTTATGACTGGCTTCCACTGAACTAACAGGGGAGGAAGAGTTTTGAGTACACACAGCCTGCAATTCTGTGTCAATAAAAGTAAAGCCAAGTAGAGAACAAAAGAAATCTTCATCAAATGTAGAGAAATGCAGTATCACAGGAGAAATTTGCCTGCTTCGAGTGATCCCTCAGCCAGTCTGCAAATGAGGTACTTCCTGATTTATGCATAAGTTATCTTAATAGCCACAATCTCCCAAAGTACTCATCACTGCAACTAATGAAGTTGATAGAGACTAGGCTTTGTTCAATTAATTCATCATCTGAACTGCAATTAGTCGTGTTTTTAGATTTCATTATTATAATTTATTGGCACATTAGTCCTGTTTTTATACAAAGCATCATCATGTATATGCACACAAAAAAGAACTCTTTTTCTTCCTGGCCTTGGATCAGTGGGCCACACTCTTGTCCCTGAGGCAGGAGGTCCTGAATTAAACTCTGATCAGATCACAGAACCTAGGCTAACAGTCCTGATCCAGTTCTGAGGCAATGCTGCACTGCTAGAGGTGCCTTCTTGCAAATGAGATGTCAAAATAAGACCATCTGGCCTCACGAGTGGATGTAGGACAGATCCCATGGCACTATTTTCAAAGAGTAGCTGGGGATGTTCCCCCTCGTGTCCTGGTCCAGTGTTAAACCCTCATACTGTCTTGCATGAAAAAGATTAGCTGTTTATTTATCCCATTGTGGTGTGTGGGAGCTTGCTGTGCGTAAATTGGCTGCCCTTTTCCTCATGGGGAGGTGGTGGCCTGGTGATATTGTCGCTACACTATTTGTCCAGAAACTCCGCTAATGTTCTGGAGACCCAGGTTCAAATCGAGCCAAGGCAGGTGGTGGAATTTGAATTCAATAAAAAAAGTATCTGGAATAAAGAATCTACTGATGGCCATGAAAGCATTGTCGATTGTCAGGAAAACCCATCTGGTTCACTAATGTCCTTTAGGGAAGAAAATCTGCCATCCTTACCCGGTCTGGCCTACATGTGGCTCCAGACCCACAGCAGTGTGGTTAACTCTTAACTCTCCCCTGAACAAGGGCAACTAAGGTTGGTTAATAAATGTTGCCCAGCCAGTGATGCCTACGTCCCACGTATGAACAAAAAAAAAGACTTGGTATCAAATGATAATGCACCTGAGAAGCATTTCACAATGTTAAAGGTGCTATATAAATGCAAGGTGTTGCTTGTTGTAATCAATCTGAATTGGACAGTGCTCAATTATCTTGTTCTGGCTTGTACATACTCTGGAATAAAGTTTGTATGTTTAATACAGGCTGTAAAATAAGCCAAGATGAATGATTACATGGTAATAGAGAGGAGGAATTTCAGTTATGTGGAGGGATTGGAGAAGCTTAGAACAGGGAGGGTTCACTGGAGATTTGGTAGAGATTTTTATAGTGATAAAGGATAGAGTTAGTAGGGAGGATCTGTTTCCAGAGTCAGTTACCAGAGGTGATTAGCAAAAAGAGCAGAGGTGATTTGATGAAATGTTTTCTTTTCCACAGTGACTTCTTGTGATCTGAAATGTGTTGTCTGAAACATTGTTAGGGTCAGATTCAATAGTGACTTTCAGAAAGCAGATTAGATAAGTACACATATGAGAAAAAGAACTATGGGGAAGCCATGATGTGGAGATGCCGGCGTTGGACTGGAGTGGGCACAAGTAAGAAGTCTCACAATACCAGGTTAAAGTCCAACAGGTTTATTTGGAATCACAAGCTTTCGGAGCGCTGCTCCTTCCTCAGGTGAGTGGAGAGTTGGTTTCACAAATAGGGCATATATAGACCCAATTGCAAGATCATGGTTGGAATGTGAGTCTTTACAGATAATCAAATCTTTACAGGTACAGATAGTGCAAGTGGAAAGAGGGTTAAGCACAGGTTAAAAATGTGTGAATTATCTAAAGCCAGGACAGTTAGTAGGATTTTGCAAGCCCACAACAACACAGACTTGCCGAGCAGAAACTGATAGCCAAGTTCCGCACGCACCGGAACCTTGGGTTCATGTCACACTAGGTGTAACCTCCACCATTTGGCCTGAGTTTGAAAAATCCTACTAACTGTCCTGGCTTGAGACAATTCACATCTCTTTAACCTGTGACTATCCCTCTTTCCACTCACACTGTCTGTACCTGTAAAGACTTGATTACTTGTAAAGATTCGCATTCCAATCATTATCTTGCAATTGAGTCTCTGTCTATGCACACCATGTTTGTGAACCCACCTCCACTCACCTGATGAAGGAGCAACGCTCAGAAGGCTTGTGATTCCAGATAAACTGTTGGGCTTTAACCTGGTGTTGTGAGACTTCTGACTATGGGGAAGATCAAGGAGGAGACTTAATTGGATATATCCATGAAAAAACCTTCAGAGGCAAGATAGGCTGAATAGTCCCTGCCAGTGCTGTATGATTTATGATCAACTGGTCACCTGCTAGTTAGGAAGTTCTTAAAGACAGCCCCTGGTAGTTATCAGGGTGTTAGTAGAACCAGGGGGTTAGACAGGGTAGATTCAGCAAGAATGTTCCTGATGGTGGGGAGTCCAGAACTAGGGGTCATAATTTGAGGATAAGGATAAACCTTTTAGGACTGAATCATAGAATTGTAGAATCCCTATAATGTAGAAGGAGGCCAATCAGCCCATCGAGTCTGCACTGACCACAATCCCACCCAGGCCCTAACCCCATAACCCCACTCATTTACCCTGCTAACCCACTGACACTAAGGGGCAATTTAACATAGCCAATCAACCTAACCTGCACATCTTTGGAACGTGGTAGGAAACCGGAAGATCCCAGAGGAAACCCACGCAGACATGGGGAGAATGTACAAACTCCGTACATTCTCCAGGAATCAAACACAGGTTCCTGGCACTGTGAGGCAGCAGTACTAATTACTGTGCTCCTGAGGAGAGGAGAGAGTGGTGAATATGTGGAATTCACTGCCATAGCAAGTATTTGAGGCCAAAACACTGATTTCAAGAAGAAATTAGATATATCTCTTGGGGCTAAAGGGATCGCGGGATATTGGGGGGGAGGGAGAATCAGGATATTGAATTTGATGATTAGTCATGATAATGATGAGTGGCGGAGCAGGCTCGAAGGGCTGAATAGCTACTCCTGCTTCTAGTTTCTATGTTTCTATATTCAAATTTATCAATGACCTCAATTTAATCATAGAATCATACAGTGCAGAAGGAGCCCATTCAGCCCATTGAGTCTGCATCAACCACGATCCCACCTAGGCCCGATCCCCATAAACCTATGCATTTACCCTAACTAGTCCCCTGACACTAAAGGGCAATTTAGCATGGCCAATCCATCAAATCCACACATCTTTGGATTAAGTAAGATGAAAGCTTGAATCTTTTTTGATTTATCCAATAATCCAGCACCACACACCTTTTCAAACTTGGCTCAGTTGTCCACAATATTCTCATTGAATACGAGCTGTGAAGTCCTTGTGCCGTACTACCAACTCCTAACATCAAGTGTTGGGTTCCCAAAGACTGTCAACCAAGGACTTATAACAATCAAGAATTTATTCATTTGCTTAGTAGCTAATACATGCTTGTACTCTGCCCAGGGAGAATTCACGTGCTTCCATCACGTGACGTCTTAAGTAAACGTGTCATCGCATGACCATGCGGTTGGTCCACAAGAGCATGTTCCACATTCTCAGGGTAAAGATGTTTCTTCTGAATTCCCTAGTATTCTGGGTTGATGGCCTTTGGCTACACTCTTCCCACATTCCCTCTGTATCCACTCTATCAAAACCTTTTATAAACGTAAATACCTCTATTAGGTCACCATGAGGGTGACGATAGCAGAGGGGTATAATATCACTAGACTAATAATCCAGAAACTCAGCTCATATTCTGGGGACTTGGGTTTGAATCCCGCCATGGCAGATGGTGGAATTTGAATTCAATAAAAAAAATCTAGAATTAAGAATCTACTGATGACTATGAAACCATTGTCAATTGTTAGAAAACCCGTCTGGTTCACTAATGTCTTTTAAGGAAAGAAATCCACTGTCCTTCATTGGTCTGCCCTACATGTGACTCTAGACCCACAGCAATGTGGTTGACTCTCAACTGCCCTCCAAGGGCAACTAGGGATGGGCAATTAACATAGAACATAGAACACTACAGCACAAATAGGCCCTTCGGCCCACGAATTGCGCCGATCACATCAACACCTACCAATCTATAGACCTATCTATAACCCCCAATCCCATTAAACCCCATATACTCATCCAGAAGTCTTTTAAAAGACCCCAGCGAGTTCGCCTCCGCCACCACTGACGGCAGCCGATTCCATTCACTCACCACCCTCTGAGTGAAAAACTTACCCCTAACATCACTTCTGTACTTTCCTCCCCGCACCTTAAATCTGTGTCCTCTCGTAGCGACCATTTCAACCCGGGGAAATAGCCTCTGAGAATCCACCCTATCTATTCCTCTCAACATTTTATAAACTTCTATCAGGTCGCCTCTCAACCTTCGTCTCTCCAGGGAGAAGAGTCCCAGCTCCCTCAACCTAACTTCATAAGGCATGCCTCCCAGTCCAGGCAACATCCTTGTAAATCTCCTCTGTACCCTTTCAATAGCTTCTACGTCTTTCCTATAGTGAGGCGACCAGAACTGCGCACAGTACTCCAAATGAGGCCTGACTAGGGTCTTATAAAGTTGCAGCATTACCTCCCGATTCCTAAACTCAATCCCTCGATTAATGAAGGCCAGTACACCATACGCCTTCTTGACCACATCCTCCACCTGCGAGGCCGATTTAAGAGTCCTGTGGACCCAGACCCCAAGAGCCTTCTGCTCTTTAACACTACTAAGACTCCTGCCCTTGATAGTGTACTCGTTCATCCCGTTGGTTCTGCCAAAATGGACGACTACACATTTATCTGCGTTGAAGTCCATCTGCCACTTCTCCGCCCAGTCCTGCATCCTATTTATGTCCTGCTGCAACTTTTGACATCCTTCCAGACCATCCACAACACCACCGACCTTCGTGTCATCAGCGAACTTACTTACCCATCCCTCCACTTCCTCATCCAGGTCATTTATGAAAATGACAAACAGCAAGGGTCCTAGAACAGATCCCTGGGGCACTCCACTGGTTACTGACCTCCATGCCGAAAAAGACCCATCCACAACCACTCTCTGCCTTCTGCAGGCGAGCCAGTTCTGGATCCACAAGGCCAAAGGCCCTTGGATCCCATGCCCTCTCACCTTCTCAAGAAGTCTTGCATGGGGGACCTTATCAAACGCCTTGCTGAAGTCCATGTAAACCACGTCCACTGCACTTCCTTCGTCAATGTGTTCAGTCACATTATCAAAGAACTCAACTAGGCTCGTAAGGCACGACCTGCCCTTGACAAATCCATGCTGACTATTCCTGATCATGTCAATTAAATGCTGGCCCGGCCAGCAACACCCATATCTCACGAATGAATAAAACAAAACCTTCAGCCTTCTTTCTTTCAAGAGGAAAGAAATCCATCCTGTAATCTTTTCTTGATTTATGCATTTACATTTTTCTGAATATCCTTGTAAATCCCTGAACTCTCCCCAGTGCCTCTACATCTATTTTACAACATGGTGGCCAACACTATACAAAGTACTCTAAATATAGCCTAACCAAGTTCTTACACAGCGTTAGCATAACTTACCTACCTTTCAATTGTATTCCTCTCGAAATAAAACCTAGTGATTGGTTTGCTTTTTAATGGCCTTGTTAACTTGAAGTGATTAATGTATTTGTACTCAGAGATCCCTTAGCATCTCTACCCTAGCTAGATCTGCACCTTCTAAGCAATAAGTGACCTGCCTAGTCTTCCTGCCAAAATATATTACCTTACAATTATCCTTTGCCAATAATTTGCCCATTCTGCAAGTTTATTAATGTCCTCCTATAATTTGTTGCTGTCCTCCTTAGTATTGACTACCTCTAATTTGCTGTCATTCTCAAATTTAGAAATTGTGTTTTTGATTCCAAGGTTAAAATCATTAATGTAGCTCATAGGGACAATAAAAAAAATGATGTACTTTGAATCAATTAATTTCAGTGTTTCTGCTTGCCAGTTCAGACATGCAGGATATGCGGGGGGAAGCTTTGTTTGACAGATAGTCATGAAGAATCTGATTGGGTAATGAAGGTCAACCCACTGTCAAAATGGCCATGAGAACAAAAGAACAAAGAACGAAGAACAACACAGCACAGGAAACAGGCCCTTCGGCCCTACAAGCCCGCACCGCCATTTTAACACTCAGTGAGTGCCTCATTCCAATCCTTCTTCTACCTATGACTTTTGTCTACATCTAGTGGACTCCACAATAAAGGGGTGCAGATTTAGGGAATTATATGTGCGCCAGATTAAGAGAGGTCCAATTTAGGGACAACTTATTAACACCAATCAGCCTAAAAGCACGTTTTTGGGGTGTGGGAGGAAACCGGAGAACCCGGAGAAAACCCACGCAAACACAGGGAGAATGTGCAAACTCCCACAGACACCGACCCAAGTCAGAGATCCGACCCAGGTCCATGTATCTGCACAGCAAACAGTGATAGTCACTGAGCTGACGTGTTGCCCATCAATTGGTCCAGTTTAAGCATACACTAACAGACGTGAAGCATTAGGCAACTCTCAAAGCAACATCCAAGAGCAGCCCTTGCACGACCCACCACGTGTATGCCCCTTGTTGGCCAACAGGTGGACCGAGTCACCTGTGTAAAAAAGAGACATCAATAAACATACAACAGCCTATACAGACATTAACGGAAGATCCCCAATAGCTCCAACGTAAGAGACAGGTGAGCCATAAAATTTGTTGGACGGCTGATAGGAATCTATTAATTCCCAGGAAGGTGGGGCATTGGGTATATCAAGTGAGCAATGGTGGGAGTGTACGGGGTAAAGCAGTTGGAAGTGCATGCTGAAACCTCCTAGTTGGGTTACATGATGAAACCTCCTAGTATGTCCATGGGGTGGCATGGTGGCACAGTGGTTAGCATTGCTGTCTCACAGTGCCAGGGACCAGGTTCAATTCCGCCCTTGGGCGATTGTCTGTGTGGAGTCTACACATTCTCCCTGTGTCTGCATGGGTTTCCTCCGGGTGTTCCGGTTTTCTCCCACACTCCAAAGATGTGTCGGTTAGGTGGATTGGCCATGCTAAATTGCCCCTTAGTGTCCCAAGATGCGTAGGTTAGGGGGAATTAGTGGGTAAATACTTGGGGTTACAGAGAACAGGTCTGGGCAGGATTGCCCCTTCATGTCGGGGCATTACAGGGTTGTAAGGATAAAGCCTACATGGGATTGTTGTCAGCGCAGACGCAATGGGCTGAATGACCTCCTTCTGCACTATAGGGATTCTAAAAAGTTGACAGCCACTATTTACAAAGCACTACTTTAAATGACTAAAAACAATCTCCCTTCCCAGCACTCTGCGGTGACTAATTAGTGTGTTACATTTCAATTCAGTTGCCAAGGCGCCAGAGAGAGAATCTGCGTCAAGAATTGCATGAAATGGCCATTCTGGAACAGGGCCCAAAGGCAGTCAGACTGACTTGTGTTGCTGTTATGGTGTGTATGTTTTATGATCTGTATGTCAGTTAAAAGCTGGGTTCTCCTCACAGAGTGAGTTCTTTAGTGTTTGGTAAATGAGCTCATTGTCTGTAAATGTAATGAGAAATATGACTCTTAATCAGAAAAATGCAAGGATTGTTGTGATCAGAAGGCTTGTAAAAACCCTCAGCCAACAACCGCCCTTCATTATTTTCCATGCTTCCTTCCACACTGATCGCAGTCATAGAGTTGTACAGCACAGAAAAAGGCCTTTTGACCCATTGCGAATGCACCAGCCATCAGAAACCTACCTATTCTCATCCCATTTTCCAGCACATAGCCTTGTATGCTATGGTGTTTCAAGTGCTCATCTAACTGCTTCTTCAATGCTGTGAGGCTTCCCGCCTCTATCAACCTTTCAGTCAGTGAGTTCCAGATTCCTATCACCCTCTGGGTGACCAAGATTTTCCTCAAATCCCCTCTGAGTCTCCTGCCTCCGGTTTATTGACCCCTCTGCCATAAGGGGAAATGTTCCTTCCTGTCTCTCGGAATATTGAACATGTCAAGCGGGACCCCCTCAGCTTTCTCTGCTCAAAGGAAAACAACCGTTGCCTAACCAGCCTCTATTCATCGCTGAAACACCCTCAATTTTCCCTCCTCCATCTTCACAAAATACAAGTTGCAAACAAGTTTTGGAAAAAAAAGGCCGGCGTTCTTGCCCTTCACAGTTTCAGGACGTCCGAAAGTATTTTATAACCATTTAAGTACATTTTGAACTGTGGTCGCAATCGGAATGTACGATACTCAAAAACCAATTTTCACAGGGCAAAATCCCACAAGCAGCAGTGGGAAATTAACAAGATAAAAATATACACACTCGCATTTCTGACCAATAATCTGGAGTTTTTTTTTTAAATGATTGGTTGATGGAGAAATATCAGCCACGGCATTTGGGAGAAAATCTTGGCTTTTCTTGTCATGGCATCTTTTATAAGTTTATTTATTAGTCACAAGAAGGCTTACATTAACACTGCAATGAAGTTACTGTGAAAATTCCCCTAGTCGCTACACTCCAGCACCTGTTCAGGTACACTGAGGGAGAATTCAGCATGGCCAATGCATCCTAACCAGCACGTCTTTCAGGCTGAGAGAGGAAGCCAGAGCACGAGGAGGAAACCCATGCAGACACAGGGAGAACATGCAGACTCCATATAGACAGTGACCAAGTCAGGAATCAAACCCGGGTCCCTGGTGCTATGAAGCAGTGGTGCTAACCAATGTGCTATACCACCCTGAAAGGGTGGACAGAGCCTTGGTTTAACAGCTCATGTGTAAGAGCATTCCCTTAGTACCTTACAGGGAGTATCAGCCTGAATTTTGTGCTCTACTCTTCAGAGCAGGAGTGAGAACCTTAACCTACTGACTCAGAGGCAAGAGTGCTGCCCACTGGCCACAGCTGCCAACTAAAACTGCTCCCATATGTGTTCTATCCCATACCTTGGCATCCTTCCTAAATGTTTTTTCTGGATTTGCCACACGTTCATAGGGTCCAGAAGACTTTGTCAAGCTACAGAGCCAGACAGTTTGCTTCAACAGTCATGAGCCACTCTGCCAGAAGGGCATCCCATTGCAAAGTATTTATGGCACCAAAACAGGCCACTTGCCACAACTGGTCCACGTGAGCTTCCTCCCACTCTTATTCATCCAATTCCATCAACATATCCTTCTATTTTCTTTTCCATTCTATGTTCATCCAACTTCCCCTTAAATTGATCTATTTGCCTCAAGCAGGGCAGCATGGTGGTAGAGTGGTTAGCACACCGCCAGGGACCCAGGTTCAAGACAGGCCCTTGGGTCTGTGTGAAGTTTGCAACGTTTTCCCCATATTTGTGTGGGGTTCCTCCGGCTTCTTCCCACAGTCCAAAGATGTGCAGGTTAGGTGGATTAGCAGTGTTAAATTGTCCCTTTGTGTGCAAAGATGTGTAGATTAGAGAATTAGCCAGGTAAAAACATGGGGTTATGGGAAAGGGCCTGGGTGGGATCCTCTGTCGGAGAGTCAGCGCAGACATGATGGGCCAAATGGCCACTTTCTACACTGTTTAATTGAGCAATAACAGTTCTACCCAGTGACACTTTCCCCCTCAAACATATTCTTCACCCAACAATTCTTTTCTTCTTGGCATTATGAGCATTAGGAGCAAAATTGGCATTCATTCCTTTTCCCATAGTTGTGCTTTTGTAAATCCGTGCTGACTTTGTCTGATTATAAAACTGCCCTCCATATGCCAAGTTATGAAATCCTTAATAATGGACTCTAGCAACTTCCCCAGTGCTGACATTAGGCTCACTGGTCTATAGTTCTTCCCTGTTTTCTCTCTACCCCCTTTTTTGAATAGGGGGCTTACATTAGTTACCCTCCAATCTGCAGGAACCATTCTAGAGTCCAAAGAAATTGGGAAAATAACCACCAATGAATCTACTATTTCCAGAGCCACTTCTTTAACTCTGGAATGAAGATTATCAGGACCTGGAGATTTATCCAGCTTCAATCCCATCAAATTTCCCAAAACCATTTCTCTACTAACGCTGATTTCCTTCAGCTCCTCACTAAAACATGTTCTGGTGCATTCTTCATGTCTTTCTTTGTGAAGACTGAAGCAAAGTACAAACTTAATTCCTCAGCCATTTCTTTATTGCCCATTATGAATTCTCCCATTTTGTTTTTGTCAATCTTTTTCACTTTACATACCTATAGAAACTTTTACAGTCAGTTTTTATGTTCCTCGCTATCTTAGTTTCATTATTTTTCCTTTCTTAATCAATTCCTTGGTCATCCTTTGCCAGATTTTTAATCTGCTCCCAATCCTCAAGCCTATTGCTTTATCTTATCAATTTGTATGCTTCTTCCTTGAATCTGATACTATCTCTAATTCCCCTTGTAAGACATGGTTTGGCCACAATTCCCTTATCAATCTTGCGCCAAACAGGAATAAACAACTTCTGGAGTTTATCTATTCATTATTTAAATGCCTGCCATTGCCTTCCCACTATCTTTCCTTTCAGTAATGTTTCCCAGTCCATCATGGCCAATTCATGCCTCATACCATCATAGTGACCTTTATTGAGATTCAGGATCCTGGTCTCAGAATCAACTACATCACTATCCACCTTGACAAAGAATTCTACCATATTATGGTTACTCATCCCCAAGGGTTCTCTCACAACTAGATTGCCAACTAATCCTTTCTCATTGCACAACACCCACTTCAAGATGACCTGTTCCCTTGTTGGTTCCTCAACATATTGCTCCAGAAAATCATCCCGCATGCACTCCAGAAATTCCTCCTCTATTGTACTGTGACTAATTTGACTCTCCTAACCTATCTGCAGATTAAAGTTGCCCATAATCACAGATGTTCTTTTAACAAATGCATTTCTGATTTCCTGTCTAATGCTTTACTAACATTACATTACAGTTTGGTGTCTGTATACCACTCCCATCAATGTTTTTTGTCCCTTGCTGTTCCTCAATTCATCCTATACGGTTTCCATCTACGCTAATATCTTTCCTCAATAATCGTACCATCATCTTTAATCAACAATGCAACTCCACCACCTTTTCCATTCTGTCTGTCATTCCTAAACACTGAATAGGCCTCAATGTTTAGTTCCCATCCTTGCTCACCTTGGAGCCACGACTCCGTAATGCCAACTATATCACACCCCTTTACATCTATCTGTGCAACTAATTCATCCATTTTATGAGCTCCGCATGAACATTACAGTTGGAGGTGATGTCTTTGAAATGAAGCATTTGACATCAGGTTGGTATAAAAGATGTCATGGCACTAATTTAAAAATGAGCAGGGGAATTAATTAGCCCCTTGTCATTATTTATCCCTCAGTCAATAGCACAAAAAAGTAGGTTGTCTGGTCATCATTGCAATGCAATTTGTAGGAGTTTCACAAACTGTCAGCCATATTACAACTGTGAATACACTACAAGCATACTTCATTACATGTTTAATTTTCATTGAAGCACCTAAAACTAGGAGTGAGTGTTTTAAAATTAAGGATGACACGTTTAATACAGAAGGCGGCACAGTGGTTCCATTCCCAGCTTGGGTCACTGTCTGTATGGAGTTTGCACGTTCTCCCCATGTCTGCATGAGTTTTTCCAGGTGCTCCAGTTTCCTCCCACAGTCCAAAGACATGCAGGTTAGGTGAACTGGCCATGCTAAATTTACCATTAGTGTCAGGGGGACTAGCTAGGTAAATGCATGGGGTTATGGAGATAGGGTCTGGATGGGATTGTGGTCAGAGCAGACTTGATGGGTCAAACAGCCTCCTTCTGCACTGTATGATTCTATGATCCTACGATACAGAGATAAAGGAAAAAATCTTTCAGAGAGTTGTGAGTCTCTGGAATTCTCTTTCTCAAAAGGTGATGGATTCAGATTCTGAATATTTTTAAGGCAGAGATGGATAAGATTTTTGATAGGAAAAGGGGTGAAAAGTTACTGGGGATAGACAGGAGTTGAGGTTAAAATCGGATCAACCATGGTCTTATTGAATGGCAGAGCAGGTTCGAAGGGTTTAACAGCCTTCTCCTGTTCCTAATGCATATGTTCAAATTGACTCTCAAGTACTTTAGGACAACATGACATTGTGAAAGGCGCTATAGAAATGCAAGTTCTTTCTTTCTCTACAGATAGTCTAGGTCAGAATACATCGCAATCTCTCCTCCTATTATTAAGATTAATAGCACACTTAACATTCCCCAGCCAATTATGGTTCGCAAGCGAACACATCCGTCTGACTGATGGAGCCAATAACATTCACAAAGGCCTTTTTCAAATTTAACATCAAGAAAAACAGAGGCAATAATCTCAGAATGAGTTTTCCATACACTCAGAAATGACACTCTTCAATCATCTCATGTTAAAGCAACTTGGAAATACTGAGCAGCATTAAAATGAATTATGGAAATGGTGATTTTCAGTTGGTGTCACTCATACTCTGCGTGACTTTAAACAGCTGCCACTGATGCATTATTTGAAAATTTATCTTCGAAACAAAACTGGAATTCTCACAGTTTAAAGGTTAATAGTGGCGGCTCTGCCTTCAGCAGTCCAGGCCCACTGCTTTGCAATTCCATTGTTACACTTCTCTGCACTCTCCTCCTATAAAATGCATCTTAAAACCTAAATCTTTGGTTAACCTTTTATAATAGCATCAGGAGTTAGCTGTAAAAGAACAGTGCTTTTATTGCACAAAATAAACAAAATCTGCGAGCTTGTGGTGAACACAACAGGTCCCAATCAGGACTAAAAAATAATGGGCCCACTCAGGGTCCTGCTTTATAAAGGGCTCGGTATACAAGCTCCATCTGGTTGGCTAATTAGCAATTCCCAGGGAGCTTGCATTCAAAGGGTCCTACACGCAGGTTAATCAGTGATTTCCCCATGCAAATCATGGGTGTTATCACACCTTTTGATCACGTGACCTTGTTCTTGGGTGGCAGTAGTTAGCACTGCTCTCTCACAGCATCAGGGACCTGGGTTTGATTCCTGGCTTGGATCATTGTCTATGTGCAGTCTGCACATTCTCCCCATGTCTGCATGGGTTTCCTCCAGGTGCTCTGATCTTCTCACACAGTCCGAAAGATGTTTAGGTGCATTGGCCATGCTAAATTCTCCCTCAGTGTATCTAAACAGGTGCCAGAGTGTGACAACTCGGGGATTTTCTCCAAAAAGAGGTGACCTCGTTCTTTGGCTTGGTGTCATTCATTCTGATTTACTCTCCAGTGGAGGACTTTGGAACATTCCACACATTGGAGGTGTTAATAAATGCACCTGTATCTAATCACAGTTTACAGCAGTGAATGGCACTATATACTTGGTTCAGGAGGCACTGGGTTTGATCTCATTGTCTGGGCTAACACTTGCCTGTTCAAGTGAATGTCAAATGACCTTAGGGCCAATTCAGGCATCTGCAGGTGTTCTGCACCATGGCAGAAAGCTGTCAACAATCCCACCACTGGCAAGGACTTAATCTGGGATCAAGAGGCCTGAAGCTACATTTCTGCCCACCAAGAGTTGGCCCTAATATATTCTCCTGTCCCTGTCCTAGAGTGTTTGATGGGGACAATGTAGGGGAGCTTTCCTCTGTATCTAATCCCGTGCTGTACCTGTCCTGCGAGTGTTTGATGGGGACAACGTAGAGGGAGCTTTCCTCTGTATCTAATCCCGTGCAGTACCTGTCCTGGGAGCGTTTGATGGGGACAGTGTAGAGGGAGCTTTCCTCTGTATCTAATCCCAAGCTGTAATTGTCCTGGGAGTGTTTGATGGGGACAGTGTAGAGGAAGCTTTACTCTGTATCTAACCCCGTGCTGTACCTGTTCTGGGAGAGTTTGATGGAAGTCACTGTCTATAACCAATCTGTAACTCACTCCCAGGTATCTACTATTCTACATCCAAGCCCATTTAACACAAGCAACCCAGTTCACAAATATTAAGGACTGTCGAGAACCAAAACAAGGATTTAAGGCAACATCCGGAAATCTACCACCTCACCTGACATGGAATCAGAGCGAGTGAGGATCCGACAACAGATATCTCCATTGACCTCGGGCAGGAATATCCAGTCTCGCCCGAGCGAGGCCATACAATCCCGCCCATCGTGCTAGCTAGTGCACTCAAAACAGCAAATAGAAAGAAGGGAACTCTTCCCGCAGCTCAAAGATTGTGTCAGCCTTTCAGCATCTGCTGTGCAGTGGGGTGCTAAGATGAGATAAATCCTTGAGAAAAAGAGATCAGAGAGTTGAGAATTAATCAGTCATTTAACAAGGTAACAACAAGAAAGTCTGTTTACTCCAATCCCTTCGGTTTATGTGACGTTATCTTGCAAGGAGATTACAGCATAAAGCAAACACGCATTGTTAAGAATCCCTTTTCGGTAAATACAATAACACTGTTGGGAACATTCTCAGTAGAGTGTACATGAATACAATTAAAACCTAATCTACTGGCATCAGGTAATGAATGTAAAGCGCAAGATATAATACATGGAAGATGCATTGCAAACATTCTCCAAAATAATACAGGGGCATCTTAAATTCCTTTTGACTCCTGATGGGTCATGTAACTGTCTCCTGTACTGACCTGGAATTAAACAAGACATTCCTATTGGAAAAACTTTGCAGAAACAAAGCATAAGAGTTTTAAACAAAAATGGTAATGATCGTTTTTCAACATTTTCATTCACTGTAAAAATATCGAGAAACTTAGAGACAAAGAAACAATTTGACTGAGTCAACATTCATCCACTAGGACATTGATCCCATTGCAATGCAGAGCACCTGGATGAAAAACCAATAGGTAAAAGGTAGGGCCAGGCTGTTAAAAGTTCATGTGATAAAACCTTCAAGAATAGGTTGGCAGAGTTGGCAACTCTACACTGTGTGTAGCAGGGAGCAAAAATGAGTGAGGAACATGGACAAGGTTGGAGGGGCGGGGGGGAGGAGGAGGGGTGTTTGGCAGTGGTACAATTAATCCTCTGAGTGTGAAGTCTTGCCTAACCTATGGCACCTAACATTGCCAGCCCATTACCCACGGCTGACGAGCTGAGATGCGAATTCTACAGTATATTTGCACACTCAGAAAATTATCCTCCCCATTCCTACCCCATTCCCGTAACCCATCTGAAACTGTACTGAGAATTTTTGACTTTCTGATTCAACACTTATCCACCAATAAAGCCAAGAGCAGCAAAGCCAAGCCAAACTAGCCAATCAGAAACATAATCACAAATGGATGCACATCTTTTGAGCCTTGAGATCAGAGCTCGGAGGCCACTTGGATCCCAGACTGTGGTTCAGACGTTCGAGTATAGTCGGTTAACAACAAAATTTAAACTTTCAAAAAGATAAATACTTGATGGCTAAACATTTCTGGGGCAATGGGTAAAGCAAAGGTAGTGCGGCTCACTGGATAACTCTTTCAAAGGGCTAGTACAGATAGGATAGGTCAAAAGTCTTCTTTTTGTCCTGTATGCCGACAGGAATCACAAGGTGGCCAGGAATTGGTGATTTACCCATGAACATCTCCCTCAATGTATCAAGCAATCTGAAACCTGTAAGGAAAAGGAAGAGAGGAATTGGTCCAAGCAGGTTTGAAGCATGAAGGAAAGTCCACCCACCCTCCACCTCAAGCCCAGTTGGCTGGTCTGGACTGGAACAGGCCCAAACAGCTCAATTCAGGGAGGAGCACAGAGCGGTGGGAGGAATACAGATTACACAGAGAGGGGGAGAAAGATACCAGTGATCCAATTTGAGCATATGTTCCAAAACTTTAAACCTATGTGTTTTAACTGTGAAAAACAGCCAAGTAGAAAATGATCTTCTCTTCTCAAACTGAGTTGGTTTGTATAAAACTAGGCTGATGCAATGGTGGTTAGCGGTGACTGGGGAGTGGCAGTGGTAGGTATCAATTTGAGATCATGAATCAGGAAGACGAGACAAGAGGGATGCCACATTGGAATTACAGCATATGGATTTAAGTGTGGCTTTTACTCTTGGTCCCAAAGTGCTAAGTAAATGCTTTGACAGACTGTAATACTTGTACATAACAACACTGCATCTAATATTTGGAGCAGGAAAAGACAAGGGCTTGATAAAACAAAATTATGAGGAATTTATCCCTACAGATCCTTACAGTAGCTGATAACAACAGTGTTTGCATTCATAATTTATCAACAACATTTAGGATTTTCAATAAAATCACAGAATTCTTAAAGTACAAAAGGAGGCCATTCGGCCCATCGAGTCTGTACCCAAACCCCTCGATCAGATTCCAATCTGTAACACACTCCAGGTTTCTGTTATTTTATATATAAACACTCAAACCCCTTGATTAGATTCCAGTCTGTAACTCACTCCCAGGTATCTGTTATTCTAAATAAAAACCACCCTGAACCCATCAAAAAGATTCCAGCCTGTAACTCAGTCCCAGACATCTGTTATCCTATGTATAAACCACTCAAACCTCTCGATTAGATTCCAGTCTGTATCTCACTCTCAGGTATCGGTTATTCTATATATAAACTACCTGAATCCCTTGATTAGATTCAAGTCTGTAATTTAATTCTAGATATCTATTATTCTATGTATAAACCACCAAACCCCCTCAATTAGATTCCAGTCTGTAACTCACTCCTGGGTATCTGTTATTCTATATATAAACCACCCGAGCTCCTCAATTTAATTCCAGTCTGTAACTCACTCCCGGGTATCTGTTATTCTATATATAAACCACCCCGAACCCCAAGTCTGTAATTAAATTCTAGATATCTTTTATTCTATATTTGACCACACCAAACCCCTCGATTAGATTCCAGTCTGTAACTCACTCCTGGGTATCTGCTATTCTACATATAAACCACCCCGAACTCCCTGATTAAATTCCAGTCTGTAACTCATTCCTGGGTATCTGTTATACAATATACCCAATCACCCTCCCCTCAAAACCTTTGATTAGTTTAAAGCCTGTAACCCTCTCCTGGGTTTCAATTATGTTTGTGATTCTTGGATGAAGAATGTCATTATATTTTACAGTCAATGATTATACTCAATGCAGGACACATGAACATCCCAGAAGCTGCTGCTCACAGGTGAATGTTCATTGTTACTGAATCTGTAAACAGTATTATGTAATAATCTTGACCCCACATGGAATAGAGTTCATTCAGGGCCAAGTGACACCTCTACAAATGCTGGGATGATGTCTGTGGAGTAATCAGGAGTTACTCTTTTGTATGAAGACATGGGAGGTGGATATGAATGAATTTTTCATTCATGGGACAAGGGTGTCACTGGTTGGCCAGCATTTATTGCCCGCCAGCCAGTGGTGTTTCTCACCTTCTTCCCATTTCCCCAGCCTCACTTCCCACCTTCTCCCCAATGCCACATCCCCATTTTCGATCTCCCAACCTCACCTCCCTACCTTTTCCCCATCTCCCAATCTCACCTACCCAACTGCTCTCATGTCCCAGCCAGACCCAAACTACTAACTTTCTCACAATTAGGGGTGGCACGGTGGCACAGTGGTTATCACTGCTGCCTCACAGTGCCAGAGTCCTGGGTTCGATTCCCAGCTTGGGTCACTGTCCATATGGAGTTTGCACATTCTCCCCATGTCTGTGTGGGTTTCCTTTGGGTGCTCCGGTTTCCTCCCACAATCCAAAGATGTGCGGGTTAGGTGAATTGGCCATGGTAAAGCGCCCCTTGGTATCGGGGAATTTGCAAGGGTAAATGCATGGGGATATGGGGATAGGGCCTGGGTGGGATTGTGGTCATTGCAGACTCAATGGACCAAATGGCCTCATTCTGCAGATTCTGTAGATTCTATGTTTATATGAATATCCCCCCCCACTCCTCATACTCCTGAATTACTTCTCTCTTCAGAAACATGTCCTCACCTGCTGAAGTCATTACTCCGTCTGCCTTGCAAGTATCCACCCCTCCGGTTACTTATTCCAAAACTCCTTTATACTCTCTGGGTCAAATTCTGGCCAATTTCTAACCTTTGTGACACAATATTAACCCAATGTTCTACTACTGCATGTACAGCACTAAATCAGCGTATAAATATAAAATATATATATAAAATTTGCATTAAAAAAACAAGCAATACTTAGCAAAATCCCACCTGCTTCATAGCAAACTGCTAACGCAAGTCTAAACAGTAGCTGTTACACATCACAGAGCCAGAGGAGACAGGTAATAGGGATGACTAGCCTGCTCAGGAGCAGCTAATAGAAAAAATACTTGAGAACTCTGGTCTAACGTGTACCTTCAATATTGCAACAGTTAGAGAATCGCCCTGCCCAGAATTAAAGACATGTTAGCTATGTGTTGCTGCAAAATGAAGTACAGGTCAGAATTTGATTAAGAGACATTTCAGGTAGCAACAAGCCATCATGAAAAGAGAGTCTCTCCTTCCACACACAACCAAGCGGCCTTTTCTAAGCCTGCTTGAAACTGCCAGCTGATAGGAAATTAATTCAGTTCCTGAAATCTCTGTGGAATGTTGCAGCTGACTTTGGGGGCCTCAAATAGGCAGTGTGGGAGGAGCAGACAGAAGATTCAGATTCTAATCGAATGCACAGACTCTCTCTCTCTCTCTCTCTCTCACACACACACACACACAGATCCTGGTGGGCTAGGATCTAAATGAAAAAAAATCCGTGAAGGGTCTGTTCAACCGAGGAAGAGACAACATCAATTCCAAACCCAAGGAGAAAAATGATCTTTTGGTTTCAGATTCCAGCATCCACAGTTATTTGCTAATATCAATTCCAATGCTTGTTAATGTCCTTTATAATCTGGTGGCAATCTCTCAGTCTGGGATTCAGCAAGGCTCCAAATCAAATCTTCTGGAAGATGGAGAAACAAAAGCTAGCCACATCGCTGCATTTTTTTGGAGAGGGATGTTGTATTTTTTTTAATAAATTGCAGTCTATGGAAAAGTCCTGTGGTTATACTTCTAGATAACTGACTGATTGCCGCGGTATTTCTTGCAGGTACAGTAGACAGCTGAGATGAAATAGAGCAGGGTGCACAGGCAGACGAAGACGGTGGCACTCAGGTAGATCCTGTAAGGACAGCGGTGGGTGTAGGTGGGCAGGTCGCAGTAACTCTTATCCTTGGTCTTGTAGCTCATGAGACAGGCGGCCACCAGGTACAGGAGGACGGCCAGCCAGTCGTGCAGGGCGTTGCTCAGGGTCCAGCGTTCGCCCCCTACCACCGGCACTAGGTCACTCTTACCCAGCAGGGTGAGGAAGAAGAGGGCCAGGGTAGTGAGCCAGAAGAAGACGGCCACAAAGACCACGTAGTGCATGTTGCCGTCGTACTTGCTGACCGCGATGGTGACCCAGACCACAGCGCCCAAGATAATCTGCAGCATCCTCAACAAACCCAGCAGACTCTTCAGGAACTGCTTTTGGATGGACAGGGACGAGACCATGGTTGACTGAGGAGCCATGGTTGTTGTGGTGGGAGGAGGAGGGATTGCAAAAAAAAATAAATATTTTAGGTGGAGGGAGAAGAGGAGAAAGCGAGACAGGAGCAATTTCGAGATTCCGGTTCCTGTGAGTTGTTCACTCCACCCCCTGGCGGAACCAAACTTTTAACTGAGCTGCTCCCAAACTTTATCTGAACTTTGAAACTGTTATATCATCGAAAAACTGATACTTTCCTGCCGTGGTTCTTTTTCTCGAAGCTGTTTTTTTCCAATGTTTTACTCGATTTTTAATGTATCTGTAAACTTTGTTTCAACTTTCTAAACTTTTTTCCTCTTTCTGTCCCTTCATTTTTTCTAAACTTCCATTTTTCAAACTAGTTAACTTTGATTGTATTTCATATTTCTGGTGCCATTATTTTTGTAGCCTCCCCACTCTCTTCAATAATTTTTTTGTTAAATTACTAGTACACGCTGTGTACGAGGTGGAAAAAGATAGAAAAATCCACTCCTCTCCAAATTAGAAGATTAAAAACTAGATCCCAATTCTTGCCAAAGTAAGTTTAATTTTTTTTCCAACTAAATGATTACCAAAATCATTCCAATTCCCTCCAAAGTGAATTAAATCAGGTTATTTTTCTAATTAGGTAGAAGATTTAAAATTATTTTCCTTCCTCTCTCTGGAAATGTTTCCATTTTTACCCCATTCTTAAAAGATGCAAAGCCAAAGTGCAGGGTGGACAGGACAAGCCCTTAATCCATCATCTCACTTGCTCCAAAAAACAATCTGAATCCAGTTGGATCAAATTCAGTCTCCACAACAGAGACACACAAGAACCAAACTGACAGAAAATGCATTACTTGGGTTTGGTTCTAGCCAAAAGTTTTGGTGGAGACTCTTTATCACTTGGTAAACAGCTAGCTGATTTCGCCACTCCAACACATTCTCCACGGTTCTGACTGACTTTCCTTTATATACACATCTACCAAATCAATACCCAACACCTGTTCATCTTATTACCTTAAATTCCTGGGTTTTTAACATTCATCAGTGGAACCTATTAGATACTAATGGATTCCCCTCTTTGATGTGATCTCAGAATGGTCGTGCTTGGACCCAACGTAACACATGGTCTTGAGGCGCAACTGTGTAGTGGGATCCCCTCCGACTGTACCCCTGCTCAGGTGGAATTCTACATTGGTCCTAAGCCCAGACTCCCCCTGCCCAGGTTGGGCGCCCCAGTTTGAGCTGCCCCACAGAAATGCCCTCTGTGTCCTTTGCCACTGCACAGAGGGATTTCTTTTACGGGCCACTGCTTCATGCCTTCCACTGCTGTACCCTCGCCCATTGCCTGGACGTGACTTGGCATGCCTTGTTGCCATCTGGCAGCAGAGGTCCCCAATGGAGGTCCCTATACAGAGGGATCTTCCCCAATACACTGAGGACCTGGGGTGGAGGCTAGTGCATGCAGTTCCATACACCACAAAATGCACCGGTTAACGGGCTCCCCGGAAACATGCCTTTTTTGTGATTTCGCAGAGTCCATGGACCATGTCTATATTTTGTATTGTAGACTGCACTCCCTTTTCAATTACTCAAAAAACCTCTTCTTTGACATGTAAACAAAAACTATTCAGAAGGAAAAATACAAAGTAACAAATACATGCTATTTTATTCTTTAACATACTCCATAGTTAAAGTTTATTTATTAGTGTCACAAGTAAGGCTTATGTTAACACTGCAATGACTTAACTGTGAAAATCCCCTAGTCACCGCACTTTCCAGCGCCTGTCCGGTTACACTGAGGGAGAATTTAGCACGGCCAATGCACCTAACCAGCACGTCTTTCAGACTGTGGGAGGAAATCGGAGCATCCGGAGGAAACCCATGCAGACACGGGGAAAACGTGCAAATTCCGCACAGGCAGTGACCCAAAGCCGGAAATCGAACCCGGGTCCCTGGCGCTGTGAGGCAGAAGTGCTAACCACTGTGCCACCTCGTGCCTCTATATTGGAAACAAGAACATAATGAATAAGGTTACATGAAAATGTCCATGTTCTCAAAATCCAATATAATTCAAGGTGTTCCCTCTTTGAGGATGTCCAATCATTCCTTTGGACAAGCCATTCTTTTTGTGAAACAATCCCACCACTAGTGACTTGCATCGACCTATTTTGTTTCAATCCTCAGTATTTTTTTGTGATACTCTTTGTCAAATGGACATTGTCACAGAATGAACGGTTATATAGCATCATAGAATCATAGAACCCTACAGTGGAGAAACAGGACATTCAGCCCATCAAGTCTGCACCGACCACAATCCCATCCAGGCCCTACCCCCATATCCCTACACATTTACCCGCTAATCCCTCTAACCTACACATCCCTGGACACTAAGGGGCAATTTTTTAGCATGGCCAAACAACCTAACCCGCACATCTTTGGACTGTGGGAGGAAACCAGAGCACCCGGAGGAAACCCATGCAGACACGAGGAGAATGTGCAAACTCCACACAGACAGTGACCTGAGTCAAGAATCAAACCCAGGACCCTGGAGTTGTGAAGCAGCAGTGCTAATCACTGTGCTACCGTGCCACCCCCATATAGACATACTTTTTCCCGGTTGCCCTGAGAACCATAGAATCCCTACAGTGCAGTAGGAGACTATTCGGCCCATCGAGTCTGCACTGACTCTCCAAAAGAATATCTCCAAAGAGCATCTAAAAATCTGAACCAACATTCTTCCAAACTTAATTTCTTCGATGTCTTATTTTCTTTTAGCATAGACCTTCAAAAAATAGGAGCAGGAGGAAGCCATTCAGCCCTTCGAGCCTGCTCTGCCAATCAACATAATCATGGCTGATCGTCTATCTCAACACCATACCCCATCGCTCTACCCTCCCCTTTGACACCTTTAGAGTTTAGAAATCTATCTGTTTCCTTCTTAAACCTATTCAGTGACTTGACCTTCACAACACTCTGTGGTAGAGAATTCCACAGGTTCACCACCCCGAGTGAGGAAATTTCTTCTCATTCAGTCATAAATGGCCAATCTTGTGTCCTGATACTGTGACCCCTAGTTCTAGACTGGCCCCCCCACCCTCTGCCCAGCCAGAGGAAACACCATGCCTGCATCCAATCTGTCCAGCCCTGTCAGAACTTTTCAACCGTAGCCCCTCATACATCTCTAAATTCCAGTGAATACAGGCCACGTATAATGTACTCTCACTGGTTGGTTATCATGTTGCAAGATTATCACCTTGCCGTCAATGCCTATCATTTCTCTTGGGCCTTTCTATTCTTTCTGCCTTCTCTTTTATAATACGCCATGTCCCTCATGACTTAAAATTCATGGGGCAATTTTCCCCCAAAAAACTAAGTGGCCAATGGGTGGGAAAACGGGAGATTTTCCTGCCCATTTGTTGAATTTTCAGCATCTGTGCTTCACAGAGTTCATCAAAGGATTCACACCGCTAAGTGAGGGGCCTAATCCCACCCAAGAGACCAGCATCAGCATACTGAGTGAGCCACTGCACATGCATCAATCTCCCAAGGGGGAAGATCGGCATATGCGCATTGGCCCCCCCTCCCCCATTGCTAGCCTCCCGATCGCCAGCCCCGACACCTACCCCCTACCCATGGCCAACCCAAACCCCGCTCCCCCATGGCCAGCCCCAATCGCCACCCCTCCATGTAGCTAGCCCCGATTGTCCCCTTCTCTCCCCTACCTATCACAGTGGAGAGTGCACAGTGTTCCCCTCATCACCACCACTGATCATCCTGCCCAGGGTCTGGCCCTGCCCCTTTGGCACTGCTCGATACCCAGTGGACAGTGCTAGGGTGCCTGGTGGGTAGTGCCAGGCTGCACTGCCCAAGAGGTACCCCTCTGCCCCTGACCTCCCAGGGGCCTCAACGGTCTCTGCCCCCACCTGCAAGGCCATCACGCCGAGTCCCTGTTGATGGGGACCAGTTTTAATCCCCGTTGGTGGAAACCTCCCCTAGCAGGGTTGGAAACATTAGCGAGGCCTTGGAGGGAGTGCAGAGGAGGTTCACTAGGCTGATTCCAGAGATGAGGGGGTTAGCCTATGAGGAGAGATTGAACAGACTGGGTCTGTACTCATTGGAGTTTAGAAGGCTGAGGGGGGATCTTATAGAGATGTATAAGATAATGAAGGGGCTAGATAGGGTAGAGGTAGAGAGATTCTTCCCACTTAGAAAGGATAGCAGAACTAGAGGGCACAGCCTCAAAATAAGGGAGGAGGGGCAGTTTAGATTGGAGTTGAGGAGGAACTTCTTCACTCAAAGGGTGGTGAGTCTCTGGAACTCTCTGCCCGTTGAAGTGGTGGAGGTTACCTCGCTGAATATATTTAAGTCACAGGTAGATAGGTTTCTGATAGACAAGGGAATTAAGGGTTATGGGGAGAAAGCAGGAAAGTGGAACTGAGCCACGACAGATCAGCCATGATCTTATTGAATGGCGGGGCAGGCTCGAAGGGCTAGATGGCCTACTCCTGCTCCTATTTCTTATGTTTGCTAATGAGATGGAAATGTCAATTTCTGTATTGTAATTAGCCTTACACTGTTTCCCGGTGCGAGGCTGATTACACCATAAAAAATTGCCCAGAAGTTGCGACCAGCCCGCCTGATGACATTTCCTGGCCCATTGTTCTACTGGAGCAGGACAGCAGGCCTGAAAAATCATGCCCAATATCTCACAGCCTGATTCAACACCTCAAAGCTCTCTTGAATTTTTCTGAAACACCACCTCCAATAAATGCTGTCCTCCCTGCATGCATGGCATTCAAATATTCTGCAAAAATTGAACTAAAGGTGGTCTCCTCCAATACCAGGGGATGGTTCCGCAGGTGGCACAGTGATTAGCACTGCTACCTCACAGCACCAGGGACCCAGGTTCAATTCCGGCCTCAGGTCACTGTCTGTTTGGAGTCTGCATGTTCTCCCCGTGTCTGCGTGGGTTTCCTCCCACAGTCCGAAAACATGCAGGTTAGGTTTGGCTGTGCTAAATTCTCCCTCAGTGAACCCGAACAGGCACTAGGGTGTAGTGACTAGAGAAACTTCACAGTAATTTCGCTGCACTGTAAAAGTAAGCCTACTTGTGACGCTAATAAATAAACTTAAAGCTTAAACTTAAACACATCTTTGGATTCCAGCCGAAAGCTAAGGGATAGGGATTGTGGCCCTCAAGCATCCAGAGTGTGTTTTTTGCACGTACAGCCCGCGCTAGAGCAGTTGTCAATTCATAATTTGATCGGTCAACTAAAATGTTTGGTAGCGTTTCTTCAATCACAGTGTCATTTCTCTCACGTATCCCACTGCTAAAAGGACTTCCTGCTGCTGAGTGCACCATTTTCAGTGTCTACTACCAAATATCACTGGAATTCCCAAGCCTGGTTATGATGAAGGCATTGAGTCTAGGATGCTTCCCACAGAGTTTAAACTACCAGGTATTCAACATGCACCAATAGAATCTATTAAATACTAACACACTCCACCGAATCCCAGGCTGTCTGCATTCCCCTGTTCCAGGATGTCCACTCCCTGCTCTCACTCACCCATCCCAGACTGTCTGCCTTCCCCAGCCCCAAGGATGTCTACTAATGCCTCCTCAGAAAGCTGTCTTTTCAAAGAATCACAGGATTCTATAAAAAGAATCCTGTGGCTCTGACATCCATCATTATGAAGTGCTTTGAAAGGATAGTCATGGCACGAATCAATTCCAATCTGTCAGATTACCTGGATCCACAATAGTTTTCCTACTGTTGCAACAAGTCCACAACAGAGGCCATCGCCCTGGCCCTGCACTCAATCCTGGAACACTTAGATAACAAGGACACCTATGTCAGACTCCTATTTATTAACTACAGTTCAGCTTTCCACATGATTATTCCTACAAAACTCATCTCTGAAGTCTGTGCCTGGGCCCCAGCGCCTCCCTTTGCGACTGGATCCTGAACTTCCTAACTCACAGACCACAATCAGTAAGGATAGGCAACAAAACCTCCTCCACGATCATCCTCAACACCGGTGCCCCACAAGGCTGTGTTCTCAGCCCCCTACTATACTCTTTATACACCTATGACTGTGTGGCCAAATTCCCCTCCAATTCGATTTTCAAGTTTACTGATGACACCACCGTAGTGGGTCGGATCTCAAATAACGATGAGACAGAGTACAGGAATGAGATAGAGAATCTGGTGAACTGATGAGGCAACAATAATCTCTCCCTCAATGTCAACAAAATGAAGGAGGTTGTCATCGATTTCAGGAAGCAGAAAGGAGAACATGCCCCTGTCTATATCAATGGGGGATGAAGTAGAAAGGGTCAAGAGCTTCAAGTTTTTAGGTATCCAGATCACCAACAATCTGTCCTGGTCCCCCCATTGAGACACGATAGTTAAGAAAGCCCATCAACGCCTCAACTTTCTCAGAAGATTAAGGAAATTTGGCATGTCCGCTACGACTCTCACCACCTTTTACAGATGCACCATAGAAAGCATTCTTTCTGATTGTATCACAGCTTGGTATGGGCTCCTGCTCTGCCCAAAACTGCAAGGAACTACAAAAGGTTGTGAATGTAGCCCAATCCATCACACAAACCAGCCTCCCATCCATTGACTCTGTCTACACTTCCCGCTGTCTCGGCAAAGCAGCCAGCATAATTAAGGACCCCCACGCACCCCAGACATTCTCTCTTCCATGTTCTTCCTTCAGGAAAAAGATATAAAAGTCTGAAGTCATGTACCAACTGACTCAAGAACAGCTTCTTCCCTGCTGCTGTCAGACTTTTGAATGGACTTACCCTGCACTAAGTTGATCTTTCTCTACACCCTAACTATGACTATAACATTCTGCACTTTCCTGTTTCCTTCCCTATGAACGGTATGCTTTGTCTGTATAGCACGCAAGAAACAATACTTATCACTGTATGTCAATGTATGTGACAATAATAAATCAAATCAATTATTATGGTGCAGACGGAGGCCATTTGGCCCATCTGCACCGCCTCTCCAAACGAGCATCATGTCAAATCTAATAAGTCAAATCTATTTCTCCCTCAGAATGCTTATCTGGCGTCCCCTTAAGTGTATCTCTGTTCTTCTCAACCACTCCCTGTGGCTGTGAACTCCATATTCAATCACTCCGAGTAAAGATGTTCTGCATTTCCTCTGTGTGACTATCTTGTATCGACAGCTTCTGGATTTTTTCCTGTTCCACAACTGGAAACATTCTCTCTGTATCCACTTTACCAAAACCTTTCACAGTTTTGCAGACCTCTATCAGTGCTCTCCTGTCGCCTCCTCTCTTCATCCTTTAGGTACAACCTCGCATATCTGATCCCAGGAAATCTTTTTTGCACCTTCTTTAAGTCTTCTATAAGTAAGTGCCAATATTGTACACGTGACTAGAAGTGGAATGTAACCAAGGTTCAGTATAGGTTTACAGTAATAATATTGTTTTCTAAGTAATATGTGACCTTCTTATTTTTCCTACCAAAGTGATGCAACACAGAAGGAGACCATTCAACCTGTCATATCTGTGCTGGCCCTTTGAAAGTTGAGCTCTGGAATTCACTCCCTAAATCTCCCACTTCTCAAGTTACCTCAGTCCTAGGTCATCACTGCAGGAGTTCCTCAGAATAGTGCCATGGGCCCACCAATCTTCAGCTGCTTCATCAATGACCTACCCTTCATCATCAAGTTTTTAAAGTTTAAAAATTTAATTATTAGTGTCATAAGTATTCTGACATTAACACTGCAATTAAGTTATTGTGAAAACCCCCTAGTCGCCACACTCTGGCAGTCGTTCAGTACACTGAAAGAGAATTTAACATGGCCAATGCACCTAACCAGGAGAGGGAAGGCGATGGTCTATTGGTATTATTACTGGATTATAAATCCAGAAACTCAGCTAATGCTCTGGAGACCCGGGTTCAAATCCCGCCATGGCAGGTGGTGGAATTTGAATTCAATAAAAAAAATCTGGAATTAAGAATCCACTGATGATCACGAAACCATTGTCGATTGTGAGAAAAACCCATCTGTTTCAGTAATGTCCTTTAGAGAAGAAAATCTGCCATCCTTAGCTGGACTGGCCTACATGTGACTCCAGAGCCACAGAAATGTGGCTGACTCTCAACTGCCCTCTGAACAAGGGCAACTAGGAATGGACAATAAATGCTGGCTAGCCAGTGACATCTATGTCCCATGAATTTTAAAAAAGCATGTCTTTCAGACTGTGGGAGGAAGCTGGAATACCCAGAGGAAACCCATGCAGACATGGGGGAAATGTGCAAACTCTGCTCAGACAGTGACCCAAGCCAGGAATCAACCCTGGGTCCCTGGCGCTGTGAGGCAGTAGTGCTAACCACCGTACCCGACAACCCTGCAAAGTTGTCCCCTTCAAG
The DNA here is from genome assembly GCF_965287045.1 of Carcharhinus amblyrhynchos. Lineage (NCBI taxonomy): Eukaryota > Metazoa > Chordata > Chondrichthyes > Carcharhiniformes > Carcharhinidae > Carcharhinus > Carcharhinus amblyrhynchos. The sequence continues at coordinate 51,662,366 of NC_137340.1, forward strand.
ACTTTATCACATTCCCTCTCGAAAGTCGCTATTGAATCCACTACCTTGTCAGACAGTGAGTAAAAAATAAATTAAAATTCGGCACAGTGGCACTGTGCTTAGCACTGCTGCCTTACATCTTTGTTCTCTGGTTAGTGATCCACCTAGGGTGGAAACAGTCTCCCTCTCTACCACATTGCTGCACCAAAACATTTCTCCCTATCTCATCAGCTTCTTGTTGCATCAGTATAACTAGTTCCTTGTATTCATACTGGTATTGTTAATAATGTTAATAAGAATAACACTGTCAGAGTGAGTCTGGATAGCAGGGGAAAGTTGTGAAGAGAGATGTGGTGGAGACAAACAGGCGCCAGGACTGATGAAATTGCTTTGAACTTGCTGCTCATTAGTCTAATTACATTACTTTATAACTATGGAGCTCCAGTAACAAGGACCCACCCTTGTGATTCTACCCTTGGGGAGAGGGTGCTTGGGAGTAGGAGAGGAAGGGTTGGATTTGTTTTTGGAGCAGTTGCATGTGTTTGTGTGCGAGTCTTTCTTGTTAATTTTGACATTTCATCACCCGCAGTGATCCAACTCTCTCGAATTGCCATCAGAACGATGAACTAACAGGATTTCCTTTTAATGCACGGCCCAGCTGGGAGGCGGTGTGAGAGTTGTGGTAAGGTGGAGAGGGGAAGACGGAAATGCGTATCATTCTGTCAATACTTCTTGGCAGCTGCGTGGTATATGGTTCGCCTACGGCCGGTCTGATCAAACCCACACACGTCAAGCTAACCACTGATTGTTTTAAAGTGCGTCTTGTTTGTGCTTAAAATACACAAGATTCTTATACAAGTGTGCGCCTTCTTCAACTCTAAACCTCTTCCCCAGAACGACGGAGGTACACACGTTAGAAGCAGACCCTTTGGAATAGAATCAGCAAGCACTTTCTCACAAAATAGTGGGAATCTGCAACTCCCTCCCAGCAAAAGGGCTGTGGATGCTGGGGTGGGGGGGGGGGTGGTGAGGGTGTGTGTAATGCCGAGCTTTGAAGACTCAGATCAATAGGTATGTTTTCAAACTGGCCTGTCAGACTACTTTTTTAAAAATATTTATGAGTTCAAGCCCAGCTGCCGTGTGGGATTTGAATCCATATCCCCCGAGGATTCCTATGACGTTATCACTACTGCCTCCCCCTCCTGGCCTGACTAGTGACTGACCCACTAGTCTATTAACATTGCTTAACTTTGACACCAGCCAATTATGCCCACTAACTCAGCTCGGATGTGCGCAAGTTCCACTGATTACTCGTCAGCAGTTAATCCGAATTGTGCTGAACTCCCCATTCTGTCACTTCCAAAGGTTGCTGTCAGCATTCACCAAGAGATGGGGTACACACAACGCCCCAGGACAGGGCAAGGTAACAAAGTTCAGCAAGGGGAGCCCTGCTCCAATAGGTGTAATTGCAGTTGGGTTCCTACGGGTACTTCCCCCTCCCCCATGGCTGGTGTCCGAGCTGGAGTCCGGTGCCTAGCTGGTGGAGTTTCTGGGCTGCTCCCCTGATGTAGCTCCAAGAGAAAGGAGATGTTATTAGTGCATGGCAGGGGCATAAGGACAGAGAGATAAGACTCAGGTCAGGTTGGTGTGATGGATGATGGTATTGTGGGTCCTCACTTGGTTTTTTTGATGCCCACCTCACCCTGGTATAGGAGTGGCTCTCCAGCTGGAGGGCTCTCTCATCGACTAGAGAGAGGATCTTTAACTCAGCCATCCCTTTACCCATCTGGGATCCCTCCCTATTATTGTCAGCCAGCTTGTCTTACAAGAATACAGACCGGGGGACAGACAGGCCATGTGCCAGTTCAGATGGGAAGGATGCCTGTGCGGTTGGTGAGTGGAAGCAAGGCAGTGATAAGGGGATGAGCTGCCAGGGGGGAGATGAGGAAGCCTGTAGGAGGATGAGTGATTCTGCTTCTTGAGTTGGCAATGAGTCAGCTCCCTGTATGAGTGTGTGTCGGATAACAACAGTGACTAATCCTGGATGAACAGAGGAGATCATCAACTTCTTCCTGTGTTGGATGCCCTTCTCCCTGAGCAGTGTGCTGGTGCCAACCAGTTTTGGCATTGTCCTCCATGTAGGGTTGGTGACCTTGCTGAGGAGGTCTCCTCCCCTGCGGGTACAGTATGTGGCACCTCTCCTCCATGGCATCCAGCATCCTGCTGAGGGTTCCCTCAGAAAACCTCAGACTTCCTCTCAGCCAAGCAGTTGGTTGCACTGAGGACAGGTTTTGGGGAGGTGGTGCGGCCCAGTAAGCACTCAGCTCATGGTGGAACGGGTGGATCAGATTCTACCCACCACAGAGGCAACGTGAAATCTGTGCAAATAAAAAATTTGTCAAAGTGTCCTAAAAATTTGGCGGGGAAACCTGCCAATGCTACAAGCTGCCTACATCCCGCTTTTCCCAACGGAGTGGACACTGCGCCAAAATTCTGGAAAACTCCACCCTGTCATCACAAATCCCCTAACATCAGCCTCCTGCGGGTTTCCATTAACCAGAAACTTAATTGGATTAGCCGCATAAATATTGTGGCTACCACAGCAGGTCAGAGGGTGGGAATTCTGAAGCAAGTAACTCACTTCCTGAATCTTCAAGGCCTGTTTGCGAGGCACAAGTCAGGAGTGTGCTGGATGAGTGAAACTCCAACACAAGCATCCAGGACAAAGCAGCCCACTTGATTGGCACCCCATCCACACCACCTTTAACAATCACTCCCTCCACCACTGACACACAGTGGCAGCCGTGTGTGCCAACTACAAGATGCACTACAGGAACTCACCAAGGCTCCTTCGACAGTACAAAGAACAAAGAAAATTACAGTACAGGAACAGGCCCTTCGGCCCTCCAAGCCTGCACCAACCATGCTGCCCAACTGAACTAAAACCCCCTACCCTCCTGGGGACTGTATCCCTCTATTCACATCTTATTCATGTATTTGTCAAGAAGCCCCTTAAAAGTCACTATCATATCTGCTCCCACTACCTCCCCTGGCAGCGAGTTCCAGACACCCACCTCTCTCTGTGTAAAAAATCTGCATGTACACCTGACGAAGGAACACCATTTCCGAAAGCTTGTGGGATTACTACCAAATAAACTGGTTGGACATTAACCTGGTGAGACTTCTTACAGTAAAAAATCTGCCTCATACATTTCCTTTAAACCTTGCGCCTCGCACCTTAAACCTATGCTCCCTAAGCTTCCAAATCACAACCCCTACTATCGAGAAGCACAAGGGCAGCAAATGCCTGGGAACACCAATATCTGGAAGTTCACCTCCAAGCCAATCATCCTGACTTGGAAATATATCGGCGTTCCTTCACTGTCACTGGGTCAAATTCCCGGAACTCCCTCCCTAACAGCACTGTGGGTGTACCTACACCACATGGACTGCAGTGATTCAAGAAGGCAGCTCAACACCACCTTCTTAAGGGGCACTTAGGGAATGAATGCTGGGCTTACCTGCAATGTTCACATTTCATGTATGAGTATTTTGTAAAAATCAACTGTTTAAGTCACAAAACATTCTTGAGCACACACATTGCTGTTTCTACTTTTGCCGTCTCTTTTAAAGAAAATAAACAAAGTAAAATGAACAAAATAACGCCACCCTTTACTTGCAAGGATTAATGATAAAAAGTTCATGATACGCACTGTAGGTACAGGATGGTAGGTAATATTGCCCTGGTAGTTATGCATGTAAATCTTTAATGTGCCACCAGGGGGAGGTAGGAGGTAAGAAAATACACAGAAACTCCCCGTCCCTTGTTCACTTGCTCAGGTTCAAGACAAGCTCCGTGGTGGTGTCAATGTGTGGAAGTTTAAAAGGAGGTTCAAAGTCATGAAGGGTTTTGGCCGAGTAAATAAGGACAAAGCGATTTTGCAGTGGCAGGAAGGTCATAAAACCAGAGGATTGGAAGAAGAAATAGGCAACAGGAGGAAATATTTTCTTTTTACGCAGCGAGTTATTGCAATCTGCGATGCACAATCTGAAGTGGGAGTGAAAACAGCTTTAATCGAGATTTCTTAAAGTGAATTGGAAAAATACGCGAAAGGCACACAGGGTCTTGGGGAAAGATCAGGAAGAGTGGGACTAATTGATTATTGAATTGATTTGATTTATTATTGTCACATGTATTAACATACAGTGAAAAGTATTGTTTCTTGCGCTCTATACAAAGTACACCATTCATTGAGAAGGAAAGGAGAGAGTGCAGAATGTAGTGTTACAGTCAGCTAGGATATAGAGAAAGATCAATTTAATGCGAGGTAGATCCATTCAAAAGTCTGATGGCAGTAGGGAAGAAGCTGTTTTTGAGTCGGTTGGTATGTGACCTCAGAGTTTTGTATCTTTTTCCCGATGGAAGAAGGTGGAAGAGAGAATGTCCGGGGTGTGTGGGGTCCTTGATTACGCTGGTTGCTTTGCCAAGGCAGCGGGAAGTGTAGACAGAGTCAATGGATGGGAGGCGGGTTTGCGTGATGGATTGGGCTACATTCATGACCTTTTGTCGTTCCTTGCGTTCTTGGACAGAGCAGGAGCCCATACCGAGCTGTGATACAACCAGAAAGAATGCTTTCTGTGGTGCATCTGTAAAAGTTGGTGAGAGTCATAGCTGACATGCCAATTTTGCTTAGTCTTCTGAGAAAGTAGAGGCGTTGGTGGGCTTTCTTAACCATGGTGTCTCGTGAGGGGACCGTGACAGGTTGTTGGTGATCTGGACACCTAAAAACTTAAGTTCTTGACCCTTTCTACTTCGTACGTGTTGATGTAGACAGGGACATATTAGATAACACAATTGGATAATTCTATCAAAGGGCCAGCACAAATACAATGGGCTGAAGGACCTTTTTTCCTGTTATATGATTCTATGAAGCAAGCACACAAGAATTTACAGCACAGAAAGAGGCCATTAAGCTTAACTGATCCATGTTAATGCTAATACCTCACAGAAGCCTTCTCACACCCTTCTTCACTTCACCCGATCAGGATAAGGGGAGATTCTTTTCACCCTCATTTATTATTTAGCCTCTCCCATCTCTGCATTTAGCCTCCACCATGAACACAGTTTGTAAAATGACCACTGAAGATGGAGCCCCTGTGTGGGGAGTGGAGACTAACATATGAAGATGACACTAAATTATCAGGAAAGGTGACCAACAGCTTGGTTAGTAAAAGTAGGATTTGCGTCTTGTAATAAGTGTTCAGAGGCAGACGTCCCTTCACCCAGCAGTGCACAGAGTACTCACAATCAGCAGTCTACCCTCAGGATGAACTGACACTCCCGGTTATACACAAGGCAAAGATTCCCTGATTGGCCCATCAATTGACTCCTTAATCAGGGAGTTCATGCTCCAATAGGTCAACTTCAAAGGCCTGATTGAAGTCATTACAGTCGTTACACGTCATAAAACTAATGTTTCCTGGCTGTGCCTGGCCACCAATCATCTTTGCGTTGGATGAGGAACCTGCTGGTTCAGACCAGACGGTTGTCAGCTTGCAATAATCGCTCTACGTCAAAAAAAACATGCACCAGCATCTTCCACTTATCAAAATGAAGATTGGGACAACCCAAACAGTGACAGGCTTGAGTGCTGCACCACCACCATAGTTTGGGAACTCAGGCGCCTCACACTGAGCTTATCAGCATCGCAGAACTCATCCAACCAAGTGGAGGAAAATCAATCAGTCCAAAGATGTGCAGGTTAAGTTGATTGGCCAAGCTAAATTAACCCCAGTGTCTTTAAAGTTTATTTATTAGTGTCACAAGTCGGCTTGCATTCACACTGCAATGAAGTTACTGTGAAAATCCCTTAGTCGCCACACTCTGGCGCCTGTTTGGGTTCATTGAGGGAGAATTTGGCATAGCAATGCACCCTACCAGCAGGTCTTTCGAACTCTGGGAGGAAACTGGAGCAACCAGAGAAAACCCACACAGACATGGGGAGAATGTGCAAACTCTGTACAGACAGTGACCCAAACCAGGAATCGAATTCAGGTCTCTAGCACTGTGAGGCAGCAGTGCTAACCATTGTGTCACCGTGGCACAGGTAAATGTGAGGGGTTATAGGAATAGGACCTGTGTGGGATTGTGGTCAGTGCAGACTCAATGGGCCGAATGGCCTCCTTCTGCACTGTAGGATTCTATGATTCTATAACCTCAATGCTAAGACATCAGAGGAAGGTGTGAACAGCTACCTCCTGTGGAAATGGGGCTTTTACAAAAACTAGTCTGTGATCAAATCTTAAGGTCAAAGAAAGACTTACATTTGTATCATGTCTTTCCACACCTCAGGACTTCCCATACAATAAATTAAGTACTCCTGAAGTATGGACCTTATTGTAATGTGGGAAATACAGCTGCCAAACTGTGCCCAGCAATGCGATAATGACCAGATAATCTGTTTTATGAGCGATGTTGGTTGAGAGCCAATTTGAGGGCTCCTTAATCAAAATATTGCCAGGGAATGTGGGACAGCAGGCAGGAGCTCAGTTTGTCTTGATACCTTTGACAGTGCAGCACGCCCTCAGTACTGGCATTGCGAGTGTCAGTGTAAATTTCATGTTTGTGTCACTGGGGTGAGACTTGAACTAACAACCTGCTGACTCAGGCAAGAATCCTAGTCACTGAACTATATCTGACAGTGTGAAATACTCTGCATCCATCCTGGATCCTCAGCTGTTCACTGGCAGATGGGGCAGGCATTCAGGCTTCTGGCCTGAGATTCAGAGAAAAGAACAAAGATGGGGATTAGGATGACAGATCCAAAAGTAAGTGCATTGTTATTGTAATTACGCCAAGTCCCAATCAGCTACCACCAAAGTCTTGTCCTGGATTTCTAATCCCTCCGTAGCCTCATCCCTTTCCTGTCTCTGCAATCTCCTCTTGCCTCACAACCATAGATAGAATTGGGTGGCACGGTGGCACAGTGGTTAGCACTGTTGCCTCACAGCGCCAGGGACCCGGGATCAATTTCCCCCTTGATCACTGTCTGTGTGGAGTCTGCATGTTCACCTCGTGTCTGTGTGGGTTTCCTTCCACAGTCCAAAGATGTGCAGATTGGGTTGATTGGCAATACTAAATTGCCCCTTAGTGCCCTGGAATGTGTAGGTTAGAGGGATTAGCGGGGTAAATATGTGTGGTTACGGGGATAGGGCCTGGGTGGGATGGTTGTAGGTGCAGACTTGATGGGTTGAATGGCCTCCTACTGCGCTGTAGGGATTCTATGGACTCTATAGTTTTAGAATCAACAAATCCCTCCAGTACAGAAAGAGGTCATTCGGCCCACTGGAAAACTCCAGTTTCCTCCCACACTCCAAAGATGTGCATGTTAGGTTGATTGACCATTCTAAATTGACCCTTAGTGTCCCACGATGTGTAGGTTAGGGGGATTAGCAAGGTGAATGAGTGGGGTTGTGGGGATATGGGCCTGGGTGGGATTGTTATCAGTGCAGGCTCGATGGGCTAAGTGGCCTCCTTCTGAACTGTAGGGATTCAATGATTCTATGAGTGCATCTGTCCTCAAGCTCAGTGAGTACAACACTGGCTAGGCAAGCTGTACCCAGGATGGGGCCTGAGGCCTGGGTCATCTGACCAATTTTCTTAAAGAGGCACGCTGCATAATATAACATGCAGCTGAATGTATTTATGATAAACAAATAGATAAAGTGATAAACACTGGTGTCAGTCATGTGACTTCAACATTTCCCTGGGTAGCTTCTACTTGGGATTATCTGAGTATCTCCAGATTCTGAGGACTAACCCAAGACATTACAACAAGAAAATCTTGTTGGGTGGGGGGGGAGGGTGGTGGGGGTGGGGGGGGGGCAGTGATTCATAAAGGTATTAAAAATATGATTCATTATTTTAACATTTCCTTTGGGCACTGTTGTCTATTACATAAAATCTACTTTATTGGCCGAAATAATGGCTACTTAACTGACCCGCCATGAATCATCCAATCAGAGATCGAAACCAAAAGAGAAAACTTTGGAAAATCTCAGCAGGTCTGGCAGCATCTGTGAGGAGGGAAAAGAGCTGACGTTTCGAGTCCAAAGCTTTGACAAAGGTTCATCTGGTCTTGAAACGTCAGCACTTTTCTCTCCTTACAGACGCTGCCAGACTTGCTGAGATTTTCCAACATTTTCTCTTTTGGTTTCAGGTTCCAGCATCCGCAGTGATTTGCTTTTACTTTTTAATCAGATATTGAAGTGTCCTTTTGCTTGTCAATCAGCTATGGGAAGGCAGGGCACTTGAAGATGGATGTATCAGTTGACCAATGGCAGGGTTTTGGGGGTGGGGCTGTTGGAGGTCACATGTCCAACCTCCAGGACTATGCTCAGAGTCAGCAACCTTTTCCTACACCTGTGAACTTTGACTTTTTTGAATATTGGAGTGTTTGATAAGGTCGAGAGTATATGAGGCAGGTTGGTTACGATCATTGTGAATGCTTTATCTCCCTGAAGAGTGTTTGTTAAGTAATAATCCGCTGCTGAAGTTGCCTGCAAGTTGATTTCTGGTTAAAATTGATCTCTGGTTGAAGCAGTGTCACCATGGCAACACTTAGAGGCTAGTCAGTGATTGCTATTGGTCAACACTGACCTAAGGTCATGTTGTGGAGATGCCAGTGTTGGACTGGGGTAAACACAGTACGATGTCTCACAACACCAGGTTAAAGTCCAACAAGTTTATTTGATAGTAAACCCACAAGCTTTCGGGATTTGCCCCTTTGTCAGGTGAGTGGACAGTTCTGACAGACTTCTGACTTCAGAGTTCTGACTCTCCACTCACCTGACGAAGGGGCAAATCCCAGAAGCTTGTGGGATTACTATCAAATAAACTTGTTGGACTTTAACCTGGTGTCGTGAGACTTCTTACCAAAGTCATGTACCAGTCTTAGGAAAGGGCACAGAAAGAGGGAGAATCTACATTCCCACTGCCTCAGAAAAGCAGCCCGTACATTCTCTCTTCCACCTTCTTCCATCGAGAAAAAGCAGAGGAAGTACCTGATAGAAGTCTACAAGATTATGAGGGGCGTGGACAGAGTGGATGGTCAAAAGCTTTTCCCAGTGTTGAAGAGTCAATTACTAGGGGGAATAGATTTAAGGTACTAGGGGCAAGGTTTAAAGAGATATTCGAGGCAAGTCTTTTACACAGAGGGTGGTGGGTGCCTGGAACTCGCTGCCGGGGGAGGTAGTGGAAGTGGATATGGTAGTGACTTTTAAGGGGCGTCTTGACAAATACATGAAGGGTAGGGGGTTTTAGTTCAGCATAGTCAGTGCAGGTTTGGAAGGCCAAAGGGCCTGTTCCTGTGCTGTAATTTTCTTTGTTTCTCTTTGTTAAATAATACACAAAAGTCTAAGGTCACATACCAACCCACTCAGGAACAGCTTCTTCCCTGCTACCATCAAACTTTTGAATGGACTTGCCTCGCGCTAAGTTCTTCCTCTACACCCTAGACTGTAACACTACATTCTGCACTCTCTCCTTCTCTATGAATGGTATGCTTTGTCTGCATAGCGCGCAAGAAACAATACTTTTAACTGTATACTAATACATGTGATAACAATAGATCAAATCCCTCCGTTACAAAGCTTACAAATGCATATACAGATGCTGCTGACATATTTCTGACCTGTGGATCGTGGCGAGCAATCATGAAGATCAGATTCACCTTTGAGCAGGAAGGGTAAACAAGTAAGTGAAACCAGAATGTGTGTGTGTGTGTGTCTGTGTGATGCGTGTAATATGTGTGAGTGGGTGAGTGTGTGTGTGTGTGTGTTTTTGTGTTCACTGCACTGGTAATTGTGGAATTAAAGACAGACTTGTATTTATACAGCACCTTCCACAACAACACATTATCCAAAAACACTTCACAGCCAATGAAATGCAATCACTGTTGTAGAAACACAGCAGCAAATTTGCGTACAGCAAGCTCCCACAACAATGCAATAGTGACCAAAATATCTGTTTCTGTAAAGGCAAAACACCGCGGATGCCGGAATCTGAGACAAAAATGGAAAATACTGAAGAAATTCAGCAGGTCTGGCAGCCTCTGTGGAGAGAGAAGAGAGCTAATGTTTCGAGTCAGAATGACTAGGGCTCTGACGAAAGGTCATCCAGACTCCAAACATTGGCTCTATTCTCTCTCCACAGATGCTGTCAGATCTGCTGAGGTTCTCCAGCATTTCTGTTTTTGTGTCTGTTTTTGTAATGCAGATTGAGGAATAAATACTGACCAGGACGCTGAGGTTACGAACCTCTGCTCTTCTTTGGAATAGGACCATGGGGTCTTTTACGTCTGTCTTAAAGAATAACTGCAGATACAGATTAACACCGCATCTGAAAAACACAGGTTCATAGAATCCCTACAGTGCAGAAGGAGGCCATTTGGCCCATTGAGTCTGCACCTATCACAATCCCACCCAGGCCCTACCCCCATAATTTCATGCATTTACCCTTGCTAGTCTCCCTGACACTAAGAGCAACTTAGCACAGCCAATCAACCTAACGTGCACATCCTTGGACTGTGGGAGAAAACCGGAGCACCTGGAGGAAACCCACGTAGACACTGGGAGAACGTGCAAACTACACACAGTGACCCAAGTCGGGAATTGAACCCGGGTCCCTGGCACTGTGAGGCAGCAGTGCTAACACTGTACTACCATGCACCCTGTACCAACAGCATCTTTGGCCTGCAGCCCCACCACACCCGGCCCCCCCCCTCCTCAGTACTGCACTTGGGAAAATCAGTTTTGAGCTTTTAGCTCCTGGAGTGAGATTTGAACCCCTCTGACTCAAGAAACACACTGACCCATGGCTGACAGCTATCAGTCAGCTAGCTCCTGCACTGTTGCCAACACATCTCCATCTTGATGGGATCTTGGTGTGCCTTTCCGCCACGGTATGACCTTTGACCCTAGTGTGCTGGAAACTGAAGTCTCTCAGGGAAGATGCTACTTTCTTCCACATTTCTGCTTTGGGCAAATACATTCACAATTAAAATTCAATTCAAAATTGCCCAGGGATCTGTTTTGGGGCCACTGCTGTTTGTAATTTTTGTAAATGATCTGGATGAGGGTATAGTTGGGTGGATCAGTAAATTTGCTGATGACACCAAAGTCGGAGGTGTGGTAGATAGTGAAGAGGGGTGTCATAGTTTACAGAGAGACTTGGACAAGTTGCAGAGCTGGGCTGAGAGGTGGCAGATGGACTTTAATGTGGAAAAGTGTGAGGTAATTCACTTTGGCAGGAATAACAGATGTGTAGAGTATAGGGCTAACGGTAGGACTCTGAATAGTGTTGATGAACAGAGGGATCTAGGTGTATGTGTACATAGATCCCTGAAAGTTGGGAATCAAGTAGATAAGGTAGTTAGGAAGGCATACGGTGTCTTGGCGTTTATTGGTAGGGGGATTAAATTTAGGAGCCGCAACGTCATGTTGCAACTGTACAAAACTCTGGTGCGTCCGCACTTGGAGTATTGTGTGCAGTTCTGGTCCCCACATTATAGGAAGGATGTGGAGGCATTGGAGACGGTGCAGAGGAGGTTTACCAGGATGTTGCCTGGTATGGAGGGACGGTCCTATGAGGAGAGACTGAGGGATTTGGGGTTGTTTTCATTAGAAAGAAGGCGGCTAAGAGTGGACCTTATTGAAACATATAAGATGATTAGAGGTTTAGATAGGGTGGACAGTGATAGCCCTTTTCCTCGGATGGAGAAAGCTAGCACGAGGGGGCATAGCTTTAAATTAAGGGGTGGTAGATATAGGACGGATGTCAGAGGTAGGTTCTTTACCCAGAGGGTGGTGAGGGATTGGAATGCCCTGCCTGCTGCAGTTGTAGATGCGCCTAGTTTGGGGGCGTTTAAGAGATCCGTGGATAGGTTTATGGATGGAAAGGGATTGGTTTAGGTTAGAGGGTCATTGCTTTTTTAATTGGTCGGCGCAACATCGTGGGCCGAAGGGCCTGTTCTGCGCTGTAATGTTCTATGTTCTATGTTCTAGGTATGTCCCGTACTCAAGGTACAGGACAAATCCAACCCGGCCAAAGTCGGTGTAATGACTCAGGAAACGGACTGGAAAGGAACATAGCTTATTACAGAATGCAAAGAAGAACCACTACACTAGTGCCTGCCTGAGACTACCATTCAGCATGCCCAGTCCTGGGCCTGCCTTTTATAAAGGCTCAGATAATGAGTTCTAGCTAGCCAGGACACTGCCTATTATCAGTGGAACTCATACTCAAATTAGACCCAATCAAGGACTGGGATTCTCCCAAAAAAAGACTATGTGGCCAACGGACAGGAAAACAGGAGAGTTTTCTGCCCGTTTTTTGGATGTACTTAGTTTAACAAATCTCCGACACTGTGCATCACAATGCCTCAGAGAGATACATGCCAAAAAGAGGGGTGTGGGGCCTCATCCCACTCAAGAAACCAGGATCAGTGTGCAGAGCTGACTCTGCACCTGTGCACTGTCCCTCCTCCCCACATCATCGGCCTCCAGATCATTGTTTTCCCGACTGTTTCCAAACCACCACCCCCCACATCGATCACCAGCTTTCCCAACACCATCTCCTCTCCTCCCATGGCCAGCCCCAATCTGCCAAGACCAGCCTCAACTGCGCCCCCCATGGCCAGCCTCGACCCCCATTCCCCTTAACACAGTGCCCCTCTATCTTATGTAGCAGTCTCTGTTGTGGCACCTTGTCAAATGCCTTCTGGAAATTCAGATACACCACATCCACAGGTTTCGCCATTGTCCACTGCAGATATAAAATTCTCAAAGAATTCCACCAAATTAATCAAACATGACCTGCCCTTCATGAACCCATGCTGTGTCTTATCAATGGGACAATTTGTATCCAGATGTCTCGCTACTTCTTCCTTGATAATAGATTCAAGCATCTTCCCTACTACAGAAGTTAAGCTAACTGGCCTATAGTTACCCGCCTTTTGTCTACCTCCTTTTCAAACACTGATGTCACATTTGCTGTTTTCCGATCTGCAGGAACCACCCCAGAGTCCAGTGAATACCCAGAAGTTTTCCGGGAAGGTTTAGGGGCTATCAAAGGAGCCATGTTGATCAGGAAATGATTCCACAATTTTGCAAGGCCTACCCGGTATTGTTTGCCTTACAAGAAAAAGTTAAAGCAGAAATCTAAAGATTGGAAGGTGAAGGGATTATCAGAGCGGTTAATCTGTAGAATGGGCAGCAGCAGTCATACCAATTTTGGATGGATCAGTCCGTCCTTGCTGAGGTTTTAAACAAATGGTAAACTGTCTCTTGCAGCTGGATAAATACCCAATCCCTCGGATTGAGGATTTATTGGCAAAGTTGGCAGGACTCTTGTTTTCGGCACTTGATATGCATCATGCCTACTTACAATTACAGCTAGACAAAGATTCCCAGAGATATTCAACAATTAATACTCATAGGGGCCTTTACCAATACACCAGATTGCCATTTGGAGTTTGGTCAGCCTGCGCAATCTTCTAGCCATTGAACAATGGAAAATATTTTACATCAGGTTGCTATCTCTCTGAACAATGTTCTCATAAGAGGAAAAACAAATAAGGAATATCTAGATAACCTTGAGGCAGTTCTAAATTGATTTTCCAAAGCAGGTTTATGCCTAAGATTTGATTTGATTTATTATTGTCACATGTATTACTATACAGTGAAATGTATTGTTACTTGCGCGCTATACAGACAAAGCATACCGTTCATAAAGAAGGAAAGGAGAGACTGCAGCATGTAGTGTTACAGTCATAGCTAGGTTGTCGAGAAAGATCAACTTAGTGCGATGTAGGTCCGTTCCAAAGTCTGACAGCAGCAGGGAACAAACTGTTCTTGAGTCGTGCAGTATGTGACCTCAGACTTTCGTATCTTTTTTCCGACGGAAGAAAGTGGAAGAGAGAATGTCCAGGGTGCATGGGGTCCTTAATTATGCTGGCTGCTTTTCTGAGGCAGCAGGAAGTGTAGATAGAGTCAATGGATGGGAGGCTGGAATAATGTGTATTCTAGCGCCCCCCCCCCCCCCCCCACCGCCCAGCCAGGTAACCCATCTGATTACAGAGTTGACAAGTCAGGTGTACATCCCATGGAGGACAAGGTGTGGGTGATCAAGGGTGTCCCACCTCCCACGTCCATCCAGGATTTAAGAACATTTCTGGGGTTGGTAACCTAAGGAAAATTTATACCCAACCTTCCCTCCATCCTGTCTCCACTACACCATCTATTAAAAAAGGATCAGCCTTGGGAGTGGGCTACCAGTCTATACTTGGCTTTCAATAAAGTAAAGCAGCAGCTTTCCTCATTACATGTTGCGGCACATTATGATCCCAGGAAAGAACTCCCAATGATCTGTGATGCGTCCCCGTGTAGAATCGGGGTGGTATTGGCACATAGGTGGCCAAATGGAGAAGAACACCCAATTCCATATGCTTCCAGGACCTTGGCTATCGTGGTGGTCAGGAAGGCGAATGGGATGCTGGCCTTCATAGCGAGGGGGATTGAATATAAAAGTAGGGAGGTCTTGCTGCAGCTGTATAGGGCATTGGTGAGGCCGCAGCTGGAGTACTGTGTGCAGTTTTGGGCGCCGCACCTGCGCAAGGATATTTTGGCCCTGGAGGGAGTGCAGAGGAGGTTTACTAGGCTGATACCGGAGTTGAGGGGATTGAGCTATGAGGAGAGGCTGAATAAACTAGGCTTGTACTCGTTAGAGTTTAGAAGAATGAGGGGAGATCTCATTGAGACGTATAAGATGATGAATGGGATGGATAGGATAGAGGTGGAGAGACTCTTCCCGCTCAAAAAAGACAGTAGGACTAGGGGGCACAGCCTCAAGATAAAGGGGAGGCGGTTTAGAACGGAGTTGAGGAGGAACTTCTTCACTCAAAGGGTGGTGAATCTCTGGAATTCTCTGCCCGTTGAAGTGGTGGAGGCTGCCTCGCTAAATATTTTTAAGAAGCGGGTTGATGGGTTTTTGATAAGAGAAGGGATTAAGGGTTATGGGGAGAGGGCGGGAAAGTGGAACTGAGCCACGACAGATCAGCCATGATCTTATTGAATGGCGGGGCAGGCTCGAAGGGCTAGATGGCCTACTCCTGCTCCTATTTCTTATGTTCTTATGTTCTTATGGATCACAAATACGTCCACATTGAAAAAAAGAGTTGGCGGTGATATTTAATGTGAAAAATTCCACCAGTACCTTTATGAGTGGAAATTTGTCATTATTACAGACCACAAGCCATTACTGCTTGGTTAGGACAAGGTGGTAACATCCATAGCATCAACCCAAATCCAGTGGTGGGCTTTATTATTGGCTGCCTACAATTACCAAATGGAACGTCATCCAGGAGGCTGAGTGGCTAACACAGATGCCTTGAGTCAGGTACCATTAGCAGACACCCCACCGGAGGTACCCCCAACGCCGGTTTCTGATAATGGACGACCTTTACCAGCCAGGAATTTGCTTATTCATGAAGTTGAATGGAATTCGACACATTAGAACAGCGTCCTATCATCCACCATCTAACAGACTGGTGGAAAGAGTGGTCCTGACCTTGAAAGCCTGTAGCCGCTGTAGACACCAAACTTTGTAGATTACTATTGAATCATAGAACAACACCCCCCCCCCCCAATGCAAATTCCAGAATAGCCCCAGCTGAGTTGCTCATGGGCAGATGGCTCCACATCAGGCTGAACCTGATCTTCCCGAACGTTGGGCAGGTGGGTGGTGGAAGATCATCAAGAAGCCCAGGGCTGAGCCCACAACAACACCAGCAGGGAGAGACATCTAAAGACAGAGGATAAAGTGTTACTAAAAAGTCATCAGAATGGCCCCGTGCAGCTACAGGGCACAGATAGGACTGGTACCATATCAAGTCCAGGTAAGGAATACCATCTTGAGAAAAAAGGATTGTTTGAGAGCTGTAGGTTCTCAGGCCATGTAGGGACCAACAATGCCCAGCACATCGGAAGCTTCAGAAAAACCTCTGGGACCTGCTGGTTGCCACTCTCCATCCTCAGACTATGGAACTTTGGAGCTTGAAATGGACACAATGGACTTAGCCACATCCCTTGCTGCCTAAAGAAGGGAGTGAACCCATGCCTCAGCGCTCCGAACGAAAGAGACGAGCATCGTTTTGTTGCACCCCATCTCTGATGCTGAGCTTGAGGAACCGGACCTGGCACTTACTCAAGATGCAAACGAACCATTGAGATTCCTCAGACGTCGAGGGGGAGGGATGTAATGACCTTATCGAGGACCACAAGATGGATCAGTTAGAATATAAACTCTCTGTTTAAGGCAGTAATATAATGTGGAGTGTCAGGGTTACTGGCATTATAAGATATAAGACCATAAGAGATAGGGGTAGAATTAGGCCACTCAGCCCATCAAATCTGCTCCGCCATTCAGTCAAAGCTGATATTTTTCTCATCCCCATTCGCCTGCCTTTTCACCATAACCCCTGATTCCCATATTAATCAAGAACCTATCTATCTCTGTCTTAAAGAAGTCAAAGACCTGGCCTCCACAGCCTTCTGTGGTAAAGAGTTCTACAGATTCACCACTCTCTGGCTAAAGAAATTCCTCCTCATCTCTGTTTTAAAGGATCGTCCCTTTAGTCATAGGTTGTGCCTTCTGGTTCTAGTTTTTCCTATTAGTGGAAACATCCTCTCCACGTCCACTCTATCCACGCAGTATCCCGTAATTTCCAGTAAGATCCGCCCTCCCCCCCACCCCCCACATCCTCCTAAACTCCGAGTACAGACCCAGAACGCTCAACTGTTCCACATATGACATTCCGGGTTTCACACTCTGTATGAGGAAGTACCTCTCAGAATGTTGCTGATTAAGTAAGTAAATCTGTTTGGTGACGGGACACAGGCCTCCAAGGAGTTATTTCAGTTCCTTTGTCATTACGATCTGCCAGAGTTCCCGTATTAGTCTCAAATTCCCCTCCCAAACCCAAACCCAATGGGAACTGTACACATGGCTCCATCTTAAGTGAAATCAGGACTTACAGGTAGTGGTTACTCGGTTTTAATCCAGAGAACTTGATCATCTGGCTGCAACAGTTTAAGGGGATTTGAAATGAATTAAAATTAACTTGTTCCTTAAAAGCGATATCTTTGGAGGGAGTGCAGAGGAGGTTTACTAGGCTGATACCGGAGTTGAGGGGGTTGAGCTATGAGGAGAGGCTGAATAAACTAGGCTTGTACTCGTTAGAGTTTAGAAGAATGAGGGGAGATCTCATTGAGACGTATAAGATGATGAATGGGATGGATAGGATAGAGGTGGAGAGACTCTTCCCGCTCAAAAAAGACAGTAGGACTAGAGGGCACAGCCTCAAGATAAAGGGGAGGCGGTTTAGAACGGAGTTGAGGAGGAACTTCTTCACTCAAAGGGTGGTGAATCTCTGGAATTCTCTGCCCGTTGAAGTGGTGGAGGCTGCCTCGCTAAATATTTTTAAGAAGTGGGTTGATGGGTTTTTGATAAGAGAGGGGATTAAGGGTTATGGGGAGAGGGCGGGAAAGTGGAACTGAGCCACAACAGATCAGCCATGATCTTATTGAATGGTGGGGCAGGCTCGAAAGGCTAGATGGCCTACTCCTGCTCCTATTTCTTATGTTCTTATGTTCTTATGACCAATTAAACTTTCAATCACTGTCTTAAAATGTTTCTATATGGCTCAGATTATGTCTGATAATCACTCATGAAATGGTTGGAGATGCATTGCTATCTCCAAAGGCGCTATAAAAATGCATGTTGTTAAAGGGTGAGGCTGGAGGGAAAGGGAAAGAAGGGAGTAACTGTTGTGCTGATGGCAAAGCAGTGATGTGAGAGAGAGTGGAGCTGCATCCCGTCCCTGGAATTGGAGGCAGCTCAAACGCTTTGGATCACAATAAGAGCAGTGCGACAGCCTTCTCGTCTGCTTCCAACCGGCTGGGACCAGAACAGACTGCTCTGGCTGGGAGCCAATCCCCTGTGTATCAACTGCAGTGTGGTTTTCTAATTCCGTGTTTCAGAGCCACCGCCTTCAAATGCTATCAATGTTTACTCATCCCAAACAGCAACTCCCTGCCCAGGGACCATTTCTGTTTAAGGACACAGGTCTCACTCTCTCTCGTTCTGACTCGCTGTTGTTGTGTAACCAAAGACATTAAATTTCCCTCGACATGAGCTGCACTCTCTCATTTTGGTTGCAAAACAACACAAAAATGTGACCTATTTTGACACCTCCCACCTGCCTGAACACAACAAGCACAGCTTGGTGCACAGTATGTTTGCCTTAGTGACTCACAGCTAACGATATGCGCACTGCTCTACATTGTCCCCATGTGCCATCATTTTAAAATTCTCATTCTTGTGGTTCAAATCCCTCCTATCTCTTACCCACCTTATCTCTTCCCTATCTCTGCGATCTCCTCCTGAATCCACCCGCTCCCCCAATTCTGACCTCACTTCCAGCTCCCACTCCCTTTCCCCCACCATTCACATAAGAACAAGGAGCAGGAGTAGACCATTTGGCCCCTCAAGCCTGCTCCGCCATTCAATAAGATGATGGCTGATCTTTTTGTGAACTCAGTCCACTTGCCCAGCTGCTCACCATAACCCTTAGTTCCTTTACTGTTCAAAAATTTATCTATCTTCGCCTAAAAAGCATTCAGTGAGGTAGCCTCAACTGCTTCACTGGACAGGGAATTCCACAGATTCACAACAGATGTCCTGAGGTTGTGAAGGCAGAGAGTCGTGGGGGTATGGAACGCGCTACCAAGTAGGGTGGTGCAGGCAGGCACGTTGGAATTGTTTAAGGTTTACTTAGACAGACACATGAGCGAAGCAAGGATGGAGGGTTATAGTAGAGGGTATTAAATAGGGTCAGAGCCTTGGGACGACACCGGAAATGTAGTTTTATATGTTAACGTATTGTCTTTTTATTCCACAGGGTCGGTCCACCTTGTTGTCAAACAAGGGGCATGCACACGGTGGGTCGTGTGTGGGCTGCTCTTGGAGGTTCCGGGAGTGGCCTAGTACTTCGTGTCGTTGTGTGTGCTTAATCCTGGACCAGCAGATGGGCACCGCAACAGCTCAGTGACTATCACTGCTAGCTGTGCAGATACATGGATTTGGGCCTGTGTCTGTGGGAGTTTGCGCATTCTCCCTGTGGTTGAGTGGGTTTCCTCCGGGCGCTCCGGTTTCCTCCCACACCCCAAAGATGTGCTCTTAGGCTGACTGGTGTACCAAATTGACACTATTCTCCCCTGAATCTGGCTACATTAGGGGTTCCACTCACATACACACAGGGCAGGGTAGGTGTAGGAGGATGCGGCGGCGCGGGCTCGTTGGGCCGAAGGGCCTGTTTCCCGTGCTGGGATGTTCTTTGTTCTTTGTTTCTTTGTTAGAAAGGCAAATCTTCACCCAATCGCCTCTGGCAATAGGGTATTTTTTATTATTAATTCGTGGGGCATGGGCATTGCTGGCTGAGAGTCAACCACATTGCTGTGGCATTGGAGTCACATGAAGACCAGACAAGGTAAGGACGGAAGATTTCCTTCCCTAAAGGACACGAGTGAGCTGGACGGATTTCTCCGACAATTGACGATCCATGATCATCAGTACATTCTTAGTTCCAGATTTTCATTTCATTGAATTAAAATTCCACCTTCTGTTGCGGCGGGATTCGAACCAAGGTCCCCCAGAACATTGGCTGGGTTTCTGGATGAATAGCCTAGCGACAATACCACTAGGCCATCTCAAAAATCTATCTGAGCAAAACTGAGAATAACCTTTCATTCTTGAGTCCTTCAGTAGTGAATTAAGGCCAGACCAAGGAGGGTAACCTCAGGCATTCCTGATCACTATGGCTCAGTATCATCATATCACCCAGTACATTCCGTTAAAACTCAAGTTAAACACATTTCACAATGCAGTCAGAATGGACGTAAGCTTATTGCAAAGTTCTGAGCCATAATTTTTTTCAAAGTTTATTTATTAGTGTCTCAAGTAGGCTTACATTAACACTGCAATGAAGTTACTGTGAAAATCCCCTAGTTGCCACACTCCGGCACCTGGTCGGGTACACAGAGGGAGAGTTTAGTATGGCCAATGCACCTAACCAGCACATCTTTTGGACTGTGGGAGTAAACCAGAGCACCCTGAGGAAACCCATGCAGACATGGGAAGAACATGCAGATTCCACACAGATAGTGACCCAAGCCGGGAATCAAACCCAGGTCCCTGCTAACCACTGCTCGAATTATCCAACCGTTCACGCCAGCTGGATTCTCCCATGCCGCTGCGGTGAACAGGAATCTGGTTGAGTGCCAAACTCTCTGACCTCTCTGGCAATGGGGTGTGAACAGTCAGAGAATTCCAGCCCTAGACTGTGCAGGCTCCCTCTGAAATACACAGAAGGTCACCAAAATGTGACAGAGAGAGAAAAAGAAAAGAGGGAAGAAAGAAGTGCCTTCTTCCACTCACAAATCCCCATTCCACCAATCTCTTTGCTCTTTCCAACAGGCTCGCTGCCCCAGGTGAACCGATGCCCTCTCCCTTCCTTCACCAGGCACCTGGTCCCTGATGAAACTGGACATTCTGATTAAGTGCACAATCTAGACTGGTTTCAACCAGTGGAGAGTGTTGGCAACACAACACATTAATTCATCCAATTTGCAATCTTGTTACAAGAGTTTTCAAAAACATTTTGTTTTGTGAAAGGAACATGGTATTCAGTACAAAAAAAAAGTCTTTGAAGAACAATTTTCTCCAATGGTTCTCCCTTGACCCAATGACCATATTGAATTTTTCAATGCCTGATGCTGCAGTCTTTCTCTGAATTATTTTTTGCTCCACTTTCTGTGCCTCATTTTCTCCTCCCTCTCCCCCTTAAAGAAGCCCAAATGGACCAAAGAACATATAGGCACTTGGTCAACCGTAGCCCATTGAGGAACTTTCTCGCCTTTGAGTCAGAAGGTTTGGGTGATTATCTCACGCAGTTTAAGCTTGGGGTTACTTCCAGTTTGGTATTGAAAAAGTGCTGCACTGTCAGAGGTGCAGCTTACAGATGAGATGTTAAATCAGGACCCTATTTGTCTTTCCTCCCCCACCCTCAAGATTACATGGCATCAATTGGAGGAGTAGCAAAGAAATTCCCGCAATATTTCTCCCTTAACCAGCATCACCGTAAAAACATTATCACTATCACATTGCTGTTTGTGGGAGCTTGCTATGTAAATTAGTTGTCACATTTCCTATATTATCACGGTGACTACACTTCTAAAGTACTTCTTTAGCTGTAAAGGATTTTGAGATGTAATAGGTGCTATATAAATGCAACTTTTTCCATTATCATTTTTACCATCACGAAACACAACAATGCTGGACATTTCTTTGTCTTCATTCACAGGAAGATTGTTAGCATGGGACAGTGTGAAGGGTGGGGGGAGACTCCAAGGGGATGGAGAGGGTTGGAGTGGGGAAGAGTGTGAGGGTGTGGAGGGAGGAGAATATGTGAGGGGGTGAGCCATGGTTGCAAACTTGCAGAGAGGGAGTGTGTGAGGGCCAAGTTGCATTCTCCCATGCCGCTGCAGTGAGCAGAGATCTGGTTGAGCGCCAAACTCTCCGACTTCTCTGGCAATGGGGTGTGAACGGTTGGAGAATTCCAGCCCTCGACTGTGCAGGCTCCCTCTGAAATACACAGAAGGTCACCAAAATGTCAGAGAGGGAAGAAAGAAGTGCCTACCTCCACTCACAAATCCCCATTCCGCCAATCTCTTTCCTCTTTCCAACAGGTGAGGTAGAGTTTGTGACAGGGCAATTATTCATGCAGGCATGTTTTTACAAGTTAAAAAGCAGTGATCAATTTGTGTATTTTGTGTCTTCTTCCTTTGTGTTCTGTGGGGCGAAAAGTGGATGATGTCGGGAGAGGCGTGAGGTTTGGTGGGGGCTAGAAATGAAGGTGAGCGCGGGGCCCCACAAATTGTAAATCCACCTCTGAAGCTAATCAAGCGGACTGCTTTGTCCTGGATGGTGTTGAACGTCTGGAACGTTGTTCGAGCTGCACTCATCCAGGCAAGTGGAGAAGATTCCAACACAGTCATGACTTGTGCCATAGAAACAAAGGGTCAAAACTGGTTTAGATCGGATATGGGTCCTACAGGGGCCAGGCATATACTGTGACCTAGAAGCTGGAGGCCTGAGGTGCATCCAAATTTGGGCTTCAGGCCTCATTAGGACATTATCCAATGAATATCGAATGGCAATTAAATAATCAGCGGCAGCTCACCAGATAGTTGCATGGTGACCACATTGTTCCTGGGGTTGCCAATCCTCCAGGATTGGCCTGGAGTCTCCAAGAACTGAAAATCAAACTCCAGGACACTGTCATGTGCAATCCTAAAGAACAATAATCAAGACATTATCATTTCTTTTTGTCATTTCTTTGAACATTTCTTTTCATCAGATATGAAGCTTGGAAAGTGGGGGGGAAATGTTTTTTGGCTGATAGTCAGGCATCATCCACTCTAGTTTTGGGTACTTTTGTTTACAAATTGGAATAGGAAGGCAATACTTCACCAGGATGGATGTGTTGTCCAATGAATGATAAGAGTGTTGGGGCAGGTCATATGGAGAAACATCCAGGAATACATTCAATCACAGCTAGAAATGCAGTTGCAGGATTTTGCAAAGGCAACATTGGTGTTATCTCTCCAGGAATTTGATGTGTCTGATGCGCATGTTTCTCATGGATACAGGAGGGCAGGCACCATGGCTGCTCTGTAAACCATGAGCTTGGTATTCGATTTGAGGTCTCAGGCTTCGAACACTCTGTTCTCAGATGTCCGAAAACTGCACTGGCTCATTGGAGTCGATGTTGGATTTCATTGTTGATGTGTGCCCATGCCAAGAGGAGGTTCCCAAGGTTTGGGAAATGATCCACATTGTCCAGAGTCTCACCATGGATCTTGATGGTTGGGGGGCAGTTTTGTGTGGCAGGAGTTGGCTGATAGAGAACCTTTGTTTTCTGAATGTTTAGTCTGAAGCCCATTCTCTCATGTGCCTTGGTGAATGCTATTTATAGAAAGGATACTATTAAACTAGAAAGAGTGCAGAAAAGATTTACTAGGATGCTACCAGCTCTTGATGGTTTGAGTTATAAGCAGAGCTGGATAGACTGGGACTTTTCTCTCTGGAGCGTAGGAGGCTGAGGGGTGATCTTATAGAGGTCTATAAAATAATGCAGGGCATAGATCAGCTAGATAGTTGATATCTTTTCCAAAGGTAGAGGAGTTTAAAACTAGAGGGCATAGGTTTAAGGTGAGAACAGAGAGATACAAAAGGGTCCAGAGGGGGCAATTTTTTCACACACAGGTTGGTGAGTGTCTGGAACAAGCTGCCAGAGGTAGTGGTAGAGGCGGGTACAATTTTGACTTTTAAAAAGCATTTAGACAGTTACATAGTTAAGATGGGTATAGAGGGATATGGGCCAAATGTGGGCAATTGAGACTAGCTTAGGGGTTAAAAAAAAGGGGTAGCATGGACAAGTTGGGCTGAAGTGCCTGTTTCCAAGCTGTAAACATCTATGACTATAATGCATTGACAATGGTTTGTAGCTCGACCTCTGACTGTGCACGCACACATGCATCATCTGTGTACCTGCAGCTCCAGGGCAGAAGTTGGGGTGATCTTGGTTCTGGAGGAGCTGGAAGTTGAACAGTTTCCCACTTGCCTGGTAGGTTAGCTCCACTCCAGCAGGAAGCTTCAGGGTGATGGGGTGGAATATTGCTCCGAGAAAGATGGTACAATGACACAGCCTTGTTTGACCCCAGTTTGCATTCAGATTGGGTCAATGTCGTTCAGTTGGTGAGGATCACAGCTTGAATGTCATTGTGCTACAGGCAGAGAATTGTGACAAAGTTTTGTGGGAAGCCAAACTTGAGGAGGATGTTCCATAATCCCTCATGGTTAAGAGTTGAAGCCTTTGCAGGAGCAAAGAAGGCTATGTACAGATGCTGCTCCCTGCACTTGTCCTGGTGTTGTCGCACATTGAAGATCATGTCCATTGAGCCTCTTGATGGACGGAAGCCGCACTGAGACTCAGCAAGGAGCTCTTTAGCCACTGGGAGGAGACAGGTGAGGAGAATTCTCGCAGTGACCTTTCCCTTGGCAGAGTGGGGAAATCCCTCTACAATTTCCACAGTTGGACCACCTTTCTTGTCTCCTTTCTTGAAGATGGTCACATTTAAGGCACCTCTGAGGTTTCCCAGCATGCTTCTCTTCCTTCCGGCAAGGATGATGATCAAGAGTGCCTCTCTGTCGCTTTTCAATATTTCAGCGGGGATTCCATTTGCGCCAGAGACCTTGTTGTCTTTCAGCTGTCAGATGGCTTTTTTCGATCTCACATCGAGCTGTGGTTGGGTTGAGATGGTGGCAGATGCTGTGTTGTGGGATGATGTCAAGGGCACTTGCATTGAAGATTGTGTGTTGGTTGAGGAGATCTCTGAAGTGCTCTTTCCAGCCGGCATTGACAGAGTGCCTCGGGGGGGGGGGGGGGGGGGGGGATTCACGCCAGTATGTTGGGGGAGGGCCTCATCCCACTGGAGAGGCCAGCATCAGCATGCTGAGCGGACCACTACGCATGCATCGATCTGTCAGTGGGGAGATTGGTGCGTGAGTACTGGCCCCCATGCCGGCCTCCCGATCGCTGACCTCCCAATTGTTTCCCAAGCCACACCCCTCCTGACTATCAACTTGTCAACACATCAACCCCCCCAACTCCAATCACTAGCCTCCTGAGCCCCCATACCCTCCCCTCCCAGGCCAGTCCTAATTGCCAGCCCCTCATGGCCAGCCCTGATCTCTCACCCCATAGCCAGCCTGACCGCACCCCCCTTCCCCATGGCCAGTCCAATGGCGCCCCCCCCCGCCACAAATGCAGCCCGATCTCCCTCTCCACTCAATGTGCATCTCCAATCACTCTCCTTCCTCCTCCCACCAATCCCTAATGCAGAGTGTGCAGCGAGTCCCCCACACTACCAATTAGCCCTGTCCTAAGTAGGCCCCCTCCCCTTGGCATAGCCCAGTGCCCAACAGGCATTGCCAGGGTGCCAGGCTAGCACTGCCAGGTGCGGCACTGTCCCTGACCTCGCAGGAATGGCCTCAATGGTTCTGTCCCCCCCCGCCCCCCCCAATGAGGGGGACGAGCTTTAAACACTGCTGATATAGTGGGGAACATTAGTGAGCCCGCAGAACACAGTCCCAGGCTTGCTAATGATATGGAAATGTCATTTCCATTTTGTAATCAACCTTTCGCTGATTTCCGACAGATCAAGAAACCTGGCCTGGGATACTTGCGATTGGCCGGCTGCCAGTGGTGAGTCCCACTACAGGCCATCAGCTGATGTCCTTTATGAGCAGCACAACGTGCCAGGAGAATCACCCCACCCCACCACCCCCCACGTGTTTTTGAGTTCCAAACAATGAGGCATCTGGTACCAAACACTGGCCACACTGGCTAAAAACCGGACTGATATAAAACCAGACCCTGGATAGAAATGGCAGTGTTTCTTTCTTTCCTATGTACTTTTTTATAGAAGCCCAACAGTGCAGAAGGAGGCCATTCGGCCCATCGAACCTGCACCATCCACAATCCCACCCAGGCGCTTGCGTAACGCCATGTATTTAACCCACTAGTCCTCCGACACACAAAGGGGCAACTTACTATGGCCAATCAACCTAACCCACTGATGTGCAGACTGTATTTTTGTAAGCAGTTATGTCTTACTGCTTACAAAAATAAAATCTGCACATCAGCTTCCCGTAAAACTGTTTATAAAAATAGCCAGTTAGATCCTGTAACTGGGATTTCCATGCATGTCAAACGATTAATGTTTAACCCAAATAGTTTTCATTGTTTAAACATGATGTGACTGTGAGGAAGGGGGAGCTGGTGCGGTGGAGTGACTGGGAAGGAAGGAATTAGCATCGACTGCTCAGTTTGCAAGCTTCAGAAAAGCACCTCATGATTCAGAAGCTGAGTGTGTCTCTGCCTGCGGTTATACACAACCCCCTTTAGCTGGTCCAAACCAGTTCCAGGCTGCTCAAATTGCAAGGCGAAAGACGAAACAAAGGGGATGTGAAACTTAATCATAGATCACAGGCTGAGATGAAACGAGTCACAGAAATATCAAACCCAGCTACTGACTAATTGCAGCTTAAAGAAACTACATCTGTCAAAAATTTAAACTGTGAGCTGGAATTAGAAATTGTGAAGTGACCAAAAAAAGGTCCATCTAATTCATCTTCAACCTGGCTATGCCACCATCATAAACAACAAGCATTTAAACAACAGTGTTCACTAACATAGAAAAAACATCACCAGGCTTTTAATAGGAGTGTTATGAAGCAAATTTTAACACCAGGCTACGTCAGGAGATAGGACATGATCTCAATGACATCAGGAGATAGGAGGACAAGTGACCAAAGGTTTTTATGGTTTGCTCGTGTGTTATCACCATCATTGGTAAGGACAGCCTTTTTCACAAACAAGAAAACAAACAAAAAAAATTTGAAACCACAATGTTTGTTTTCACACGGATGTTGACAATACCCAGCTCTATCTCTCTTGACTCTTGACTGTTGATTTAAATTATCAGTCTGCCATTCATGCAGACTGACCTCCAGACAAAGTAAACCCCCCATGCAAGTTCCCCAGTGCAGGATGGGTGAGCCATGCAAAACACCACAGACCTCAGCGGGACGACACGGTAGCACAGTGGTTAGCACTGCTGCTTCACTGCTCCAGGGTCCTGGGTTCGATTCCCGGCTTGGGTCACTGTCTGTGTGGAGTTTGCACATTCTCCTCATGTTTGCGTGGGTTTCCTCTGAGTAGTCTGGTTTCCTCCCACAGTCCAAAGATATGCGGGTTAGGTTGATTGGCCATGCTAAGAAATTGCCCCTTAGTGTCTAGGGATTAGTGAGTATAATATGTAGATATAGGGGTAGGGCCTAGGTCGGATTGTGTTCAGTGCAGACTCGATGGGTAAAGGGCCTCCTTCTACACTGTAGGATTCTATGACTGGAAGATGCCACTGGTGGCCAATGGAAGTTCATTGAAATCAAACATGATACCGAGGTTGTGGACACTCTGGTACAGCCTCAGATTGCCACCAGAAAACACACCACGGGGTGGAGGGGGGGCAATCCCAGCATGGTGGCACAGTGGTTAGCACTGCTGCCTCACAGTGACAGGACCCGAGTTCAATTCCAGCTTCAGATGGAGTTTGCACGTTTCCTCCGGGTGCTCTGTTTTTTTCCCAAGTCCAAAGGACATCCTGGTTAGGTGCGTTGGCCATGCTAAATTCTCCCTGAGTGTACCCGAACAGGTGCGGGAGTGTGACAATTCGGGGATTTTCACAGTAACTTCACCGCAGTGTTAATGTAAGCCTACTTGTGACACTAATAAATAAACGTAAACTTCAGTCCCCATCACAAGTTCTGCTTCTTTGTCACCCATTCGATCCCTCTGTCTGTTGGCAGTCTGAGGCTGTACCAGAGTGTCCACAACCTCGGTATCACGTTTGATATGAATGAATTTCCAACCTCACACTCCTGCCATCACTAAGACCACCACTTCCATCTTTGTAATGTCTCCGACTCATCCTCTGCTTCAGCTCATCTACTGCTGAAACCCTCACCTCTTCAAACAACATTGTTCCAACACACTCCTTGGAGCCTCCCACATTGTATCCCTCCATAATTGAGGACAAGCAAAACTCTGTCGTCCATGTCCTAACTTTTTTTAAAAGTTTATTTATTAATCACAAGTAGGTTTACATTAACATGAAGTTACCATGAAAAGCCTCTAGTTGCCACACTGCAGTGCCCATTCGGGTGCACTGAGGGAGAATTTAGCATGGCCAATGCACCCTAATCAGCACGTCTTTTGGACTGTGGGAGGAAACCGGAGCACCTGGAGGGAACTGACATAGACACGGGGAGAACGTGCAGACTCCACACAGACAGTGACCCAAGCCGGGGAATCAAACCCGAGTCCCTGGCACTGAGAGGCAGTAATGCTAACCACTGTGCCAAGCTTGCCACCCTTCTTGTAACTTGTGAATGCGAATCTGCTTATTTGAAATCCGCGATGGGCCGGATTCTCCGAACTCGCCCACAGCTGGAATTCTCCAGTCCCGCTGCAGTGAACAGGAGATCTGGCTGAATGCTAGATTTTCTGTTCTCGCTGGCAGCAGCGGTGGGGTGTGAACGGCCAGGGAGTTTTGGCTGATGCTTTTTTCAGTAGTGGCCAGCATCAAAATAGCTCATATTAGATCGTTTTGAAATAAATGAGTGTAAAGAGGCAGAAATAAAGGTTCGAATTACACAAAAACAGAAATCATCCCTGGACAGGGAGTTGCTGTTTGGAATGAGTAAACACTGATAGCGTTTGAAGGCGGTGGCTCTGAAACACAGAATTAGAAAACCACACAGCAGTTGACACACAGGGGGTTGGCTCCCAGCCAGAGCAGTCTGTTCTGGTCCCAGCCGGTTGGAAGCAGACTAGAGGGCGATCGCACTGCTCTTATTGTGATCAAAAACATTTGGGCTGTCTCCAATTTCAGAGAAGCAATTTATTCGCTCTCTCTCTTGTTCTCTCTACTCCACCAAAAGACCTGAGGAGACAGTCGAGGAATTTTGTGTAGGTTGACCAAAATGTGTAAGGCAGGCAGCTTTGTGCACCTGCCATTCACCACACCATCTCAATTTCTTCTGTTTCTTAATTTTGTTAGTTACGACCAAAACTGGTGGCTGGGCTTGGAAAATATACCTTTAGAGTCTTAAAGGGGCAGTGCCCATGCAGTGACCTAGAACTTGAGTTCAGTCCCACTGGAGCAGTTTGAGGATTTGAGAGCAGTTTTTAAAATAATGATGGAAATAAAAAACTGGCGATGTTAAAAACACCACTGAGGTTGTTGAATTGCTGTTAAAAATAATCCAACTGGAGTTAGAGGAGTGCAGAGACCCTGGAGGGGTGTGAGCTGGAGGAGGTTACAGGGAATCAGAGATCATGGAGGGATTTGGAGACAAGGAAGAGAATTTTAAAATCAAGGTGTCGCTTGACTGGGAGCCAGTGTAGGTGAGCAAGCAATGAGTGACGGGTGAAAGGGTGTTACTGCGAGATCGGACACAGGTTGCTGAGTTTTGGATGATGCCAAGTTTTCAAAGGGTAGAATATAGCAGACAAGCCACGAATGTGTTCCAACCCTGGAGGTAGCAAAGGCATGGATGAGAGTTTCAGAAGTGGATGAACTAAGGACTGTTTGACAGGGGTGGAAATGGCTGAAGCTCGTCTCAGGATCAATATGATCCCACAATATCAAACTGTCTTATTCAATCTCTGACAGTTACAGTACTGAAACTAAATTATTACACACCTTAGTCTGACCGTTCCATTTCCAACACGTTATACTTCTGAGCTTTATTACTATATTATTTTCTGTTGCTTTAGAATCATAGAATCCCTGCAGTGCAGAAGGAGACCATTCGGCCCATTTAGTCTGCACAAACTCTCCAATAGAATATCTTACCCAGGCTCTATCCCCGTAACTCCATGTATTTACCCTACTAATCCCGCTAACCTGCACATGTTGGGACATTAAGGGGAAATTTAGCATAGTCAATCCATCTAACCTAGATATCTTTGGATTGTGGGAGGAAACCCGCACAGAGGCGGGGAGAACGTGCAAACACCACACAGACAGTGGCCAAGGATGGAATCGAATCCGAGTCCATGGCACTGAGGTAGCAGCGCTAATCACTGTGCCACCGTGCTGCTATGTTAAAAGTCTAACAAGAATGTAGAATTCATGATTCTATTGTTGGTCTAAGATTTCTTTCCAGCAACATGACCCTGGTACACAGTCACCCGACACAATTTAAAGTATAGCGGTGCCAAAATGAAACGTGTCCAAGTGATAAAAACTATTTGTGCCCACATATATTCAATGGGTCAACAGTTTGGTTGATGACTCTAATGTCAAACAGACTAGCAGCCTGTTAGCTTATCTCAACCCAGCCAGCAACTGTTGGGATTGAGGGATTGAAAAGAGACTGGCTTCTGGCTCATTGCACATGTTTATTCCTATAGCGCCTTTAGTAGAATGGAGCTTCCTAAGGCGCTTCACAGGAGGTTAAACCAGGCAACAGTACTGGCACTGCACCAATGAAGGGGATATTGGGACAGGTAACTCCACACTTGGATAAAGCGGTAGGTTTCAAACAGCCTCCTAAATTAGCTAAGAGAATTGGGGGTGGAATTCCAGAGTTTAAGGCCAGGGCAGCTGAAGGTACAATTGTAAGAGAAGAATGGGAAATGATTAAGGAAGCCAGAATTGGAGGAACGCGTGTTCTCTGTCGGGTTGAAAGGCGTGGTTCTTGCTGGTAACCTGTGGGCAGAAAGTGAAAGCGTGACAGAGTCGTCTTCTTCTGCACAGTCCACCGCTCTTCATTTCATCCCACTCTCTCACCTCCCCATCCCTTATCTCTGAACACATCTAGCTCAGACTGGCATACCTCACCCACAGGGGAATGGGGGGAACGCTTGAGGAGCTGGAGTTACTCGCTAGTGGAACTGTACCGACTGAGGAATCAATGCAAAAGGGCACTTAGTTAAAAAATATCAAATAAGAACAATGACCTGTGACAGAGAGAAGAATAGAACTGTTGTCTGGAAGCAGTTTATTGGTAATAAAATGCGAGTTGTAAATTCCAGTTAACAGCAATTGCTGGTACAGTCATTGCAAATCACCCGAACCAGATCCAGCTCAAACCAGACAGGCTTTCCCCGTGCCAGAAACAAGGACTTGTCTTTTTGCCTTGGAGTTACATCAGCTACACTTGTTTGATTGACAGGTCCAGGCTCAGGCTTCGCCCCGCCGTCCATGCACTCCCATTGGTCGCGGTTGCTGTCGATCAGCCTGGCGGCGGCGGTGACTGGTAGAGCGGGCTGTCACTCAGCGGGATGTAACAATCAGTGTGAGTGACAGCCCCGCTCCCCGCGGGGAGGGGCCCACCCGCCCGGCTACAAAGAGCTGGGAACCAGCTGCAAGCGGTTCAGAGCCGGTTGAGAGCAGAATCAGGGAAGAGCCAGGCTGTCGGAGCCGAGCACGGAGAGACAGGGGGAGGTCATGCTGACCGGAGGGGACCAGCTGGCGCTCAGCGCTTGCCGGGTGGAGCAGTACACCGCTCCCTGCCCCGTCTGCCCTGCCTGGCTCGGCAGCCGGTTGGTGCGCAAGTCCCGCAAGAAAGCATCGGCCAACATCTTCCAGGACGTGGAGCTGGGACAGATGCAGGCTCTGTTCAGGAAGAGCGGGGACGAGAACGCCGAGGAGCGAGCCAGGATCATCTGGGAGAAGGAGAAGCATGGGGAGCAGGACATTGCACTGGCTCTGATGGAACTCAAGTCCAGGAAGACTCAACTCTTCTTCCAGCACAATAAAACTGGGGCTGAATTCCTGGGGCTGATGTGGATCAAAGCCTTTAACAGACTGCGGTAATTATTTGCACTATTTTTAAAACAAAAAGAACTGGGCTTTGTATTTAAAAGAATCGAAACAACTACCTCAATTTTCTCCCCCCCTCCCAACGCAGTTGCACCGCTTTGAAACTAGTGACTTTTGTGTTTTGTTGTCTTCTGCAATTAAATTTTTTAAAATTCTCATCATGTCTCCCAGTATCAAGGATGGAGGGAAAGGTTATGAGTTGGAAGCTAACGCCAGCGTGGACCGATCGCAAAGGAGCAAGATTAAGAGAAAAAGACTCATTGCAAAGAGATCCTTCAGAAAAGTACTGTAAAAACAAGGATGGTTAGATGCTGGAGCCTGCTGCAAAAAAAACTCTATTTGCACCAAAAAAATGCAACTTGCTGGGGAGATGACTATTAATATATTTCGTCTCGGATACGTTGTCTGTTCTGCTTTTGTGATTTTTATTTTATTTAATTTTAAACACTAAGAAGGCTCTTTTGGATGACCAATTTCGTTCCGTTAAACTTTCTGCATTTCCAATAAATTTTGTCATAAACTACACTGTTTTTGCTTCTTGTTATCGATGAGATTTTGGGGTGAAGTCTTGCATCACACTTTTCTCCCATCCCGTTTGTTTTGGTCAAATTTTGACAGTTTAAATTTTCAGCTTTTTTTCACCTCCACCACAAATCCAAAGGGTAATATGGACATTGGTTCACACTTATCCCAGGATCAATGGAGGGGACAAGCTGGGTATTTTCTTTTTTTCACATCAACTTGTGGTTTTTCATCTAATATTAATGGAGATAAATTTCCCATTTTGTGTTCTGGCTGTAGTCATTTAGTCATCTGGCTGGGGAAAATTCAGATCAGGGTGCAGCCTGGACACTGGACTAAAGTTTCCCAAAAAAACTAGATGGAAGTTTCAGAGTTTCAATTACCCTCTGGGTACAGTTCCATTTTACAATGAGGAGATTCCACTATTGGACTGGAGTGGGCATAGTAAGAAGTCTCTCAACACCAGCTTAAAGTCCCAGTGGGTTTATTTAGAATCATAGAAAAACTACAGCACAAACAGGCCCTTTGGCCCACAAGTTGCATTGATCTTATCCCTACCTATTAGGCTTACCTAAAACCCTCAATCCTATTAAGTTCCATGTACTCATCCAGAAGTCTCTTAAAAGACCCTAACAAATTTGCCTCCTCCACCACCACTGACAGCAGCCATTCCACTCACCCAACACCCTCTGAGTGAAAAACTTACCCCGACATCTCTGTGCCTACTCCCCTACTTCTCATTTGGTATGATGAGCTTTTGGAGCACTGTTTCCACTCACCTGATGAAGCAGTGCTCAAAACTCATGATACCAAATAAACCTAATTTTATTTTAATTTGTTGGCTGCAGGTGCTATTGGCAAGGTCAACATTTGTTGCCCATCCATTTGAGGACTATTCATATTGCTATGGGTCTGGAATCACATCTAATGGACACCACGTAAAGACAGCAATGTTAAAATTTAACACTGACCACTTAACATTTTTGTCCCCTAATGTAACTGGGGATGGGATTTTCTGGCTGTGCTCCTCCCCAAGGCTGGAAAATCCCACCCCAGCTCAACAGATCTTTGCATAGTCCTGTTCCACCTGCTATGATTCCTGTGGTGGGTGGGATGGGAAAATTCCGCCCTGCTGGATAGGAGGAACGATTTGTAAGTAAGCTTTATCATAGAATCTACAGTGCAAAAGGAAGCCATTGAGTCTGCACCAACAAGCCCACCCAGCCCCTATCCCTGTAACCCCACATATTTACCCTCCTAATCCCCCTGACACTAAGGGGCCATTAATCATGGCCAATCAACCTAACCTGCACATCTTTGGCTCATGGTAGGAAACCAGAGCAGTCAGACACGGGGAGAATGTGCAGACTGCACGCAGACATTTACCCAAGGCTGGAATCGAACCCTGGTGTGTGAGGCAGCAGTGCTAACTGTGCTGCCCCCAGATTGAACTGAGAGTGAGGGATCAGTAGATCAGGATTTTAATTCATCACAATGCAGTAGGACAAAAGCAGCACAAAAAAACCTCCATCTGTTCAGTTATAACAATACCTCATATTTACCCATCATCCCTGTGCTCATTGACCTACATTGGCTCCCAATCTGGCAACTTCAATTCTAAAATTCTCATCCTAGTTGACATATTCTCCCATGGTCTCACCCCTCCCTAGCTCTGTAATATCTAGCCCCACAAATCTTAGATCTCTACGCTCAATCTAACTTTGGCTTTGTGTGCACACCCAATTATAATTGCTGCACCATTGGCAGCTGTGCTTTCAACCTCTAACATCCTAAATTCTGGAATTCCCTCCCTAGAAGTGTGAGGTAATTCATTTCGGTAGGAGTAACAGATGTGTTCAGTATAGGGCTAACGGGAGGACTTTCAATAGTGTGGAGGAGCAGAAGGATCTAGGTGTATGTGTACATAGATCCCTGAAGGTTGGGAATCAAGTAGATAAGGTAGTTAAGAAGGCATATGGTGTCTTGGCGTTTATTGGTAGGGGGATTGAATTTAGGAGTCGCAGCGTCATGTTGCAACTGTACATAACTCTGGTGCGGCTGCACCTGGAGTACTATGTGCAGTTCTGGTCCCCACATTACAGGAAGGACGTTGAGGCTTTGGAGAGGGTGCAGAGGAGGTTTACCAGGATGTTGCCTGGTATGGAGGGGAGGTCATATGAGGAGAGACTGAGGGATTTGGGGTTGTTTTCGCTGGAAAGAAGGAGGCTAAGAGGGGATCTTATTGAAACATATAAGATGATTAGAGGTTTAGATAGGGTGGATAGTGATAGCCTTTTTCCTCGGATGGAGAATGCTAGCACGAGGGGGCATAGCTTTAAATTAAGGGGTGGTAGTTATAGGACGGATGTCAGGGGTAGGTTCTTTACCCAGAGGGTGGTGAGGGATTGGAATGCCCTGCCTGCTGCGGTTGTAAATGCGCCTAGTTTGGGGGCGTTTAAGAGATCTATGGATAGGTTTATGGATGAAAAGGGATTGGTTTAGATTTGTGGGTCAGTGTTTTTTTTTAAAAAAACTGGTCGGCGCAACATCGTGGGCCGAAGGGCCTGTTCTGCGCTGTAATGTTCTATGTTCTATGTTCTAGACTTGCTCTCTTTTCAAAATGAAACTTGGTCAGTGTAGAAAGAGCTTTACTTTGAATCAAACTTCGTGTTGTAACTGTCTGGGAGTGTTTGATGGGGACAGTGTAGAGGGAGCTTCACTCTGTATCTAAGCCCATGCTATACCTGTCTCACGAGTGCTTAAGGGGGACAGTGTGGACGGAGCTTTATGGGGATAGTGTCGAGGGAGCTGTATTCTGTATCTAACCAGAGTTGTATCTTTCTTAAGATTCTCTGGGTGGGATAGTACAGAGATGGAATTATTCTGTTTTGTTGTGACTTATCTGGGAGAGCCTGATGTTAACATTGGGTAAATGCTTCATTGTCCCAGGACTGAATCATGCCCTTGTAATGACGCACTACAGTGCTACTGACATAAAAAAACATGTGGATCAGATCATCATTTGGTTTTTCTTCTGTGATGTGGAAACCTTTGACTGTGTGGTAGAGCCCCAGGTGCACCAAGTGACTCTAACGCTTTGGCCAAGTGACCTTTATACATATATGGGTGTAGCCATTAAGTTCAAATGGTAAATTATTGCAACTCACCACTCCCATGAATTCCTTTACTTCAGTGGATTTTCACTGTGATCAGTGCCATGCACACCCCTTGCTTTGATTAGAATTCTTTACAAATTGATTGTAAATAGAGTCTCCTGAAGATGAGATGAGAGGGCCTTTTTTTATTCATTGGTGGGACTTGAATGTTGTTGGCTGGCCAGCATTTATTGCCCATCCCTAGCTGCCCTTGGAGGGCAGCTGAGAGTCACATGTAGGTTAAACCAGGTAAGGACAGTAGATGTCCTTCCCTAAAGGACATTACTGAACCAGATGGGTTTTTCCAACAACTGACAATGGATTCATGGTCATCAGTTGACTCTTAATTCCAAATTTTTTTATTGAATTCAAATTCCACCATCTGCCGTGGTGGGATTTGAGCCCGGGTCCCCAGAACATTAGCTGAGTTTCTGGATTAATAGTCGAGCAATAATACCACTAGGCCATCATGCCTGTGCTAGCTCTTTGAAAGAATTATCCATTAGCTTCACTACCCTTTGCTATTTTTCCACAATTTTTTCAAATTTCTCCTTTTCTATTATTTATCTAGTTACCCTTTGAAAATTACTATTGCTCCCACTGCCCTTTCAGGCAGCATGTTCCAGATCACGGAATAAAAATGAATCTCTTCACCTGCCCTCTGGCTCTTGTCAATTGCTGTAGTTTTATGACCTCTGGTTATTGACCCTGTTCCAATGGACTTGGTTTTTCCTTGTCGACACTTTCACCAGAGCCCTTCACATTAAATCTCCCCTTAACCTTCTGTCCTTTAAGTTGAATAAACCCAGCTTCTTCAGTCGCTCCACATAACTGGTTCCTGGTACCATTCTTGTAAACTTCCTCTGTCCTCTCCAACTGTTGTCGCTTCTTACCACCTGTTCCAAAGGCATTGCATCCCATAAGAATGCAGCTCCATAAGTGCCATCTTGTTCCCCACCCAAATCATCATCTATCATCGATGACAGTAGGTAAGCTATTCAAGCACAGAAATGGTAGCCAGGATTCTCCCCAAAAAAACTAAGTGCCCAAAAGGCGCGAAAACGGGAGTATTTCCCACCTGTTCTTTTGGGTGTACTTACCAGAGTGAATCTCCGACACTGAGCATTGCAGACTGTCTCAGCATGACTCATTCTGGTAAATCGGGGATGGGGCCTATTCCCACCCGAGAGGCTGGCAGCGCTGATCAGTCAGAGCAGAGATCAGCACATGTGCAATGGTCTTCCCATTGCTGGGCCCCTTATTGCTAGCCTCCAATCGCTGGCCAGCCCCAAAACCGCATCCCCCCACCCCGGTCGCTGACTTTCCGACTCCCCCCCACCCCCAATCATTGGCCTACCTGAGCTCCACGAACCAGCCCTGGTGGCACCAACCCCCCCCCAACCCCAGTATAGCCCATCATGCTGGCCCCACCCTTTGGCACTACCTGCTGCCTGATGGGCAGTGTCAAGGTGCTCAGTGGGCAGTGCCAGTTTGCCCATTGGGCAGTGCCAGGGTATTCTGGCCCACCAATCATAGTGCAATCCCAATTTCAAAAAAAGTGCTTGGGAGACTCACGACCAACGTTATGCCAATCATGAACACTGGTAAGGCTGGTGTCTCCCAGTCCGCTGCACTGCCGGGGAATCCTGATCGTCATTCCAGTTCTCAACCAACAACCACCTTGCATTCTCTTCGAGCAGGAATGACTGCAAAATACTTGTGGGGGTATGAGGAGAGACAAGGGCAGGCAACTGGACCCTACCTGAAATGAAGGCATGGAGAATAAAGACTTGTATTTATAGAGAGTCTTTCACAACTTCAGGACATCCTGAAGCACTTTCCAGCCAATGAAGTAGTTTGGAAGTGTAGTTGCTAATGTAGGAAACACAGCAGCCAATTTGCGCACTCTATGCAAATGAACAATTTTTACACAATTTACATACAGCAAAACTGACAAACAGCAATGAGATAAAGCCCAGATAATCTGCTTTCGCATTGTTGATTGTGGATGAAGCATTGGCTAGGACAGTACTCGGAAGGACTCCCC
The DNA here is from genome assembly GCF_965287045.1 of Carcharhinus amblyrhynchos. Taxonomy (NCBI): domain Eukaryota; kingdom Metazoa; phylum Chordata; class Chondrichthyes; order Carcharhiniformes; family Carcharhinidae; genus Carcharhinus; species Carcharhinus amblyrhynchos. The sequence goes on from NC_137340.1 coordinate 51,699,701, forward strand.
TGCTTTTCTTTGGAACAGTGTTGAGCGCGCTTTGATTTGATTTGATTTATTATGGTCACATGCATTAACGTACAGTGAAAAGTATTGTTTCTTGCGCGCTCTGCAGATAAAGCATACCATTCATAGAGAAGGAGAGGAGAGAGTGCAGAATGTAGTATTACAGTAATAGCTAGGGTGTAGAGAAAGATCAACTTAACGCAAGGTAAATCCATTCAGAAGTCTGACAGCAGCAGGGAAGAAGCTGTTCTTGAGTCAGCTGGTACATGACCTCAGACTTCTGTACTTTTTTTCCCGACGGAAGAAGGTAGAAAAGAGAATGTCTGGTGTGCGTGGGGTCCTTAATTATGCTTTGCCGAGGCAGCGGGAAGTGTAGACAGAGTCAATGGATGGGAGGCTGGTTTGCTTATTTGTTGTCGTGACGATGAAGCCAAGCCTCAAACTACATACAGATGAATGTTTTTAAAACATGGACACACAAGCCAAAGGTGGCTGAGGATGTGAATTCCTAGAATGTAAATTCAGTCATTGTCTGAATTTTCCTGTGTGGCGATACTAAGTCCTGATGGACAATGGAATATCATGTCCTTTTTACAAACTGGAATATAACAAAGACATGAAAGCCACACAGAAAGTGACTGTAATTTCCTGTGGAGATAATGGAAGCTGATTATTATTTCAGCAGGAATCATATCCTGCAAGTTACATCCCAGATCGGTTTGTAGATTTTCACCTTCCAAAAATACACAGGGGACTGGGATAAAAGCTAGCTGTGGACTGGTGCTGGGTGTGTCAGAGTGTGTGACACAAAAGCAAGGAAAGACAGAACAGTCACCCCTGCTCTGGAAGCAGCCAAGTCACAGCTGAAAAGGAAGCAGGACAATTTCACTCCTAAACATCTCGGCCTTTTGGCTAAGATCAAGTGTAGTTTTGGCATCCTGCACTTGGTTGAAGTCATGAGGTTACACTGAGGCTTCATTTGAAGCAATTTTTTAAAGTGGCATCTCAGCCTTTTGGCTAAGATGCAAATGAGATCAAGCCTTGGAGAAGGTGTAATGCTTGTTCCAATCAGCTTAGATCATGTAGATCAAGCCCAAGACAGGAAATGGGAACCCAGTCTTGTTAGCTTGGATCTGGAATGTCTCACTTGCTGACGCTTTGAACTGGACTTTAATTGGATTGAACTGGATATAACAAAAAAAATTACTCCCTAAACTGCAGAACCCTGGAAGCTTAAAACCAATTATTCAATTGCGGCACAGTGGCACAGTGATTAGCACTGCTGTCTCACGGCACCAGGGATCTGGATTTGATTCCCAGCTTGGGTCATTATCTGTGTAGAGTTTATACATTCTCCCCATGTCTGCATGGGTTTCCTCCGGGTGCCCCGGTTTCCTCCCACAGTCCGAAAGATGTGCAGGTTAGGCTGATTGGTCGTGCTAAATTGTTCCTTAATGTTAGGGGGATATTAGGGGAATTAGTAGGTAAATATGTGGGGTCACGAGGATAGGGCCTGGGTGAGATTGTTGTCAGCGCAGGCTCGATGGGCTGAGTGGCCCCCTCTGCACTATAGGGATTCTATGAAGTCAACACTACTGGAATTATGAATTTCAAATAGCTGCAACATTTCACTATCTGATCCTTATGGACCAGTCAAAGACAATTTTGTATATTTCTTTTAGCATTTTTTTGTTATTTGTCGTAAAGCAATGCATGTGTGTTTAGTCACATGATGTGCGTTACATCACCAGAGGCATTTGCAGGTTTTCTCTCTTCTGTGATGGACTCGAATCAGGTAACACCTCATAAATAAATCTGCATTGAGTTATTCCAAACCCACAGTGTGGCCCCTTATCATGATTTGTCTTATTGGTACTACCGGTCAAAATATGCACAATATAACATTTTTTGACTCACTTCTCATTTTTAATCTTTATTATTTTCCTCCTGTTTAGTAGCTAATAAACTCATTCTTTCTTTAACTCAAGAAAGCATGGTTAAATTAAATTTTGAGACATTCATACATTGGAACAAAGAAAAGGTATGCACGAGGGGAGGAATCTTTCTGAAGTAATCCTGTTGTGACCAACCAAAGAGTTTGAATGAAGAAAGGGAGCCAGTCCACCCCTCCTCACCCAGGGGCATAATAATTTGGGGTTATCGCATCCAGAATTTAACAAATTGGGACTCAGGTTGAGATAGTTCCTACAGAGGGGACAGAGGGTAACAAATTTGGGAACGTCACCCGGGGCCACTCATAACAATGTCTACCAGAGATAGCAGACATAAGAGAAGTTTTAATAGCTCACCTGGAAAACACCATATCCAACAGTGCAGCACTTCCTCAGTGGTGCCAGTTGGAGTGTTAGTCTACATTTTATGCTCAGTTTCTCTTCTGGGACTTGAATCCACAACCTTCTAATTCAAAAGTGATAGTTCTACGCACTGAGCCATGATTAGCATCTTCTAGCATAGAGATCTAAAACACACGTGTTATCTCAGCTAACTTGACATTGCTGAGATTTGGGATCCTGTGCTCTATATAACTCATTTACAAACTGTATTTACAAAACTTAAAGATTGAGGGAACCTATAGACATAATATTTTTAATCAAAAGTTGGTTTCTATTCATGGGTGGCACAGTGGCACAATGGTTAACACTACTGCCTCACAACATCAGGATTCAATTCTGGTCTTGCGTGACTATTTGTTTGGAGTTTGCACATTCTCTCCATGTCTGCATGGGTTTCATCCAGGTGCTCAAGTTTCCTCCCACAGTCCAAAGATGTGCAGGACAGGTTGATTGGCCAAGCTGAATTGTCCATTAGAATTGCAGGATGTAAATACGTGGCGTTCTGGGAATAGGGCCTGGGTGGGACACTCAGTTGAGGAGTTGGTGCAGGCTTGGTGGACTGAATAACCTCCTTCTGTACTGTAGGGATTCTACGATTCCATGATTCCTGATGGTGAAATTTGGAGATTCTTTAGCGACCAGATACTGTTTCCTCCCACAGTTTGAAAGACGTGCTGGATAGGTGCGTTGACCCAAACAGGCGCTGGAGTATGGAGAATTTCACAGGAACTTCATTGCAAGGTTAATGTAAGCCTTACTTGTGACTAATAAATAAACTTTATTTATGAGGACCATCAGAGGATACAGCAGGATTATAGATCAGTTGGAGACTTGGGCGGAAAGATGGCAGATGGAGTTTAATCCGGATAAATGTGAGGTAATGCAGTTTGGATGGTCTAATACGGATGGGAAATATACAGTAAATGGCAGAACCCTTAAGAGTATTGATAGGCAGAGGGATCTGGGTGTACAGGTACACGGGTCACTGAAAGTGGCAATGCAGGTGGAGAAGGTAGTCAAGAAGACATACGGCATGCTTGCCTTCATCGGCCGGAGTATTGAATTTAAAAAGTGGCAAGTCATGGATGGAGTAAAAAAGCAGGGAGGTCATGCTGCAACTGTACAGGGTACTGGTGCGCCGCACCTAGAGTACTGTATACAATTTTGGTCCCCTTATTTAAGAAAGGATATATTAGCTTTGGAGGGGGTACAGCGAAGATTCACCAGGTTGATTCCGGAGATGAGAGGGTTAGCTTATGGGGAGAGATTGAGTAGACTGGGCCTGTACTCATTTAGAAGGTTGAGGGGAGATCTTATAATCGATACATATTATCTTACAGAGACATATAAGATAATGAAGGGGCTGGACAGGGTAGAAGCAGCAAGGTTATTTCCACTTGCAATGGAAACAAGAACTAGGGAGCATAGCCTCAAAATACGGAGGAGTCAATTTAGAACAGAGTTGAGGAGGAACTTCTTCTCCCAGAGGTTACTGAATCTTCGGAAATGTCTGCCCAATGAAGCACTAGAGGCTACCTCCTTAAATGCGTTTAAATTACAGATAGATTTTTAACCAATAGGAGAATTAAGGGTTATGGGGAACAGGTGAGTAAGTGGAACTGAACCCACTATCAGATCAGCAATGATCTTATTGAATGGCGAAGAAGGCTCAAGGGGCTAGATGGCCTACTCCTGCTCCTATTTCTTATGTTCTTATGTTACAGCTTTATAGAACCTTAGGTAGGCCGCACTTGGAATATAGTATTCAATTCTGGTCACCACACTACCAGAAGGATGTGGAGGCTTTGGAGAAGGTACAGAAAATATTTACCAGGATGTTGCCTAGTATGGAGGGCATTAGCTATGAGGAGAGGTTGGAGAAACTTGTTTTGTTCTCACTGGAGCGATAGATGTTGAGGGGAGACCTGATAGAAGTTTATAAGATTATGAGATGCATGGACAGACTGGATAGTCAGAATCTTTTTTCCAGTGTGGAAGAGTCAATTACTAGGGGGCATAGGTTTAAGGTGTGAGGGGCAAGGTTTAAAGGAGATGTATGAGGCAGATTTTTTACACAGAGAGTAGAGGGTGTCTGGAACTCGTTGCTGGGGGAGGTAGTGGAAATGGATACGGTAGTGACTTTTAAGGGATGTCTTGACAAGTACATGAATAGGATGGGAATAGAGGGATATGGCCCCCGGAAGGGTAGGGGGTTTAATTAAATCGGGCAGCATGGTTGGAGCAGGATTGGAGGGCCGAAGGGCCTGTTCCTGTGCTGTAATTTTCTTTGTTCTTTAAACTTTGAATACAACAAGTTATTTCACCATGTCCAAATCAATAAAACCAGAGGACCTTGGCCCACACTTAAAGATGGGAGAAATAATTTCAAAATTAATCTGTAGAAACAATATTTCAGAGAGTGTGTGGTCAATATATATCCCTTAGAAAGCGGTGGAAGTAGGGAATGTTCATTAATTCAACTCCAAGTTAGGCAGTTTCATTCAGAAAACAACTGCTTGTGTTTGAGACATAACATCTTGTGAGACCTCAGAATAGGTGAAGAACTATGGTTTGCAAAACTCCACCACTGAGGAGTTTTCTCACCTGTCTGGCTCTATTGTTGGTGAATCGATAGAGATTGATCATTATGATTAGTTAATAACTCCATTATTGTTGTATTATAAGATTACTAGGATGATAGGACTAAATGGATCCAATGATTTTTCATTTCACATTCCTATGTTGATATGGCCATTTAAAGGATGTGGAACTCTCATGAGAAATTAGTGTGTTCGGCCAATCTCTTTGATTCAAGAAGGCTCTTGAACTTCTCAAACCTGTTCTGCCATTCATTTAGAGCATGGCTATTTACTCAGCTTTGCTCCATATTTCTTGATGCCCTCACCCAACAGAATATCAGCTTGAACTGCAATCAACTAATAAAAGGATTGCCAAATGCTAGCTCGTCAAGACAGTGCCCTTTAAGACAGCTTTGCTCAGTGCACCTGTTTTTCTCTCCTTCCGCTTGAAAATAATAAATCATATAGATAAGCTGGAAGTTATCAAGCAACGTAAATCACAATGAGTTATGACTCAAGAGCGCAGGTAAGAAATTTACAATCCTTGAGCAAGAGGTTAGAGAAAAGTAAAATTCCCAACAATGCAATTGACACGTTGGTTAAACTCCCAGCGAAGGTTGCTGAATCTGGCCACCTTTCAAAAACAACGGGTTCGATAACTCAACAAAAGTGGGTTGAAACTACTGAAAAATAGTGCAGATGCTGGAAACCTGACATAAAAACAGAAAACGCTGTAAATACTCAGCAGTGATGCAGCATCTGTGGAGAAAAAAGCATTTCACTTGATTTTTCTCAGATATTAGCTTGGATTTTGTGGGAATAATGATGGGAAAATGTCAGCCTTGACCCTCTGAAACCGACTTCAGCTTCTGGAGTCTACACATGCACATTTAAATGCAGAAGCTTCTGTCAGTGATTTCACCCTTCCCCTCGGATGCCCCAGAATGCAATCAAGTAGAAATCGCTGAACTGATGAAGAAAGCTTGTTCTTTCACACTATTAATCTCACTATGAAATACCTTGAAAAAGTTGTTAAATCATGTGTAACTGGGTTTTAATGTTTATATATGGATATTGATACTGCTGTTATCCACTTCCATGTTTTCTGAACATCTGTGAGTACAATCAAAAGATGATTTGGCCTTATCATCTTTAAGTCAAGTTTGTTTGTCCAGCATCTCTTCCCTTGCTATCTTACCATTTGTAAATTCCTTTGCGATTTTTCCATTGCTGTCATTTGCTTTTCTGCGCAAAATTGAGCCCAAGTATTTATTCAGTATTCCTTGCTACTCTCATCTCCGGTGAGTTTACCTTGCTCATCCCATAGTGGCCCGATCCCTGTCTTAACAAGAGCATTAGATATAGGAGCAAAATTAGGCCATTTGGCCCATCGAAACTGCTCCACCATTCAAACTTGGCTGGTAAGTTTCTCAATCCCACTCTCCCACCTTTCTCCTTTGATCTCTTTACCAATCAAGAACCTATCTACCTCTGTCTTAAATGCACTCAATGACCTGGCCTCCACAGTCTTCTGTGGCAATGAATTCCATAGATTCACCACCCTCTGAAGAAATTCCTCCTCATCTCAGTTCTAAAGGGTCATCCCTTTGCTCTGAGGCTGTGCCCTTGGGTCTTGGTCTTACTTATTAATGGAAATATCTCCCCATGTCCACTCCATCCAGGCCTTTCATTATTCTATAAGTTTCAATGAGATCCCCCCTCATCCTTCTAAACTCCATCGTCAGATGCTCCTCATATGCCAAGCTTTTCAATTCCAGGATCATTCTCATGAACCTCCTCTGGATCCTCTCCAATAATTCTGTTTATTACTTGCGTATCTGTAGAATACATTACCATTTCTTTTTACATCAATTTAAATGTGACTTTCCTATATCCTCTTTACCTGCCAAGTTGTCTTTTTAACTGCTTTCCTAAGATTCCCTTTTTCTCATTCTCTGCTTTATGTCAGACTTGCAGCAAGGTGCAGGCCACTTCACTCGATAGATTGATGTCAGTTTTATGCTCCACATGAGCTTCCTCTCACAATTCTTCATTTAACCTCATCGATATAGGGCAGTACAGTGGTTAGCACTGCTGCCTCACAGCGCCAAGGGCCCGGATTCGATTCCCAGCTTGGCTCACTGTCTGTGCGGAGTTTGCACATTCTTCCCCTGTCTGCTTGTGTTTCCCTCGGATGCTCCAGTTTCCTACACACTCCAAAGATGTTCGAGTTAGGTGGATTGGCCATGCTAAATTGCCCCTTAGTGTCAGGGGGACTAGCTAGGAAAAATGCATGGGATTTTGGGGATAAGGCCTGGGTGGCACTGTAATCAGGGCAAACTCAATGGGCCAAATGGCCTCCTTCTGCACTGTAGGTTCTATGATTCTATTCATTTTCCCCTTATATAGTATCTTGCTTCCCCTTGAATGTATCTTAATTTTTATGAAATTTGCATATTCATTTTTAGCTTAGATTCAAGTCTTCCTCATTCTTTATTTATCTGTGGCATTTAACTTGTGGTCAGTCTACTCTTAATTTTTAGTGGAATATACTTTTCATGAACTACTCATTAAATATTGACCATTGTTCTCTTTCTTTGTCATCATTTTTCTCCATCTTGTCTTTCCTTTAGCTCCATCCTCATTCCCTATAGTTGTTTGTTTCTCAAATAGTTATGCTGATCTTTAGACTACCTCTTTATCATGATCTTAAATCTTATTGTATGGTAATCATCATTCCCTAGATGTTTTTCAGCTCTTATCTGATATGAAACATGTCCCAATATGTGGTCCAGAAGTGCTTCCTCCCTTGTTGGACATGTACTATGTTGGGTCAGAAAAATGTCTTCTACGCTCCATAAAAACTCTCACTCTTTTTCCTCTCTCACTCCCTCTTCCTGCCATTCAGCTCATTATTATTTATACGGTAGAATACTTCCTCCAAAATTTAATTTACAATGACTGATAAGTCTTGTCTCCCTGCTTAATTAGAAAGAACGTGCATTTGTAGACCTTTTACTTACTTTCAGATATCCTAAAATGGGGTTTCCCAAGCTTTTCCAGCCATAGAATTATTTTGACCACCCAAGAGTACTGATGGAACGTCTGGGAAACATTCTGATATTGAAGAGTTAAACCACAAAAATTGATTGATTTTGTACAATGCAAAAACCTAACTTATCGAAGTCTTTTCAATTTCTTTTATGTGCGCATTTACTATAATTAAAATGTTCTCTTATTTAAAAACTAACTGAGTCTTACCTGTTTAGCATTTTTAATGGGAGGAGGGATGCTGCTTCTTTGGTTCAATTGGTTAATGGGAGGAGTGCTGCTGGAAAGCTGGATAGTCATATCGGACACACACAACATACAACATACACACACACCCCATACACTCACACATACAACATACACACACACCCCATACACTCACACATACAACATACACACACACCCCATACACTCACACACACAACATACACACACACCCCATACACTCACACATACAACATACACACACACCCCATACACTCACACACACAACATACACACACACCCCATACACTCACACACACAACATACACACACACCCCATACACTCACACACACAACATACACACACACATAGCATACACACACAAACAACATACACACAAAATACATACACACACACATAAAACTCACATATATGCTCTCACCTCTAACACACTCACCTCCCCCTCCTACTCTCTTATATATCTCTCTCTCACATACACACTTGCTCTCAACTCTCACCTCTCACCTCTTTACCTCTCACACACAAACACTGACACTCTCACTTTTCTCTTACACACACATATACAGTGACATACATCTCTCTCACACACTCACACAATTCTCTCTCACACACCTCTCACATACTCACTAACGTCTCTCCACACCTATATCTCACACACACCTCACACACTATTCCCTGCGTCACGCACACACTTGCTCTCACCTCTCTTTCACATGCACACCTCTCTCCCTCTCACACACACTCACCTCTCACGCACAAATACTGACTCTTTCACCTCTTTCTTTTATACACACGTATACAGCGATACTCACCTCTCTCTCATACACATATTTTTCTCTCACACACACACCTCACTCTTTCTTACACACACAAACACACACACACCTCTTATACAATCAGCTAGTTAGCCATATTGAAGCAAACTTGTCCTAGACTATGGTCAAGGGTCTACTGAGCAAAAATAAAAGCAAATTACTATGAATGCTGGAACCTGAAACCAAAAGAGAAAATGCTGGAAAATCTCAACAGGTCTGGCAGCCATCTGTGAGGAGAGAAAAGAGCTGACGTTTTGAGTCCAGATGACACTTTGTCAAAGCTAAAAAGCGTAGAAAGTGAGAGATATTTATACTTTACTGTCTTTCTTTATTTTTCTTTCCTCCCCACTCTTTCACACCTTTTTATCTCCCTTCTCTTACCTTTTCTCCCCCTTTGCTTCCCTTTGCTCCCTTTTTCTCAATTTTGCCTCTCTCCCACCAATCTTCCCCCTCCCCCCACATTTTCATCTGTCACAGTTTACCCTCAGATTTCAGCTTCTCTACCATTTGACCATTCACACCTTCAATTCTCTCTGTGGACTGCCATTAGCAGCCTTTCTCCTTGTTTTTGTTCCCTCCCCCTGCAGTATAAATATCTCTCATTTTCTATGCTTTTTAGCTTTGACAAAGGTTCATCTGGACGCGAAACATCAGCTCTTTTCTCTCTTTACAGATACTGCCAGACCTGCTGAGATTTTCCAGCATTTTCTATTTTGGTCTAATGAGACCAAAATTGTACATCTGCTTCAAATAGCTTTCATTCTTCTTTGGAATGCTCTGCTCTCAGAAACCTGGATAACATCTGTGACTCAATGTCAACATACACTTACTCACTCTTTTCCCAGTGTAACATTTTCCATTGTTTATTCTTTTTCTCAGAACTTCATCCCCAAATTTACAAAAAAAAGTAAACAAAGTCATTGACTAACGTTATAATCCGAGTAACATTGGTGTAGCCATGAACAACGGAAAGCAGCCAAACAAAACAGAGACAACACCATTCAGCTAGGCGGTGAATCACCCAGGACAGAACTGTGGCCTTCAAGCCAAGAAATTCACTGTCTTGAACCATGGTCAGTGCTGAGGTCAATAGTCTAAACTATGGTGGAACTGATGTAGATTGCACATCCCACCTGAATGATGGCACTTTCATCAGTGCAGCTGTCCTGCATTGGAATTGTCAGTCCAAGTTATGGGCCTAAATGTCTGTAGTAGGACTTGAACCCACAACTTTCTGACTCAGAGTTGAGCAAACTACCGATTGAGTCATGGCTAGTATTCAACACAAGCCAATTAACCGGCTATTAGGCTGCCTCCATAACCAGGGGAGAGAAGTAGAACTCCATGGCTACGATGTACAAGTCTTGAGGGATTGGGCTTGATCCTAAGGTTCCTGATAGCTATCTAATGGCTCCTGCTTAATGTGCATGAGTGTTTGTGTGTGTGTGAATAACTCAAATCTAAGATAGGTTCAGCTGGATGTCCTCCACTGTCCAAAAGCCTGTTAGGTTCACTGACTAGTCAAAGGCGCTACAGACTTGAAGCTTTCCCTTCCCAAATTCCTCCACCTTGGACTGTTTACATTTAGAATAACAGATACCCAGGAATGTGTTACAGGCTGGAATTTAATTGAGAGGTTTGGGGGAATTTATATATAGAATAACAAGTAGAAGGTTGAGTTACAGACTGGGAACTAATCAAGGGGTTTAGTTGGTTTATATATAGAATAACAACTAGATATCCCGGAATGAATTACAGTCTAGAATATAATTGAAGGTTTTAGATTATATAGAATAACAGACACCTGGAAACTAGTTAGAAACTGGAATCTAGAAACTTGGAAAGACGGAGATTAAGGGGAGACATGATAGAGGTATATAAGATACTGAAGGGAATAGATAGAGTCAATAGTGATAGGCTGCTCCCTAGATTGGGTACAATTACGAGAGGTCATGATCTAAGGGTGAGGGGGGAGAAGTATAATTTGGATATGAGAGGAAGGCTCTTCACGCAGAGGGTCGTGGGGGTATGGAACACGCTACCGAGTAGGGTGGTGAAGGCAGGAACATTGGACTTGTTTAAGGTTTACTTAGATAGACACATGAGCGAAACAAGGATGGAGGGTTATAGTAGGGGGTATTAAATAGGGTCAGAGCCTCGGGAGACATCGGAAATGCAGACTTACATGTTAACGTTTTTGTCTATTTATTCCGCAGGTGGTGGTCCACCTTGTTGTCAAACAAGGGGCATGCACACGGTGGGTCGTGCGTGGGCTGCTCTTGGGGGTTCCGGGAGTGGCCTAGTACTTCGTGTCGGTGTGTGTGCTTGATCCTGGACTGGTAGACGGGCGCCGCAACAGCTCGGTGACTAGCACTGCTAGCTGTGCAGATACATGGATTTGGGCCTGTGTCTGTGGGAGTTTGCGCATTCTCCCTGTGGTTGCGTGGGTTTCCTCCGGGCGCTCCGGTTTCCTCCCACACCCCAAAGATGTGCTCTTAGGTTGATTGGTGTACCAAATTGACACTATTCTCCCCTGAATCTGGCTAAGTTAGGGGTTCCACTCGCATACACGCAGGGCAGGGTAGGTGTAGGAGGATGCGGCGGCGCGGGCTCATTGGGCCGAAGGGCCTGTTTCCCGTGCTGGGTTGTTCTTTGTTGTTCTAATCGAGGGCATTGTGTGATAAACTACAAGTAGCAATGCCTAAGTTGTTTTTTAATGCATTGGAATGCAATGATTGGATTCTTGTCCTGGAATCCCTCCAACTTACTATGCTAATGAATTCCTTTTATTTTAATAGCATGTTTTCAAAGTCCGGGGTTTTTTTTCTAATCTGCTATTGCTTCATGGAGGAAGTCACTGCCAGTATGTGGACGGTACAATCCAAGGCAATGACGCATGGCAACGTTTGCCCCAAGCCAATTGCAGTACCTTTCATTAAAAAGGGCAGTGGGCTTGGCAGCCAGTTACTGTGGGCAAATGGGGTCAACATAAGGAACAAAAGATTGCATGCAAGCAGTGAGCAAAAGGTCACTTCTGCAACTGGCACAAGTTGGACAACAAACAGATAACAATGTCCTTTGAGTTCTGCAAGTCAACGGTCACTGACACCCTCATGTTTCACGTCATACCCAGATATTATATTAACAACAGCACTGAAGCAGTTAGAAGCTTTTTCGAGCATGTTTGCCGGCTCAGCATTATCATTGTGCAAATCAACTGACACAGAGTCATTAAAGAGATTAGTAAGGCTTGTAGAACATTACAGGCTCAATGTTAAGCAACACAGTTGTATAATTACTTTATGGGACCTTCATGACCGAAGCAAAGCGAAGGCAGTGCAAACTGGAAAGAGACGGATATTTATCAGCATTCGATACTTTGTTTCTCGGTGTTCATTCTTGAATATGGACAGTGGATGGTCCATTAATTCACAGCCAGCGCAGGATACGTTGTAAAGCATCCTTAGAGGAGAGAATGCTTGGAGAGATATGATAGAGAGGGTTTTGATAGAGTTAATAGAGAGAAATTTCCACTGGCACAGTGGAACAGAGGTTAGCACAGCTATTTCACAGTGACTGGGATGTGGGTTCAGTTCCGGCCATGGGAATTAAGAGCATCAGCTCTTTATGGAGTCAAGGATGCTCCAAGATGCTGAGGCATATGACAGTCAAAACCTAACTGAATGGTGGAACAGGCTCGAGGGGCTGAACGGCCTACTCCTGTTTCCATGTTACAGTCAATTATCAGATGTAACCTGCTGTGATGAAATTTGAGCTCATGAACTCTACATCATTAGGCTATACTGTCAACACCAGATTTTCGCAATATTCCTCATATAAAGGAGGCTCCTCCAATGCTTTACAAGGGGAAGAGGTGAAGACTGAGTAATGGGAGGGAAGAACTTTAAGAGGAGACCATAGGAATGGTCAATAAGACTTTCTATCAACAATAACTTACATTTTTATAGTGTCTTTAAGTTATTAAAAACATGATCATTATTGGTTGAGGAGCTTTATCTTCCACCTTGTCGGTAGGGTGGTGTAGACAGACCCCCAAAGCTGGAGGCCTTGCAGTTTCAGAAAGCCCTGACTGCAGTATAAGCAAAATACCTCAGCTAGGAGGTGCCCTCTCTACCATATTTAATATCTGAAAATAACAGAAAGCAGCTAGGCCACCACGGATTGGGGGTGGGGTGGGGAGAAGGACCCCTCTCTGGGTCTTTGTACCCATAACCAGGCAGGTGGGCAGGGCTTGCAGGTTTGTGCAGAGGGCTGGCACCCCAGCCGCCCACCCCCAGGCAGCTGATCCTGCCTCCCATCCCCCATTGCATCAGGAAAGTGGAAGCCTTCTGGAAAGACCCAGTCAGCCTCATAAACTCACCTTTAACGAGGTTCTTAATGAGTCTGTGGAAACAATGATTAAGTGCCTACCCTACAAATAGTGGCGGAATTTCTTGACATCAAAAACTACTAATAATCCTTCTTCCTGAACTTGAGAATATCCTGTTTCAGCTTCAGGAGGATTTAACCTAGTTTAGCAGGGGGGTGGGAACCAAAGCAAAGGTGATTTAACTGAAGGGGAACCAGAGAGTAGGACCAGTAAGACTCAGAGAAAGAGCAGACAGGTTGTATTTGCTAATCAAAGAGATCTTCTGGACTGAAGTGCATTTATTTCAATGCAAGAAGTGTAACAGGTAAGGCAGATGAACTTAGAGCTTGGATTAATACTTGGAACTATGATGTTGTTGCTATTAAAGAGACTTGGTTAAGGGGAGGACAGGATTGGCAGTTTAACATCCCAGGATACAGATGTTTCAGGTGGGATCGAAGGGAATATAAAAGGGGTGGGGGAATTGCACTACTGGTTAAGGAGAATATCACAGCTGTACTCCGGGAGGACGCTTCGGAGGGCTCATACAGCGAGGCAATATGGGTAGAGTTCAGGAATAGGAAGGGTGTAGTCACAATGCTGGGGTTGGACAATAGGCCGCCCAACAACCAACGGGAGATAGAGGAACAGATATGTAGGCAGATTTTGGCATGGTGTAAAAGTAACAGGGTTGTTGTGCTGGGAGATTTTAACTTCCTCTTTATTGACTGGGACTCACTTAGCGCTAGTGGCATGGATGGGGCAGAGCTTGTAAAGATCATTTAGGAGGGCTTCTTGAAACAGTATGTAGATAGTTCTACTAGGGAAGGGGCCATACCGGACCTGGTATTCGGGAATGAGCCCAGCCAGGTGGTCGACATTTCAGTAGGAGAACAGTGACCACAATTCAGTAAGCTTTAAGGTACTGATGGATTAAAAAAAAGTGTAGACTTCAAGTTATGGTGCTAAAATGGGGAAAGGCTAATTACGACAATATTAGGCAGGAACTGAAGAATGTAGATGGGGACAGATGTTCGAGGGCAAATCAACATCTGGCATTTGGGAGGCTTTCAAGTGTAAGTTGATAGAGATTCAGGACCAACATATTCTTGTAAGGATGAAGGATAAGTATGGCATGTTTTGGGAACCTTGGATAACGAGAGATATTATGAGCCTAGTCAAAGAGAAAAAGGAAGCATTTGTCAAAGCTAGGAGGCTGGGAATACATGAAGCAAATGTGGAATACAAGGAAAGTAGAAAGAAAATTAATCAAGGAGTAAGGAGGGCTAAAAGGGATCACGAAAAATCATTGGCCAGCAGGATTAAGGAAAATCCCATGGCTTTTTATACATATATAAAGAGCAAAAGGGTAGCCAGGGAGAGGGCTGGCCCACTCAAGGACAGGGGAGGGAATCTATGCGTACAGCCAGAGGAAATGGGAGAGGTATTAAATGAGTACTTTGCGTCAGTATTCACCAAAGAGAAGGACTTGGTGGATGATGAATCTGGGAAAGAGTGTATAGCTGGTTTGAGTCATGTTGAGATCAAAAAGGAGGAGGTGTTGGGGTTCTTGAGAAACATTAAGATAGACAAGTCCACAGGACCTGATGGGATATACCCCAAAAATAGTGAGAGAGGCAAGGGAGGAAATTGCTGGGGCCTTGAGAGAAATCTTTGTATCCTCACTGGCTACAGGGAAGGTCCCTGAACATTGGAAAATAGCCAACGTTGTTCCTTTGTTTAAGAAGGGTAGCTAGAATAATCCAGGTAATTACGGGCTGGGGAGCTTTACGTCAGTGGTAGGGAAGTTATTAGAGAGGATTCTTCTAGACAGAATTTACTCCCACTTGGAAATAAGTGGACGTATTAGCGAGAGGTGACGTGGTTTTGTGAAGGGGAGGTCATTTCTTACTAACTTGATCGAGTTTTTCGAAGAAGTGATGAAGATGATTGATGACGGTAGGGCAGTGGATGTTGTCTACATGGACTTTAGTATGGCATTTGACGAGGTCCCATATGGCAGGCTGGTGCAGAAGGTGAAGTTGCATGGGATCAGAAATGAGCTGGCAAGGTGGACACAAAACTGGCTTGGTCAAAGAAGGCAGAGGGTAGCAGTGGAAGGGTGCATTTCTGAATGGAGGGCTATGACAAATGGCATTCCTCAAGAATCAGTGCTGGGATCTTTGCTGTTTGTAATATATATAAATGATTTGGAGGAAAATGTAACTGGTTTGATTACTAAGTTTGCTGATGACACAAAGGTTAGTGGATTTGCAGATATCGATGAGGACCATCAAAGGATACAGCAGGATATAGATAGGTTGGAGGCTTGGGCGAAAAGCTGGCAGATGGAGTTTAATCCAGACAAATGTGAGGTAATGCATTTTGGAAGGTCTAATAAAGATAGGAAAGATAGAGTAAATGGCAGAACCCACAAGAGTACTGATAGGCGGAGGGATCTGGGTACACAGGTAATCATGATGTGGAGGTGCTGGCATTGGTCTGGGGTAAAACAGAAAGAAATCTCACAACACCAGCTTAAAGTCTAACAGGTTTGTTTGTAGCAAACACCTCAAGCTTTCGGGACACGCGGTTCCTTCGTCAGGTGGGTGGGAGTTCTTCGTCAGGTGGGTGGGAGTTCTTCATCAGGTGGGTGGGAGTTCTTCATCAGGTGGGTGGGAGTTCTTCGTCAGGTGGGTGGGAGTTCTTCGTCAGGTGGGTGGGAGTTCTCCCACCCACCTGACAAAGGAACAGCGTGTTCCGAAAGCTTGGGGCATTTGCTACAAATAAACACGTTGGACTTTAAGCTGGTACTGTGAGATTTCTCTCTGTACAGGTACAAAAGTCACTCAAAGTGGCAACGCAGGTGGAGAAAGTAGTCAAGAGGGCATACGGCATGCCTGTCTTCATTGGCCAGGGCATTGAGTTTAAAAATTGGCAAGTCACGTTGCAGCTTTATGGAACCTTAGTTAGGCGGCGTTTGGAATTCAATTCTGGTGCCACACGACCAGAAAGATGTGGAGACTTTGGAGAGGGTGCAGAAAAAAATTACCAGGATGTTGCCTGGCATGGAGAGTATTAGCTATAAGGAGAGTTTGAAGAAACTTGGTTTGTTCTCATTGGAACGACGGAGGTTGAGGGGCAACCTGATAGAAATCTACAAGATTACGAAGGGCATGGACAAAGTGGATAGTCAGAGGCTTTTTCCCAGGGTGGAAGAGTCAATTACTAGGGGGCATAGGATTAAGGGGCAAGGTTTGAAGGAGACGTACAAGGCAAGTTTTTTACCTAGAGGGTGGTGGGTGCCAGGAACTCGCTGCCTGGAGAGGTTGTGGAGGCAGATACGAGTGAGTTTTAAGGGGCATCTGGACAAATACATGAATAGGATGGGAATGAAGGGATATGGTCCCGGAAGGGTAGGGGATTTTAGTTCAATCGGTCAACATAGCCAATGCAGGCTTGGAGGGCCGAAGGGTCTGCTCCTGCGCTGTAATTTTAATTTGTTCCTTGTTCTGAAGGGATTGTCGAAACATATCCTATTGGCCTTTCTGTTGCCATCTCAAAGAATGGTACAGCAAGTCTGTGCCCACACAGATGTCTTTCTAATCTAGTATTTTCTTGCCTGTACATAGTCCATATTCCTCTATCCTCTGTCTATTCAGGTAAATATCCAGATGCCTCTTGAACATTGTTATAGAACCTGCTTCCACCACCTCCTCTGGTAGCGCGTTCCAGACATTCACCACCTTCTGTGTGAAAAACTTCCCCCTTACATCCCTTTTAAACTTTCCCCCTCTCACTCTCAACCTGTGCCCGAGAAATTGAACCTTCGACCTAGAAAAAATATTTCTGACCATCTTATGGGGCACGATGCCACATGGAAAGGTATTAAAGCTTAGCACCAATTTCTTTTTTTTAACACCAATTTCTTAGACAGGTCAAAATGTGCTAACAAGTTCGAAGAATGCAGCAATTGCTTTTCTCTCTTCAAAGCTTCTTTCTGGCACGTCTTCCAAAGCCAACACTGGTGCTTCTTTCGCAGAAGATGCAAGGGAGCTAATGCTTTGACAAATTCAGTTAGAAAAAAAGCCCATATTAATTTATCATTTCCAAAAATGACGAGTTCAGATATGTTTTTGAGGGCCAGTGCCCCCTTTATGGCTCTGATCTTGACTTCTTCCATGGGGTGTAATCCTACATAGTAACCCAAGTAGGCAACCTCAATGGCTTGAAAAACCCACTTCTCCTTCTTGACGTGAACTCCAGCCTCTTGAAATCTCTTTAGCATCTTTTCTAAATTAGCTAGGTGCTCGGCTTCTGTTGATCCAGTCTTAGGAACATCATCAAGATCGACTATAACTCGTGACAGCCCTTGCAACAGATTTTCCATTATCCTCTGGAAAATAGCAGATGTTGGCGACACACCAGGCACATGTACTGAAACATATCTTTGCGTGCATATCATGACATAACCCCAGGAAGTCATCTAATTCAAGTTGCTGAAATGCGTGACTCATAGCCAATGTTTTATAAAATTGACTTTCAGCCAGTTTTGCATACAGTTCTTCAATCTTCGGGATTGGATATTTATCCAACTTGGCAGCCTGATTAGCTATTAACGTGTGGTCTCCACAAATCCGGACAGTCTTCCAGCTTCAAAACGGGGACAATGGATGCTGTCAATACCATGAACCGAACTGGCTGGATAATGCCCAGTTCTTCCAATTTCTTTAATTTAGTATCCACCTTTTCTCATAAGGCTTATGGTACTGGACTTGCCCTGAAAAATAAGAGGTCTTCTCTGGATTCACATAGATTTTTGCCTGCCTCATCTCTGAATACACTTATATTTCTTCTTCAGATCGGGCAGTCTTCCTTCCCGCGTCTGGGAAATGTACTAAGTATTCACTTATCTTAGACTGTGTAAATTGAGTATTGATTGTACGAAATGACTTATGGAGGAAGGATGTGAAAAGCCAATAAGATATGTCTTGAGAACCCTCTCAGAAGCCAAAACAGTATAATAATTCTGGTTCACTAGTTAGGTAAATATTAACTGGAATGTTTATTTACATATAACTATAATACAGAGGCTTGCAGCCTCATGGCTGCTAGTCAGATTTAAGGGTCAAACTGAATACAGAAGCCCTAACCCTAACCTCTGCTTGCAAGGGTGAATCCCACCTTGGTTCCTGATTGGTTACATAGGTCACGTGACCCTCTCAGCAGATTGCCCCATAAAGGGGACACACACCACAAAAAAGCTACTCACAACTTGACAGAGAAGGATTATCAGTAATTTTTGGTGTCAAGAAATTCCACCACTTTTTGCACAGTAGACACTTCACCATTGCTTCTGGTCACAAACTGCTTTTGGGTCTTTTTAAAGAAGACAAGGCTATTCCATCAATGGCATCAGCAAGAATTCAGAATTGGGCATTAACCCTCTCCGCCTACAAATATACCTTCAAACATCAGCCTGGAACACACTTAGTCACCAACTTTAGCAATGGACCTAGCACTTCCCCTAGTACCGCGTGAAAGTATCATGGCATTGAATTTCTTAGACATGTTGCAAGTCCTGGTGAAACAGTGGCTAGCACTTCCGCCTCATAGCCCCAAGGACCCGGGTTCAATTCCAACCTTAGGTGACTGACTGTGTGGAGTTTGCACATTCTCCCCCTGTCTACGTGGATTTCTTCCGAGTACTTCGGTTTCCTCCCACAGTTCAAAGATGTGCAGGTTAGGTGGATTGGCCATGCTAAATTAACTCTTACTGTCCAAAGATGTGTGGGTTAATGTCAATGCATATTCAAAGTAGATGGAGGTGTGTGAGGTGAAGTCTCCTACGTCGCACACTACAGTTGAGAAATTATGCCAATGTTTTTTCTCCCATGGGATACCTGAGATCATAGTGTTTGATAATGGGACTGCCTTCACACGTGCTGAGTTCAGAACTTCACTACCCACAATGGTATCAAGCACATTCAGACTGCATCTTACCACCCAGCATCCAACGACTAGCTGAACAAACCACCGAAGTCTTTAAGTCTATTCTAAAGAACCAGACAAAAGTGACACTTGAGATCAGAATCTCATAATTCCTTCTGGGCTATAGGACGACTCCAGATGCAACAACAGGAGTCCCTCCAGCAGAGTTGTTAATTGGAGTTGTTAACCCTAACCCTAACCCTCAGAACAAGATGGAGTTTCAGCTTTCCAAATTAGCTGGGAAGGGTACAGGACAGCCAAAGCAGTCAGAAGACAAACCACAACTCATGGCAGTCAACACAGCCATTTTAACTTGATGAAGCTGAGTATGTAAGGAATTTTGGAAGTGGGTCAAGATGAGTCCCTGTATCCAAAACCAGTCTTATCAAATGGATACAGAAGGAAGGATTGTCCAGAAACACACAGATCATTTGAGAGAGTGAGAGTTACCCCAGCAGCCAGTCTGGATCTGTATTGCTCTCTAGGAATGTTTGTCAACTATAAAGTACCTGGTTATTCTGTGGTAGGAACAACCAATGTCTCCATGGAAACAGATAGAATTGAGCTGCCTGTGCCTGAAGAGATCCCTGTCATTGTGGTTGCGGCTGACAGCAATCCTGTGGAAGTGCCCCAGACAGAGGAATTACTCCACTCCACAAGGATTCAGAAACCCCACAAAAGACTTAATTTATAATTGACTAAAGTCATGTATTAAATGTTTAATTATCTTGAACCAAGTAAGCTGAGTATTGACACCTGTATAAAAGGACTTAGAAGTGAAGAATGTGGTGATTGCCCGTAAGTATCAATCTTCAGAGTAAGGATCACATGACCCAGGTAACCAATCGGGCTCAGGGTGAGGCATCACCTAGGTGGGCTCGGGTTCTTGTTCCAGAACCTTCTTGGGAGCTGGCTGCACCCACAAGGCTGCAAGCTTCTTGTAGTCTTTACCCATAAGTAAACATGTTGTTTTCCCCTTACCTTATGACCAAGAATTATTAGAGCCTAATTGCCTACATGCCTCATGGGGGTGGGCAGACTTTCTGGTCCCAGTGCTCGCCTCCCCAAAATCGACACAGGGAATGGCGTCCTGATTTTCACACATCGGGAGGTGCCAATATTTTCAGAGTCCCAGTTCCACCCTTGCACCAATCCTGATTTGGATGCGGGGAGAACTCAAAAGTTCAGCCCCGCAAGTTCACATCTCACCACGGCAAATTCTAAATATTTTATTTATTTATTAGTCACAAGTAGGCTTACATTAACACTGCAATGAAGTTACTGTGAAATTCCCCTAGTCGCCACACTCCAGTGCCTGTTCGGGTCAATGCACCTAACCAGCATGTGTTTCAGGCTGTGGGAGGAAACTGGAGCACCAGGGAGAAACCCATGCAGACATGGGGAGAATGTGCAAACTCCACACAGACAATGACCTAGCCAGGAATCGAACCCCGGTCCCTGGCGCTGTGAAGCAGCAGTGCTAAACACTGTGCTGCCGTGTTGCCCAATACGCCTGATAATCTTCAGGAACATTGGAACAATAGCTCCATCCAGCCTGTTCAACCATTCAGTTAGGTTATTTGCCTAACTTTATATACCAGCCTTTGCTTCAGATTCCTCAATACCCTTAGCACGGTGACACAGTGATTAGCACTGCTGCCTCACAGTGCCAGGGACTTGGATTCGATTCCCAGCTTGAGGCCCTTCTTTGCGGAATCTGCACGTTCTCCACGTGTCTGCATGGTTTTCCTTGGGTGCTCTGGATTCTTCCCACAGTCCAAAAGACATGCTGGTTAGGTGCATTGCCCGTACTAAATTCTTCCTCAGTGTACCCGAACAGGCGCTGGAGTGTAACTCCATTGCAGTATTAATGTAAGCCCACTTATGACACTAATAAATAAACTTTAATAACAAAAATCACTCTGCCCCAGTCTTGGCAATCTCCATTGTGCCAATATCTACACTCTTGGTGGTGGGAGAGAGTCACAGATTTCCACAAGACTTTGTGTAAAAATGTAATCTAGCTTTAATTTTAAGATTGTGCCCCTCATTCCTCTACTCGCGGAAATGGTTCCTCTGTATCCCGTTATTTTGTTAAACATATCGGTTAGATCACCTTTCAACCTTCCAAGCTAAGGGGAGTATAATGTTTATGCTTTCTGTCCTCATAATTTGACTTTTTACACTGCGGAATTATACTGGTGAAACTGCTTTGTATCTTTTCCAAAGCCAAAGTATTTTTGGTGAGGTTCAGTGACTGAAGGCAGCAGTGCAGCACTGACAAATGGCCAGAAAACAGCTAAATTCATCCAGCTCTGGACATGGTCCAACTGTGATGTTTAACATGACCTAATGGCATTGGAAGTAAGAAGCTCGGATATAAATGCAACTATTTCAAAAGGCAGCCTTGCCATCATTGCCCACATTTTGATGTTACATAAGAAATGTGAATGTAAGCCCTTGTGAATGTTTAACAATCACATATATTCAGTTCAGTTTTTCTCTGTTTTTTTTTAATTGAATGTGGATGTTGCAGGCTGGGCCAGCATTTATTGCCCATCCCAGAGGGCATTTAAGAGCTGTGGCTCTGGAGTCACATGTAAGCCAGACCTGGTAAGAACGTCAGATTTCCTTTCCTAGAGGACATTAGTGAATGAGAAGGGTTTTTCCGACAATTGACAATGGTTTCATGGTCATCAGTAGATTCTTAATTTCAGACATTTTTATTGGAACTTTTATTAGATTCAGACTTCACCATCTGCTGTGGTCAGATTTGAACCTAGGTCCCCAGCGCATCACCCTGGGTTTCTGGATTACTATCCACGATGATACCACTATGCCAGGCCTGCACTTTTCTCATTGGTCGGTGGCTTGATTCTGTGGATGGAGACAGGTACACACAGCACCACTTGGGTGCACAGAGGATTGGCAGTGTGATGCATGTGCAGTTGTCAATGGTCGGGTGGCAGCAGTGGTGGGGGGTTGGTGTTGTTCAAGAGAGCAGAAGGTAAGGGGACCCCAAAAGCAAAGTTATTCTCATTGGAGGGATTGGGGATGGGAGGGGGGATAAGTGGTGGCACGGGAGAGAATGATGGCATTGGAATTGGGGGGTAGCATGGAAGGTATATAATGGGCATGGCATAGGTAAAAAGGGTTTGATGGGGGATGGGAGGGGATGATAGAAGTGGGATGAAAGAAATGGGATGGATATGTATGACGGATGGCAAGGTAAGAACGAATGGCACACGATCTGGATGGTCTGGGAGGAGTAATGGCATGGTGTACTACTTGACTGCAAATATTTTGCGATTCTCTGCTAAGTTTACACATATATCATTACGTAGTTGAGTACACTTTTGCAATAACTCTATGGATCTAAAATAATCTAGATTGGTCAAAATTTCATCAGTTAGCAAGTCTGGATTAGGCATGTGGGTGGCACGGTGGCACTGCTGCCTCACAGCACCAAGGAATAGGGTTCAATTGCAGCCTTGGGTGACTGTGTGGAGTTTGCATGTGCTCCCCATGTCTGTGTGGGTTTCCTCCAGGTGTTCCGGTTTCCTCCCACAGTCCAAAGACATGCTGGTCAGTGAATTGGCCATGGTAAATTGCACCTTAGTGTCAGGAGGATTAGCAAGGTAAATATGTAGGGTTATGGGAATAGGGCCTGGGTGGAATTGTGGTTATTGCAGACTCAATGGGCCAAATGGCCTCCTTCTGCACTGTCGGGTTTCTATGATTCTACGTTGCAAATGAAAAGTCAGTTATTGGACTTAATAAAGGATGATGCCGTAATCAAGAGGTTAGAACTATCAGGGAAGATTGATGGTCTTGTCTCTAGAAAAGAGAAGACTGAAAAATGACTTGAAAAATTACCTTTAAAACAATGGAGGGGTTCAATCGGATAAATGTAGAAAAGTCGAGGTGAGCAAAACTAGGTTTTATAAATAGTCACTCATAAATCCAGCAGGGAATTCAACATAAACATTTTTGTGCCAGGATAATAGGAATGTGGATCACATTGCCAAGTGGAAGAGTTGAAATATATAGCATAGTATTTAAGATTTTTGTTGACCACACAATGGCATAGAATGGTATATTGGGTTTGGTAGGAAGGCTCAGTGGCGAATAAACACTTGCTCACACCAAACTGGCCCATTTCTGTGCTGTGAAGTTATTTGTCAATCTATGTCTAACAAAGGTGCGAGGTTTGAGGCTGGATGGGCCCTAATCTCTGGAATTCCCTCGCTTTCATCTCCTGGCCTTCAAACCAATCCAAGCTTAGGTGATCTGCTCTGTATCTTCAGATGTGCCTTGTGCCAAATTGCTCCTGCAAAGCTCCCTGGTATGTTTCTAACATGTTAAAGGAGCTGCAAGTTTTAATGTGATGTTATTGAGTTGGTCAATCAATACATTTAATTTTATTATTCGTGAGGAAAAATGAGGTAATTTTACTTTAAATTATGTATACAGAGCAGATCTGTGTATAATTGAACAGTTCAATAACTTTGCTTCAAAATAATCAACAATGAAAACAGAAAACTTACAGCTCCTTGAATTATGCCACGCACAAAGATGGACATTTTCCCTGCACTGCAATTTTTGGAAAAACTTTCGGTTGTATCCTTCATCTTTCGGCTAGTAAATTATACAAAGGAAAATAACTGCAATGAACATAATTTCCAGGCTATTTACACAGGTAAACATTATTTAAAAATAAATAAACGAGTTGTCTGCCCCGCACAACGATGGCGGCCAGCGGTAACCAGGGCGGTTGCCGAGGTAACGGAGCCGGTGATGGCGAGGCAGCCAATGAGGGCGCGTGTTGTTGCGGGGTGAGCTCCCTGTCAGGAGGACATGTCTGACTCAGGCAGGGCCTGGGAGCTGAATATTCACCAACTTCAACCTGGCTCCCTGTTGCATGATCCACAGGCTGCTTAGCACTGCAAGGTAAGTAGGCATCTTTAAACAAAACTCAAAAGGAAGAATTTATACGTACGCTTTCAGCGTTAGGAGCGTTTTTTTTGCATTTTTCCTCCTCTGAATTTGATTTCTCAGCTGGGAGCTCCATTCAGGGCTATGTCCACCTGTCCAATATATTGTCAAGTCTCATATCAAGGTGTGTGGGTGGCACAGTGGCATGTGGTTAGCACTACTGCCTCACTGTGCCAGGGACCCGGGTTTGATTCCCACCTTGGGTGACTGAATGTGCCAAGTCTGCACATTCTCCCTCTGTCTATGTGGGTTTTCTCTGGTGCTCCAGTTTCCTCCTGCAGCCCAAAAGACATGCCGGTTAGGTGCATTAGCCATGCTAAATTTTCCCTCAGTGGACCTGAATAGGTGCTGGAGTGTGGTGACTAAGGAATTTTCAGAGTAACTTCATTGTATTGTTAATGTAAGCCTACTTGTGATACTAATAAATAAACTTTAAACTTGTTTCTGCATGCTTTTCTTTTGTATAGAAAGTACATTGAGTTCTTGCTGTCTGAGGAATGCTGGTTGTCCATGAAAGTGTAATATGATTGAATGTCTGTTGGATATTTGGCTACGTAGGCCATTGGAAGAAGTCTCACAACATCAGGTTAAAGTCCAACAGATTCATTTGGTAGCAAACGCCACAAGCTTTTGGAGCACTGCTCCTTCATCAGGGGAGTGGCGAAGGAGCCGTGCTCCGAAAGCTTGTAGCGTTTGCTACCAAATAAACCTGTTGGACTTTACCTGGTGTTGTGAGACTTCTTGCTATGTTTACCCGAGTCCAATGCTGGCATCTCCACATTATGTAGGCCATCACAGTTAAGCCTGATCATGGTCCTGTCTGTGTGTGTACACGTGCACTCAAATATTCATATTCTAGCAGAGCCAGCAATTGTGTGGAATCTTTTTGGGCTGTTTTCTGCACACCCTGCCCCATCCATTCCAGCCCACAAATGCTGTGATCAATTTCCCCTATCCCTGATTGATTAATTCAGCATAGGTAAGGGATGGAGGGTGAGATCCTGCTGATTTGTACACTGACATGCCAGCCAGTGCTCAATGGGTGCCTCGAAGAGTCTCACTTCGGAGACTTGAGCACGTAACCCAGGATCACAGGAAGTTGTGTACTGGTAGAAGTGACGTCTTTCAGGTGATACATTAACACCAAGACACAACCTGCCGTCTGACGTCAGTGTAAAAGATCTCATGACCCTATTGTGAAGAAAAGGAGGGAGTTTTCCCTGGTGTCCTGGCTTAATATTTACCCTTCAACCATGATCTAAAACAGATGACCTAAACATCATCACATTGCTGTTTGTGAGAATTTGCTATGTGCAAGTCAGCTGCACAGTTTTTACATTACAACAGTAAGTATGCTTAAAAAAAACTATCTTATTGGTTGTGAAACACCTGGTGTTCCTAAGATGCTATAACAACACAAGTTCTTTCTCTGGCTGTTACGTGGAGTTGGACTGTTCTGTTTAGTGATAGGAATGATTCTTTTTATATTCTCTTTCACCTCACTGTGGATTTGGCTGTTGCTTGATGGGTCATCCATCATGTAATTCTAAGTTGCATTAAAAAAAACTTGTTGCAACATAAAATGATTCGCCATCTACCTGAGCTAGTGACACTGAGCTGAGACTCTGGAGCATACTGCACTATCATTGGAGTTCTCTTGTTCAGTTTGAGCACCATGCATGGCCTGGGAGCTGTCTCCATTGTGGGGCTAGAGAAAAAAGATATGAACATATGAAAAATGAAGACTGGCATGATCCCCTGGTCCATTCAGCCTTTTTAAGTAATGATATCTTAGGTACCACAATATATACACTCTCAAACCAAATGCACATATATATACTAAATCCCTGGGAATTTCTGGAAAAGGTACAAAGCAAGGTAAAAATCAGGTACGTCCTCTTTTTCCCTTCTGAAAGGAAAGACTTGAGGGTGGCATGAAGCAGTGGTTAGCACTGCTGCCTTACAGAGCCAGGGACTTGGGTTCGATTCCCAGCATGGGCCACTGTCTGTGTGGAATCTGCATGTTCTCTCCGTGTCTGCATGGGTTTCCTCCGGGTGCTGCGGTTTCTTCCCACAGTCTGAAAGACATGCTGGTCAGGTGCATTGGCCATGCTAAATTCTCCCTCAGTGTACCTGAACAGGCGCTGGAATGTGGCGACTAGGGGATTTTCACAGTAACTTCATTGCAGTGTAAGCCTACTTTTGATAAATTAACTTTAAATAGTGCTTTCCACCACCACTCAAGCTACTTAGCTGCCAAGGTAAGTGCTCTCACAACTCCGGGTTAAAGTCCAACAGGTTTATTTGGTAGCACGAGCTTTCGGAGCATTGCCCCTTCATCAGGTGAGTGAAGAGTTTGATTTACAAACAGGGCATATATAGACACAAACTCAATTACAAGATAATGGTTAAAATGCAAGTCTTAACAGGTAGTCAAGTGTGAAGTGGTTCATTTTGGCAGGTCGAATAGGGTGGCAGAATATAATATTAATGATAGGACTTTTGCAGTGTGGAAGATCAGAAGGATCTTGGGGTCTGAGTTCATAGGACGCTTAAAACAGCTGCGCAGGTTGAAGCTGTGGTTAAGAAGGCGTATGGTATACTGGCCTTCATCAAATCGGGGAATTGAGTTTAGGAGTCAAGAGATAATGTTGCAGCTATATAGGATCCTGGTTAGACTCACTTGGAGTACTGTGCTCCATTCTGGTTGTCTCATTACAGAAAGGATGTGGAAGCCATAGAAAGGGTGCAGAGGAGATTTACAAGGATGTTGCCTGGATTGGAGAGCATGCCTACGAGGATAGGTTGAGGGAGCTCAGCCTTTTCTCCTTGGCGAGATGAAGGATGAGGGGCGACCTGACAGAGGTGTATAAGATGTTGAGAGGTATTGATCGAGTGGATAGTCAGAGGCTTTTTCTTAGGGCTGAAATGGTTGCCACAAGAGGACACTTGTTTAAGGTGCTGGGGAGTGGATACAGAGGAGATGTCAGGGGTAAGTTTTTCACTCAGAGTGGTGGGTGCATGGAATGGGCTGCCGGCATCAGTGGTGGAGGCGGATTCGATAGGGTCTTTTAAGAGACTTTTAGGTAAGTACGTGGAACTTAGTAAGATAGAGGGTTATAGGTAAGCGTAGTAATCCCTAAGGTAGGGACATATTCGGCACAACTTTGTGGTCGAAGGGCCTGTATTGTGCTATAGTTTTTCTATGTTTCTATATTTCTAAGTCTTTACAATGTGCGACAGTGTGCGTGGAGAGAGGGTTAAACACAGGTTAAAGAGGTGTGAATTGTCTCCACCAGCCAGGACAGTTAGTGACATTTTGCAAGCTCAGGTAAGTTGTGGGGGCTATAGATAGCGTGATATGAACCCAAGATCCCGTTTGAGGCCATCCTCGTGTGCGGAACTTGGCTATCGGTTTCTGCTCAGCGATTCTGCATTGTCGTGTGTCATGAAGGCCGTCTTGGGGAGCGCTTACCTGAAGATCAGAGTCTGAATGCCCTTGACTGCTGAAATGTTCCCTGACAGGAAAGGAACACTCCTGCCTGGTGATTGTTGAGAGGTGTCCATTCATCTGTTGTTGTAGCATCTGCATGGTCTCACCAATGTACCGTTCTCGGGACATCCTTTCCTGCAGCGTATTGGGTAAACAATGTTGACCGAATCACAAGAGTATGTACCTTGTACCTGGTGCTTGGTGTTCTCACGTGAGACGATTGCATCAGTGTCGATGATCCAGCACATCTTGCAGCAGTTGCTGTGGCAGGATTATGTGGTGTCATGGTCACTGTTCTCCTGAAGGCTGGGTAGTTTGCTGTGTACAATGGTCTGTTTGAGGTTGTACAATTGTTTGAAGGTGCACAGTGGAGGTGTGGGGATGGCCTTGGCCAAAGAAGCACTTTATGATGTATAGTCACTGTTCTAATGTAGGATTGTAATTGAAACTAGTGCAGATAATCTTTGGTCCTGAATTTCTTGCAGTTCCTTTTTGACGTAATGAACTTCTTAAAAAATACATTCACAGCGTGAGTGTTGCTGGCAGGCCAGCATTTGCTGCCCATCTCTCATTCCCTTTGGTGGTAAGCCTCCTTCTCACATACAACTGAGTGGCTTGCTTGACCATTTCCGAAGGCAGTTAGAAGTCCAGCCTTTGCTGTAACATATAACAACAGCAACTTGTATTTTATACTTTCAGATAAATATTCCAAAATGCCACACAAAAGGCTAGAATGCAGGTACAGCAAGTAATTAGGAAAGCAAATAGAATGTTATCATTTATTGCGATGGGAATAGATTACAAAAATAGGGAGGTTATGCCTCACTTGTACAGCCATAACATGGAGATGCCAGCATTGGACTGGGGTAAGAGGTCTCACAACACCAGGTTGAAGTCCAACAGGTCCAGCCAGGATCTTGTTGGTCTTTAACCTGGTGTTGTGAGACTTCTTAGCCGTGTAGAGCATTGATGAGACCACGTGTGGAGTATGGTGGACACTATTGGTCTCATTTTAGGAAAAATGTAACTGTGTTAGGAGCAGTTCAGAGAAGGTCTACTAGGCTAACACAATAAATGGGTGAATTGTCTTATGAGGAAAGGTGGGAGAGGTTAGGTTTGTATCCACTACAGTTTAGAAGAGTAAGAGGTGACTTGATTGAAAACTTTGCAAACCTGAGGAGTCTTGGACAGGGTGGATGTGGAGAGGATGTTTCCCTTTGTGGGAGAATCTAGAACTAGGTTTCACTGTTTAAAAATAAGGGGTCACTCGTTATAGATGGAGATGAGGAGAAACATTTTCTCTCTGAGGGTCATGAGTAGCTGGAACTTCCTTCCATGAAAGGCAATGGGAATATCTTTAAGACAAAGCTAGAAAGATTCTTGATTAGCAAGGGGCTGAAAGGGTATCAAGGGCAGACAGAAATGTGGGATTGAGGTTACAATTGGGTTAGCCATGATCTTATTGAATGGCAGAAGTAGACTCGAGGGGCTGACTGGCCTACTCCTGCTCCTACTTCATAGCTTCGTTAAACAAAATATGACGCTGAGCCAAATAAGGAGAGATTAGGGCAAGTGACCAAAAGCGTGGTAAAGAGATAAATTTTAAGGCATGTCTTAACTTGTATATTAAAGGGAAAAAAAGTCAAGTGGTGAGATGGAGAGAATTTGGGCAGGAATTGCAAAGTTTGAGCCTTGACAACTGAAGGCATGACCACCAATGATGGAATGATTAAAATTGGGGATATTGGACTGGAATTTGTGGAGCACAGATAGCTTGGAAATAAGTAGGTCACACCAAAGCTGACCTGTTCTAGAGGGATGGGTTACATCTGAACTGGAGGGGGACTAACATCCTGGCCAGGAGATTTGCTAGAGCCATTTGGGAGGGTTTGAACTAGTTTGGCAGGAGGGTGGGATCCAAAGCAGTAGGGAAACAAGAGAAGTGAGGACAGCACAGAAGTTAATGAGAGCATATTAAGTAGTAAAGGCAGTGTCAGTAATCCTAGTACCAGATAGATCAGGCAAAAGCAAGACCGAAAGCAAGTCCAAATTAAACTGTATTTATTTCAATGCAAGAGGCCTGACGGCAAGGCAGATGAACTCAGGGCATGGATGGGCACACGGGATTGGGATATCGTAGCAATTACTGAAACATGGCTAAGGGAGGGACAAGACTAGTAGCTCAATGTTTCAGGGTACAGATCTTATAGGAAAGATAGAACAGGAGGTAAGAGAGGAGGGGAAGTTGAACTTTTGATTAGGGAAAACATCATGGTACTGAGAGGGGATATATCTGAGGGTTCGGCCACTGAGTCTGTATGGGTAGAACTGAGAAATAAAAGGGGGAAATCACTTTGATAAGGTATAGGCCCCCAAATAGTTGGCAGGACATTGAGGAGCAAATATGTAAGGAGATTACAGATAGCTCCAAGAAAAATTGGGTAGTCATAGTTGGAGATTTTAACTTTCCCAACATTGACTGGGACAGCCACATATTAGAGGGTTGGATGGAGAGAAGTTTGTTGAGTGTATTCAGGAGGAATTTTTCATTCAGTATGTGGATGGCCCAACTAGAGAGGGGACAAAACGTGACCTCCTCTTGGGAAATAAGAAAGGGCAGATGTCAGAAGTGTTAGTGAGAGGTCACTTTGGGACCAGTGACTATATTTCTATTTGTTTTAAGATAGCTATGGAGAATTATAGGTCTGGCCCAAAAGTTAAAATTCTAAATTGAGGCAAGGCCAATTTTGATGGTAGCAGGCAGGAACTTTCAAAAGTTAATTGGGGGAGTCTGTGGGAAGGCAAAGGGACATCTAGTAAGTGGCATGCTTTCAAAAATGTGTTAACCAGGGTTCAGGGTAAACACATTCCTCTTAGAATGAAGGGCAAGGCTGGCAGAAGTAGGGAACCGTGGATGACTTGGGATATTGAGGCCCTGGTCAAGAAGAAGAAAGAGGCACATGACATGCATAGGCAGCTGGGATCAAATGAATCTCATGAAGAATATAGGGGTTTAGGAGTAGAGTTAAGGGAGAAATCAGGAGGACAAAAAGGGAACATGATTATTTTGGCAGATAAGGCAAAGGAGAATCCAAAGAGCTTCTACAAATAGGTGAAGGGCAAAAGAGTAACAATGGAGAGAGTAGGGCTTCTTAAGGATCAACAAGGTCATCTATGTACTTATCCACAAGAGATGAGTGAGATCCTAAATGAACATTTCTCATCAGTTTTTATTGTTGAGAATCGCATGGATGTTAGGGAACTTGGGGAAATAGTGATGTCTTGAGGAGTGTACATATTACAGAGAAGGAGCTGCTGGAAGTCTTAAAGCGCATCAAGGTAGATAAATCCCCGGCACCTGACAAAGTGTATTTCAGGACATTGTGAGAGGCTAGGGAGGAAATTTGAGGGTCCCCTAGCCGAAATATTTGAATCATCGATAGTCACGGGTGAAGTGCCTGAAGATTAAGAACATAAGAAATAGGAACAGGAGTAGGCCACCTAGCCCCTCAAACCTGCCCTGCCATTCAATAAGATCATGGCTGATCTTGTAGTGGTTCAGTTCCACTTACCCGCCTGCTCCCCATAACCCTTAATTCCCTTATTGATCAGAAATCTATCTACCTGTGACTTAAACATATTTAATGAGGTAGCCTCCACCGCTTCAATGGGCAGAGAATTCCAGAGATTCACTACTTTCTGAGAGAAGAAGTTCCTCCTCAACTCTGTTCTAAACTGACTCCCCCTTATTTTGAGGCTGTGTCCTGTAGTTCTTGTTTCCTTTCTAAGTGGAAAGAATCTCTCTGCCTCCACCCTATCTAGCCCCTTCATTATTTTATATGTGTCTATAAGATCAC
Source organism: Carcharhinus amblyrhynchos (assembly GCF_965287045.1). NCBI lineage: Eukaryota > Metazoa > Chordata > Chondrichthyes > Carcharhiniformes > Carcharhinidae > Carcharhinus > Carcharhinus amblyrhynchos. The sequence continues at coordinate 51,731,428 of NC_137340.1, forward strand.
CCCTCGGCCTTCTAAGCTCCAAGTACAGGCCCAATCTACTCAATCTGTCTTTGTAAGCTAACCCCCTCATCTCTGGTATCAACCTGGTGAACCTTCCCTGCACCCCCTCTAAGGCCAATATATCCTTTCACAAATAAGGGGACCAGAATTGCACACAGTGCTCCAGTTGTGGCCTCACCAGTACCCAGTACAATTGCAGCAAGACCCCCCTGCTTTTATATTCTATCCCCCTCGCGATAAAGGCCAACATTCCATTTGCCTTCTTGATCACCTGCTGTACCTGCAAACTGATTTTTTGCGATTCATGCACAAGGGCCCCCAGCTCCCTCTGCACAGTAGCATGTTGTAATTTATCACCATTTAAATAATAGCCCAAATTACTATTATTCCTTCCAAAGTGGATAACCTCACACTTGCCAACATTATACTCCATCAGCCAGATCCTTGCCTATCCAAATCTCTCTGCAGACTTTCCGCGTCCTCCACGCAATTTGCTTTCCCACTCATTTTTGTGTCATCAGCAAACTTAGTTACCCTACACTTGGTCCCCTCCTCCAGGTTGTCGATGTATATGGTAAACAGTTGAGGCCCCAGCACCGATCCCTGCAGCACGTCACTAGTCACCAACTGCAAACCAGAAAAGCGGCCATTTATTCCAACTGTCTGCTTCCTGTTAGATAGCCAATCCTCAATCCACGCTAACACTTTACCCCCAACTCCGTGTGCCTTAATCTTCTGCAGCAACCTTTTGTGAGGCACCTTATCGAACGCCTTCTGGAAATCTAAAAATACCACATCCACCGGTTCCCCTCTGTCAACCGCACTCATTACATTTCATAAAAATCCAGTAAGCTCGTCAAACACGACTTTCCCTTCATGAATCCATGCTGCATCTGCTTGATCGAACCACTCTTTTCCAGGTATCCTGCTATCCCTTCTTTAATGATGGATTCCAGCACATTCCCAACTATGGATATTAAGCTAACCAGCCTGTAGTTACCCGCCTTTTGTCTACTTTTTTAAACAGCGGTGTCACATTAGCTGTTTTCCAATCAGCCGGCACTTCCCCAGAGTCCAGTGAATTTTGATAAATTACTAACGCATCTGCTATTACTTCTGCCATTTCTTTCAGTACCCTGGCCCGGGGACTTGTCAACCTTTAGTCTCATTAGCCTACCAAGCATTACCTCTTTAGTAATAGTAATTGTTTTAAGGACCTCACCCCCTAGAGTCCCACGACCGTCAATTTTCGGTAAGCTATTTGTGTCCTCTACCGTGAAGACTGACACAAAAAAACTTGTTTAAGGCCTTGACCATTTCCTTGTTTCCCACCACTAAATCCCCCCTCTCGTCTTCTAAGGGTCCAACATTCACTTTAACCACTCTTTTCCTTTTTATACTTTTGTAAAAACGTTTACTATCGGTTTTTGTTTTGTGGCAAATGGAGAGTGGATAAAGTTTGAACCTTTGTTTAAAAAGAGCTGCAGGGAAAAGCCTGAGACTACAGGCCAGTGAGCCTCACGTCTGTGATGGGTAAATTGTTGGAAGGTATTTTGAGAGACAGGATCTACAGGATCTCATTTAGAGACACAGGGCCAGATTAGGGACAGTCAGCATGGCTTTGTGAGTCGAAAATCATGTTTCACAAATTTGACTGAGTGTTTGGAAGGGTAACCAATAAGGTAGAAGAGGGCAGTGCAGTTGATGTTGTCTACATGGACTTTAACAAGGCCCTTGACAAGGTACCGCATAGGTTGTTGCATACGGCTAAATCTTGCGGGATCCAGGGTGAGGTACCTAAATGGATACAAAATTGGCCTCTTGACAGAAGGCAGAGGGTGTTTGTAGAGAGTTGTTTTTTAAGCTGGAGGCCTGTGACCAGCAGTGTGCCTCAGGGATCAGTGCTGGTCGAGGAAACGGTCAAGGCCTTAAACAAGTTTTTTTTGTGTCAGTCTTCACGGTAGAGGACACTGTTACTTGTCATTTACATTAATGATTTGGATGAGAATATAGGAGACATGGTTAGTAAGTTTGCAGATGACACCAAGATTTGTAGCATAGTGGACAGTGAAGAAAGTTATCTCCAATTGCAACGGGATCTTGATCAATTGGGCCAGTGGGTTGATGAATGGCAGATGGAGTTTAATTTAGACAAATGCGAGGTGATGCATGTTGGTAGATTGAACCAGGACAGGACTTACTCAGTTAATAGTAGGGTGTTGGGGAGAGTTACAACAAAGAGATCTAGGGGTGTATGTTCATAGCTCCTTGAAAGTGGGGTCACAGGTGGACAGAGAGGTGAAGAAGGCATTCAGCATGCTTGATTCCATTAGTCAAACATTGAATACAGGAGTTGGAATGTCTTGTTGAAGTTCAACAAGATTCTTCCCACTTAGAAAGGAAAACAGAACTAGAGGGCACAGCCTCAAAATAAGGGGGGAGCAGTTTAGAACGGACTTGAGGAGGAACTTCTTCACTCAAAGGGTGGTGAATCTCTGGAATTCTCTGCCCATTGAAGTGGAGGAGGCTACCTCATTGAATATATTTAAGTCACGGGTAGATAAATTTCTGATAGACAAGGGAATTAAGGGTTATGGGGAGAAAGCGGGAAAGTGGAACTGATCCACTTCAGATCAGCCATGATCTTATTGAATGGTGGAGCAGGCTCGAAGGGCTAGATGTCCTACTCCTGCTCCTATTTCTTATGTTCTTAGTTGTACAAGACATTGGTAAGGCCACACTTGGAATACTGTGCTATTCTGGTCACCCTATTATTAGAAAGGATATCATTAAACTAGAAAGAGTGCAGAAGAGACTTACTAGGATGCTATGGGACTTGATGGATTGAGTTATAAGGAGAGGCTGGATAGACTGGAACTTTTTTCTCTGGAACTTAGGAGGCTGAGGGGTAATCTTATAGAGGTCTTTAAAATAATGAAGGGCACAGATCAGCTAGATAGTCAATATCTTTTCCCAAAGGTAGGGGAGTCTAAAACTAGAGGGCATAGATTTAAGGTGAGAGGGGAGAGATGCAGAAGTGTCCAGAGGGGCAATTTTTTCAGAGAGGGTGGTGAGTGTCTGGAACAAACTGCCAGAGGTGGTAGGAGAGGCAGGTACAATTTTATCTTTTTAAAAAACATTTAGAAAGTTACATGGGTACAATGGGTATAGAGGGATATGGACCAAATGCGGGCAATTGAGATTAGCTTAGGGGTTTTAAAAAAGAAAGGGCAGCATGGACAAGTTGAGCCGAAGGGCCTGTTTCCATGCTGTAAACCTCCATTTTAAAAAAACTAGATAAGGTTTGCAGATTTCATTCCCTAAAGGGTGTTAGGGAAGCAGGTGGGTTTTAACAACAGTCCGGTAGTTTCATGGTCACCATTACTGTGACGAGCTTATTAACCTGGAATTTTGTTGATTCAGTTTCCAGCTGCTGTGAGGGATTTTGTATCTAGATTATTAGTCCGAGTTTCTGGATTGCTAATTGAGTAACATTACCACTGATACCATTCCTTTAACAACGCTGTATTTCTGGCCTCTGAGCTCCATACTGGATGTTTGAGTTACCTCTTCATTCAGTTGGCACAAATTGGTGGGTTGGCTGATGCAAGCAGGTTCAACAATAACTGATCCAAATCAAATCAAACCAATTCTTTTTTAAAGTTATTGGAAGGGGAAGAGTTGCAGGACTATGATGGAAAGGGTGGGAAAGTGAGACTAATTTTTTTCAAAGAGCTGGCACAGGCTCACTTCTGTGCTGTACCATTCCATAATGCTCCAAGGCAAAGGGGTTATCGCGTCTCTTTTCCTGGGCCAGCACCCATTTCTGTAAACATCCGCAACCATCATATTGTGTTATACAAGTATACAAACAAGAGACAGAAACAGAAAGTGCTGGAAAATCTCAGCAAATCTGATAGCGTATGTAGGGAGAGAATAGAACCAATGTTTTGGGTCAGATTTGAAATGTTGGCTGTACTCTCCTCAGATGCTGTCAGACTTACTGAAATTTTCCAGCATTTTCTGTTTTTGTTTCAGATTCCAGCATCCACAGTATTTTGCTTTTCTACAAAGAAGAGAATTAGGAGCAAGATTAGGCCATTTGGCCCCACAAGCCTGCTCTGCTGATTCAGTTTGTGGCCTCAACTCTACCCCCTATATCCTTCAACTCCCTTGTTGATCAAGAATTTATCTACCACTGCTTTAAAAATATTTATTGGCACTGCCTCACTGCTCTCTGGGAAAGACTCATGACCGTCTGAGAGAAAAGTATTCCTATCTCTGTCTTAAATGGGAGACCCCTTATTTTTAAGCTGTGCCCTTCGCTCCATTCTCTCACAAGGGTAGATGCCATCTCGACATCCACTCTGTCAAGCCCCCTCAGGATTTTGTAAGTTTTCAAAAGATCGTCTCATTCTTTTCTCGTTCTTGGAGACCCAACCTCTCTTCATAAGAATCTCACTTATCATAGGGATCAGTTGAGTGAGCTTTCTCTGAAGTGCCTCTAATTCTATCCTGTCCTTTTAAGTGGACGGTGCAGCCCACGTACAGAATGTACCGCAGCCTCTCCCAAGGCCCTGACCTCACCCCCTTGAAGGGTAAGGGCAACAAATGCATGGGGACACCACCACCTGCAAGTTCTCTTTCCAAGTCTCTCACCATCCTGAGTTGAGACTATTATCAGGTCCCTTGCATTGCTGATCCTGAATGTAAACACCACTTATCCCACTGCGATAATCAGTGCCGCAACAAAAGGTCTAATCATTTATCACAGAACAGACTACAGAAAATGAGGTGATAAACTGGCTGTTTTGTTTGATTTTATAGGACGAACGAGCTATGACCTGCATGTTTAGGTGTGTGCTTTCGCACTTTAAAATGTCCTGAGGATAAGCTGAAATATCCTTGCAAACAACATTGTTTGCTTTCTAACATTGTAGGTAATGGAGCTCCCTCAAATGATTAACAAGTGGAACTGCAATATTTGAATTTATTTAATTAAAGTTTATTTATTAGTCACAAGTAAGGCTTACATTAACACTGCAATGAAGTTTCTATGAAGTTCCCCTAGGCGCCACACTTTGGCGCCTGTTCGGGTCAATGCATCTAACCAGCACGTCTTTCAGAATGTGGGAGGAAACTGGAGCACCTGGAGGAAAACCCACGCAGACATGGGGAGAATGTGTAAACTCCACACACAGTGACCCAAGTGGGTCCCTGGCGCTATGAGGCAGCAGTACTAACCTGCTGTGCCTCTGTGCTGCCCCAAATCCCACGTGTCCAGTAATATCTAATAATACTGACTGAACAATGAGAATTTAAAGCGTATCTCGATTTTTAAATTTGATGAATCTATTTGATGAACCTTATCGCAACTTTAGAATTGCTTTCCTAAACCTTTCTCTTTTTCTCTCTCTCTATCTTCTTTTTAAATGATTCCTTAAACTCATCTATTTAATCAGCCAGAATGTGCTTTTATGGCTGTGCGCCAAATTATGTCATTACGCTTCTGTGAAGCATCTTGGGAAATTTTAGTGCACTAGAAGTCGCTATGTAAATGCAAGTTGTTGTTCTGTCTTTTTCTTCTCTCCTGAAAATTTTGACTCCTTGCAGTGTCAATTGGGGGAAAATGCTATTAAACCTAATCCTGGTCATGGAGATGGAGGTATGAACTAGATGGGCAGGAACCTTATGCACTTTGCCCCCTGTCCCCCCCACTCCACCCCCCTCAGTTCCCCAACACACAGATAGGAAATTAATTATTATTAGGTTTGAGTACACAGGGTACAGTATAGATTTATTAGTTCATCTAACTAGTTTGGTGTTGTTCCCTGCAGTCATGTGGCTGGGCCGGGGGAGGTGGGGGGGGTACCCAGGTACAGATCCTGCTGCTTTCTGGCTTTGGGGTGTATATTGTATTTTGAGTATATTTTCTTTTTAAACCAGTTTATATATCTGACTGTCTTTCCTGCCTCCAGCTAGCTGCAGGTTAACGGGTAACCAATAAATGTTTTATTACTGGCTGAGTAATCCAGCGACCAAGTTGAGATCCATGGTAACGGTTTGAGAATTTACACTTAGCTTATGAAGACATCTGGAAATAACAAACGTTGTCGTCATGAAACTGTCAGCTTATTGCGAAAACCATCACTGGCTCTCTACAAGTTGCATTTTTGTAGCATGAAAATATCCCAAGCTGTTTCACTGGAATAGAATCAAACAACAAGTGACACCAAGACAATAACGCAGGTGACCAAAAGCATGGTCAAAGGGGTTAGGTTTTAAGCAGTGTTTTCCAGGTGGAACGGACATATTTAAGAGGGGCAATTCCAAAACTTGAATATACTGCTGCCAATAAAGAGCAAAAAAACAGGTGTGCAAGAGGTGCCCCTCTCTACATCAACAAAGACGAACCAGAAATGGTTAAGAGCTTCACGTTTTTAGGGGTCCAGATCGCCAACAACCTGTCCTGGTCTCTCTCTCTTTTTTTCTCTCTCTCTCTCTCCCCTCCCCCCCCCCCCCCCCCCCCCCCCCCACCGCCGCCGCCGCCCGTGAATGTGGCCCAATCCATCACCCGAACCAGCCTCAGACTGACGAGGTCACGTACCAACCAAACAGCTTCTTCCCTGCTGCAATCAGACTTTTGAATGGACTTAGTTTGCATTTCTCTACACCCTAGCTGCGATTGTAACACTACATTTTGCACTCTGTCGTTTCCTTCTCTATGAACAGAATGCTCTGTCTGTATAGCATACAAGAAACAATACTTTTCACTGTATACTGCTACATGTGACCAATAAAATCAAAAGGCCGTGGCTGAAGGAGTGCAGAGATTACAGAACATTTAATCTGCAGGTTACCAATATTAAGACGGAGATACTTAACATCCTCCCTGCAATCCTTATCCTTGTGGTCTATATGACTCCACACCATGATGAAGTCTACCCTGAAATTATATCAGTACCTGCTAAACTCCAGACTTTGCCAGTGAATGAGTATTTTTTTTATATTGCATGGTTATCAGGAGTGAGAATGATTTTATTTAAACCTTTCTGCTTGTAACCCAGGATCATTGAGGCCAATTTGTTGCGGCCCCAGCATTGACCAGGGTGGGAGCAGTGCAGACCATGAGTTGAGTGTGGAACTTTAGCCCAGTTACTCACAGGAATGACTTTTTTTTGTTAGATTGGGGCATGACGCTGATCAAGGGAACCTTCACCTATTCAAGTGGTGAGGAGTATCACGGGGAATGGAAAGAAGGTAAGTTGTCCTCTTTAGTGCCTGCTATTGTTAGCCTACAAGGTGTGACAGGCCAGTTATTCTGTTTCTGTGGATAATTTCCGATATCCTTACTGAGGTCCCAGTGATGTTAACATATATTGATACAACACTTTTTTAATCCAGTAAATGACCAGAGATACTTAACGGGTGGAGTGAAAGGAGCAGGAGAATGGGGTGGGGGAAGCAAGATGGCAGGGGGACAGAGTCAAATGGCCCAAAGTCATGGGCTGGCAGGTAGAACTAGAGACAACTGCAGAAGTAAGGCCGGATGTGGCCACGTAGAAGACGCTAACGTAGTGTCACAGAGCACTCGACAGCCAGCGTCATTGTGTTAACTGTTACAATGTAGGAACTGTGACAGCAAGTTTGCATCTAGGATGCTCCCATAAATAGCAAGGAGCTAAATGACTCGATAATCTGGTTCAGTGATGTTGCTTTGAGGGATAAATATTGGCCAGAACTCTCGAGAGAACTTTCCAGCTCTTTGAAATGAGTTCTGAGAGGACAGGTGCAGCCTCAGTGCAAGTTACAAAGCTCTTTCAGTGCTACATTGGCGTGTCAGCTTAGATTTTGTGCTGAATCGTCTAGAGTGGCTTTCTGACTCGAGGTGAAGGTGTTACCCACTAAACCACAATTGACATTTAGGAAGCAATAAAGGATTATGACCCAGTTGTGTAATCTGCAATGAATGGTGAAATGACACTCTCCACACCAATCAGACTGAACTGTGAAACCCTGCTGAGTGGTGCTATTATAACTATTGCTCACCGTATCAAAGTGATACATGGAGAAAGAGTTTAGAGGGCGGAATTTTCCTGTCCCACCTGTCACAGACCTTCAAAGGTACGTTGACCTCGAGCAGGAATTTCTAATCTTGGGGCAAGTGTGGCCAGAAAGTCCCGCCCACTGTCTGGGTAAAGGACTCTTTTGCCAATTCGGTGGTGGGAACATTTTGAGTACAAATACAGCCGCTTGTATTTATATAGAATAGCATCCCTACAGTTCATTCGGCCCATCAAGCCTGCACTGACAACAATCCTACCCAGGCCGTGTCCCCATAACCCCACGTATTTAGCCTGTTAGTCCCCCTGACACTAAGGGGCAATTTAGCATGGCCAATCAACCTAACCTGCGCATCTTTGGACTGTGGGAGGAAACCAGTGCACCTGGAGGAAACCCAAGCAGACATGGGGAGAATGTGCAAACACTACACAGACAGTAACCCAAGTTGGGAACTGAACTCGTGTCCTTGGCACTGTGAGGCAGTGCTGGGCACTGTGGCACCGTGTTGCCTTTATGATACCTTTAGTATAGTGAAATGTCCCAAGGTGCTTCAAAGGACTGTTATTAAACAAAGTTTCACACCCAGCCACATTTGATATTGTGGTTCATGCCTAAAAGGTTGGTCAAAGAGGTAGGTTTTAAGCAGGGTCTTAATGGAAAAGAGAGGTCCAAGGGAATTCCAGAGCTTTGGGCCCAGGCAGCTGAAGACATGGCCACTGAAAGGGGATGATGAGAAACAGGGTTGTGCAAGAGATCAGAATTGGAGGAGAGCAGAGATTTTGGAGGGTCGTAAGACCAGAGGGAGTTTTGGGGATAGGGATGATATCAAGTGGAAATTTCAACATGAGGATAATTTTAAACTTGAAGATGCTTAACCAGGAGCCACTCCAAACCAACAGGCACAAGGGTGGTGGTTAAGTGGGACTTGTGTGACAAAGCACAATATTCATTGAAATATATTTGCTCAAATTTCTCTTTTCCCATCCTGCACAGTGACTGGAACCCATGTGATGGAACAGAACCTCCAGCAAGTACTAATACGAGTGTAGAGGGCACACAGAGGGGCAAGAAACGTGGTTCCTAAATCCTTGTGTTCATGCTGCCACCGTTGACTATCTTTGTTGACCATTCTCTCCCTGGCCCCAACTCCTTTCCCGAGAGCTCCCATATTTGGGTGCTATTGCCTCGGGCATTAACACCACCCTCCTGTACCTCAGCCAAGTGGATCAGTGCAAAGCTGACTAGCGGATACCAGGAAACTACCTGCACCAAAGTGTGGTTTTGCCAAAAGAAGGGTCATTGCAGCATAGGAAGGGTCATTGGATAGGAACCTTCTGAATGGTAGAGGCAACAGGTTTGGAAGGTGCTTATCGAAGGAGACTTGGTGAGCCTGCAATGCATTTCGTATCTCGTTCACAGTCTGCCACTGTGTGCTGTTGGTGGAGGGAATAAATGTTGAAAGCAATGGATGGGGTATCAATCAAGTGGGCTATGTTTTCCGATTGATGTCAAGCTTCTTGAATGATGTTGCAGCTGTACCCATCTTAGTAATTGGAGAGTATTGTTTCACACTCCTATGATTTCTGGATGGGCAGAAAGGCTTGGGAATTAGGAAATGAGCGACTTGCCGCAAAATACCCAACCTCTAACACCTGAGGGACCATTTGTAGCACTCCTCAAATACTCCATTTAAGGTCTGGGATCGAAGCTGATGGATTCCAGGTTTAGCCATTTACCCAGTGAGTTGCCAAACTAGTGTCAATTGAACTGTAATGCTCTGTACGTCATTCACACTCTGACCTTTTACCTTTCACTGTGCCAGGTCGCCGGCATGGGATCGGGCAGCTGAGGTTTGTGGATGGCAGCAGTTACGTCGGTCAGTTTGAAAACGGCCTGTTCAGTGGCCGCGGGACACTGGCCTTCTCTGATGGCTCCAGGTAAGCTAGAGTCCCTGCACTTCGGGCATGACAGTCCAGGCAGAAGAATCTAAGTGCAGAAGGAGGCCATTTGGCCCGTCAGCCTGCACCAACAACAATCCCATCTAGGTCCTGTCCTATTCCCATAACCTGATATTTACCCTCCTAATCTCCCTGACAGGGGCACTTTATCATGGCCAATCAACCTATTCGCACATATTTGGACTGTGGGAGGAAGCTCCATGCAGACACGGGGAGAACATGCAAATTTCACAGTCACCTGTGGCCAGAATTGAACCCCAGTCCCTGGCGCTATGAGGCAACAGCGCTAACTACTGTGCCACAATGCCACGCACTTCAAAGCAGGAAGATGAGGACATTGGAATACACTGCACTCCCCCTGCACTCTCTTCCCCTGATCACTGGCTAGGCCACAAGCTCAGCCTTCTCCCTTGAGCCACCTTTGGATTGATACTGTTTATCAATCTAAGTCCAAGAAGACTCAGAAACAGCAGTCCACTTTCTGAATCTGCGTGTAGACCTCGAACAAAAGAATTAACTTTGATTTATAGATTGCCTTTCACACAGGATGACCCAAAGCACATTTAGGACATTGGAATTTTTTTTGATGATAATTGTTATAATTATGAAAGGTGGAAGCTAATTGGTGCACAGCAAGATCCCATAGACTGCAAAGGGAAAACAACCAGATCATTTTTATTTCTTAGCCGTTGGTTGAAGGAGAAATGTTTCCGGAAGAATTCCCTGCCGGCTGTTTAAGACAGTGGCAATGGGATCTTTTATACACCTGTGAGAGCAAACAAAGCCATCTAATTCTGATGAATGGATTAAAAACAATGCATATTTCTACAGTTAAATGTGGTCCCTATAATCAGTGACTACTTGGTCAGAAGCTGTTGAGAGCCTGCCAGTATCAGCTTAAAGAGATGCACCCCTGTGGTTTTCAAAATTAATTCTCTCCTGTGCAAATGTGTGTGTTGTCTGTGCTTGCACTCTTGTCTCCCTTTTTGCCACAGGGTGTTGCTGTAGTATGTAGTCCAATTTTGAACAGTAAATGCGCCCCTCCTGTTAGGCTTCACCAAAGCAGACACTTTGCACCAATGGTATCAAGCAACGCTTACATTTATATATTTACATAGCACCTTTCATTACCTTCAGATCTCCCAAAGCACTTAATGGCTACTCTGTGTAATAGAAATTGTTGTAGGAAGCCCGGCAGCTAATTTGCACACTACAAGATCCCGCAAGCTGCAATGAGTTTATGATCAGATACACGCTGTTTTTTGATGTGATCTCCCCTGCTCCTCTTTCAGTAATACCTGATGGTCTTTTACAGTGATCTGAGAGGGCAGAAGGGTCTTCCATATAAACGACTGCATGGGTTTTGCTTTGGCATCTTGGCAACCAGACATTCTTCACTTGTGACCATCCGCAAGCTACTCTGGACCATGGAGCTTCATAGCAGTGTCCAGTCCTGTATCTCTGGTCACCTCTCATTTACATTCCTGCACCATAGGGCGGCACAGTGGTTAGCACTGCTTCACAGCGCCAGGCACCTGGGTTTGGTTCCTGGCTTGGGTCACTGTCTGTGTGGATTCTGTACATTCTCTCTGCCTCTGTATGGGTTTCTTCCAGGTGCTCCGGTTTCCTCCCACAGTCCGAAAGACATGCTGGTTAGATGGATTGGCCATGCTAAATTCTCCCTCGGTGTACCCAAACAGGCACTGGAGTGTGACGACTAGGGGATTTTCACAGTAACTTCGTTGCAGGGTTAATGTAAGCCTTACTTGTGACTAATAAATAAACTTTTAACTTCATTTGGGGTTGATCTTTGCTTTTTTGTCCCCGGGGGATACTTACAGTAATTTGTAATGCCTCTTTCTCCACATTGGGTGTGATTGTTAGAAGCCGCACACTGTAGCAATCAAGCTGGGACATTATGATCTGTAAAGCTCAGCTACACAATACTTTTACCAGCTGAACTAGTGGGTATTGCAGGGGTGATGAGCAATTGAGCTGAGAGGCCCATTTCTTTCCCTGCTCATTGGATTATAGTAACTCATCATGGACATCTTAAGAATGAACAGTATCTCCTTGCATATTAAACCCTCTATTGCGCTTTCTGTCAACAGATACGAGGGGGAGTTTGTACAGGGCAAGTTCCAAGGTGTTGGGGTTTTCACTCGGTGTGATGGGATGAAGTTTGAAGGAGAGTTCAAAAATGGACGTGTGGAAGGCTACGGTAAGGATTGATCAACTCAATTAATTTCCTGAGTATCTTGATAATTTTATCCAATTCAGTTTGACTGGGAATATAAACAGAAAATTCTGGAAATACTCAGCCAGTCAGGCAGCATGTGTGGGGAGGGAAATGAGAGTTACTATTTCAGGTTCAGTAAGAAGTCTCAAAACACCAAGTTGAAGCCCAGCAGGTTTATTTAGAATCACAAATTTTCAGAGCACTGCTCTTTCATCAGGAGAGATGAAGGAGCAGCGCTCCAAGAGCTTGTGTTTCCGAATAAATCTGTTGGGCTTTAACCTGGTATGTGAGACTTCTTACTGTGCCCACCCCAGTCCAACGCCAGCATCTCCACAGATCAGATTGGTGACCTTTCAGTTCAGATGAAAGGTCATCAACCAGAAACATTAATTCTGAATCTCTCGCCACAGATGCTGCCAGACCTGCTGAGTATTTCAAGCATCTACAGTATTTTGCTTTTGTATTCAGTCGAACTGGACCAATCTAACTAGCCTGAAGAAAGGTCCATTTAGCCTAGCTCAGCAGCCCGAAACTAGCTTATCTTTAACCTGACACAGCCCAACCTAGTTCAGCTCAGTCTAACCCAGTCCAGTTTTGGCAATTTCCATCAGAACCTGTTTTCCCTGTGATCTGAATGTATTGGAAATGGTGGCCTGCTTCTGCTGGATGCAGTGTTTCATTGCCTGAGAATGAATGAGAAAAGCAAGTGCGACGATAGTGAGGCACAGTCAGCATGCCATGGCTCAAATTATGATTTCCTTAGTTCCTCGATTCAGAGCGTCCGTTCCTGTTGATATTGCTGGTGAACACAGTAATGATGGACTCACCTTGCCTTTGGTAGAATGGTGGTGGGAAAGAATTGAGAAGCTGGACACTTAAATGGATAGTGAGTATAAGATACCTGCAATTTAACCCAGATTGTGCAGCCAGCCTTGGTGCAGTCAGTAATGAACTGTGGAGCAATGAGACATTCTGTGTGGGTTGGAATATCTCCCATCTGTCTTCTGATAACCCTGCAGGGCAATGGGTCAGATGATCCATGCATGAGAAGCAACAAAAGACTTTGTCGTGTCCCTTGCAGAATGTATCATAAGGAAACATGGTCTTTAAACTCAGCCAAGTGACTCAGGGAATAAACTTAAGAAACTTCTTTATGCAAAAGGTGGTAGAACACAATAGGTGCTAGTTCAATTCATAATTTAAATCTGGGTTCAGCAGTTTTTTTGTGGCTAGTCAAAGGTATTAAGCGGCATGGAGCCTAGGCAGGTGGGAGAGGTTACAGGTCAGTCATGATCTCATTGAATGGTGGGCTACGATTGAGTGGTTGAATGGCATGTCCTGTTCCTGGGTTGCTAAGCTACAGAGTTTTAACTATTTCTCTTAAACCTTGCGCCAGCATCTCTGGGCTGAAGTAACTTTTGTCTGTCTTCCACTCAGGGCTGCTAATGTTTCCTGATGGCTCGTGTGGGCACCCAAGGAATGAGGGCATCTTTGAGAACAACAGGCTGTCCAAACGGGAGAAGTGTCAAGCCGTGATCCAGAGAGCACAGGCGAGTGCGAAAAGTGCACGGGGACTCTCCCTGTAACCATTCCTCTGTGTGTAAAATCAATTCAACAGCTCATTCTGTGTGGGTGTGGGTGTGTGTGTGTGTGTGGGAGAACATGGAAAGACTGCTTTTCAGTTCGGAGCTGTTGAATTCCCAATTGTCGTCTCTCTTCCATTTCTTTCCCAGTTTTTATGACAGTATAGTGGATGAGCCCAGCCCTGGGAATGGGAGGCATGCAGGTTCCATGTGCTGGGCTCTCAATCTACAGCTGCAGTTCTTGCAAAGCCTGGGTGCCAATGGTAGAGGAAGAATACTTGGACTTCCAACTACTGCTGTCTGCCCTTGCATGCCATCTGCTAACTTATTGGCTACTGGAGAGAGGGTGGGGGGTGGTGGCGTGGCAGGGTTTGAGGTTGTTGGAAGGAGGATTGACTAAGGGAAAAATTTCCCTTGAGGTGTGCTCAAGGAACTTAAATCTCTCTGACTCTTGGCTGCAGCCAAGAAGATTCCAAGGCCACATATCGAGGTCTCTGACAGCTGAGCTTGGTGAACCTGCTGTGACGCTCAGCACAACACAATAGGTCCCAGATCATCTCCCCCACTCCCACCAAAGCTCGAGCCTGCAGCAAATTGTTGCTGTTTTACATTATTGGATTGGTTCAATTTGAATGATCTAAAAATGGCAAAACTGTCAAGGAGGTGGCTAACCAGAGGGCAATTAGCGAAGGTACAGAGGATAAAATGAATAGAATTTACTTAGTGAATGGCAGTGATGTGGAATTCTCTGCACAGAGCGGAGGAAGCAGATTTAATAGTGAATTTCAGAAGGGAATTATATGCCTACTTGAAGCGGGTAAAGCATTTGCAGGGTTACAGGGGAAAGATGGGGAGTTGGACTAATTGGATAGTTCTTTCCAAGAGACCACGCAGGCCCTTCCTGTGCTGTTAGAATCTTTGATTGTGTTATGATTGCCTGATGGAGACCAGCTTATCCTGTCCTTCAGGGTCACCAATCTTGTACCATCTTCCCAGTAATAGCATCGGTGTCTTACTGTTAAAGCAAAATACTGTGGATGATGAAAATCTAAAATAAATTCAGAACATTTTGGAAATGCTCAGCAGGTCTGGCAGCATCTATGAAGAAAGGAACAGAGTTCATGTTTTGAGTCCATTTGACCCTTCTACAGAACTGAAAAAAGAGTCAAACTAACTTGAAACGTTAACTCCTGTTTTCCTCTTCACAGATGCTGCCAGATTTGCTGAGCCTTTCCAGCACTTTCTGTTTTTATATCAGCGTGTTGTACAGAGGCAGTTCGATGGCAGCAGGGTCTTCCAGTCCTGCCACTGTCAATGGGCTTCCTATTGTTTGCACCCTCCACTACCAGGGAACCTGAGGCTGGGTGGTGCCATTGGCAGGACTGAAAAATCCCACCATTGGGAATAGCCAGAAAATCCCACCCCCTAGTGTTTGCTCTTTGTGCGCTGTGTAAGTAAATACCAGTAAAGACAAAGTTTAAGTCTCTTCCCATCATTGGACGTGTTTGAAGCTGGAGATACTTGCAGCTTTTTGGTGATCTGATTCCGGATTTATCCATCAGGCAACATCATGAGCCGGTCATCCCAAATCTCCAGTCCCACAAATATCAAATGGGGCAAAATGTAGAAGGAAGACCCCAAGCTTGGTGGGATGCATGCACCCCTTGAGTCAGGGTTTGCACATCCCTGCGCTATGGCATCCAGCTGTTAAACTCCATATCCTGGCCTCATTACTGTTCCTACCAAGACATTCCAGCTGTAAACGTATTCTACCTGACTTCTGCCCACTAAACCTGCTGTTCATGCTCCCAGTCCTACGCCTGCTTGTCCTATCGCCATGGTGTTTCTAAAAGGTGTTGTACAGGTATCTTGTACACCGCAGTAAGGTAACCTCCATGATCACTGGTTCAATCACCACATGTTGTCGTGCATGATGCTTTCCTTAGTTGTAGTGCCTTTATTACCCCATGGTTTGCTGTTGCTATTAACCAAACACAACGCAAAGACAGCAATGTGGTTGACTCTCAACTACCATCCAAGGGCGACTAGGGATGGGTAATAAATGCTGACAATACCCATGTCCCATGAATGAATTTTTAAAAAATCTCAGTGTTTCATTCTCTGCCCAATGCTGTAACCTCTAGTGGGAGGAGAACACTTGGAATAACTCTCCCTATAATATGATTGCAGTATCTCTCCACACATCCACTCCCTGTGATAGGACTCACCCTCTTATTTACATTTTAAAAATATCACAATACGGTGCAATCATTCTCCATCTTCTCACTGTCCCCTGCATCATCCCTAGTTATATATTAATCAAGTGCTGGTATAATTACTGAGAACCAAATGTCTATTTGACACAACTTGCTGGTGCTGAGTGACTGCTGTCATAAGGTTTTGTTTCACCAGGATCCAACATTGTCTCAAGTGTTTGTTTTTGCTTTAGCGTAACGTGCTTATTGAGCAAGTCAGTGTTGTATTACCATTGGAATGTAGGAACAGCAGGATGCCATTCCTGTCTGCCATTCAGTGAGCTAACGATTGTTCTGTGACCTAACCCCATATACCTGCCTTTACCCCATGTCACTCTTCTGGTCACTAACTTTGGTTAACAGATGATCTATTGATCTCTGATTTAAAATTAATACTTGGCTCATCATTAGCTGCCGTTGTGGAAGAGTTCAGGTTGAAACTTACAGCACTGATTAGCCAGAATTGTTCTTACCTCTGGACCACTCAGTATTTTTAATGGTGCAAAAAAAACAAGGTGAAATGGACAGAAAGCCTTCAGGATTCTTCGGTTCTGACGAGCCCCGAGCGGAAATACTAACCAATCTTTCTCTCTCGGAGGTTGGCAGACTTCGGCTATATATTTCTTGTGCTTTATTTCATGGTGTACGCAGTGACGTAACTGGTCATTTCTAACCTGCTTTATTTATTTTTTTAAATTGCCTTAACTTAGCAGTAAGTCATGACATGATGCCAATTTGAATGGGGTCCCAATCTAGACAATGCAGGATTGGAATAGTAAGAAGTCGAATTTACCTCCTACCTCGCTCACCATGGGGTGATCCGGTTAATGTGTGAATAATAACTGTAATGTTAATTTGATGGGTGCTGATGTATGCGAGTGGAATGGAAGTCAGAAAACAGCCCTGCACCTTATGATTGTAAAACAAACCAGACTCTTCCCTTTCAAGCAGTCTGCTGTGAAATGTGAATTTAAGATAACTGAAATCTGCAAAGCAATTGTCTGCTGTTTAATTTGAAGTAGTGTTGTTTTGCTGCTGCTGTGTTTTTTGTGCCTTTTTTGCCGTGTAATACAGGGAATCATAAAACTAGGAGTGAATGTGTCAAAACTGGGGTGATTTCTCTCCCAAACAGACATATTTTAGGACACTATTGTACATGAATAATTTGAGACATAGCATGTGATGTTTGTAACCTTGCTTGGCTTGGGGATGGGAAGATGACTTTCAATCAATAGTTCCCAGAGTGTTCTACCACTGGGGTGTTTCTTCACTCTCTCGATATCTGGGTCTGCTGTACACTCGTGATGAGGATTGATTCTTGTGATTGATCAACACCATCTTTATTGTATCATGTGACCCACCAGGATGGCAGAAGGTGAACGAGATGGAATTTGGTGCTTCCTCAACTGCAAATCCCTGTGAATGTTGGACATTAGAGCCAGTAAATTACCCGACAAACTTTTGTTCTGTGATCATAGAGTCTTAGAGTGCAGAAGGAGGCCATTTGGCCCATCTGTCTGCACTGATCACATTCCCACCCAGACCATATCCCCATAATCCCATGCATTTAACCTAACTAGTCCTCCTGACACTGATGTGAGAAAACTTACTGGCTTAATGTCACCCAAACCCCTCCTGTCCTCCTGATGGTAACAGTCGCTACACAAGCCTTATTTCATCCTGTTGGAAGATCCCAAGTTTGTTCGGTTCCGAATCATTGGGTGTAGCAGTTGGCGTCAGTACCTTTTTTGGGCTGAAGGTGGTTTAAGAGTATTTAGGCACTCCCCCCGCCATTTTATTTTCCTGTTGGTTTTGCTTCTGTGCGGTCCATTTCTCTCTCATTCTCTCTCTCATTATATACTTTGCATGAAGCAAAAAACAGGAGTGATTTGTGACACAGCTTCCAGCTTCAAGCCCTTACCCCACCAACTGATTTATCCTCACTCTATCCCCTCAGTATTATTGAAATCTTTCACCGAAACCATCTCAGGATCAAAAGACTTGCTAACGAGATCATTTGTGTGCTGCTACCATGATTTGTAATGGATGGTGCATTTTGTTAATGTATTAGTTTTCTTGTTATGCTTCAAAAAGGGCTGGACTCTTTTAAGCTCATTTTTAAAGATGATTGCAGTTCCTGTTTTAGCCTGGGATGTCCTAGTTTAGCACGAAACTGGCAGAAAGGCTTACCAACTGTAACTGTCAAAAATTCCAAATTAATTGCAATGTAGGTCAAAGTGAAACATGGTGCTTTCTCATTACTTGACTCCTTACTTTCATGCCTTCAGTATCCGTGAGGAGTTGGTGGATTTTCTTGCACATTTATAACTGATGGATTTAAATCTAATATGGAAATGTATTAACTTCACATTCTTACATGTGTTGCCTTTTTTCTCCCCAAGTCTTATTTTTCAAGTGCAATTAAATATTTATTGTAATTACAAGCTGGTTTGTCCAAATAATGCAATAAATGTGGTCTCTATAACTGCTTATTCTCTCGATTGTGTGTTTTTTTTTTATTTTCCCTTCAGCAGGAGAGTCTGGCACTGGCCCAGTTTAAGCAACATCCTGGCCATGGATTCAAACCCCATTCCAGTGTTTGGGCACCTGACCTGGACTGATTCTCCCATGTAGCACTGAAGGAGTGCTGCACTGTCTGAGGTGCCATCTTCTGGGCAGAGGCCTGTGTCCCTGTTCAGGTGATCATTGTGGATCTTTGGGTAAATACCCAGCTGACATGCCTAGTGGAGTACACAGGGAGCACAGCTCTGTCAGAAGCATTGTATTTTAAATTAATCCTTAAACTGAGGCTTTGGCTACCCAGATATAAGAAATCCCAAGGCATTATTTCTAAGAGGAGCCAGGGAGTTCTCCCTGGTATCCAGCCTTCTATTTATCTCTTGGCTAACCTTATTAAATAAGATTGCATTACAATGGTGACTACATTTAATGCACTTCATTTTTTTTTAAAGATCCCTGAGATCAGAAAATGCCCTATAGAAATACAAGTGCACACTGAAGATGGGCAGGTATATTTCTGGAATCCACCCCCACCATCTACCTGGACCATAGGCATTGAAATTCTCTCCCTAAATCCCTCAAACACTCTTGCCCCCTCCTCCTTAAGACTCACTTTAAATTTACCTCTTTTGGTATTCTGTCTTAACATCTCTTTGTGGCTTTGTGTTGAATTTAACACTCCTGTGAAGCACCTTTAAGATGGATTACAATGTAAAGGTGTTGTGAATACTGGGTGTTAGAGAATCAGTATTGGTTATGGACACTGGAGAGAGGGGAAGGGGTGGAAGTAATGAAATACTTATTTTATGCTACTTTAATGCTCCACATTTAGGTGATTAAGGTGATCAATTATAAATGTGGTTTAACAATCATTTTCTTATTGATAATGGATAATTAAGATGCAGAGTAAAGCTGCCTCTACACTGTCCCCCATCAAATGCTCCCAGGACATGTACAGCATGAGGTTAGATACAGAGTAAAGCTCTCTATGTACTCTCCAGTCCACAATGTTGAACTCTCATCTTCAGAGTGCCAGTGAACAATGACACAAGCGTTTCCTACATCCTTGGCAAATGAGTGACAACAGGACATGTGCCAAATGATTGTAGTTTGAACTTAATCCTGGAACGGAACTGGATGCACTGTAACACACTGACACGTGAGCTGGAAGGTCAGTGACAACACCCTGTCCTTTTTCTCTGCGGTTTCTCTCCATTTAAGGTGCTTAAAGCTCAAGGGCAGTCTCGGATATCTGTTACATGCTGCACTCTCAAACCTATACATGCTTCAGAGGAAAAGCAGGACAAATACTAAACTCAGCAACAATAAAACAAAACCTATTAACGATGCAGTCATGTTCAGGGACACGTGCCTCAGCACTAACTGAAATCTGCCACAATTCACTTTCGCAATGTTAGACAAATGTTCGAAGACCCTGCCATGGAAAATCTTCAGTTATTGTTGTGGAATATGCTCCAAAAGTGTCACCATAACTCTGCCTCCCTGCCTAAGACAAGTGTAAACTCAACCAGTTCTGAGCTGCAGACCTATTTCTGTGCTGTAGCACATCATTGGATCAGAGTTATCATGAATGGCACTCTGATCAATTTTTGAATTATGAAGAATGGAGCACGTCCTGTTAACGGGAGAACATTCACGAGAGCACAGAAGACCGGAGATAATTCTGAGGAAAAAAATAATTCACTTCCTTTCAAGTTTTGCTTTTCCTACTGGGTTTTAGTTCAGAAAATGCTGAATCCGGGGTGTGTGGGGTCTTTGTTTATAAAAGAACAAAAAAATTACAGCACAGGCACAGGCCTTTCGGCCCTCCAAGCCTGCACTGATCGTGCTGCCCGAATGAACTTAAAACCACCTACCCTTATTCTTTTATTCCCATCTTATTCAAGAATTTGTCCAGATGCTCCTTAAAACTCACTATCGTATCTGCTTCCACTACCACCTCTGGCAGTGAGTTCCAGGCACCCACCACCCTCTGTGTAAAAAAAAAACTCCTTTAAATCTTGCCCTCACACCTTAAACCTGTGCCCTCTAGTAATTGACTCTTCAGCCCTGGGAAAAAGCTTCTGACTATCTACTCTGTAATCTGCCCCTCAATCTTGTAGACTTCTATCAGGTCACCCCTCAACCTCTGTTGCTGCAGTGAGAACAAACCAAGTTTCTCCAACCTCTTCCCCCTCCATACCAGACAACATCTCGCAAATCTTTTCTGTACCCTCTCCAAAGCCTCCATGTCTTTCTGGTAGTGTGGCGACCAGGATCAAACACTATATTTCAAGTGCAGCCTAACTAAGGTTCTATAAAGCTGCAACATGACCAGCCAATTTTTAAACTCAATGCCGTATGCCTTCTTGACTACCTTCTCCACCTGCATTGCCACTTTCAGTGACCTGTGTACCTGTACACCCAGATCCCTCTGCCTATCAATACCCTTAAGTGTTCTGCCATTTACTGTATTATACTGGCTGCTTTTCTGAAGCAGCGGGAAGTGCAGATGGAGCCAATAGATGGAAGGCTGGTTTGCCTGATGGACTGGACTGGCTACGTTTGCAACTCTTTGTAAGACACTAGTTAATGCATCCAAGGGTTCTGAAAGAAATGGCGGAGGTGATAGTGGATGCCTTGGTGGTTATTTTCCAGACGTCGCTGGATTCCGGGGAAGTGCCGGAAGATTGGAAAGCGGCTAATGTTGTTTAAGAAGGGTGCCAGGCAAAAGGCAGGGAATTATAGGCCAGTTAGTTTAACGTCTGTTGTAGGTAAAATGTTAGAATCCGTCATCAAGGAGGAAATAGCGAGGCATCTTGAGAGGAATTGCTTGATAGAGCAGACGCAGCACGGTTTCGTTAAAGGGAAGTCGTGTCTGACAAATTTACTGGAGTTCTATGAGGATGTGTCTAGGGCGGTGGATAGAGGAGAGCCGGTGGATGTGGTCTGTCTTGATTTTCAGAAGGCGTTTGACAAGGTACCTCAAGAGGTTATTGCAGAAGGTCAGGGGACATGGAGTTGGGGGTAGGGTGTTAGCATGGATAGAGGATTGGTTGTCAAATAGGAGGCAGAGAGTGGGGGGGTCAATGGGTGCTATTCAGATTGGCGGATGGTGACTAGTGGAGTGCCCCAGGGGTCGGTGCTGAGGCCTCAGCTATTTACCATTTATAAAGATGATCTGGAGGAGGGAACTGAGTGTAGGGTGTCGAAATTTGCTGATGACACCAAGATTGGTGGAAAGGCAAATTGTGCGGAGGGTGTGGAGAGTCTACAGAAGGATCTAGATAGGCTGGGCGAATGGGCCAGGAAATGGCAAATGGAATTTAACGTTGGCAAGTGTGAGGTGGTCCACTTTGGTAGGAAGGATTATTATTTACGTGGCGAAAAACTGCAGCAGGCGACGGTGCAAAGGGACCTTGTGCATGAGTCACAAAAACCCAGCTTGCAGGTGCAGCAGGTGGTCAGGAAGGCGAATGGGATGCTGGCCTTCATAGCGAGGGGGATTGAATATAAAAGTAGGGAGGTCTTGCTGCGGCTGTATAGGGCATTGGTGAGGCCGCAGCTGGAGTACTGTGTGCAGTTTTGGGCGCCGTACTTACGCAAGGATATTTTGGCCTTGGAGGGAGTGCAGAGGAGGTTTACTAAGCTGATACCGGAGTTGAGGAGGTTGAGCTATGAGGAGAGGCTGAATAAACTAGGCTTGTACTCGTTAGAGTTTAGAAGAATGAGGGGAGATCTCATTGAGACGTATAAGATGATGAATGGGATGGATAGGATAGAGGTGGAAAGACTCTTCCTGCTCAGAAAGGATAGTAGGACTAGGGGGCACAGCCTCAAGATAAAGGGGGGGTGGTTTAGAACGGAGTTGAGGAGGAACTTCTTCACTCAAAGGGTGGTGAATCTCTGGAATTCTCTGCCCGTTGAAGTGGTGGAGGCTACCTCGCTAAATATTTTTAAGACGCAGGTTGATGGGTTTTTGATAAGAGAGGGGATTAAGGGTTAAGGGGAGAGGGCGGGAATGTGGAACTGAGCCACGACAGATCAGCCATGATCTTATTGAATGGCGGGGCAGGCTCGAAGGGCTAGATAGCCTACTCCTGCTCCTATTTCTTATGTTCTTATGTAGACTTCAGGTGGAATACTGTGTACAGTTCTGGGCACCACTTTATAGGATGGATGTGAACGCACCAGAGAGACTCCAGAAGAGGTTGACAAAAATGATTCCAAGAGGTGAAAACTTCAGCTGTGAAGATAAATTGGAGAGGTTAAGACTTTTCTCCTTGGAGAGAAGGCGGCTAAGAGGTGATTTGATAGAGGGGTTCAAAATCATGATGGGGCTGGACAGAGTAGATAGGGACAAACTGTTCCCACTCATAAAAAGATTGAGAATGAGGGCACAGATTTAAAGTGATTTGCAAAAGAAGCAAATGTGATGCAAGAAAAAACTTCTTTACACAGTTTGATTTGATTTATTACTGTCACATGTATTAGTAAACAGTATTGATTCTTTCACATTATAAAGACAACAGTATACTGTTCATAAAGAAGAAAGGAGAATGTAGTGTTACAGTCATAACTAGGGTGTAGAGAAAGATCAACTTAACGCAAGGTAAGTCCAAAAGCCTAATGGCAATAGGGAAGAAGTTGTTAAGTTGGTTGTCATACGATCTCAGACTTTTGTATCTTTTTCCCAACAGAAGGTGGTAGAAGGGAGTATGTCCGTGGTACATGGGGTCCCCAGTCACATTGGCTATTTTCCTGAGGAAATGTTGACAGAGTGAATGGATGGGAGGCTGGTTTGAGTGATGGACTGGACTTCAATCACGAGTTGTTTGGGGTCTGGGATGTGCAAGGAGGCAAGTTCAGTTACAGCTTTCAAGAGGGCATTGGATGATTATTTGCACAAAAATAGAGGCAGGGTTACAGGGAAAAGGCAGGAGAATGGTACTCAGTCATAGTGAGCTGGTGCAAACATGATGGAACAAATGGCCTCCTGTACCATTACAATTCAGTTTTAAAATCAGGAAAAACTGTTACGCTTTGAAGAGTTAGTAACTGAATGACAAAATTTTCTGAATGGAGGGAGAGATTAGCAGAGTTTATTTTGTGATGGGTTGATAGGTCATAGATTGATACACTGAAAAATGCTTTGAAGCAGAAAAAAAATGGTTTGAATATTTAAAAGGGTAATTGGGAGAAAGGGTAGGGTAATCACAGAGTGCATTGTGGCACAGTGTAAAAGGACTGAATGGCTCCTTTCTGAGTTGGCTGCAAAACTCCAGGCGTGCCATTTCACTTTCTTTGCCTTTTCTGGGATCTTGGAGTTTGTTTCTGAAAGGTGGTACTGGGGTGTTAAATGGAGAGAAGTCAGCTATCGCTGAGATGCCCTGACAGCGTGTGATTGGGAATTTTCCAAGTGTGGGACCACAAATGGGATCATGCTGTGCTGTACAGCATGTGGTGAGTGTATTGCCCCATTTCATAGGATCCCTGCGTTACAGGAGGTGGTCATTTGGCCCATCGTGTCTGCACCAAACATAATCCCACCCAGGCCTTATTCCTGTAACCCCAGATATTTACCCTGCTAATCCCCCTGACACTAGAGTCAATTTAGCATAGCCAATCAACCTAATCTGTACATCTTTGGACTGTGGGAGGAAACTGGAGCACCCAGAGGAAACCCACACAGACACGGGAGAATGTGCAAACTCCACACAGACAGTGACCCAAGGCCAGGATTGAACCTGGGTCCCTGGCGCTGTGAGGCAGCAGTGCTAACCACTGTGCCATCCAAAAACAAAAACAGAAAAGCAGGGACGTTGCATGAAATTTTAAAATACCCTGGTTAGTCCACACTTAGAGCACCAAGTCTGAATCTGGTCGTCATATTACACATTGGATTTGAAGGTAGGAGAAAGTGCAAAATAGATTTACAAGAATGATGCTAGAACTGAGAGGTTTTACTCAGTGGGGACTAGAATAGGAGGCCAAGGGGATGACTTTTTAAAAAAAAGTCTTTAATAATCAAAGGGATTTGAGGCCGGAATTTTACCACGCATTATGGAAATTGGAGCAGGCAAGGGGTGGAACATGGAAAGGTCTGTTGACTTCGGGCAGGATTTTTCAGTTTCAGGACAAGTGAGACTAAAATCCTGCCCAGAGAAGATGTTTCCCCTTGACTCGCAATAAGCAACTTATTTACTCAAAGCATGGTGGGAATGTGGAACTCACGACCACACTGGAGTTGAGATGAAGAGCATTAGAGTGTCTAAGGGGAAGCTAGGAAGTACATGAAGGAGAAAATAATAGAAGGAGATGTGGATAGGATGAGAGGAAGTAGAATATGGGAGGATGTTTATGTAGAGCGTAAACCATCTGCACAGAGCAAATGGGCCAAATGGCCTCGTTTGATGCTGCGAAGTTGAGGGCAGAGGTGAGGGAAGATGACATGCACTTGATTAAGGAATTAGTAACAGCACTCAACTTCATGTGAATTTGAAATGTGACTCCTTCCAAAGCATAGGGCGTGTGGCACTTGCTGTAAACCAGGTCAGATCCAGCCATTGGACGCAAAGTTGTTCCGCAAGTCTTTTCTCTCTGCCTCAGTCAATGGCAACAAGGGAGCACGGCAAAGTCCCCCGTAATATCCAAACCATCCCATTGCCTCCTTGAGGGCTGCAATACCAAATTTTTGTGTAACCTGCAGGAAATAACATTACCTCTGTTATGTCTGAATGGGAGCTCAACAAGAACATGTAAACAAAACCACATAGATCATTTTTAATACATCAGAGTCATCCTCAGTATATGGTAAGGCACACCACTAATTGCTCCTGAGAAGGTGGTGAGATGTGTTCTTGAACCTGTGGTGTAGGTACACCCACAATGCTGTTAGAGACGGAGTTCCAAGGTTTTGACCCAACAATGATTTAAAAAACCACCAATTCTGGTTTCAAATCGGGATGGTGTGGGGCTTGGAAGGGAACTTGCAGGCACACTTGTGCTTCTAGGTGGTAGAAATTGTGGATTTGGAAGATGCTGTCAAAGGATCTTTGGTGAGTCACTGCATGCAGTGCATCTTGTAGATGAAACATTCTGCTGTTGCTGTGCATTGGTGGTGGAGGGTCTGAATGTTTTAAGGGGGTACCAATAAAGCAAACTGCATTTCCCTGAATGATGCTGAACTTCTGAAACATTGCTAAAGCCACACCCATCGTGGCAAGTGGGGAGTATTCTAACACAATCCTGACTTGAGACTTTCAGGTAGTGAAGAGGTAATGGATGGGTCAGGAGCTTAGATGCAGAATACCAAGCTCTGACTTCCTCCCCCCCCAGTGGGGCCACTGCACAGCTACTATGACTGAATGGGCAACGTATACCAATCGAGTCAGGGAAGCCCACGTGAACGAATAAAACAAAATATCCAAGCTACTCTTTACAGCCGATAAAGTACTTTTGAAGTATCATCATTGGTTATAATGTCGGAAATGCAGCAGTTAAGTTGATCAGGTCAAGATCCCACAAACAGCATTTGTTTTATTATTGTCAGTTGAGGGATAAATGTTGGCCAGAACACACATTCTTCAAATAGTGCAATGCCAGAAATATCATTTCCTTCCTCTGTCAGTGCAGCACTCCCTATGTACCACACTGGAAGTCTCAACTTAGATCTTTTGATCGAGTCCTACAGTGGGTCTTGAACCATCTACCTTCTGACTCAGAACAGAGAACTGGCGCTGAGCCATAGCTGAGTGCTGGTTCTGAGCCACAGAGAGCAGGGTTTTCGAAAGTGCATGAGGGGAGCACGAGCAGAGGTAAGAACAAAGAAAATTACAGCACAGGAACAGGCCCTTCAGCCTGTAAGCCTGCACTGCCCATGCTGACCGACTGAACTAAAACCCCTTATCATTCTGGGGACCATATCCCTCTATTCCCATCCTATTTATGTTTTTGTCAAGATGTCCCTTAAAAGTCACTACCGTAAAAGAACAAAGAAAATTACAGCACAGCTGGGCAGGCAGAAGGGAGATTGCTAACATCTTCCCACCTCTGGGCCGTTTGCAAAGAGACTGAGTCAGAGGCACAAGGTCTACTTGCTGGAGTGTAGCCAAGTAAGGAGCCTTAGCCACACCAACTAGAATTTTCACGATGCTCTTAGACACACTTACTGAGGTAGTCTTCCAGCGACAGACTAAAGTGGGGGGGAACTGCAGTTGTCCATCTCACACGTCACGTGGAAATGATCCCAATATCAGGTCTCCACCCAACAATGGAGATCTGGCCATTTAAAAATGTACAAGAGCAAGTCAAAGCAATACTTACTGCAGTGTTGGGTTCAATCAGCCTGTACTGGAGTTCACGAGCTTCCTCCCATTGCCCTCCGGCACAGAGCTTTTCCAGGTTGCACAAAGGCTGTCCGAGCACATTGGCCAGGGCACACACGCCACCCACAGCACCTTAAACATCACAGACACCAAAATCAATCTCGTAAGGAAAGGACAAATTCACAATTATGCAGCAACTTTCACAATCCCACATCTCAGCAGACTAAGGAAATTTGGCATGTAAGCTACGACACCCACCAACTTTTACAGATGCAACATAGAAAGTATTCTTTCTGGTTGTATCACAGCTTGGTATGGCTCTTGTTCTGCCCAAGACTGTAAGGAACTACAAAAGGTCGTGAATGTAGCCCAATCCATCACACAAACCAGCCTCCCATCCATTGACTGTCTACACTTCCCGCTGCCTCGGCAAAGCAGCCAGCATAATTAAGAACCCCACACACACCAGGCTTCCACCTTCTTCCGTCAGGAAAAAGATACAAAAGTCTGAGGTCATGTACCAACCAACTAAAGAACAGTTTCTTCCCTGCTGCTGTCAGACTTTTGAATGGACTTATATTATGTTGATCTTTTCCTACACCCCAGCTATGACTGTAACACTACATCCTGCACTCTCTCATTTCCTTCTCTATGTATGGTATGCTTTGGTGCAAGAAACAATACTTTTCACTGTATGCTAATACATGTGACAATTATAAATCAAATCAAAAATCAAATCATCTGTGGCTAGCATGCTAGTTCTTTAGTCTGAAAGGTCACATCCCACTGCAGAGATTTCTGATCACAATCCACACTGATACCTCTCATGTAAGTACTGTCTTGTCTTTTGAATGAGATATCACACCAACCTCCTCCTGCCTCTCAGCTGGGTGCAACATATCTACACACTATTCCAAAAGAGAAAGCCGGGGCTTCCCTCTAGTGTTCAGACTAATATTTATCCCTCGGCCAACATTCATAGAATCTCTACAGTGCAGAAGAAGCCATTCGGCCCATCGAGTCTGCACCAACTCTCCAACAGTCTATCCCTACAACCTCACGCATTTCCCATGGCTAACTGGTAAGACTGTCATCTGGAATTCAAAGTCTCATAGAATATTCTGGAATTGACCGGTGTGATAGGAATAAAGAACCATTCTATCTCTGTCTCACTCTGGGACAACCTTCCCTTCATTTGAAGCCTCTTTGCACTTCTCCCATTGTGCTGCTCCTGCCCTCTATGGCTCAATCTCTGACCTCCAATTTAAATCACGTTGTTGAACTCCTTATTCGTTCATCCGGTCATGTTAAGGAAGAACTACTCCAGGATAAAGCTAATCTGATATCTCAGCAATCAGCCAGTGTGACAGACGTATCGTCCCAGGCAAACTCTCCACCTGACACTGTCCCTGGAACCCACTGCTCCCCACTCCATGACAGGCAGCGAAGGATAAGCCCAGCGCAGACCAGTTAATCCAAACTATCAAAAGGAAATTCAATCCCGTTTCACTGTACCCTTACTCCCTCGTGTTCAGTCTATACGGAGGGTCTGGTGGGGGTGTGATGGGTGTGTGGGGGGCGTGGGGTGATGTGGTGAGAGGGACAGTAACTTCTCAGGCCCCTCAGACCATGATGTGGAGATGCCGGTGTTGGACTGGGGTAGACACAGTAAGTAGTCTCACAACACCAGGTTAAAGTCCAACAGGTTTATTTGGTGGCACGAGTTTTTGCAGCGCTGCACCTTCATCGGGCGAGTGCAGGATCTGTTTCACAAACAGGGCACATACAGACATAAACAAGATAATGGATGAATGCGAGTCTTTACAGGTGCAGACAACGTGAGTGCCTCCACGACACACAAGGCAGAGTCGCTGAGCAGAGACTGATAGCCAAGTTCCGCACATGAGGACGGCCTCAACCAGGATCTTGGGTTCATGTCGCACTATCTGTACTCCCAAGACTTGCCTGGGTTTGCAAAATTTCACTAACTGTCCTGGCTGGAGACAATTCACATGTCTTTAACCTGTGCTTAACCCTCTCTCCACTCACATTGTCTGCACCTGTTAAGATTTGCATTCCAACCATTATCTTGTAATTGAGTTTGTGTCTATACATTCCCTGTTTGTGAAAAAATCTGCATCACCTGATAAAGGGGCAGTGCTCTGAAAGCTCGTGCTGCCAATAAACCTGTTGGACTTTAACCTGGTGTTGTGAGATTTCTTTCTGTGCCCTTCTCAGACCTGCAGAGCTTTCCCATTTCCACAGGATCAGTCAGAAAACACAAGGACGGATCCAATAGCTCTTTCAAAGACCCAGCACAGGACCATGGCCAAATAGCCCTGTTTTGTGCTGCTGTGATACCTGTGTTAACCAGCACATCTCCAGTTCCCTTTCACACACATTGGATTGCCCCCTTACCTACTGAATAAGCAGCAAGGAGGTACCCTGCTGATCCAGCCAACACTTGGAAATCCTGGTTCCTGGTTTTGTGAATGATCAGTGCAATTCTTGTAACCTGAGGAAGGTGAACAGAATCAGAAAACAGTGTCTATTGCCAGTTAGTCAATGAGTTAGCGGTAAGGCCGGTTTTACAACAGGACTCACAGCATACCAAGTCTGTTAAATCATGGAATCCCTACAAGTGCAGAAGCAGGCCATTCAGCCCATCGAGTCTGCACCAACTTTCCAACAGAGGAACTTCCCCAGGCCTTCCCAATCCCCCTAACCTACATATCTTTGGACACTAAGGGGAAAACTTTTCATGGTCAGTCCACTTACAGCATATCTTTCGGACTGAGGGGGAAACTGGAGCATCCGGAGGAAACCCACGCAGACACGGGGAGAATGTGCAAACTCTACACAGACAGTAACCTGAGGCCAAACTTGAACCTGGATCCCTAGCACTGGGAGGCAGCAGTGCTAACCACTGTGCCAGGAATCCTTACAACCAAACTACAGCAAACAGAATCATAAACAGAAACTACAGCAACATTTCTTTTTATTCATTTGTGGGACATGGGCATTGCTGGCTGGCCAGCATTTATTACCCATCTCTAGTTGCCCGAGGGCAGTTGAGAGTCAACCACATTGCTGTGGCTCTGGAGTCACATGTAGGCCAGACCAGATAAGGATGGCAGATTTCCTTCCCTAAAGGACACTGGTGAACCAGATGGGTTTTTCCGACAATCGACAATGGTTTCATGATCATCAGTAGATTCTTAATTCCAGATATTTTTTGGTGAATTTAAGTTCCACCATCTGCCATGACGGGATTCGAACCCGGGTCCCCAGAACTTTGTCTTGAGTTTCTGGGTAAATATCTCCCAATAAAAGCAGGATTATTTTTCCAACAAAATACAGTTAGTGGAGAATAGTTATTTAGATCAAAGTCTGTAGGTAAAATCAATCCCAGCCAGTTCCAGTGGTTTGGTTTCCTGGACTGATTGGTTGGGGGAATTACTCCAGTCATCTTCATTCAGAACGGGATAGTCTAAAACTGCCACCTGCAGGAAAGGCTGTGGGGTACAGCTTGAAGGTCTCAAGGATTTAAACAGCGCGTGTAATCAGCTGTGATTCAGGAAGTTTTGGAATGAAGCCCCACTCTGGGGAACAGAATACAAAAAGTATGATTAACTCCTCCTAGGAACAAGAGGAGGCCATTCAGCCCATCGAACCTGCTCAACCTTTCAATACAATCATGGCTGATCAGACCCATCAATGTCTTATATACCCACTATTCCCATGGTGGGTATAGTGGGATGGCATGGCAGCACAGTGATTCGCACTGCTGCCTCACAGCTCCAGGGACCGGCGTGGGTCCCTGTCTGTGCAGAGTTTGCACGTTCTGCTCGTGTCTGCATGGGTTTCCTCCCACAGTCCAAAAGACATGGTTAGGTGCATTGGCCATGCTAAATTCTCCCTCAGTGTACCTGAACAAGTGCCAGCGTGTGGCGGCTAGGGGATTTTCACAGTTGTCACAAGTAGTGCAAGTCTACTTGTGACAATAATAAATAAACTTTTAAACGTTACATTGTTAATCGGAAATATCAATCTCTGCTCTAAACATACACAATGACTGAACTTCCACAGCCCTGTGGGGTAGAGAATTCCGAAGATTCACAACCCCCTGCGTAAAGAAATTTCCCCCCCCATCTTGGTCCTAAGTGAGATGTCCTCCTTATCTTGAAATTGTGCCCCTGGTTCTAGATTCCCCAACCAAGGGAAACATCTTAGTTGCATCTACCCTATCCATTCCTTTAAATATTGTGTAGGTTTCAATGAGATCACTTCTTATTCTTCAGAACTCTAGAGAATACTCACTAAGATACAGCAAATCTCCCAGACGTAGGGATCCAAGGGATGCAGGAGAATGAGGAGCTGAAGGAAATTAGTATATAAGTAAGAAGGTTGCATTGGAGAAATCAATGGGATTGAAAGTTGACAAGTTTCCGGCCAGTTTGCCCTATCTTTCTCCATTAGACAGCCCCTAGGGGAGGCAGTGGAATAGTGGGATTCTCACTGCACTAGCAATTCAGAGACCCAGGGTAAAGCTCTGGGGAACTGGGTTCGAATCCCACCACAGCAGATTGTGAAATTTGAATTCAATTTAAAAAAAATCTGGAATTAAAAGTCCAATGAAACCATTGTCAATTATCATTAAAATCTGATCTGGTTCACTAATATCCTTACCTGCTCTGGCCTACATGTGACTTAAATGCCATCAGAGATGGGTAATAAATGTTGAGGGAAGGTGACCAGCTGCTATACAACTGAAACAAAGTCTCACTCGCTCCTCTTGTACTCAAATTCTCTTGTGATAAAGGCTAACTTTCCAGTAGCCTTCCTAATAGCTTGTTGAATCTGCATGCTACCCTTCAGTAACTTATGGACAAGGACACTCAACTCACTTTGTCCATCTACACTCACTAATTTCTTACTATTTAGGAAACACTCTGCACACCCGTGCACCACCAAATTGGATTACCTCACATTTTTCTATCTCCCATGTTCTTGTCACTCATTAAATTCGTCCAAATTCTCCTCTAATAGATTTATATCTTCCTCAGCATACTTTCCTGCCTAGCTTTGTATCATCTGTAAACTTGGAAATATTACATTTGGACCCCACATGCAAATCATTGACATTTATAACTCAAAGAAATCCCACAACACCAGTTTAAAGTCCAAATAGGTTTATTTGTAGCAAACGCCGCAAGCTTTCAGGACAGCCTGTCCTGAGTTCCAGAACTCCCAGCCATCTGACGAAGGGACAGGCTGTCCCGAAAGCTTGCGGCGTTTGCTACAAATAAACCTGTTTGGACTTTAAACTGGTGTTGTGGGATTTCTTTGTGTTTTACCCCAGTCCAACGCCAGCATCT
Organism: Carcharhinus amblyrhynchos; assembly: GCF_965287045.1. Taxonomy (NCBI): domain Eukaryota; kingdom Metazoa; phylum Chordata; class Chondrichthyes; order Carcharhiniformes; family Carcharhinidae; genus Carcharhinus; species Carcharhinus amblyrhynchos. The sequence goes on from NC_137340.1 coordinate 51,763,752, forward strand.
CCACATCATATTATTTATAGCCAGGCCCAAATACTGATGCTTGTGGTATCCTACTAGCCACAGCCTGCCAACGCGAGAATTACCCATTTATTCCTATATTCTGCCTGTTAGCTAATCCTCAATCCATGACACAATGTTGCTTCTATCTCACAGTTTCTATTTCGCTGATCAACTTCCTGTGGGGAAGTTTATCAAAAGCCTTCTAAAAATCCAAGTACACTATGCCCATCAACTCTCCTTTTTCATTTTCTTCCTAACATCTTACAAAAAACTCCAACAAGTTCAACAAAGTAATTTTCCATTCTTAAGTCCACACTATGTCCAATCAGATTATTTTTGCCCAAGTGTCCACTTATCACATGCTGTATAATAGCTTCTAGCATTTTTCCTACTGTTGATGGACATCTGACAGGTCTGAAGGTCCCTGTTTTATCTCTCCTTCCCTTCTTAAACAGTGGGGTGCCATTTGCCATCTTCCGATCTTCAGGAGCCATTCCTGAATCTATAGAATTTTGGAAGATGATTACCAATGCAGCTTCTATAGAAACCTTCTTCAACAACCTGGGATGTACAGTATCACGTCCCAGTGATTTAACAACTTTCAGTCCCATTAATTTCTCAAATACGACTTTTTTGTACTAGTTTCTTTCAGCTCCCGCATTCTCCCCAGTCCCTTGGATCGCCACATCTGGGAGATATCCTAAATCTTCCTTAGTGAAAACAGTCACAAAGTAATCATTTAGCTCCTCTGCCATTTCTCTATTCCCCATTATGAATTATCCTGATTCTGCCTATGATGGCCCCGCATTTGTTGGTCAAACACTTCTTGTTTACATATCTGTAGAAACTTTTACAGTGCACTTTTTTGTTATTTGCTAAATTGCATTCACATTCTGTTCTCCCTTTGTCAGTTTCTTCCTTTGCTGCATTCCAAATAACTCAATCATCAGGTTTCTGGCAATTTTTCTTTTAATCTTATACAATTTTAACTACCTTTGTTGGCTGTGGTTGACTGGCTGTTTTGGGTTTTTGTGCTCTGAGGGAATGTATAAGTGCTGTATGATATATAATAGTTCTTTAAAGACTATCCACTGCCAACGCACAGTTACGGCAAATGGTGGAATTTAAATTCAATTAGTAATTTTTAAAAATCTATAATTCAAAGCTATCCCAGGAACAGCAGCAATGAAATCTACCATCGCTTGTTGTAAAAACCCATCTGGTTATTAATATCCTTCAGGGATGGAAATCCTTCCCCGTCGGGCCTATATGTAGTTGACTCTGAAATGGCTGAGCAAACCATTCAGTTCAAGGGCAATCAAGAATGGGCAACAAATGCTGGCTTTGCCAAAGACATTCACATTCAACAGAATCAATAATGACTGGAGTCACTGAATTAGTAATCCAGAGAGCCAGGGTAACGTTCTAGGGACCCGGGCTTGAATCCCACCATGGTAGATGGTGAAATTTTAATTCAGTATAAATCAGGAATTAAAATCTACGAATGACCATGAAACCATTGTTATAAAAGCCATCTGGTTCACTAATGTCCTTTAGGGAAGGAAATCTGCTGTCCTTACCTGGTCTGGCCTACATGTGACTCCAGATCCATCGCAATGTGGTTGACTCTTAAGTACCTTCTGCCATCCAGGACAAAGCAACGTGCTTGATTGGCACCACATCTACAAACATTCAATCCCTCCACCACCGACGCTCAGTAGCAGCACTGTGTACTAACTACAAGATGCACTGCAGCAATTCACCAAAGATCCTTAGACAGCACCTTCCAAACCCAAAACCACTTCCATCTAGAAGGACAAGGGCAGCAGATAAATGGGAACACCACCACCTGCAAGTTCCCCTCCAAGCCACTCACCATCCTGAGTTGGAAATATTTCGCCGTTCCTTCACAGTTGCTGGGTCAAAATGCTAGAATTCGCTCCCTAACAGCATTGTGGGTCAACCCACAGCACATGGACTGCAGCGAATCAAGAAGGCAGCTCACTACCACCTTCAAGGGCAACTAGGGATGGGTAATAAGTGCTGGCCAGCCAGCGATGCCCACGTCCCATGAAAGAATTTTAAAAAGTGCTTTGATACACATCATCAAGATTCCAATTTTTGCTTGCTTCTTATGTTGTGATTTAGCTGTTCTGAAGCAACAGAGCGGTGTCTGGGCGAGAAGAGGGATGAAACATAATGGCAGAAGCACTCCTGTCCTAGTCATCAACTACTAACTCCTGCTGCAAGATCGGGACCAAGATCTGTTCTGATACCTCCCCCTTGCTGGTCACTGACCCCAGTGCCATCTCACAGCAACAAGAGGCTCTCCAGTGCCCACAGTATGGTGCAACCTTAAAATCAGAGTTCAGGGGTGATGTCTGGAAGCACATCTTTACAAAAAGGGGAGAGGAAACCAGGAACCCTCTCCTCCAAAGGGAGAATGGGGTTCCAGGGAGATCAATTGAAATGTTAGAGGCTGAGATGGCTGGATTGTTGTTGAGCAAGGACTTTAAGGCTTTGGTGAATTCATAGAATCCCTACAATGCAGAAGGAGGCCATTCAGTCCATCAAGTCTACATCAATCATAATCCCACCCAGGCCCTATTTCTGTCACCCCATATACTTACCCTGCCAATCCCCGAACACTAGGGTCAACTTAGCGTGGCCAATCAACCTAACCTGCACATCTTTGGACTGCAGGAGGAAACCTGAAAACCCGGAGGAAACTCACGCAGACACGGTGAGAACACGGTGGGAACCCGGGTCCCTGGCACTATGACGCAGCAGTGCTAACCACTGTGCCACCGTGCTGCCCTAGTCACGGAATTAAGATGCTGATCGGCCATGATCAAGGTGAATGATGGGACAAGCTCAGTGGGGGCTGAATGTCCCCCTTTTCCTGCATTTCCCAAGGGAGGATGCAAAAATGATGATGACCACTTACATCGTTGCCACTGTCCTTCAGCCCAACAATATTAGGATGTTGAGAAAGGGTGAGGATGGCATCTAACGGTAGCTCCAATGCAGTGTTCCCCGGGACACTGTACAGCACAACGGGAACAGATGAGGCATCAGCTACCTGCATTTTAAATAAAGAGTAACTGGTTAAAAGGTCCCCCGCTCGTGAGGCTAAACCTCACCACATTACTGCTCACTCATTCCTATATTCAGCAATATGCTGAAATCATGCAATGTTACAGTGTGGCAATTATTTTTGTACAAAACTCTTTTGCCTCCTGCACATCACCCATGGTTCAGCTGGTAGCATTCTCACCTCAAAATCAGAAGGTTGGCTTGTCCAGAACATGAACACGAAAATTGGTACGGAGGGAGTGCTACGCTGTCGGAGGCACTGTCCACCTTCTCTTAACAGATTCGATACCATCATTTTAAAACGATCGTGGGAGTTATCCTTTGTTTACAAGAAAGTTGCCAGAACATTGAGCAATGAGGAGGGGTTGGGGTTATTTTCCTTGGAACAAAGAAGGCTGAGGGGTGTCTTGATAGAGATGAACCAAATGATGAGGGGAAGAGATAAAGTGGACAGGATAAAATTGTTTCCCTTGATAGAGAATTCTAGAACCAGGGGCATAGATTCAAGATGGCGTAGAGAGGACATGAGGAAGAACTTTTCTACGCAGAGGGTGATGGATGTCTGGAATTCACTGTCCAAGTTAGTGATGGAGGCAGAGACCCTAAATTCTTTTAAAAGTACCTGGACCTGCACCTTAAGTTTAAAACTTATTTATTAGTGTCACAAATAGGCTTACATTTACACTGCAATGAAGTTATTGTGAAAATCCCCTAGTTGCCACACTCTGGCGCCTGTTTGGACACATTGCGGGAGAATTTAGCAAGTCCAATACACCTAACCAGCATGTCTTTTGGACTGTGGGAGGAAATCGGAGCAGCTGGAGGAAACCCATGGAGACATGGGGAGAACATGCAAACTGCATAGACAGTGACCCAAGCCAGGAATCAAATCCAGGCCCCTAGCATTGTGAGGCAGCAGTGCTAACCACTGTGCCACCATGCTGCAAGCCACAGGGCTATGACCTAGGTGCAGGAAGATGGCATTAGAAAGAGCATCTGGGTGTGCTCGGGCTGGCAAGGACAAGATTGGCTGAATGGCCTCCTTCTGTGTTGTAACTTGTTTATGGTTTTCTGACCAGTTTATATATATGATATAAACGATACAATATATGACAAGAATAGGCTATTCAGCCCTAAAGCCAACTCCCAATTCCACCTTCTTTTCAGGAAGTGAGCTCCAAAGATTCATGATCTTCAGTGAAAAGATGTCACCTCATCTCAGTTTTAAATGGGTGATCCTATATTTTTAAACACTGGCCTCTTAGTTCTAAATTCTCCCACAAGTGGAAACATCCTCTCCACATCCACCCTGTCAGTACCCCTCGAGATTTATACGTTTCAATCAAGTTGCCTCTGGCTCTTCCAAACTCCGTAAAAAGTCTGACAACACCAGGTTTTAGTCCAACCGATTTATTTGATAATACTCACAAGCTTTCGAGGGGACTGCCTCTTCGTCAGGTGAATGGAGAGTTCTGGCCTCAGACAGAGCATATAAAGCACAGACAGTTTAGAGATTACTGATTAAAATGCGAATCCTTTTAATCATTTTAATCAGTAATCTCTAAACTGTCTGTGCTTTATATGCTCTGTCTGAGGCCAGAACTCTCCATTCACCTGACGAAGAGGCAGTCCCCTCGAAAGCTTGTGAGTATTATCAAATAAATTGGTTGGACTAAAACCTGGTGTTGTCAGACTTTTTACTGTGTTTACGCCAGTCCAACGCTGGCATTTCCACATCATGTCTTCCAAACTCCAACAGATACAAGCCTAGCCTGTCCAGCATTTATCCCTCAAACCCATAGGAGACGAATGAAATGGTCATTATCACAATGATGTTGGTGGAATCTTGCTGTGCATAAATTAGCTGCTGTGTTTCCTACATTATAAACACTGATTACAATTCTAAAAGCACTTAATTGTCTTTACTCAGGGACTTGCTATGGTCATGAAAGTTGCTATAGGGATGCAAGTTTTTATTATTAACTGACAGTTCAATGCTTGTTTTTTGGACTCTGTTGTTGAATTGGGGGAGGCAACGGCCTAGTGGTATTATTGCCAGTTTATTAGCCCAGAAACTCAGCTATATTCTGGGGATCCAAGTTCAAATCCTGCCACGGCAGATGGTGGAATTAGAATTCAATTTAAAAAAATCTAGAATTAAGAATCTACCGATGACCATGAAACTATTGTTGATTGTTGGAAAACCCCATCTGGTTCACTAATGTTCTTTAGGGAAGGAAATCTGCCTTCTTTATCTGGTCTGGCCTACATGTGACACAGTAAGAAGTCTGACAAAACCAGGTTGAAGTCCAATCTGGTGTTGTCAGACTTCTTACTGCATTTACCCCAGTCCAATGCTGGCATCTCCACATCATGACTACATGTGAATCCAGAGCCACAGCAATGTGTTCGAGTCTGAACTGTCCTCTGAACAAGGGCAACTAGGGATGAGCAATAAATGCTGGCCAGCCAGCGACTCCCATGTCCTTCGGATGAATTAAAAAGAAATTGAACTCTCTCTAATCAGCAAAAGCCATCAAGCTTCAATTTGGTTTTGATATTAAATTTTCTGATGCAATTATAGTGATTGAGTCATCGAGGCTTACAGCATGGAAACAGGTCCTTTGGCCCATCTTGTCCATGCCACCCAGTTTTTACCACTAAGCTAGTCCCAATTGCCTGCATTTGGTCCATATCTCTCTGTACCCATCGTACCCTTGTAACTATTTGAATGCTTTTTAAAAGACAAATTTTTACCCGCCTCTATTACTACATCTAGCAACTTGTTCCAGACACTCACCAACCTCCGAGTGAAGAAAATGCCCCTCTGGGCACTTCTGTATCTCTCCCCTCTCAGCTTAACCCTATGCTCTCCAGTTTTAGACTCCCCTACCTTTGGGAAAAGATGTTGACCATCTACCTTATAGATGTCGCACTTAGATAACTAAAAAAGTCTTGATTCATAAAGAATAAAACAATCACAGTAAAGAGACGGAGCAAACATAAATGTAACAGTGCGAGAGTGAGTGAGACAGAGGGGAGGAGAGACTGGGCTGGGTGAAAGGACACAGACACAATGTTACAGAGTATACAGTGCCGGTGAGGCCACAGCTGGAGTACTGCGTACAGTTTTGGTCTCCTTATTTGAGAAAGGACGTACTGGCACTGGAGGGGGTGCAGAGGAGATTCACTAGGTTGATTCCGGAGTTGAGAGGGTTGGCTTCTGAGGAGAGACTGAGTAGACTGGGGCTATACTCATTGGAATTCAGAAGAATGAGGGGAGATCTTATAGAAACATGCAAGATGATGAAGGGAATAGATAAGATAGAAGCAGGGAAGTTGTCTCCACTGACAGGTGAAACAGGAACTAGGGGGCATGGCCTCAAAATAAGGGGGAGCAGATTTAGGACTGAGTTGAGGAGAAGTTTTCTTCACACAAAGGGTTGTGAATCTCTGGAATTCCCTGCCCGGTGAAACAGTTGAGGCTACCTCATGGAATGTTTTTAAGGCAAGGATAGATAAATTTTTGCCTCCCCCAATTTTAAAGGAATCAAGGGTGAGCGAGCGGGTAAGTGGAGTCGAGTCCACAAAAAGATCAGCCATGATCTTACTGAATAACAGGGCAGGAGTCAGATGGCCTACTCCTGCTCCTAGTTTTTATGTTTCTATGTAAATCTGTCAAATTATAAAGGGCGACCAGCTATGGCTGTTCCTTCCAACAGTTTTCAATGGGGCAAGGAAGGAAAAATGAGAGTAAGTGCAAGAAGAGGCACCAAAAAAGTCATAAATGAACTGAGCAAGACCATCATATTGCCATTACCAGGTGTGCGCCCCACGGCTACCTGTGTGTAGTGCTGTATGAAGGCAGCACTGTTCATTCTGCCTCGATAGTAACACGGAGTGATGACCATCACTGCGGCCGCGCCTGCTTCTGCCATATCGTGCGTCATTGCAATAGTGGCCGCTGTGGCTGTTGGGAAATAAAACAAAATTGCTGCTTATAGCCTGTTCACAGTAACCATGGCAACGGGATCACTCACAGTGACCACAGCAATGTGGGCATGCTCACTGACCCATAACTGAGGCTGTCATTTATTTATTTGCTGGAAAATCATAGGATGGTTAAAGATAAAAAAAAGTGACTAGGCCCGTGTGCCTAATCCAACAGCACAGCGGGACTGAGTGTTACTCCAAATTCCACTGGCCCAGTTCCTCAGTGCACTAGTACTTGAAGAGCTTGTTCCACTGGGTCACCTGGACTGGTTCTTCTAGCCATCATCACGTCCCCCACCTCTGCATCTACCCAACCCTCATCACCAGTGAAACCTGCATCCACAAATAGGCCAAAGCCCTTATGGTTGAGGTGAAGAGTCCCATTCTGGACTTTTCCCTCGCCTCTGCAGCATTCTACTTTTGTTTTTGTCTCAGAACATTCACAGTCTTCACTTACATTCACAGCCAGATCCAGCTATCAGTAGCTTCTCCGCAGGTAACACCTGCTTCACTCTGCGAACAACTTCAATGCGCTCCTCACTGGTCAGGAAGACAAACTCTCCGTTGGAGCCCTGAACGACCAGTCCTGCAAACAGAAAGATCTGACATTTATATGGTGCCCATTTCTCCCTCAGAATATCCCCAACCGCCTTACAGCCAAATTATCTATTTTTATTTTAAGTGTAGGCAGTGTTATAGGAAACACGGAAGCCGATTTGCACACAGCAAGATCCCACAAGCAGCAATGACCTGTTCTGGCGATGTTAGTTGAGGGCTGAATATCAGCCCAAACCAGTGAACTCTCTTGCTCTCTGCTGCCATGAGAGGGCAGCCAAGGCCTCGGTTTAACATCTCAACCAAAGGATGAGCACTCCCATTAGTGCAGCACCCCTTCAGTAGAATATTTTGGAAGATGTAATGGACAGTATAGACAACGGTGAAGCAGTGGATGGAGTACGTTTGCGTTTTCAAAAGGCATTTGAAAAGTTGTCGCACACAAAAAAATGGGTCCACAGATTGGAGGTAATTAGCACGGATTTGGTTAACTGGGTGAAAAGCACAGGCAATAAAAATAAAAGATCTTCTTGGTTTTGGCGAGTTGTAGCTCAATGCTGGGACCTTAGCTGTTTACAATAATGATTTAGATGAAGAGACTTAGTGTAATGTTTCTGAGTCGATTGTCAGAAAAGCCCTTCTGGTTCACTAATGCCCTTTAGGGAAGGAAATCTGCCGTCCTTACCTGGTCTGACCTACACATGACTCCAGGTCCACAGCAATGTGGTTGACACTCAACTGCCCTCAGGCAACTAGGGTTGGACAATAAATGCTGGCCAGCCAGCGACGTAATGTTCCATGAATGAATGAATGAAAAGAAAAGTTTGCTGATGATATGAAGACAACTGGGAAAGTGAGCTGTGAGGAGGATAGGAAGAGTCTGCAAAGGGATAAGGGTAAAGTCACCATAGTTTCAGATGACCATAGGCTGTGGGGAGAAAGATTAAGATGACATCAAGATGGAGGAAAGGTCATTGATGCAGCAGCTGAAAATGGTTGAGCCGAGGACATTACCCTGAGGGACTCCTGCAGAGATGTCTTGGGAATGAAATGATTGGTTTACAACAACCACAACCAGCTTCTTCTGACTCCAACCAGTGGAGAGTTTCCTCCAATTACTTTCATCTTGCAGATTCCCTGATGCCACATTCGGTAAAATGCTGATTTGATGTCAAGTGCAATCCCTCTCAGGCTCACCTCTGAAATTCATCTCTGTCTAAGGCCCATAATGCGGTCAGGAGTTTAGTGGCCTTGGCATAACCCAATCTGGGCATCAGTGAGTAGGTTATTGCTGAGCAAGTGTCACTTGATAGCACTCTTGACCACTGCCTCCATCACTTTATTGATGATTGGGCAGTAATTGACCTGTTTTTTGTGTACAGGACATATCTACATTGCCAGGTAGATGCCAGTGTTGTAGCTGTACAGGAACAGTTTGGCTACGGACGCAGCAAGTTCTGGAGCACAAGTCTTCAGTACTATTGGTGGAATATTGTCAAAGCCCATAGCAATATGAGAATCCGGTGGATATGTGAGTGAGCAGAAAAATAGAGTTGAGATTGAAGTCTAGCCATGGTATTAATGAATGGCAGAGCACATTCAAGGAGCCATATGGTGCAGAATGTACTGTTACAGTGCTACAGTCATAGCTAGGATGGGGAGAAAGATCAACTTAATGCAAGGTAAGTCCATTCAAAAAAGTCTAATGGCAGCAGAGAAGAAGCTATTCTCAAATCTGTTGGTATGTTACCCCAGACTTTTGTATCTTTCTCCCGACAGAAGAAGGTGGAAGAGAGAATGTCTGGGATGCGTGGGATCCTTAATTATGCTGGCTGCTTTGCCAAGGCAGCGGGAAGTGTAGACAGAGTCAATGGATGGGAGGCTGATTTGCATGATGGATTGGGCTACATTCACGACCTTTTATAGTTCCTTGCGGTCTTGAGTAGAGCAGGAGCCATATTAAGCTGTGATACAACCAGAAAGAATGCTTTCTATGGTGCATCTGTAAAAGTTGGCGAGAGTTGTAGCTGACATGCCAAATTTCCTTAGTATTCTGAGTAAGTAGAGACGGTGAGCTTTCTTAACTATAGCGTTGGCATGGGGGGGACCGGGACAGGTTGTTGGTGATCTGGACACCTAAAAACTTGAAGCTCTCGATCCTTTCTACTTTGTCCCCATTGACGTAGACAAGCATACGTTCGCCTTTACACTTCCTGAAGTCGATGACAATCTCCTTCATTTTGTTGACATTAAAGGAGAGAGAGATCCAACCCACCAAGCTGGTGTCACTTGGGTTACTGTCTGTGTGGAGTCTGCACATTCTCCCCGTGTCTGCGTGGGTTTCCTCCAGGTGCTCCGGTTTACTCCCACATTCTGAAAGACGGGCTGGTTAGGTGCATTGACCCGAACGACTAGGTGTGGCGACTAGGGAATTTTCACAGTAACTTCATTGCAGTGTTAATGTAAGCCTACTTGTGACTAATAAATAAATTTTACTTTACTTTCTAGCATATAGCTGTCAGGATCGGGAAACTAAAGAATGGGGGTGATGGGCAGACTGCCCACCAATCGGTGTGTGTGTGATTTGAAGTAACACAGAGATGTGAAGGGCAAGAGGCCAGAATTGGAGGAAACTGAAAGATCTCAGCTTTGAAGCACGATTTCTACAGTTTAATAAAATGTCATAGAATCCCTACAGTGCAGAAGGAAGCCATTTGACCCATCAATGCACTGACCACAATGCCACCCAGGCCCTATCCCCATAATCCCATGTATTTAACATGCTAATCCCTTGTCACTAAGGGGCAATTTAGCATGGCCAATCCACCTAACTTGCACATCTTTTAGACTGTGGGAGGAAACCCACAGAGACACGGCAAGAACGTGCAAACTCCGCACACGGTGACCCAAGCCGGGAATCGAACCGGGGTCCCTGGCGCTGTGAGGTAGCAGTGCTAACCACTGTGCCACCCTGCTGGGAGCAAGTCCCAAAGCATTCTTAAATGAAACCTTGACAATGAACCGCATAAAGAGACCATACAACAGGTGATCAAGGGCTTGATCAAAAAGATAGATTTTAAACAGCTTCTCAAAGAAGGAGAGAAGGTGGAGAGTTTTAGGGAGGGAAATCCAAAATGCGGAGCCCAGGCAGCTGAAGGCACGGCCACCAGTGGTGGAGCAATAAAAACCAGGGAGCGACAAGAGGCCAGAATTAGAGGAGAAAGTGATCTCAGAGGGTAGGAGGGCTGCAGCAAATTACTAAGAGTACTATATAGGAAGGAAGTGATTGCACTAGACCGGGTGCAGAGAGGGTTCACCAGGATGTTGCCTGGGATAGAGCATTTGAGCTATAAGAAGAAACTAGATAGGCTTGGATTGTTTTTTCTAGAGCAGCGAAGGCTGAAGGAGGACATGGTTGAGGTGTTTAAGATTATGAGGAGTCTGGGCAGAGTGAGTAGGGAGCAGCTGTTTCCCTTGGTTGAGGGGTCAATCACGAGGGGGCATAGTTTTAAAGTAAGGGGCAAGAGATTCAGAGGGGATTTGAGAAATGAAATTCACTCAGAGGGTGATGGGAATCTGGAATGTACTGTCTGGGAGTAGTGGGAACCAGGAACCTCACAGCCTTTAAAGTGCTGGAAAAGGAATTAGCGCAATTTTAGTGGTAGTTATTGCAGACTCGATGGACAGAACAGCCTTTGCTGCACTATCTGACTCTAATGACCAGGGTACTGGCGGGATCTAGACAAAGACGAGAATTTGAAATTCCATCTTGGCTGATACTTGAACTGTATATATTCAGTGTATAGAGTAAAGATGATGTTTTGCTGCAGTTATAGAGGGCTTAGGTGAGGCCACACCTTGAGTATTGGTCTCCTAATCTGAGGAAGGACATTCTTGCTATTGAGGGAGTCCAGCAAAGGTTCATCAGACTGATTCCCGGATGGCAGGACTGACATATGAAGAGAGACTGGATCAACTGGGCTAGTACTTACTGGAATTTAGAAGAATGAGAGGGGAATCTCATAGAATCATATAAAAACCTGATGGGACTGGACAGGCTAGATGCAAGAAGAATATTCCTTTGACAAAGGGTCATTTGGACTTAAAATGTCAGCTCTTTATTCTCCTTATAGATGCTGCCAGACCCATTGAGATTTTCCAGCATTTTCTCTTTTGACTTCAGATTCCAGTATCCACAGTAATTTGCTTTTATATAAGAATTTTCCCAGTGTTAGGGAGGTCCAGAACTAGGGGGTCATCCAAAACCAGGGATCATAGACTAAGAATAAGGGGTAAGCCATTTAGAGAGTTGTGAACCAGTGGAATTTTCTACCACAGAAAGCTGTTGGGGCCAGTTTGTTAGAAATGTTCAAAAGGGAGCTGGACGTTGCCCTTATAGCTAAAGGGATCAAAGGGTACGGAGAGAAACTGAGAGTGGGATACTGAAAGTGCATGAACAGCCATGATCATATTAAATGGTGGCTCAGGCTCGAAAAGCTGAATGACCTGCTCCTGCACCCATTTTCTTTGTTTCTATGTTTCACGAGTGTGGCCAAAGGTGGGGGGAAAAATACAATGATTCGCCAATGTTCTACAATGAATGGGCCTTTGATGATGGAACTTGGAGAATTTAGTGACAGATTAAAATAAACAAGTGGGCAAAGAGTGCAGTCCGGATGGAAAATTCACCAGGTTCAATGTCCAAGGATCTTGTGTGTAAACATTCATGTAGAAAACAAGAATAGAACCTAAAGCTGCAAAACCAGTGACCTGTAGTCAGCAATAGTTACTGGTCCACTGATAAAATGCACAAAGAGGTACAGATGTGGCTGGTGGGTCAGTGAACTGTCTAGGGAATGGAGTTGAGCTGTACATAATATTCGCAGGTTTGCACCCCAGTCTGCCTCGACTTACCTGACTCCAGTCTGAGGTACTTTTATTGTCCTTGGGCCAGTGAGGCGTATTCCAAATCAGGATCGCAAAATAGTTACTCCGACCCTCAGCTACATGGGACACATGCTGACCCCTGACCTCCAGCTGCATGGGATACGTAGGCCGACATAATCACAAAATCCATAAAATTCCTACAGTGCAGAAGGAGGCCATTCGGCCCATCAAACCTGCATCAACTACAATCCCACCCAGGCCCTATTCCCGTAACCCCTCATATTTATCCTGCTAATCCCCGATACTCGGGTTAATTTAGCATGGCCAATCCACGTACCCTGCACATCTTTGGACTGTGGGGAGGAAAGCGGTGCACCTGGAGGAAATCTACACAAACATGGGGAGAATGTGCAAACTCCACACAGACAGTGACCCAAGCTGGGAATTGAACCCAGGTTCCTGGTGCTGTGAGGCAGCAGTGCTAATCTCTGTGCCACTATGCCACAAAAGACTTTTGCATTTACATAGCACCTTTCATAAGTACAGGACATCCCAAAGAGCTTTACAGCCAGTGGAGTACTTTTCAATTTCAGTCAATGTTGTAATGTAGGATGCGTGGCAGCTGCTTTGTACACAGCAAGATCCCACAGACTGTAATATGTTTGTGTGGGTTTCCTCTGGGTGCTCTGGTTTCCTCCCACACTCCAAGGATGTGCAGGTTAGGCGAACTGGATTGGCCATGCTAAATTGCCCCCTAGGGTGGGATTTTCTGGATGCGCTCACCCCAAAACCGGAAAATCCCACCAATGGTCAACAGACCTTTACGCGGTCCGGCGCCTGCCTATTTCAATTCCCACAGCGACACATGAAAATTCCCCCTTAGTGTTTGAAGGTTAGAGGAATAACAGGATAAATGTGAAAGGTTAGGGGATAGGGCTGGGGTTGCGTGGGTCCAGGTAAGATGCTCTATCAGAGTCAGTGCAGAGTTGATAGGCCAAATGGCCTCCTTCTGCATCATAGGGATTCTATGATTAATCTAAGAATTTTCTGCTTTAGAAATTGTGACTGAAGATTTTTAACATCCATTGTCAGATGATGGACATTAAAGAACAGTTTAATAAGCTGAGCTAAACAGGGAAAAAAGACATATTGAGATTTAAACAGAAGGTTGGGATTGTTTAATGAGGGATACTGAGAGAGAAGGAGTCAGTGTGGACACCAGGTGATGAATGACTGGGACAGGATTCAGGCAGTAGAGTTCTGGGTGAATTACAGGTGGCGGAGGGTAAGAGCAGGTGAGAAACCACTGGAATTGTTGAAGGTGTAACAATGGCACGGATGAGGATTTCAACAATAGATGAGTGGAGGCAGGGAAGGAGACAGGCAACATTACAGAGGTAGAAATAGTCCCTATGATGGAGAGGATTTGCAGTTGAAAGCTAGGGTCAGGGTTGGTGAGTACACTGAGGTAGAGAACATTCCAGTTCATCCCGAGACAGTGGCCATGGGCAGGCGATGAAACCAGTGCTGAGGGAACAGACGTTGGGGATAGACGACGATGGCTTTGGTCTTTACCATAGTTTAGCTGCAGTGACAAATTAGCAACCTGTTCCAGGAATTACTAGCCACAGAAACAGATGAAAATCTGGCTTAGTGCACCATTAGTGCAGGAAGAGAAATGGAATAGAATAGTTAGCTGGAGGAAACAGCAGTTTGAATACAGCAACTAATTGCATTTATATGGCACCATTAATGTGGCAAAACATCCCAAGACACTTAAAGAATGTCCATAGAATCCCTACAGTGCAGAAGGAGGCCATTCAGATTTTTGCACCAACTCTCCAGAAGAGCATCTTACCTAGGCCATGCATATTTACCATGGCCAATTCACCTAAGCTACACATCTTGGCACACTAAGGGACAAGTTGGCATGCCCAAAAAACTTAACGTATTCATCTTTGAATAATGGGAAGAAACTGGAGCACCTGAAGGTGGCTAGGGAGTGGAATTTGTGGTTCTGTCTGAGGTTGCAGAGAGGGACAGGGGTGAGGGTCACCCATGCAGACATGGGGAGAACATGCAAACTCCACACCAATCCAAGGCGGAATCAAACCCGGGTCCCTGGTGCTGAAAGGCAGCAGTACTAACCACTGTGCCATTAGATAAGAAGCCAAGCCAAAGTCAGAGATATTAGGGCAGGTGACCTAAACCTTGGTCAAAGGTAAGCTTTACGAATCATCTTGGAGCTAGAGAGAGGGCTTCAGAGAGGGAATTGTAGAGTTTAGGGCCCAGACAGCTGAAGGATTGGCTGCCAATGATGGAATGAAGAAAGTCAATGGACGGACAAGAGGCCAGGATTGGAGGAGAGCAGGGATCTCGATGGATCATAGGAAGTTAGAGAGATAGGGCGATGAAGGATGACCATTTTAAATTTGAGGCATTGACCAATTGGAAACCAAATGAGGTTGGTGAGCACAGCAGGTGAATGGAACTTGACGCAAGTTAGGCTATGGGCATCATAGAGGAAAATGAGTCCAAACACACCCTCATCAGCTGAAAGTGGTACCCACCAATGAAGCTCCCACTCAGCGCCCCTCATTAAATTGCTTTTTTTTAGTGTAAATTCTCACATACACACATTACCTCTGAAAGGAATCTTGCTCAATTCTTGAACGTTACTCTCCAGTTGCTGATAGTCCACCTGACCCTTCTGATTGAAGGGGGTAATGATAGGAGGGTAAATACCCCTCAGATCCAGCCTGCTCCCAGAGCTCATGCACCGGCCCTGTTTGAACCCCCTCCCGAACGCCCTCCACCCCAAACCTTGCCAGCTTAAAACTCTGCCTAAAAACATTTCCCCAAGCAGGAGTAAAACCTCTCTCCGAACTCTCAGTCTCAGCAGAATTTAGTACTGACCCGGAACCCTTAGTCCTTTTAATAACCACGCCCACTAACCAACTTTTTTTGTGTGCGAATTCTTGTTATTTTAGAGAGGCGACAGAAATGATTTTCCCCAGCGGGGAAAGTTTTTTTTTAAAGTTTTGTTAAAGTTTGGGGGGAAGTTTGGCTGGAGCTGGAAGGCTGGCTGCTGTCCCGCGGGTGGAGCGCCGATCCATTCAATCTATTTCCAGAAAGCTTTAATTCACAACTAACCATGTATGAGCCGAGTCTATGAATACAGGCTATCCGTGCTTTATTACGGCTGTGCGGGTTTATTATTGCTGTCTGCAGCAGGAAGATCGCGTCTAGTAACTTGTTATCAGAAAAGGGTTTCTTGTCATTGCTACCAGCCCTGTTCTAATCCCTGATACTAATCCCTAACTAACCCTTAACTCCAACAACCCCCTAACCACAGACCCTCACCTCAGTCCTTCTTTGCAACCCCTGACAGAGCCACAAACTCCACTTCCTAGCCACCTGCTCCATCCCTCTCCCTGCATCTAGTCCATTCGGCCCATCGAGTTTGCACCAACTCTTGGACAGCATCTGACCCACGCCTTCTCCCAGCCCATAACACCATGCATTTACCATAGCTAATCAAGCAGCCAACATAATTAAGGACCCCACGCATCTCGGATATTCTTTCTTCCATCAGGAAAAAGATACAAAAGTCTGCGGTTACGTACCAACCAACTGAAGAACAGCTTCTTCCCTGCTGCTGTCAGACTTTTGAATGAACTTGCATTAAATTAATCTTTCTCTGCACCCTAGCTATGACTGTAACACTACATTTTGCACTCTCCCCTTCTCTATGAATGGTACGTTTTGTCTGTATAGGGCGCAAGAAACAATACTTTTCACTATATGTTAATACATGTGACAATAATAAATCAAATCAAAAAAGTTTTTAAAAATCTCTCTAACCTACACGTCTTGGGATCAGTTTAGTATGGCCAACCCACCTAACCTGCATATCTTTGTGGGAGGAAACTGGAACACCCAGAGGAAACCCATGCAGACACAGGAAGAATGTGCAAACTCCACATACACAGCCACCGAAGGCCAGAATTGGACTCGGGGTCCTGGTGCTTTGAGGCAGCAATGCCTACCACTGTGCTATTGTGCCACTCTGGTGAGCCACATATTTCAACCACACATCCATACCATAACTAAGACCACCTTCCCATCTTTGTTTTATTCTTTCACAGGATGTGGGTACCACTGAAAATTAAGTTCAGTGTTTATTGCCCATTCCTCATTGCCCTTGAGTACTTGCCTGGCTATTTCAGAGGGGCATTTAAGAGTTAGCCACATTGATGTGGCTCTGGAGTCACACGTAGGCCAGATGTGGTACGGTCGGCAGTTTTCCTTCCTAAAGGACATTACTGAACCTGATAGGCTTTTCCGACAATCGACAATGGTTTCATGATCATCAGTAGATTATTAATTCCAGATTTTTGTTGAATTCAAATTTCGCCATTTGCTGTGTCGGGATTCGAACCTGACTCCCCAGACCATTACCCTGACTCTTCGGATTACTGGTCTCGTAGAAAATATCATTGCCTCCATTTGGAACAAGACAATGGAGGGCTGTGGGGAGTGCAAAGGGAGTGGGACTTACTTTAATAGGTCTTTCAAAGAACTATCTTTGATGCCCAAGTGGCCTCCTTCTGTGCTCTATGATTCATTGCTTGAGGAATGCCACATTACAATGAGATGTTCTTAAACAATTCTCAAGACTTGGTGGGTCCTGTGTTGATGATAGGGCTGCCTGATCTCTTTGGATGTATTCCAGAAGCTTCCATCTTGTGACTTCCCACATCAAAGTGCCCTGCCCCACATTCCCAACAATCGTCCACCCTGTAGTTCCACTGCCTTCTCACAGCCAATTAGAAAGCAAATAGGCGCTTCGTTATCCAATTGGATGACCAATGAGAAGTTAATCAAACAACTTTCTTTCTCCCATCTTAAATCAATTTATTCAAAGAAAATGCAAGCAAAGGATTTCTTTAATGGCCACTCTGATTTTTCTCCAACAATGTCAATCATCCTCGTGTTCTATGTGGAGATGAACTGCCAATCCCTGAAGATTCCAGGGCAAATCTGGAGGGTTTGCAACACCAGCTTGTCTGGGACAGGGAAGAGGAGAGATGTCCTTTTGCGATGTTAGGATGAATAATTATTCTTCAGATTTTTTTGATTATCTTCAGGAATCTGCAAGATATTTATATAAAACTTCCCCAGGAGAGTAATTAGTAGAGTCTACAGTAATCTACGTCACTACCCATTGTGGGAAAGAAATGAGTTTGATGGGCCTAATGGCTATTTCTCATTCAATGCGTTTCTACACATTCAGAGGCGGCACAGTGGCTTCACAGCGCCAGGGACCCAGGTTCCATTCCGGTTTGGGTCACTGTCTGTGCAAAGTCTACACATTCTCCCCGTGTCTGCATAGGTTTCCTTTAAGTGCTCCAGTTTCCTCCCATAGTCCGAAAGACATGATGGTTAGATGCTAAATTCTCCCTCAGTGTACCCAAACAGGCGCCGGGGTGTGGCAACTCAGGGATTATCACAGTAACTTCATTGTAGTGTTAATATGACACTAATAAATAGGGGATTATCACAGTAACTTCATTGTAGTGTTAATATGACAATAATAAATAAAACTAAATGTGCTGCTATCCATATATTTCTCTTCAATAAATCCACAGTGTTCAGTCCTGAAGTTAGTGTGGAAAAAAATGACCACATAAAATATATCTTTAATGCAGAAAACAACACATATTTACTTAAGTGGACACATTTTACAAATACAAACATTGAAAATATTGAAATACAATCAACTTAATTCTCACAGAGATACAATAACAGGAGAAGGCCATTCAGCCTCTCAATCCTGTTCTGCCATTCATTTCGATCTTGCCTGATCTGCATCTCAGCTCTATTTACCGATGTAGCTTCTATATTACTTGGTTACCTTACTCAACAAAACTCCATCAAACCCAGAAATAAGCAAATTACTGCGGATGCTAAAATCCAAAACAAGAACAGAGAATGTTGGAAAAACTCAGCAGGTCTGACAGCCTGTGTAGGTGATGTGGAGATGCTGGCATTGGACTGGGGTAGGCATAGTAAGAAGTCTTACAACACCAGGTTAAATTCCAACAGGTTATTTGATAGCACGAACTTTCATGGCACTGCCCCTTCATCAGGTGAGTGGAGGATTGGGTTCACAAACAGGGCATATAGACTTGCATTCCAACCATTATCTTGTGAATTGAGTCTGTGTCTATGTTTGTGAATCCAGTCCTGCACTCACCTGATGAAGGGACAGTGTTCTAAAAACTCATGCTACCGGATAAACCTGTTGAACTTTAACCTGGTGTTGTGAGATTTCTTGCTGAGCCTTTGTAGGGAGAGAGAACAGAATTAACATTTCGAGTCTGTTTGACCCTTCATCAGAGCTCTTCCAGGAGATGTTATAGGGGAACAAAGAAATGGCTGACCAACTAAATACTTACTTTGGTTCTGTCTTCACAAAGGAGGACACAAATAAATAATGTAACTGAAGTGTTGGGAACACAGGGTTAGTGAGAGGGCAGAAATCAATATTAGTAAAGAAATAGTTGGAGAAATTGGTGGGATTGAAGGCCAATAAATCCCCAGAGCCTTACAATATACATCCCAGAGAACTTAAGGAATTGGCCTGAGAAAGAATGGATGCATTGGTAGTCATCTTCGAAGATTCTATAGACTCTGGAAAAGTTCCTACAGATTGGAGGGTAGTCAATGTTACCCAACTAATTAAAAAGGGAGGTAGAGAGTAAACAGGGAACTATATACCAGTCAGCCTGATGTCGGTAGTGGGAAAAATGTTAGAGTCCATTATCAGTGATGTTATAGCAGAGTATTTGGAAAACAATGGTAGAATCGGACAGAGGCAGCGTGGATTTGCCAAAGGGAAAACATACATGACAAATCTACTGAAATTCTCGAGGATGTAACTGGTAAACTTGATGATGGGGAAGCCAGTGGATGTGGTTTTTGTGGACTTTCAGAAGGCTTTTGACAAAGTCCTACATAAGGAATTAGCATGTAAAATTAAAGTGCATGGGATTGGAGGTTGTGTATTGAGCTGGATAGAAAATTGGTTAGCAGACAGGAAACATCGAGTACGAAAAAATGAGTCTTTTTCCAAATGGCAAGCAATGATTAGTGGGGTATTGTAAGGATTGGTGCTGGGATCCCCACTTATTCACAATATATATTAATGATTTAGATGTAGGAATTAAATGTAATATCTCCAAATGTGAAGGTGACATTAATCTGCTTGGGAAGGTGAGCTGTGAGGAGAATGCTTCAGTGTGATTTTGACAGGCTGAGTGAGTGGGCAAGTACATGGCAGATGCAGTATAATGTGGATAAATTTGAGGTTTTGGTAGCAAAAACACAAAGGCAGATTATTATCTGCTATAGATTGAGAGAGGGGAATGTGCAACGAGACCTGGATGTCCTCGTACAGCAGTTGATGAAGGTAAGCATGCAGGTGCAGCAGGCCGTGAACAAGGCAAATGACATGTTGTCCTTTATAGCGAAAGAATGCGAGTACAGGAGCAGGCTTATCTTGCTGCAGTTATACAGGCCCTTGGTGAGGCATTAGGGGTTAAAAGGATCAAAGGAGGTGGGAACAAACTATTGAGTTGGATGATCTGCCATGATAATAATGAATGGTGGAGCAGCTGAAGAGAGACTAAATAGACTGGGTCTGTACTCGTTGGAGTTTAGAAGGATGAGGGGGGATCTTATAGAGACGTATAAGATAATGAAGGGGATGGATAGGGTAGACGTGGAGAGATTCTTCCCGCTCAGAAAGGACAGTAGGACTAGAGGGCACAGCCTCAAGATAAGGGGGGGGACAGTTTAGAACGGAGTTGAGGAAGAACTTCTTCACTCAAAGGGTGGTGAATCTCTGGAATTCTCTGCCTGTTGATGTGGTGGAGGCTACCTCGCTAAATATGGGCAAGGGAATTAAGGGTATATGGGGAGAAAGTGGGAAAGTGGAACTGAGCCAATTCAGATCAGCCATGATCTTATTGAATGGCGGGGCAGGCTCGAAGGGCTAGATGGCCTACCCCTGCTCCTACTTCTTATGTTCTTATTAGGTGTGTAGGGCAAATGGCCTAAACCTACTTCTAGATTCTATGTTTTCTATGATGAAGAGTCAAAGGGACTCTAAATATCAACACTATTTCTCTCTCCCTACAGATGTTGCCAGACCTGCTGGGTTTTTCCAGCATTTTCTGTTCTTCCATCAAACATAGGCCAGAAAATTTCAATCGGCCTGTAGCACCCACAGTGCGTTCCTGATTTCACTCTACCCATTGTGCAAAAAAATGCTTCCTAATTTCACCCCTACACACCTATCTCTAAATGTGAAGATTAGATCCACAACCAGAAGAAGTTGTTTCTTCCGCATCTACTCTAGCAAATTATTTGCGGCACTTCGATTAGATTATAACTAAAACTTCGAATCTCAAGGGAATACAAGCCAGGGTTATGCAAAGTGTCTTCATAATTTAACCCTCTAAACCACAATATCTTATCCAGGTGAAGTAACTTCTCATGAATCCCTGACTTCTACTCATCACATCATAGACAGCATCATATGTTTGCGATGTTCAAATCACATGTCTGTCACAGGTGTATAATATTGTTCTGTTATTCTGAAAGGCACGAATTATGATAAACTCGTTTTGCTTTATGAGTCTACTCTTAATTCTCCACCCCAACCCCTTTCCAAAACACCCAACATCAGTCAACGGTGACTAAATGTCAGGTCAACTTGGCTTTTGACTGACTAAACTGCTTGCGGTGTGGTATCCTGTGGCCATTAATGACAACAGAAGACAAAACATGACCCAATTGATGGCTCAATTGTTGGTTCCAGAGATATTTCCAGTCTTCCGGAAGGTTTATCTTGCTTTCGCGTGCTATACTTAGCAGCTATTTTGCTTGGACAAGTGCGTCTTTGGTATCCAGTTGCCACTGCTGTACCAGATCAATTGGAGTCTTCCCCTGCTAAAGTGGAAAGGAAACTCAAGGTGTAGCCACTGATTTTACTCAGGCAAACATGGCAGCCAATTTGTACAGAGTGACCTTCAAGCTTTCACACTCTGATCTCTAGGAAGATGTGCCCTAGTGAGTTTTATGAACCAGCGGCTTAATCCATTAAACATTACCAGAAAATGTAAGAATGACAGTTCGATATGAGATCACACCGGTTCCATCTCATTGATGTGGTGAGCCCAAACATTGGGAGAAGTCAGGGTGCGGTCATTTTTAAAATCTTTCTTGGGATACGCGTATTGCTGCCGATGCACTGGTTTTGGGTATTCTACTTACCCTTAATTACCCATGAATGAACCACCTTCTTGAACCAATGCTGCCCTTGTTGTGCAGGTGCTGTTGGGGAGGGAGTTCCAGGCTTTAAACCCAGCGACAATGAAGGAATGGCAATATATTTCCAAGTCAGGAATTCCCATGCGTCTGCTACCCTTGCCCTCATAGATGGTGGAGGTCAACTGTCTGGAAGATGCTGTCAGAGGAGCCTTGGTGAGTTGCTGCAATGCTTCTTGTAGATGGTACACATTCACCACTGTGAGTCAGTGGTGGAGGGAGTGAATGTTTATGGTGGTAAATTGGGTGACAATCAAATGGGTCCTTAATAACCCAATAAGACTATAGCTCTTCCTTACTTTCATAGAATCATAGAATAAAATCAGAATCGGAATCCCCACAGTGCAGAAGAGGCGGTTTGGCCCATCAAGTCTACACCCACTTTGACAGAGCATCTTATCCTGGCCCTCTCTCCTGCCCTATTCCCATAACCCCACACACTTCGCCATGACTAATCTATCTAACCTGCACATCTTGGGACACTAAGGGACAATTTAGCACAGCCAATCCAACTGACCTGGACAATGGGAAGAAACCAGAGCATCAGGAGGAAACCTACGCAGACACGGGGCGAACATGCAGACTCTGCACAGGCAGTGACCAAGCTGGGAATCAAACCCGGGTCATAAGAACATAAGAAATAGGAGCAGGAGTAGGCCATCTAGCCCTTCGAGCCGTCCCTGGTGTCGTGAAGCAGCAGTGCTAACCACTGTGTCACCATGCCACTTTTGATTTTAATTACCCTGCAATTTGGGGTGGGCTTAAGGATGTACCATCAGTGGATGGTCAGGTACCAGATAATACTGCTCCCAACAATCTCCATGAGAGAAAGACACATTGCATCATTTTTAACTCACTCATTCAGGCTCTGAGTGCAGTCATCCTGATCTCTTCCCCATTATCACAATGGTTAGCACTGCTGCCTCACAGCACCAGGAACTGGGTTCAGTTTTAGCCTCAGGTCACTGTCTGTGTTGCATTTGCACATTCTCCCCGTGTCTGCATGGGTTTCCTCTGGGTGCTCCGGTTTCCTCCCACATGCCAAAGATGTGCGGATTAGGTTGATTGGCCATGCTAAATTGACCTTAGTGTCAGGGCAATTAGCAGGGTAAATGTGTGGGGTTATGGGAATAGGGCCTGGTTGGCATTGTGGTCAGTGCAGACTCAATGGGTCAAATGGCCTCCTTCTCCACTGTAGGGATTCTATGATTCTATACCATAGAATCCATTAACTCTAAGCTCAGTGTTAGCTACCACTCCTTCTTCATTTTCATTCGTTCCCTCCCAACTCATGGTAATCCCCTACACGATGACTTCAGACCTGGAATCTTCTCAACAGGAAAGATCCCATGGGGAATACTTACCATATTTTTGGCTCTCAAATTAGCTCCTTGTAAAATAAGCAGCTTTGTTATCTTGTATCGGTTTAGTCGGACAGCATCATGCAATGCTGTATCTCCTTCCTGCAGAACAAAGAGAAAAAGGCAATGAGTCTCTGCTTTGCAACGCTTTGAACTTCCTTATCTCACCCCACCTTATTTCCCAACCCGTTTCTTCCACCTTTTAATTCCCTTTTCGTCTAACACCATTGATTTGCCTGACTGTTATCCAGCTACTTTCCAACTTCATATTGAATAACACTTACATCAAGTAAGCCCAGGGTTTGGAATTCACTGTGGCGTGGGGTGATTGAAGTAGAGAGTATTTCAGGAGAGGGAAAAGGCAACACAGGAATCTGAGGTCTGGTGGAGACAATCAGAGTAGGAGGAGGTTCTTTTTTGTATCCTTTCAAGGGATGTGGGCATCACCTTCTAACCAGCGTTTATTGACCATCCCTAATTGCCCTTGAGAAGGTGGTGGTGAGCTGCTTTCTTGAATCGCTGGTATACCTGTAATGCTATCAGGGAGGGAAACCCAGGATTTTGACCCAGTGGCAGTGAAGGAATAGCAATATATTTCCAAATCGGGATGGTGAGTAACTTAGAAGAACTTTAAAGTGTTCGCAGGTATCTGTGCTCTAATTCTGCTAGATGGTATAGTTTTGGGTCTTAGAAGGTGTTTCAAAGGAGCCTTGCTGAGTTGCTGCCATATTCCATCACACCCCTGACTTGTGTCTTGTAGATAGTGGACAGGCTTTTGGGATTTCACACAGAGTGAACTGAATTGGCTGAAGACTAGCATTTGTGTTACTGGAGACGTCTTGCTGAGGCTGAGATAGATCATTCGCTCGGCACTTGTGTGGAATGAATGTTACTTGCCACTCAACCAAGCCTCAATGTTTTCCGGGTCTTGCTGCATATGCTCATGGACTGCTTTAGTAGCTGAGGAGTCGCAGATAGTGCTGAACATTGTGAAATCATCAGCAAACAACCCCATTTCTGATCTTATGTTGGAGGGAAGGTCATTGATGAAGCAGCTGAAGGTGGTTAGGCCTGAGACACAACTTTGAGGGACTCCTGCAGTGTTGTCCTGGAATTGAGAGGATTGGCCTCCAACACCACAACCATCTTCCTTTGTGCCAGGCATAACTCCAACCAGCGGAGAGATTTCCTCCTCATTCCCATTGAAATCCAGTTTCGCTAGGGCTTCTTGATGCCACACTCAATCAAATGCTGCCTTGATGTCAAGAGAAGTCACCCTCACCTCATCTCTGGAGGTCAGCTCTTTTGTCCCTGTTTGTAACCAAGGCTGTAATGAGGTCAGGAGCTGAGTGACTGTGACAGAATCCAAACTGAGCATCAGTGAGCAGGTTATTGCTGGTTTCCAATGTGGGTGCCATAGGCATAGACATGGGTCAACGGTGGAGGAGGAAAAGCACATTGTTAAAATGGTGGCACGGGCTTGTTGGGCCGAAGGGCCTGTTTCCCGTGCTTTGTTGTTCTTTGTTCTTTGTTTAAGCACTGACATTGCCCAGGTGGCCGTGTTTCTCTGCTGTACATTCCATGGAATTTTCTTGAAGACTGGATTCTTGGTTTTTACCTGTATTTCTATCTGTGTTTTGTTCTGTCCTGTAGGGAGGGAGCACATTTTCTGATTTCCAGTTCCAATGTTGGGCCTCAGTGGAAACAGGAATCTGTGTTTCCTCTTTCCAGACACCAGTGAAACTGCTCTGGATTCCCAGGATTCCCTCCTTTTATTTTATTTGAGTCTCAAAATGGCCAATGGGACTGGAAGCAGCACAGTTTCAATGGGAATACATGAATTTGACACTGATTAGAAGCGGAATCTTTGGATAATCCTTCCTTACCTGACCAGGGGGTGCTTAAGTTCATTATTTTTTTCATAGAATCCCAACAGTGCAGAAGGAGGCTGTTTGGCCCATCGAATCTGCCACCCCAGGCCCTATCCCCACAATCCCACACATTTATCCTGCTAATCCCTCTAACCCACACATCCCGGGACACTAATTTAGCATGGCTAATGCACCTAACCCGCACATCTTTAGACTGTGGGAGGAAACCGGAGCACCCAGAGGAAACCCACACAGACACAGGGAGAACATGCAGACTCCACACAGACAAAGACCCAAACCAGGAATCGAACCCAAATCCCTAACGTTGTCAAGGAATAATATTATATTCTACCTGAGATACAATAGGAGCAGTAAGCTCTTCAGGGGCAAGCCTTGGGTGTTAGGATTGATGAGGAGGAGCTGCATTAGACATGAGCCTAGGCTCTGAGCAGGACTGCATCAGAGAAGGATTATTATCAGAGACCTGAGAGTTGATTATGCAGCTGCGAGATCTGTTTCATCAAAAATAAACCTTACCCTGTCCTTGGCGTTGATATCAATGCCACAAGCGAAAAGGTGCTCTACACATTCCGCATGTCCAGTCCTGGTCGCGACATGTAAAGGTGTACTCAGCAGCTGCAATCGAAGGGAGAGCAAATAACCACACAGCAACCTGAATATTAGCTGATTGGAATATTCTCCCAACATCTTCCCCCATTCCTATCACCATTAAACAGTGCTTAGAAACACAGAAGATAGGAGCAGGAAGAGGCCATTTGGCCTTTCGAGCCTCCTTCACCATTCATCACAATCATGACTGATCATCCAACACAATAGTCTCACCCTGCTTTCTCCCCATAACCTCTGATCCCATTCGCCCCAAGTGCTATATTCAGCTGCCTCTTGAATGCTTTGATTTTGATTTGATTTATTATTGTCATACGTATTAGTATACAGTGAAAAGTATTGTTTCTTGCGCGCTATACAGACAAAGCATACCGTACATAGAGAAGGAAAGGAAAGAGTGCAGAATATTACAGTCATAGCTAGGGCGAAGAGAAAGTTCAACTTAATGCAAGGTAAATCTATTCAAAAGTCTGACAGCAGCAGGGAAGAAGCTGTTCTTGAGTCGGTTGGTACGTGACCTCTGACTTTGTTATCTCTTTCCCGATGGAAGAAGGTGGAAGAGGGAATGTCTGTGGTGCGTGGGGTCCTTAATTATGCTGGCTGCTTTGCTGAGACAATGGCAAAATACATTCAATGTTTTGACATCAACTACTTCCTGTGGTAATGAATTCCACAGGCTTATCACTCTTTAGGAGAAGAAATGTCTCCTAATGTGATTAAAAAAAAGGACGGCATGGACAAGTTGAGATGAAGGGCATGTTTCATACTGTAAACTTCTATGACTCTATAACTCGAAGGTGGTTGTGAAAGTCGCTATGTAAATGCACTATAAAAGCAAAATGCTGCAGATTGCCAGAGATCTGAAATAAAAAAAAGCATGTTGGAAAAACTCATCAGGTCTGGCTGCATCTATGCAGAGTGAAACAGACTCCTCTTCAGAGCTGAGGCAGGTTGTGGCTTGGTAAGTCTGTGGAACAGTTCTGAAGAATCATACTGGACTTGAAAATTTGGCCAGAATTTTCCACCATTCATGTTGGCAGGAGGTCCCGCCGATGATGCATCCCTGCCGTGGGCTTCCTAGCATTACATGAGAAATTCCATCGATAGCATTGAGACCAGAAGATCCCACCACTGCCAATGGCAGGCCATCTCCACCGCAGTAGGTTGTGTGGAAAATCCTGCGCAATAACTCTGTTTCCCTCTGCATAGATGCTGCCAGATCTGCTGCTTTTTGCTTTCCCTGAGAGATTAACCTTTAGTTCCTAGAGACCCTGGCTGGGTAATACTGAGGGGGTTCAGAACCTTGTCTACCCATTTGTATAAACCTTCCAGCACAGGCCACTGGGGAATAGTCAGGGGCAGGACTCCCTCCTTCTCCTTGCTAGCTCCTTACTGAGGGTGCTGAGCCAGCTGTGACACAACCTTGTTGACACAGGTGAACTCAGCCCTGCCCTTTGACCTTTCAGGCCATGTGTACGCCCACCTGTCATTGTAATCAGCCTGGGGCCTATCCCTCACCTTGTCCTTGACATTCACAGTAGCTCCTTTCTTCTGCAAGATCTTGAGCACCTCCAGCCTCCCTCCTCGACAGGCCCAATGGATAGCTGCACAATCAAGCTGAAAGGACAGGATGAGGAAGAGGATTAATCCATGGCTGAAAGGCTTCAGGTAAGAAGTTTCACAACACCAGGTTAACATCCAACAGGTTTATTTGGTAGCACAAGCCACTAGCTTTCGAAGTGCTGCCCCCTCATCAGGTAAGACCTAATGAAGGGGCAGCGTGCCATAAGCTAGTGGCTTGTACTACCAAATAAACCTGTTGGACTTTAACCTGGTGTTGTGTGATTTCTTACTGTGTTTACCTCAGTCTAACGCCGGGATCTCCACATCAAGGCTTCAGGTTAACCAGATACCGAAAGGCCAACTTACCCTGGCTAACTCTTCAGTAACTCAAATCACAGCTCAGACACAGAATCATACAATCCCTACAGTACAGAAAGAGGCCATTCAGCCCATTGTGTGCGCACCGACTCTCCGACAGGACATCTTACCCAGGCCCAATCCCTGTCCTATCCCTGTAATCCCACATGTTTACAATGAACTTAGGTTTGAAAAGTTAGCTTTAGTGTGTTAAAACTGTACCGGAATCCCTGGCTCTTATTCATTCATCAGTTTTTTTTTAAACATAGAAGATAGGAGCAGGAGGAGGCCATTCGGCCCTTAGTGCCTGCT
The DNA here is from genome assembly GCF_965287045.1 of Carcharhinus amblyrhynchos. NCBI lineage: Eukaryota > Metazoa > Chordata > Chondrichthyes > Carcharhiniformes > Carcharhinidae > Carcharhinus > Carcharhinus amblyrhynchos. The sequence continues at coordinate 51,791,770 of NC_137340.1, forward strand.
CCACCATTCATCATGATCATGGCGGATCATCCAACTGAATAGCCTAATCCTGCTTTCTCCCCATAACCTTCGGTCCCGTTCGCCCGAGTGCTATATCCAGCTGCCTTTTGGATACATTCGATGTTTTGGCATCAGCTACTTCCTGTGGTAATGAATTCCACAGGCTCACCACTCTTTGGGTGAAGAAATGTCTCCTCATCTCCGTCCTAAATGGTCTACCCTGAATCCTCAGACTGTGACCCCTGGTTCTGGACTCCCCCACCATCGGGAACATCCTCCTTGCATCTACCCTGTCTCGACCTGTTAGAATTTTATAAGTTTGTATGAGATCCCCCCTCATTCACTGGAACTCCAGTGAAAACAATCCTAACCTAGTCAATCTCTTCTCATACATCAGTCCCACCATCCCTGGAATCAGCCTTCATGATTTTGAACACCTGCCATTAGATCTTCCCTTAATCTTCTCTGATTGAAGGATAACTAAGTCTAAGCTAATATTACCAACCCAGATGAAAAACGTGATTTAGCAAGGCACCCTAATTTTGCTGAGCTGTTAATAGATAATTACAGAACTGGATAAAAGTGTGACTGGTGCTCTGCAGGGTATCTCTCCTGGAAAGAGGATGTGCATTTGTTAATATTGAGTGAATACAAGACCTAACTCAGGAGTGGTGCTAACCACTGTCCCTCACTCAGGTCTGACAGACACATACACAATGTGCCTGTAGTCAATGACTAACTTTATAGCCATTGATTGCAAGTTCTTGAAGATCCTTGATAAAGTCTTGTTGCGGCAGCATGGTGGCACAGTTGTTAGCAGTGCTGCCTCACAACACCAGGGACCTGGTATCAATTCCAGCCTTGGGTGACTGTCTATGAGGAGTTTGCACATTCTCCCCCATGTTTGCGTGGGTTTCCTCCGGGTGCTCTGGTTTCCTGCCACAGTCCAAAGATGTGCAGGTTAGATGGATTGGCTGTGCTAGGTTGCCCCTTAGTCTCCTAGGTTAAAGGGATTAGAGGAGTAAATGAGTGGAGTTCCAGGGATGGGGGAGAAGTGAATCTTGGTTATGTGTTTTGTCGGAGAATTGGTGCAGATCTGATGGGCCAAATGGCCTGCTTCTGCACTGTAGAGATTCTATAGAGATTCTACGATCAGTAGCATGAGTTACACCCTCCCTGGTCCAAACCCAGAGACCTGAGCACATAATCCAGGCTGACATTCCCAGAGCAGTGTTGAGGGAGAGCTGCACTGTCAGAGGTACTTGTTTCAGATAAAATATTAAACAGTGGCCAAAGGCAAGCCATCGCCTCCACACATCCGTGGGGAAAATGCTGCCACTTGTGTATCCTCTCAAGTGGACGTAAAAGATTTCAACGACACTATTTTGAAGGTGAGCGGGGAGAGCTCCCTGGTGTCTTGACCAATGTTTATCTCGTTGAATAGAATCAACTCATAGAATCCCAACAGTGCAGAAAGAGACAATTCAGCCCATCGAGACCATACCAACCACAATCCCACCCTGGCCCAATCCCCGTAACCCCATATATTTACCCTACTAATTCCCCTGAAACTAAGGGGCAATTTAGAATGGCCAATCCACCTAACCTGCACATCTTTGGAGTGTGGGAGGAATCTGGAGCACCTGGAGGAAACCCACACAGACACAGGGAGAATGTGCAGACTCCACAGAGACAGTCACAGTCTAGTTCTATACTCAGTGGAGTTTACAAGAATGAGGGGGGATATGATTGAAGCTTACAGAATACTGAGAGGCCTGGATAGAGTGGACATTGCAAAAAATGTTTCCACTGGGGGAGAGACTAGAACTCGAGGGCACAACCTCAGAGTGAAGGGATGCTCCTTTAAAACTAAGATGAAGAGAAATTTCTTTAGCCAGAGAGTGGTGAATCTGTGAAACTCATTATCACAGAAGGCTGTGGAGGCCGGGTCATTGAGTGTCTTTAAGACAGGGATAGATAGGTCCTTTATTAATAAGGGGATCAAGGAGAGAAGGCAGGAGAATGGAGATGAGAATCATATCAGCCATGATTGAATGACGGAGTAGATTTGATGGGCTGAATGGCCTAATTCTGCTCCTATGACTTATGGTTTTACCACATTGCTGATTTTGGGATCTTGCTGTGCACAGATTGGCTGCCCCATTTCCCTGCATTACAACAGTGACTGCACCCCATAAAATTACTTCACTGGGTGTAAGAGGATTTTGGACGTTCTTTGTTCTAAATGCAGATCCCTCTTTCCAGGTGGGACAGAAGCAAAGTTGAGGAATGGAACACTCACCCTGTCCCTGAAGTCAACATTTGCTCCTCCTTCCAGGAGTTTGTTCACAATGTCAGCGTGACCTTCTAGAGAGGCTCTGTGTAAAGCTGTCCGCTTAAACTATGGAGCAAAAGACATGAAAGAGAAACAGTCAGGCCAGAACACTGAGACAAAACATTCAGTCCAATTAGCTCTCCTGTTGTAGAGATCCAAAGCACACCAGAATATAACCAATTTCAAAGCAAATTGTTCCTGTCCATTTTATGATTAGATCTCAGGGTGTGATTAACAGGAACCTGGATGCATTTCTAACCATTTCTCATTGTCCCTGGTGTAGAGATTGATGTTATGATGAAGTGGAGTGTATGGCCCATTCAGAGACACTATAGGTTGATCATATAGTGAGGGATTGCAATCACACGTTGCCATGGGGTAAATATGATCAACAAGTTCACTTTATTGAGGGTTATTCGTGGGGCAGTTCGGTTTTGATGACAATAGAATCAGCTTTTCAGTTCAACTCTTTTCTGGTGTTAACCTGCATTAGCTGTGCCTCCCTCACTGAACCCACTCACACAGTGCGCACTCCACCATACACCCCATCCTGCCCTCAGCACGGTCTACCCAATCCCCCCAGTGACACCATTTTGAAGTAAAGCAGGGGTGTTTTCCCCGATATTCTGGTCAATTATTCCTCAACTAGCAGCACTAAAATAACAGGTTTTTGTGGGATCTTGCTGTGCGTAAACTATAGCATCATAGAATCCCTACAGTGCAGAAGGAGGACATTTGACCTTTCAAGTCTGCACCAACTCTCTGACAGCTTATCTTACCCAGGTCCTCTCCCCGTCCCTATCCTCATAACCTCAAACACTCACCAAGGCTAATCCCTCTAACCTACACATCTGGGAACACTAAGGGGCAATTTAGAACGGCCAATCCGCCTAACCTACACATCTTTTCACTGTGTGGGTGGAAACCGGAGCACCCGGAGGAAACCCACGCAGACACAGGGAGAATGTGCAAACTCCACACAGACAGTCACCCAAGCCGGGAATCGAACCAGGTTCCTGGCGCTGTGAGGCAGCAGTGCTAACCACTGTGCCACCGTGCTGCCCTGTGGTTGCTGTGTTTCCTGCATCACAACAGTGACTACACTTCAAAAGGTATTTCTTTGGTTGTGAAGCATTTTAAGATGTCCTGAACTCCATCTTTTTTTGTTACCAGAAGAATCTTCTGGTCTGCCAAAATCGCCCCCATCCCCTCCCCTCCACTGGTGGGATCCACAGCGATGGGGGAGTCAAGCCATGCAAAAGCCTCTGGACTTTGATGAGACCAGAGGATCCCACCAATGACCAACGCACCATCACATACATTGTGGGAAAACCCGCCACGGGGTGTGGTGTGGGTGGAAAATCTTGGCATATGTTCCTTCTTAGGATGGTTTGTTCAGTTATTAGATGCTACACAAATGCAGTATGTTGTTGTGCCGAAGGTGCATCCCCACCTGAATGACTCTGCTGCTACTCAACACCTCTACGCTATACAAAGTCTCAAATCTCCCTATCCCTGTAATCTCCTCCAACCCTACAAACTTCTGAGATCTCTGTGCTCCTCCAATTCCAGCCTATGACACATTAACCAATTCTCATTGCTCCACAACTGACGGCCATCACTTCCACTGCTTAGGATTTTAAATTTTTAGAATTTGCTTCGTAAGACTCTCAGCCTCTACACCTAGCCATCCCCTTCCTCCCCACCACTCCAATCCCCCACCCTGCACTTCCACCCCCAACCCCACCCTTCACCCTCAACCTTTAAGGTCCTTCTTTAAACCTCCCTCTTTGACCAAGTTTTTGCTCCTTTGTTCTAATATCTCCTAATCTTGGCCAATCATATTTAGTCTTTTAAGGATGCTGTGAAGTGCCTTGAGATGTTTCACTGCGTTGAAGGTGCTATATGAATGTTGTTGTTTTTGACCAGCTGGCAATGGTAAGCAGAAGTATTGCACAGATACACCAAAACTATGTCAGATTGATACTGAGTGGTGGCCAGGAATAGATGGAGCTACACTGGTGGGAAAACGGGATTAAAACAAATACAGGACATGATAATCACAGGAAAACAAGCTAAAATCCTGCACTGACCTCATCGCAGGCATCAGGGGAGCCTCCGTCTGCCAGGTACTTCTCGATAATTTTCATTTTTCCTTGCACTGCAGCACTTAGAAACATCGGAACTTCAACAGGACCAGTCTGGAAAAGATAATCATTCTCTGACCATCAAATTTTCTCTCAGACAGAATCTCACCATCAGAATTTCTCTCAGACAGAATCTCACCACTGGAATCTCTCTCAGTCAGAATCTCACCATCAAAATCTCTCAGACAGAATCTTATCATCAGAATCTCTCTCAGATCGAATCTCACCATCAGAATCTCTCCCAGGGAGAATCTCACCATTAAAAATCCTCTCAGTCAGAATCTCACCATCAGAGTCTCTCAGATAGAATCTCACAATCAGACTCTCAGCATCAGAATCTCTCGGACAAAACTCTTTCCTCCAAAAAGCAGCCACACCACTGGGATTCTCAGCACTCAACATGTTGATAGAACCAAGATGTATGCAATATTGATCACTTCCTTTGGGAAAAGAGGTAAATGCATTGGACAAATTCAGAGAAGATTTATTGGACTAATACCTGGAACAGGTGAGTTGTCTTATGAGGAGGAGTTAGATTGTAACCAGTCATGTTTGGAAGAGTAAGAGGCGACTTGACTGAAGCACGTAAGGAAGTCCTAAGGGTTAGTGACAGGGTGGATGTGGAGGGGATGTTTCCTTTTGAGAGAATCTAGAGTCACTGTTTAAAAGGAGGTGTTGTCCTTTTAGGACCGAGATGAGAAATCTTTTCTCTCAGCAGGCTTTGAGTCTCTGGAACTCAAAAGAGTCTCCAAAGATGTACAGGTTAGCTGCATTGGCCATGCTAAATTGCACCTTAATATCCTGAGATGCATAGGTTAGAGGGATTAGCGGGGTAAATATGTGGGGTTGCGCGGATAGGACCTGGGTGGGATTGTTGTCAGTACAGACTCGATGGGCCTCTTTCTGTGTTGTAGGGATTCTATCATTCTATGAAAAGGCAGTGGAAGTAGTGTCGTTGAATACATTTAAGGCAGAGCGAGATAGATTCATGACGAACAAGGGGGTGAAAAGGTTATCTATCACCCTAACCCTACCCCACTGTGAGCAGTAATTCACCTTGTGTGAATAAATTGAGAGAATGTCGAGGAAAAGTGTGAATTGTTCACTCACTGATGTCACAACGCGTATATCTGGCCTTGTATCTATTTTTTAAACAATACACTTACTACTTCCTCTGGTTCCTTCTCTGGTTCAGGAGGTGGAACCTTTTTCCTGTTCCTCCTTTTCTTTCGGAGTTGAATTAAATTCTCAATGCCTCCCATATCGATTATTTCTTGACGCAGATCCCGCGAAGTCTTCCTCACTCGTTCTTCACTCTACAACAAGAACAGCAGAAGAAAGGTCACTCTGCCTCAGCCAGTCTTTCCGGCTGCCCATTTTGACAGGGGAATAAACTTTCCCACTGGTTGGGAAAATAAGGAAGCTGGGATGTGAACTGTATATCAGAAGGAGAGTGGCAGAGAGGACTGAGAGAGAGAGAGAGAGATTACAAGAAAGGGAAATGAGAATGAACAAAAGGAGAAAGAATTTCGACAATGTTTGATGGGGACAGTGTAGAGGGAGCTTTACTCTGTATCTAACTCCGTGCTGTACCTGTCCTGGGAGTGTTTGATGGGGACAGTGTAGAGGAAGCTTTACTCTGTATCTAACTCCGTGCTGTACCTGTCCTGGGAGTGTTTGATGGGGGGACAGTGTAGAGGGAGCTTTACTCTGTATCTAACCCCGTGCTGTACCTGTCCTGGGAGTGTTTGATGGGGGGACAGTGTAGAGGGAGCTTTACTCTGTATCTAACCCCGTGCAGTACCTGTCCTGGGAGCGTTTGATGGGGGGACAGTGTAGAGGGAGCTTTACTCTGTATCTAACTCCGTGCTGTACCTGTCCTGGGAGTGTTTGATGGGGACAGTGTAGAGGGAGCTTTACTCTGTATCTAACCCCGTGCAGTACCTGTCCTGGGAATGTTTGATGGGGACAGTGTAGAGGGAGCTTTACTCTGTATCTAACTCCGTGCTGTACCTGTCCTGGGAGTGTTTGATGGGGACAGTGCAGAGGGAGCTTTACTCTGTATCTAACCCCATGCAGTACCTGTCCTGGGAGTGTTTGATGGAGACAGTGTAGAGGGAGCTTTACTCTGTATGTAACCCTGTGCTGTACCTGTCCTGGGAGTGTTTGATGGGGATAGTGTAGAGGGAGCTTTACCCTGTATCTAACCCTGTGCTGTACCTGTCCTGGGAGTGTTTGATGAGGGACAGTGTAGAGGGAGCTTTGTTCTGTATCTAACCCCGTGCTGCACCTATCCTGGGAGTGTTTGATGGGGACAGTGTAAAGCTCGCTTTACACTATTTAACCCCATAATCCCCTACTCAACCAATACCATCAAGCCAGGGAATCAACCCTGGTTCAATGGAGAGAGCAGGAGGCCATGCCAATAGCAGCACCAGGCATACCTAAAAATGAGGTGTCAACCTGGTGAAGCTGCAACACAGAGCTACTTACATGCCAAATAGCATAAGCAATAAGTAATAAACAGAGCTAAGCAATCCTACAACCAACGTATCAGGTCTAAGCTCTGCAGTCCTGTGGCATCCAGTCGTGAATGGTGGTGGACAATTAAACAACCCACTGGGGGAGGAGGCTCCACAAATATCTCCATCCTCAATGATGGAGGAGCCCAGCACATCTGTACAAAATATAAGGCTGAAATATTTGCAACAATCTTCAACCAGAAGTGCCAAGTGAATGATCCATCTCTGGGCTTCTTCCGAAGGTGCCCAGAATCACAGATGCCAGACTTTAGCCAATTCGATTAACTCCTCCTTGTGGTATCAAAAAATGGCTGAAGGCACTGGATACTGCAAAGGCCCTGACAATATTCCAGCAATAGTACTGAAGACTTGTGCTCCAGAGCTTGCCAGGCCCCCTACCCTAGCTGTTCCAGTACAGTTACAACACTGACATCTATCTGGCAATATGGAAAATTGCCCAGGTATGACTTGTTCACAAAAAGCAGGACAAATCCAATCTGACCAATTACCACCCAATCAGTCTAATCTCGATCATCAGTAAACTGATGGAAGTGCTCATTAACAACGTTATCAAGTTCAATTACGCAGCAATAACCTGCTCAGTGACACCCAGTTTGGGTTCTGTCACTCAGCTCCTGATCTCATGGTTCAAACATGGAAAAAGTGTTGAACTCCAGGGGTGAGATGAGAGTAACAGCCTTTCAATCAAAGCAGCATTTGACCGAGTGTGGCATCAAGAAGTGGGATCAATGGGAATCAGGGGAAAAACTCTCCTCTGGTTGGAATCATACCTGGTGCAAAGGAAGATGGTTATGGTGGTTGGAGGTCAATCATCTCAGCTGCAGGACATAGAACATCGAACATTACAGCGCAGAACAGGCCCTTCGGCCCACGATGTTGCGCCGACCAGTTAAAAAACAATGACCCTCTAACCTAAACCAATCCCTTTTCATCCATAAACCTATCCACGGATCTCTTAAATGCCCCCAAACTAGGCGCATTTACAACTGCAGCAGGCAGGGCATTCCAATCCCTCACCACCCTCTGGGTAAAGAACCTACCCCTGACATCCGTCCTATAACTACCCCCCCTTAATTTAAAGCCATGCCCCCTCGTGCTAGCTTTCTCCATCTGAGGAAAAAGGCTATCACTGTCCACCCTATCTAAACCTCTAATCATCTTATATGTTTCAATAAGATCCCCTCTTAGCCGCCTTCTTTCTAGCGAAAACAACCCCAAATCCCTCAGTCTCTCCTCATAGGACCTCCCCTCCATACCAGGCAACATCCTGGTAAACCTCCTCTGCACCCTCTTCAAAGCCTCCACATCCTTCCTATAATGTGGGGACCAGAACTGCACACAATACTCCAAGTGCGGCCGCACCAGAGTTGTGTACAGTTGCAACATGACGCTGCGACTCCTAACTTCAATCCCCCTACCAATAAACGCCAAGACACTGTATGCCTTCTTAACAACCTTATCTACTTGATTCCCTACTTTCAGGGATCTATGTACACATACACCTAGATCCCTCTGTTCATCCACACTATTCAGAGTCCTCCCGTTAGCCCTATACTCGACACATCTGTTATTCCTACCAAAGTGAATTACCTCACACTTCTCCGCATTAAACTCCATCCGCCACCTCTCGGCCCAGCTCTGCAACCTGTCTAAGTCACCTTGCAAACTACGACACCCTTCCTCACAATCTACCACACCTCCGACTTTGGTGTCATCAGCAAATTTACTGATCCACCCAACTATACCCTCATCCAGATCATTAATAAAAATTACAAACATCTCTGCAGGAGTTCCTCAGGATAGTGTCTGAGATCCAACCATCTTCAGTTGCTTCGTCAATAACCTTCCTTTCATCATCAGGTCAGAAGTGGGGATGTTCACTGACGATTGCGCAATGTTCAGCACCATTCACATTAACCCAGATACTGAAGCAGTCCATGTCCAAATGCAGCAAGACCTGGACAATATCCAGGCTTGTGCTGACAAGTGACAAGTAACACTTGTGCTACTCATGTGCCAGGCAACGACCATCTCCAATAAGAGGGAATCTAATGATTGCCCCTTGACATTCAGTGGCATTATCATCACTGAATCCCCGCTATCAACATTCTGGGGGTTCTCATTGAGCAGAAACTGAGCTGGACTTGCCATGTAAATACTGTGCCTACAAGAACAAATCAGAGGCTAGGAATCCTGCTGTAAGTAACTCACTCCTGATTCGCCAAAGCTTGTGCCATAAGGCACAAGTCGGGAGTGTGATGGAATATTAGCATTCGCCTGGATGGGTGCAGCTCCAACAACACTCAAGAAGCTCAACACCATTCAGGACAAATCAGCTGGCTTGATTACCATCCCTTCCACAAACATCCACTCCCTCCACCACAGATGAACAGCAGCAGCTGTGTGCACCATCTACAAGATGCACTGCAGGATCTCACCAAGGTTCCTTAGGTAGCACCTTCCAAACCCATGACCATTTCCATCTAAAATGACAAGGGCAGCAGATACCTGGAAACACCGCCCTCTGGAGGTTTCCTTCCAAGTCACTCACCATCCTTACTTGGAAATATATCGCTGTTCTTTCACTGTCACTGAGTCAAAATCCTAGAATTCCCTCCCTAACAGCACTATGGGTGTACCTACACCTCAGGGACTGTAACGGTTCAAGAAGGCAGCTCACCCACTATCTTCTCAAGAGCAATTAGGGATGGACAATGAATGCTGGCCTAGCCAGCAACACCCACATCCCATAAATGTATTTTAAAAATGCATTCAGATCTAACACCACAGCCAAGAAACAAAATATACCTTTGTGATAACCCCAGTGATCTGCATGGGGGATAACTAATTGACCTCCCAGTTGGGCTTATTGAATACGAGCTCCCTGGGGTTTGGTAATTAGCAAATCAGGTGGAGCTGGTATAGCGAACCCTGTATAAAGCAAGACTCTGAGAGGGTCCATTAACCCCTGTGTCCCAATTGGGACCTGTTGTGTTCACCACAGTCTCCTGGTTATTGTTTATTTTCATTTTGTGCAATGAAAGGACTTTTCCTTCTAAGTGATTTCTGGGCTGGAACTCTACCGCCTCGTCCGCCACGGAACCGGCGCAGGGAAGGGTCCACCAACGAAATCTCCATTGATCTCTGGCAGGAATTTCCATTCTCGCCCAAGTGAGGCTGTAAAATCCTGCTCCTGGAGTTATTATAACCCCAATCTCCTGCTCTGACCTCCACGATAGAAAAAAATAGTGATAGAAGCGAGGATTAGTCAGCCCTGCTCCCGGGGGATGTTCAAAACAGTGCAGCCTCGTAAACTTCACTTTGGACAAATAATTCACTGCGAGGCTGTGGTGACAGCTGAGATTTCAAGCACCAATCCATCACTGTCAACCTCCACTGCCCTCACAATGAACTTATATAATACCTGTTTTTGACAGGCCACACGGGGTGATTTGTCATACATGACAAAATGCAAATCTCTGAGGAACTTGCCGTCTCATCCTAGTACCTGCCTAGTTTCATTCCGTTCACCAAAGTGAGAAGGTTTCACTCTCTTCATTTTATTCCCTTGAGGAAGACAGAGCCACCTCAGGATTAGGAGTCAGCCATTTTGAACTGAGGTGAGGAGAGATTCCTTTACTCAGAGGGTTGTGAATCTTTGGAATTTCCTCTGCTGGTGGATGTTCGGTCATTGAGTATACTCAGGACAAAGATTGAAAGAATATTGGGCACTCAGGGAATTATGAGACAGAGTGAAAAAGTAGAAGACCACCCATACTGCACACTGTAACTCTTACTTTTATATTCCTATTTAAAGCCCAGGGCCTGAATTTCCTGTTCCCCTGCTAGCAAGCTTTTTAGTTGCATGGGGGAGGGGGGTGGGAAATTGCGAGAACGGGATTCCCTCTGCATTGTGTTGTATGTTGGGGCGGGCAAGGCCTTGGACGGGACATTCACTCTTGCCCTAATTGAGGCTCTTGAGTGGCCAGTTGCAGGCCTTGAATTTCAGGAGGGTTTCTTGGGCGGAGGGAAGCTCTCAAATGAATGGGTTTGGGATGTGTGGGGAGGGAGAGAGGTGCCTCCATCAGAGGCCCTCCTCCCCTCTTTAAGGTTTGGCAGCTGCTGGACCTCTTTCCCACTCTGGCCTCTCCCCAATACCCCAATCAGCCACCTTCCACCGTCCCATCAAGGTGAGGTGAAGGATGAATCCTCTCTGCTCTGCTCAGACTGGTTGATCCCAATCTCAGGAGGGCATCAGTTTTCCATTTTCCACACCACTCACTCTCAGAGTGATTACATCACATTGTTTAGCACAGAGGAGGCCATCTTCACAGTGACTTGGAGCAAGGAACAGTGAGTCCACCTCAATAGGTTTAGCAGAGTTTTGTGTCTTCAGTTCAGTGGGCCGGGGGGAGGGGGGATATGCTGTGGGGGGCAGGTCCTGGTGTGTAAAACCCCGCAGCACTCGGTGCTTTCCACCACTGGTTGGGGATCTAGAGTTGGACACAGCAGGTGCAAGTTTTACTGGTATTGAAATAAACCCAAAGGTCAGTAAGTGAATCAGTAAAACAGCTGCTGAATAAAGCTGCCACATATTTCAGACTACATTCCGACTGATTGTGGGGAAGAAATTTCATTGTGACCTGACTACTGTTTCCATGGTTACTGGTTGGTCTCCATTAGTGATACAGAGCATTGTGTGTGGGAGGTGTTTCCCTATCGTGTCGACACCCACTGTATCGGGTCATTCATTGCTCGCTTGCGACAGTCCCAAACTGTGAGGATACCCATGACTCACTGCAGTGACTGGGTCATGTGACTCACTGCAGCGACACCAGGTCACGTGACTCACTGCAGCGACACCAGGTCACGTGACTCACTGCAGCGACACTGGGTCACGTGACTCACTGCAGCGACACTGGGTCACGTGGCTCACTGCAGCGACACTGGGTCACGTGGCTCACTGCAGCGACACTGGGTCACGTGGCTCACTGCAGCGACACTGGGTCACGTGGCTCACTGCAGCGACACTGGGTCACGTGACTCACTGCAGCGACACTGGGTCACGTGACTCACTGCAGCGACACTGCGTCACGTGGCTCACTGCAGCGACACTGGGTCACGTGGCTCACTGCAGCGACACTGGGTCACGTGACTCACTGCAGCGACACTGGGTCACGCGACTCACTGCAGCGACACTGGGTCACGCGACCGACACTGGGTCACGTGACTCACTGCAGTGACATTGGGTCACGTGACTCATTGCAGCAACACTGGGTCACGTGACTCACTGCAGCGACACTGGGTCACGTGGCTCACTGCAGTGACACTGGGTCACGTGACTCACTGCAGCGACACTGGGTCACGTGGCTCACTGCAGCGACACTGGGTCACGTGACTCACTGCAGCGACACTGGGTCACGTGACGCACTGCAGCGACACTGGGTCACGCGACCGACACTGGGTCACGTGACTCACTGCAGTGACATTGGGTCACGTGACTCACTGCAGCGACACTGGGTCATGTGACTCACTGCAGCAACACTGGGTCATGTGACTCACTGCAGCGACACTGGGTCATGTGACTCACTGCAGCAACACTGGGTCACAAACAAAGAACAGCACAGCACAGGAAACAGGCCCTTTAGCCCTACAAGCCTGCGCTGCCCATTTTAACACTCAGTGAGTGCTTTATTCAAGTCTTTCATCGATCGTCGATGTTTTTGTCTACCTCTAGTGGAACTCCACAATAAAGGAGGTGCAAATTTAGGGAATTATATGTGCGCCAGATTAAGCGAGATCCAATTCAGGGACAATTTATTGACACCAATCAGCCTAAAAAGCACGTTTTTGGGATGTGGGAGGAAACCGGAGGACCCGGAGAAAACCCACTCAAGCACGGGGAGAACGTGAAAACTCCCACAGACATTGATCCAAGCCGGAGATCCGAGCCAGGCCCCTGTAACTGTACAAAAGACAGTGATAGTCACTGAGCTGACGTGTTGCCCATCAATCGGTCCAGATTAAGCATACACTAACAGACGTGAAGCACTAGGCAACTGTCGAAGCAACATCCAAGAGCAGCCCTTGCACGACCCACCGTGTGTATGCCCCTTGTTGGCCTACAAGATAGACCGAATCGCCTATGGATGTAAAAGGAGACATCAATAAACATAAATAGACATACAACAGGCTATACAGACAGTGTTGGAAGATCCCCAATAACTCCAACGTAAGTGACAAGGTGAGCCTTAAACTTTGCTGGACAACTGATAGGAATCTGTTAATTCCCAGGAATTGTCCTGAGGTTTTTGATCTTCAACTACAACATTCTTTTGTATCCCTCCATCTCCAGTCTGCTCATGTGACTATCCACGTAAGTCTTAAACAACCCTCGCGTGTCCGCCTCCACCACCCTACTTGGCAATGCAAAATGTCCCTCTGACATCTGAGTTATACCTCGCCCCTCTCACCTTGAGCCTGTGACCCCTTGTGACTCACTGCAGCGACTGGGTCACGTGACTCACCGCAGCGACTGGGTCACGTGACTCACTGCAGCTACTGGGTCACGTGACTCACTGCAGCTACTGGGTCACGTGACTCACTGCAGCAACACTGGGTCATGTGACTCATGGCAGTGACACTGTCACGTGACTCACTGCAGCGACACTGGGTTAAGTGACTCACTGCAACAACACTGGGTCACGTGACTCACTGCAGCGACACTGGGTCATGTGATTCACTGCAGTGACTGGGTCATGTGATTCACTGCAGCAATAATTTATCACATGACTCAGTGTAATGCTATTTTAAATCATCTGACATACTGTTGTGATACTGTATGAAATGACATACTGTTACAATACTGTCTCATATGACTCACACTGCAGTGATACTCTATCACATAATCCAATTTGTTGACTTTGTTCAATGACAGTCACATTTCAGAGAAGGTTTCATGTGTCTCAGTGGTGGGACTGAGCGATAATTACCTTTACTGCCTGAAATCTGCTGCTGTTTTTCAGCTCCCTGTATTTCTCTTTTTCCAAACCCGCTTTGTCCATGTCTCTGATTGCCAGCTTGGCACATTGGGGTTTCTAGAAAAGTAGGGGCAGATAAAAGCGTTTTAGTTTTTGCATTTTATTGGGACACAGCAATCTTTCCATTATGGAGTTTTTAAATTCAGCAATTGCTCCTCTTTCAGCAGAGATGCTTTTCTGTGTCAACCAGCAAATATAACAGATGAGCCAGTCAATTATCATGTTACCACTCGTGGGATCTTGCTGTGCACAATTTGACTGCAATGTTTGCTGATATCACAACAGTGACTGCACTGGGATGGTCAGCCTGGGATTATGTGACCAAAGTCTCTGGAGTGAGACTTGAATCCACAGTCTTCTGACTCAGAGGTGAGAGTGAACCATCGAAAGGTTACAGTGCAGAAAGTGGCCATTCAGCCCATCATATCTGCGCTGGTCAAAAGAGAGAAGAAAGAATCTAGCTGCTATCAGTGCTCCCCACAGAGTCACAGCTGACATCAAAATAGTTACCAGTGGAAGGTGAGAGATCTACAAACACAGCAATTTCCAAGCTTATCAATTATGGAGTGGAACTACACGTGCAAATAAACTCATGCTATCACAAAGTGTGTAATCATCCTAATTCTACAAACATCTAGGATCATTAAAACACTCTGCAGTGGATCTGACTAACCCGTGAGACCAGCACCTCTCAATCTCCCACCCTATCAAAATCTCTTTCCAAATGCTCTCTCACTATCCATCTCCCTAAATCATCAAAGATAAAAGTAAAATACTGCAGATGCTGGAATCTGAACCTGAAACAGAAAATGCTGGAAAATCTCAGCAGGTCTGACAGCATCCTGACTTGAAAAAATGGCTCTATTCTCTCTCCACAGATAAAATCAGACCTGCTGAGATTTTCCAGCATTTTCTGCATTTGTTCCGGCCCACTCTCCGAGCAATGCTGTGAGATCTGGAACCTTCTGGGCTCTCAGTCTCTGACTAAGCCTACTTCTGGAGTTGCTGCTGAGCTCAAGATGTAATTTGGGATTCACGTCTTTGACTCCTTTAAGGACTTTTAGTGATTGGCTAATATCCCTGTCCTTCAAGTCTTCTCTTTTAAACCCCAGTGGATGTTATCTGCACTTTGATTCAGGACAATGGGATGGAGAGGAGGGAGTGGGGAGGGGAGTGTTGGTTTATCTGGTTCACTCCTGCGATATCCTAGGCAGGATAATTCAAACGGGGGTGGGGGGAGGGAAGAGAGTAAATAATCTTTTCCCAGAGTATCTCCAACCCATCGGCTTACCTTAAGGCCACCAACTAGAATTCCAAGCCCTGAAGATGCTACTAATTATCAAAGATTCACATCTTCCATTGATGGATTCATCATTTGAGACATACTGCTGAGTCTTAAGGTACAAAAGGAAACAATTCAACGCATCATGTCAATACTGGCCCTTTGAAAGAGTTATCCAACAAATCCCACTTCTCTGTGTTTGAGCATCTTGGTTGCTATAAAGGAGTCACGAGTTCTGCTTCTTTATAGACAGTACGGTACTGCAGTGGTTAGCACTGCTGCCTCACAGCGCCAGGGACCCGAGTTCAATTCTGGCCTCGGGTCACTATCAGTGTGGAGTTTGCACATTCTCCCCATGCCTGCATGGGTTTCCTCCAAGTGCTCCGGTTTCCTCCCACAGTCCAAAGATATGCGGGTTAAGTGGATTGGCCGTGCTAAATTGCCCCCACTGTCAGGGGATTAGCAGGATAAATAAGTGGGGTTACGGGAATAGGGCCTGGGCGGGATGTGGTCAGTGCAGACTTGATGCACCACAGGTGTTCTATGATAAATTACTTTGATTTCCGTGATCCACACACAATTCTGCTCCAACAAACAGTGCCACTTGTAGCCCCTTTACATATCAGTATTTCTGTTGAATAATTGATAAATTAGGACTTAGTTGGAAGGTCTGTTAACCCATTCCTATCACTCTGCCCTTTACTTTCCCATTTAAATCCTTTCCACTCCCAGTAATTATCCAAATCCCTGAAGTTTCCATTGTTTATTTGCATTCCATAATAAATACCTCCTGCTCCGTTCTCTCCAACCTCTCCTTTAGTTCCACCTTGTCGATCACTGAGCTGACTTCCGCATCCACGTTCATGCCTGGTGCGTCCTGCATGGCACAAAAGAGAGAGAGAAAGTTGGCACTTTCTTGTGATCGGCGCAGGAGAGGGGGCTCCTGTGCTACAAGGACTCAGAGTGCCTCCCGAGAGGTTTATAACTGCTGGCTGGCTGGGCAGCGTGTGGGCAGGGAGGGGAGTGGGTGGGAGGTGGGGTCTTGCCTCTCTGTCACGCTGATCGACAGGTGGCCCCTGAGAATATATATGCACCCAAACCAGCTCTGGCATGGCTGGTTGGGTTGGTCATGTTGATTTGGTGGGGGGGGGGTGGGGGAGGTGAGGTGGGGGGGAGGGGGGTGGATTGCAGTTGTCTGGGCACAACTTTGGAAACCAGCTCTGACATGCAGGGAATGCAATGACTTTGAGGTCATTGAGCAAGCTCATTGCCATAGCGAGGTAGCACAATTATGTAATAAAATGACACACACAACGAGGGCTTGTAAATCAAGGAGGGGATTTGAACTCAAGAGAGGAAGATGACACCAAGGCAGAGTTATGTGAAATGCACATGATTGGTATTTGGTAATCTGTACAGGAGGAACAATGTGGAGATTATCCACTAATTTGTGCAGCTCATGTTCTGTAAAGGAACCAAAACAAACCTCATCTTCACGGCTGTAGGGTCAAAACAGAGGAATACATATTGGCTGGAATTTTACTGGCATGCTTGCCCCAATTCCAGGGGCGGCTCAGAGAACGCCATTTTCCATTGGCCTCGCGCGGGATTGTTCGGGCCTCAGGCGAGTGTGCCGGTAAAATTCCATCCGTCATTTTTTTATTATTTCACGGGATGTGGGTGTTGCTGGCTGGGCCCCGCATTTATTGCCCATTCCTAACTACCCTTGAGAAGGTGATGGTGTGTCGCCTTTCTGAACAGCTGCAGTCCATGTGACGTAGGCACACTCACAGTGCTGTTAGGGAGGAGTTCCAGGACTTTGATCCAGTGACAGTGAAGGAACGGCGATAGATTTCCAAGTCAGGATGGTGAGTGATTCACCAGGATGGTGAGGGGACCCTCCAGGTAGTGGTGCTCCCAGGTACCTGCTGCCCTTGTCTCTCTAGAAAGTATGGACTGTGGCTCCGAAACATGCGACTGAAGGAGTATTGATGAGTTGCTGCAGTTCATCTTGTAGATGGTACATTCTGCTTTCCCAAAAATTTACAGGAAATGGGACCTGAGGCAAGAGAAGAAAGAGTTTGCTTAAAATGGTGGATTGTAATAAAGTGAAAAGGTCAAGTCACCATAGTCCCAGAGGAACATAGGCTGTTCTGCCCTTTCAGAGGGAGAGGCGACTGGTGGTGATTTAACCTGAGGGTCACTACACCTGATCCAACAGGAGAAAGGGTGAAATGAGAGAACTCCAGTGGAGATCCATCCATCCTCACCACTTCTTCTTCCTCCTCCAGTAAATCCCTCTTCTACTCCAGCTCCAATTCTATTTCCATCTGCAGAAATTTCAGGAAAATCTTCCCTCCCCCACCATCCCACCCACCATTTCCCTTAAACCGGCCAGTATTTTCCAGGGACCACGATCACCCAATCTATGCTTACCAAATCTTCTCCCACCATTGAATTTTTTTGAGGAGGTAACCAGGTGTGTAGATGAGAGCAGTGCTGTTGGTGTAGTTTATATGGATTTCAGCAAGGCCTTTGACTAGGTCACATGGGAGACTAGTCCATATAGATAAAGAAGGAAAATGAACCTCTGACATCCGTCCTATAATTACCACCCCTCAATTTAAAGCTCTGTCCCCTCGATTTAGCCATCACTATCCGAGGAAAAAGGCTCTCACTGTTCACCCTATCTAATCCTCGGTTAAGAGATGACCTAATTGAGGCATACAAGATGATCATTCTCCTCTCTAACGAAAACAATCTTAAGTCCCTCAGCCTTTCCTCATAAGACCTTCCCACCATACCAGAAACATTCTGGTAAACCTCCTCTGCACCCTTTCCAATGCTTCCACATCCTTCTTCTAATGCAGTGACCAGAACTGTACACAATACTCCAAATGCGGCCGCACCAGAGTTTTGTACAGTTGCAACATGACCTCACGGCTCCAAAATTCAATCCCTCTACCAATAAAAGCTAATACACCGTATGCCTTCTTAACAACCTTATCAACTTGGGTGCCAACTTTCAGGGATCTATGCACATGTACACCAAGATCTCTCTGCTCATCGACACCACCAATTGCTGGCCTGCCCAACAACCCTGCTGATCACTGGCCTTCCAGACCCCCCATCACCTGATCACTGGCTTGCCAGACCCCTTCAGGCCAGCCCAGATCTTCCCCCCTCCTCCCCAAGCCCCCAGCCTGCCTGAACCCCCACATGGCTTGCCTCTATTGCCTCCTCCCACTCTCTCCCACCATTCCCACTTGCACAGTGGCAGCGGGATCACCGGCCTCCACCCACCGCCCTCAGTAGGCCCCACCCCTCGTATGCCATGTCCCTCTGGCCCTGCCTCCTTGGTACTGCTGACTGCCCAGTGGGCAGTTGCAGGTTGTCCTGGGCAGTGCCAGGGTGCCAGGCTGGCACTGGCAAGGGGCACACCCCCTCTTGCCTCTGACCTCCTGGGGAGACCTCAATGGCCTCTGTCCCCACCAGTGGGGTGAGTACACCTGTCTCCAGTTAGCAGCTGGAAACCCCGCAGAGAGAACCACTCTCGGCAGGGAAGGGAGATGCAAGCGGGGCTGGAGAATACCTGCTGATGGTATGGAAATTGTAATTTCCATAAGATAATCACCTCCGAGCTAATTTCCAATGCAGAGCTGAATGTGCTAAAAAAAGAGTGCTTGGGAGACTTGAGATCAGCTGGAGCAGCGCAGCCCACTGGGAGAATCCTGGCCAACAGTCTCTTCCTTCTGGAAATTCTTCCACCTGCAAGTACGATACATTCTCTGGTCTAGGTGCCTTGATAATGGCATCCATTTTTTTGGATGCCTTGTGTAGTCCCTCACTATCACTGACGTGGCCCAGTATTTGATCGAATCTCCAAAGAATTCACATTCCCCTAGCTCCTGCAAACCTCTGAAGGTCTCTCCTAGACTCTTTGAATGCTCTTCCTCTGTGGAGCCCATCACCAAAACATAGTTCAGGTAGCGCTGGACCCCCGATAACCCACTTAGATTTTGATTACTTGTCTTCTGGAAAATGGCTGGCACTGGCATGATGCCAAAGTGAAGATAAAGTTTATTTATTAGTCACAAGGCTTACATTAACACGACAATGAAGTTACTGTGAAATTCCCCTAGACGCCACAGTCCGCCGCCTGTTCGGGTCAATGCACCTAACCAGCATGTCTTTCAGACTGTGGGAGGAAACCCGCACAGACATGGGGAGAATCTGCAAACTCCACA
This sequence comes from Carcharhinus amblyrhynchos, assembly GCF_965287045.1. Lineage (NCBI taxonomy): Eukaryota > Metazoa > Chordata > Chondrichthyes > Carcharhiniformes > Carcharhinidae > Carcharhinus > Carcharhinus amblyrhynchos. The sequence goes on from NC_137340.1 coordinate 51,811,364, forward strand.
CAAACAGTGACTCAAGCTGGGAATCGAACCCGGGTCTCTGATGCTGTGAAGCAGCAGTGATAACCACTTTGTCACCGTGCTGCCCACTGGTCACTGGTAGTTGAAACGTTCCCACTACGTGACCATCGTCAGAGGTGGGACTCTTCTGTGGCACCCATTTGTAGATAGGCCTGTGACAGGTCGGTCTTTGAAAATTTCTTCCCTTCTGCCTCATTGAGGGGAATTGGGTATTGGTCCACACACAACTGAGTTGATGGTGAGCTTGAAGTCCTCACAGATTCTAACAGTGCCATCTGTTTTTAAAACTTCCTGATCTGAGGAAGGATATACTTGGTCTGGAGGGAGTACAGAGAAGATTTACCAGACTGATCGCTAGGTTGGTGGGGCTGACATATGAAAGAGTTTGCATCAGTTAGGATAATATGGGCACAATGATAGCACAGTCATTAGTTGCCTCAGTGCCAGGGACCCAGGCTTGATTCTTGGCTTCGGTCATTGTCTGTGCGGAGTCTGCACGTTCTCCCTGTGTCTGCATGGGTTTCCTCTGGGTGCTCCAGTTTCCTCTCACAGTCCAAATGACGTGCTGGCTAGGTGCATTGGCCATGCTAAATTCTCCCTCAGCTATCCCAAACAGGTGCCGGAGTGTGATGACAAGGGAATTTTTGCAGTAACTTCATCGCAGTGTTAATGTAAGCCTACTTGTGACATCTACAAATAAACTTTAAAAACAACACCAGAAAATGCTGGAAAACCTCAGCAAGTTTTCCTAGAGTAAGGGAATTGTGAACTAGAGTTTTCAGGTAAGAGTCCCACCTCTGACGATGGTCACGTAGTGGGAACGTTTCAACTACCAGTGACCAGTGGGCAGCACGGTGACAAAGTGGTTATCACTGCTGCTTCACAGCATCAGAGACCCGGGTTCGATTCCCAGCTTGAGTCACTGTTTGTGTGGAGTTTGCAGATTCTCCCCATGTCTGTGCGGGTTTCCTCCCACAGTCTGAAAGACATGCTGGTTAGGTGCATTGACCCGAACAGGCGGCGGACTGTGGCGTCTAGGGGAATTTCACAGTAACTTCATTGTCGTGTTTGCTGGAGCTGAGAGAGAGAGAGAGACAGAGCTAAGATTTTACCTGTTAAAAACCTGTTTAAAATAAGTTTAAAGCACTTTACTCTTTGTAGAACTGTTTAAAGCATTTATTTATTGTATTTACTGCTTTAAGAATTCTGAGGGTGTGGTGAAAAGGCATTTGTGGACCAGCCTGCTTTAAATCAGCGCCAGGTTTAAAAGGAGGCCTGGTGTAGACAGCGGGCAGCGTCTGAGCGGGCAGCGGAGTGAGGGGGAAGCAGAGTGAGTTAATAGGGCTTAATATCAAAAAGGGCTGGAAGGAAAAAAGGCCAGGTGAGTTTGTTTGAAAAAAAACAAGGAAAAAAAATTTTTTCCCATAAAAATTACAGTGAATAATGGAGGGGCATGTGATGTGTGGTTTGTGTATGATGTGGGAACTGGCAGACCCCAGGGTCCTTCCCAGTGACCATGTCTGCAGTAAGTGCAGGTTGCTGGAGGAGCTCCAGCTCAAGGTGGATGAGCTGGCCTCTGAGCTACAGACACTGAGGCTCATCAGGGGGAGAGAGGGTGCCCCTAGACTGGCTAAATCTAAGGGTCAGGGACAAAAGGGGGCTGCTGGGAGGAGGAGGAAGGGGGGTGAGGAGCGGAGGCCTCAGCCTCTTAATCTGCATAACAGGTTTGAGGTTCTTGCTTCCAGTCTGGAAGAGGACGAGGCAGGTGAGGTTGGTGAGCAAACTGCACACGGTACAGTGATGCAGCAGGACATAGGCAAAGAGAAGGGGAAAAGGAACGTAGTAGTGATTGGAGATAGTGGGGTGAAGAGTATTGACACTGTCCTTTGTCACAATGACAAAGTGCACAGAAGGGTGTGTTGTCTGCCTGGTGCTCGGGTACAGGATGTCACAGCTGGGCTGCAGAGGAACCTGGAGTGGGAGGGTGAGAACCCGGTCGTTGTAGTACATGTGGGTGCCGGCGACGTAGGCAAAGTGCGGACTGAGGATCTGCGGAGGGAGTATGAGAAGCTGGGAATGGAATTAAAAAGTAGAACCGACAAGGTGGTCGTCTCTGGGCTACTGCCTGAACTGAGTGCAGACGGGCGTAGGGTTGACAGGATAAAGGAAGTGAATGGGTGGCTCAGGGATTGGTGTGGGAGGAATGGGTTCGAATTTATGGGGCATTGGCACCAGTATTGGGGTAGGTGGGACTTGTTCGGGCGGGATGGGGTTGGTCTGAATCGTGCTGGGACCAGAGTGTTGGCGAATCGAGTAAAGAGGACTGTAGACAGGGCTTTAAACTAATTAGGGGGGGGGAGGGTGCGAGGGTAGGTGACGCTACGAGGTCTAAAGTTAAGGATAGGGTACAGGTAAGGGAAGAGGCCGAGGATGTCCCAATTGGTGGCGTTACGGCAAATAGGGTCCAGGTGAAGGCTGGGATGAAAGCGCTTTATCTGAATGCACGAAGCATTCGGAATAAAGTGGATGAGCTGGTGGCGCAGATCGACACAAATGGATACGATCTGGTGGCCATTACAGAGACGTGGCTGCAAGGTGACAGGGACTGGGAGATGAATGTACAGGGCTATCAAGTGTTTAGGAAGGATAGGCAGGAGGAAAGAGGGGGTGGCGTAGCTCTGCTGATTAAGGATAGTATCAAGGTGGTAGCAAAGGATGATATCGGAGCCAAAGAGCAGAACGTGGAATCGTTGTGGGTGGAGATTAGGAACAGCAAAGGGAGGAAGACGCTGGTGGGTGTCGTCTATAGGCCCCCGAATAATGATCTGGAGGTGGGGCGGGCTGTTAACACGCAAATAAGTGCGGCGTGCAGGAATGGGACGGCAGTAGTTATGGGAGATTTCAATCTGCATATTGATTGGTCGACCCATGTTGGACGAGGTGGGCTCGAGGAGGAGTTCTTGGAATGCTGCCGGGATAATTTCCTTGAACAGTGTGTGTTGGAGCCGACGAGGGAGCAAGCTATCTTGGATCTGGTGCTATGTAATGAGGCGGGTAGAATTAGGGACCTTGCGGTGAAGGATCCTCTTGGAGAGAGTGATCATTGTATGGTGGAGTTTCTGGTGCAGATGGAGGAGGAGAAAGTGGGTTCCCGGACACGCGTCCTTTGTTTGAATAGAGGGGAGTATGGTAGGATGAGAGAAGAATTGGCGAATGTGGACTGGGGGAATGTGTTGGAAGGTAGGTCTGCTGAGGAGCAGTGGAGGATCTTTAAGGAGATCTTTCTTGGTGCTCAGCAGAAATTTATTCCGATGGTTAAAAAGGACAGTAGGAAGAGAGGTAATAAGCCGTGGATAACGAAGGAGGTGAAGGAAAGTGTTAAATTAAAAGCGGAGGAATTTAGAGTAGCTAAGAGCAGTGGGCGAGAAGAGGATTGGGAAAGGTTTAAATGTCAACAAAGATTGACAAAGAAGTTGATAAAGGAGGGTAGGAGAAGCTATGAGGCTGGGCTAGCACTTAATATAAAAAAGGATAGCAAGAGTTTTTATAAATATATAAAAAGGAAGAGGCTGGCTAGGGTGAACGTTGGTCCTTTAGAGGATGAGAAAGGGGAGCTAGTGGTAGGGGATGGGGATATGGCGAAGGTCTTGAATAACTTTTTTGTTTCTGTCTTCACGGAGGAGGACGTGAATAATTTGCCGGGTGTTAGCGATGGAAAGGTGGTAGGAATGGAGGGTCTTAATGACATTACTGTTACTAGAGAGGTAGTGCTCGACAGACTGGAGGGGCTGATTGTGGACAAGTCCCCAGGACCGGATGGAATGCATCCGAGGGTTCTGAAAGAAATGGCGGAGGTGATAGTGGATGCCTTGGTGGTTATTTTCCAGACGTCGCTGGATTCCGGGGAAGTGCCGGAAGATTGGAAAACGGCTAATGTTACGCCGTTGTTTAAGAAGGGTGCCAGGCAAAAGGCGGGGAATTATAGGCCGGTTAGTTTAACGTCTGTGGTAGGTAAAATGTTAGAATCCATCATTAAGCAGGAAATTGCGAGGCATCTTGAAGGGAATTGCTTGATAGGGCGGACGCAACACGGTTTCATTAAAGGGAAGTCGTGTCTGACAAATTTACTGGAGTTCTATGAGGATGTGTCTAGGGCAGTGGATAGAGGAGAGCCGGTGGATGTGGTCTTTCTGGATTTTCAGAAGGCGTTTGACAAGGTACCTCACAAGAGGTTATTGCAGAAGGTCAGGGGACATGGAGTTGGGGGTAGGGTGTTAGAGTGGATAGAGGATTGGTTGTCAAATAGGAGGCAGAGAGTGGGGGTCAATGGGTGCTATTCGGATTGGCGGATGGTGACTAGTGGGGTGCCCCAGGGGTCGGTGCTGGGGCCTCAGCTATTTACCATTTATATAGATGATCTGGAGGAGGGAACCGAGTGCAGGGTGTCGAAATTTGCTGATGACACCAAGATTGGGGGAACGGCAAATTGTGCGGAGGGTGTGGAGAGTCTGCAGAAGGATCTAGATAGGCTGGGCGAATGGGCCAGGAAATGGCAAATGGAATTTAATGTTGGCAAGTGTGAGGTGGTCCACTTTGGTAGGAAGAATGGTAGGAAGGACTATTACTTACGTGGCGAAAAACTGCAGCAGGCGACGGTGCAGAGGGACCTCGGGGTCCTTGTGCATGAATCGCAAAAACCCAGCTTGCAGGTGCAGCAGGTGGTCAGGAAGGCGAATGGGATGCTGGCCTTCATAGCGAGGGGGATTGAATATAAAAGTAGGGAGGTCTTGCTGCAGCTGTATAGGGCATTGGTGAGGCCGCAGCTGGAGTACTGTGTGCAGTTTTGGGCGCCGCACCTGCGCAAGGATATTTTGGCCCTGGAGGGAGTGCAGAGGAGGTTTACTAGGCTGATACCGGAGTTGAGGGGATTGAGCTATGAGGAGAGGCTGAATAAACTAGGCTTGTACTCGTTAGAGTTTAGAAGAATGAGGGGAGATCTCATTGAGACGTATAAGATGATGAATGGGATGGATAGGATAGAGGTGGAGAGACTCTTCCCGCTCAAAAAAGACAGTAGGACTAGGGGGCACAGCCTCAAGATAAAGGGGAGGCGGTTTAGAACGGAGTTGAGGAGGAACTTCTTCACTCAAAGGGTGGTGAATCTCTGGAATTCTCTGCCCGTTGAAGTGGTGGAGGCTGCCTCGCTAAATATTTTTAAGAAGCGGGTTGATGGGTTTTTGATAAGAGAAGGGATTAAGGGTTATGGGGAGAGGGCGGGAAAGTGGAACTGAGCCACGACAGATCAGCCATGATCTTATTGAATGGCGGGGCAGGCTCGAAGGGCTAGATGGCCTACTCCTGCTCCTATTTCTTATGTTCTTATGTTCTTATTTAAAAGGGACCTGAAGGGTAATTACTTCACACAGATGGTGATGTGTCTCTGGAACGAGCTGCCAGAGAAAGTGGTTGAAGCAGGTTCAATAGCAGCATTTAAAAAGCGTTTGGATAAGTACATGGATGGGAAAGGATTGGAGGGATGTGGGCCAAACTCGGGCTATTGTGAGGGCACCATGGTCAGCACGGACTGGTTGGGCCGAAGGGCCTGTTTCCATGCTGTATTGCTCAATGACTTAATGACAGCATCTGTGGAGAGAGTGGAGCTCGCGTTTTGAGTCTGGCTGACCCTATGTCTGAGATGGTATCAAAATCATCCTGACTCTAAATGTTGGCTCTATTCACTCTCCACAGATGCTGTCAGATCTGCTGAGACTTTCCAGCATTTTTCTGTTTTTGTTTCAGATTCCAGCATCCGCAGTAATTTTGCTTTTGTTTTTATCATTACGAGTATGGACCTTGTGTAGGGTGGCCTGTTTGTGTGAGGTAAATTCAGTGTAAGTGTATAGGGGTTAAATGTCCATGATAATACTCCAGCAGGAGAAGCTGCAGTATGGTCCTCCAGGCGGGTTGGGGGCGCTGTGGGCGGCGCCCGCCCGCCGCCGCTCCTGTCTCCATGTTCTCCTTGTTGCTCATGATGGCGGCGCCCTGAGCTTCGCGGATGCTGCTGCTGCTCTTCGCGGAATCGCCTTGACCAGGGTGGGCAAAATGACCAAAAAAACTTTACAAATGGCAAAACTTTACAGGGAGGGAATCTTCAACAGCAGAGCAAAGCAAAACACCGATAACTGGGAGAGGGAGGGAGAAAGTCTGTGTTGTAGAGAGAATACTAACTATTTCCTATCTCTGGGAGCCATGAGGATTTTCAGCAACATTCATCCCTTTGCAATGATTTAACTTCACATCAAACTGTTCCTGCAAAATTGGTTGCAACTTTTTAGCTCTGTTGTAACCCTGCTGCTGCCTTCTCTAGTTTTGTTTATCTGTACCTCTCCCCAGACCACCTTTTTGAGCATTGACAATAATACAACATCTTGAACTACTTATTTTTCTTTTTTAAAGTTGCTGCTTTCTAATGACATTTTAGGTCTGCTTTTAAGATGACATTTTTGTGACGGACTTCAGAAAAGGGAGTGTGTATCATCGCCCCCACCCCCCCAAATACCCAACTTGAGAAACTTCTGAGGCAGAGGACGACACAGTGGTTAGCACTGCTGCCTCACAGGGCCAGGGTCCTGGGTTCGAATCCTGGCCTCAGGTCACTGTCTGTGTGGAATTTGCATGTTCTCCCCGTGGCTGTGTGGGTTTCCTCCCAAAGTCCAAAAGATGTGCAGGTTAGGTAGATTGGCCATGCTAAATTCTCCCTTACTGTGTGGGAGAATAGGAGGGTTAAATATATGTGGGCTTGTGACATAGAACACTACAGCACAAACAGGCCCTTCGGCCCACGAGTTGCGCTGATCACATCAACACCTACGATGGGACCTGGGTGGGATTGTTGTTGGTGCAGGCTCAATGAGCCATATGGCCATCTTCTGCACTGGGGGGAAAGAATTAACAAGATGTGAAAGGGGGAAATGTGGGAGATTAGGGTGGGGGGGAGGGAGTGGGATGATGGTGCTGGGAGATTAGAGACCCGGGGATGGGAATGTCAGGGGAATAATGTGCTCAGCATTGACAAGGAAGCTCAAATTAGTTACTAAAGGTTGTGCCCATGACATTATATCGCACTTAAAAACCTAAAATTACACTGTGCATCCTGGACCCTTAAACACTCCGCTCCTAAGTTTTCCACATTGCACTCCATCATACGCACATCTACCCAATTCCTCTCCTTGCATGGGCAAAGTCAGAAGCCCCTTCCCCTTTACTCAGTGGCCCCATTCACCTCCATTCATCCTCCATAGGGCTGTCTGGATCCTTCTCACTCTTGGACTTGCTTGGATCCTCTCCTCTCCATTGGGCCTGAAAGTGATGATCTGCTGGATCTGACTGGATCCTCTTTGGAGTCACGCCCAAATGCTGCCACTGAGGGTCAAGATCCTCATTCCCTTGCTGCTAGATCTCTGTTCCCCCCACCCGCCCCCGCTCAGGCAGTACAAGATGAGACACGGAGTAATTTCGTCAGTCACTGCCCTGCAAAATGTGGGACAAATGATGTGTCGGGAAGCCCATGCACAGACATTGAAAATCTGGAATGGCTTGTCATCCTAATCTCACGGTGTCGCCGATCATGTATTATGTAATAATTTTACTCTTCCACGGGATATGTGCAATGCTGGCATTTGTTGCCCAGCCTAAAGGAGTTAGAAAGTACAGGGATGAAATAAAGGTAATTAGGAAAACAAAAAGATAAGAAAACATATTGACAGGAAAAAGCAAAGAAAACCCAAAGATGTTTTATCAATGCATTAAAAGCAAGGGAATAACTAAGGAAAGGCATGGCCTATCAGCGTTGTCAGCAGTAACTATGGGTGGATTTATAAGATGTGGGCAGGATTCTCAATTAATACTTTGACTTTGTCTTCATTAAGGAGAAGGGTGATGCAGAAATTCTAGTTAGAGCAGTGAGATATATTCAATACAGTAAGCATAATGAGAGATGAACTTAAGGGAGTGGCAGCCTTGAACATGTACAATTCACCAGGGCCAGATGTATTGTTTTTCAGGCTGTTGAAGGCAGGGAGGAAATAGATATGAGTGAGGTCCCAGGGGACTGGAGATCTGCAAACATTGTACCATTATTTAAGAAGAGTGCAAGGGGCAGACCAAATAACCATAGGCTGGTCAATCTGACTTTGGTGGTGGACAAACTATTAGAATCAATTCTGAGAAACAGGATAAACTGTCACTTAGAAGGGTACAGATTGACCAAGGATAGCTGTATGACTTTGTTCGAAAAAGATCATGTCTCACTAAGTTAATAAAATTTTTTAAGGAAGTAACAAAGAGGATTGATGAGGATAGTGTATTGGATGTTGTCTACAAGGTCACACATGGCAGACTGGTCAGAGAAATGAGATCTCATGGGATGCAGGAGAAGGTGCCAGGTTGGATCCAAAATTGGTTCAGTGACAGGAAACAGGATAATGGTCAATGGATGCTTTTGTGAATGGAAAACAGATTTCAGTGGAATTCCACAGGGTTCAGTACTGGGGCCCTTGTTGTTCTTTGTACGTGATTTAGACTTAAATGTGGGAGGCAATAATTGAGAAATTTGAAGGTGACACAAAATTTGGTCATTGGCAGTGAAGAGGACAGCTGTTGACTCAAGAATGATATCAATGGTTTGGTTGAGTGGGCTGAGAAGTGGCAATGGAATTCAATCCAGACAATCCAGTGTGGGACAGCACGGTGGCACAGTGGTTAGCATTGCTGTCTCACAGCACCAGGGACCCGAGTTCAATTCCTGGCTTGAGTTACTTTGTGCAGAGTTTGCACATTCTCCCTGTATCTGTGTGGGTTTCCTCCGGGTGCTCCAGTTTCCTCCCACATTCCAAAGATGTGCAGGTTAGTATAGTTTGGCCATGCTAATTTGCCCCTCAGTGTGATGCATTTGGGGAGGCAAACAAAGCCAGGGACTACTTAATAAATGGGAATTTGAGAAGGATAGAGGATGTGAGAGGCCTTGGAGTGCATGTCCACAGGTCCCAGAAGGTGTCAGGGCGGGTAGATGAGGTGGTAACAAAATCATACGGAATGTCTTCTTGACGGTACGAGGTATAGCGTACAAAAGTAATGGTAAAACAGGCTAGGCCACATCTGGAATTGTGCGTACCGTTCTGGTCCCATATTACAGGAAGGACATAATTGCTCTGGAGAGAGTGCAGAGGTGATTTCAAAGAATGTTGAAAATTGCAGCCATGAGGAGAGATTGGAGACGCTGGGGCTGTTTACTTCAATGGAAGCCGAGAGATGACCTGACTGAGGTGCACTGGATGGTGAGGGACCTAGACAGAGGAGACAGAGCAGCCCTGTTTCCCCTAATAGAGAGGTTAATTCCCAGGTGGCACAGATTTAAGGTGATTGCTAGAAGGATTAGAGGGAACAGGAGGGAGAACTTGTTCACACAGAGGGTGCTGGATGTTTTGAATTCACTGCCTGGTTTGGTGATGGAGGCAGAAACCCACAGCCACTGCAAAGTTACCTGGATCTCCTGGAATTATCTCTCTAACAGCACTGTGGGTGAACCTACACTACATGAACTGCAGCAGTTCAAGAAGGCAGCTCACTACCACCTTCACAAGGGCAATTAGAGATGGGCAATAGATGCTGGGTCTAACCAGGGACACCATGAAAGAATTTTAAAAAAGTTATTGAGGATATTAAAGACTGAGATGGATTGATTCTTGGATTCAAAGGAAATCAAGAGATATGGGATAGAGTGGGAAAGTGGAGTTGAGATCAAAGATCTGTTGTGATCTTAACGAATGGTTGAACAAGCTCAAGGAGACAAAAAAAATGCTGGAAAATCTCAGCAGGTCTGATAGCATCTGTGAAAACAGAGCCAATGTTTTGAGTCTGGCTGACCTTTTGTCAACTCTCTGATGAAAATGCTGTCAGACCTGCTGAGATTTTTCAGCATTTTCTACTTCTGTTTCAGATTCTAGCATCTGCAATAATTTTCCTTTATCTCAAGGATACATGTGGTCTGGTCCTGCTCCAGTGTTTTGTTTTAAGTGCAAGTTGTTTTATTAGCATTTACAACAAGGCAGTAGAGTCTTTGTATGTCAGTCAATACAATAACTTCAATACAGGACTGGATAAATATCCTGTTGGCAAGGAGCTGGAGATTTACCGGGATGGGATTAGGCTGGGATAGTCAACCAAGCCATCAAGCTTCTATTGCAGAGGAATATTGTCTGCAGAGGAAAGGGTTTCTGAATAGAGAACCAGGAATGTTTATTTGACATCCTGAAGCTATATATATTCTTACTATGGACCAGGCAGTGTTTGCACAGAACATTCCCTCAGAAAATTAAATGGAAGGGAGAGTCTGTTTGGGAAGAATCCAAGTGACCTGTGTGAGGAGATTAAATGGATGAGAAGAGAGTCCTTTCCTTAGGCCTGAGTTCCTGACAGTGAATTCTAAGAAAGTGTAGATGATGGGCCGAATGGTCTCCTTCTGCACTGTAGGATTCTATGATTCAAAAAGAGAAAAAAAATGGGGCGGTGTGATAGCACAGTGGTTAGCACTGCTGCCTCTCAGCGCCAGAGACCTGGGTTCGATTCCCAGCTTGGGTTACTGTCTGTGCGGAGTTTGCACATTCTCCCAGTGTTTGCATGGGTTTCCTCCGGGTGCTCCGGTTTCGTCCTACAGTCTGAAAGATGAGCGGGTTAGGTTAATTGGCCATATTTAATTGCCCTTAGTATCAGGGGAACTAACTAGAGATAAATGCATGGGATTATGGGGATTGGGCCTGGTCAGATTGTAGTCGGTGCAGACTCAGTGGGCCGAATGGCCTCCTTCTGCACTGTAGGAATTCTATGATTCTTAGATCTGATATCTCACCTGATTGAATCAATATTGCTGCCCACAGCTGGCCAGATGGAAGTTGAAGAGTGCCCGGCGGGCGAGCTGATCATCACCAGTGAGATGGCAGAAGGTGACAGACAGCTCGAAGCTGAAAACCTCACTCTGGAACCAGCCCCGACACAAGGTGAGGAAGTTCACAGAGTTGCCACCTCGTTGGATGTACAGTCGGAGACACAGGCTCTGCCACAGCACAGCCAGGCTGCAGCGGATGGGCCGGTGATTGTGGGCAACCTAGCCTCAGAACTGGCGAGTGCCCACAGCGATTGCCTCCTTGTGCCGGATGTCCCGAATGAGGCCTCAGCTTCTGGAAGTGAACAGGTTGATGGGACTGCTGTCACCACTCAAAGACCACAGCATCCAAAAGGTAAAGGCACATTAAAGGCGCATCAGAGGATCAGTCCAGAACCCCAAGATGAATGGGACCTTTTCAAAGATCCAACACTGGCAATGATGGGTTGAATGGCCTCCTCCCATAGAATAGAATCCCTACAGTTCACGAGGCCCTTCAGCCCATTGAGTTTGCACCAACCACAATCCCACCCAGACCCTATTCCCATAACCCCACATATTTACTCTGCTGTTCCACCTGACACCAAGGGTCAATTTAGCAAAGCCAATCCACCTAACCAGCACGTCTTTGGAATGTGGGAGGAAACAGGAGCACCCGGAGGAATCCCACTCAGACATGGGGAGAACATGCAGACTCCACACAGTCATCTACGCCGGGAATTGAACCCGGATCCCTGGCGCTGTGAGGCAGCAGTGCTAACCCACTGTGCTGCCCCATCCTTTGAAGGATATTCCGGTTCTGGGCAGTGCTGCTACACCTGTTTAATTTGGGGCCATCATGTGAATATAATGCATTTTTCCCTATTTTGTTATCTCATAGAAACTCACAGCAGAGAAGGAGACCATTAGGCCCAGCATACCTGTGCTAATTCTGTGAAAGAGTTCGTCTCCACTTCCTTGCTCTTTACCCCCAGGTCTGTGAATTTCTCTTTACAAATTTTTATCTGCCTCCATCTTCCTATCAAGCAGTGCTTTCTAACCCATAACCCGCTGTGTAAAAATATAAATTCTCCTCGTCTCCCCTGATTTGGTATTTTTGCCAGTTATCTCAAACATTGATGTGGAGATGCCAGTGTTGGATTGGGGTGGGCACAGTAAGAAGTCTCACAACACCAGGTTAAAATCCAACAGGTTTATTGGGAATCACAAGCTTTCATCAGGTGAGTGGAGAAATAGGTTTCAAACATTGTCGGTTCTGATTCATGACCCTCCTGCAAATGGAAATAGTTTCTCCACATCGATCAAATCCCCTCCTCATTTTGAGCACCTCAATTAAACCTCTCCCTAACTCTCTGAGTTTTTTGGCAAGCCGTCCTAACCTATCTATTCACCCACATAACTGAAGTCCCTGGTCTAACTCCACTGGATAGAACTGTTATCCCTGAGTCCCATGGTTGTGGGTTCAAGTCCCACTCCAGACCTGTGAACACAAAATGCAGGCTGACAGCCAGGGAGGGGGTGTTGTACTGTCAGGGATGCCCTGTCTTGGATGAAAAGGAGGCCCCCTTCTGCCTCTGGGGTGATTGTGAAAGATCCCATGGCAGTATTTTGAGGAAGAGCGTGCGAGATCTGCCAGTGTCCTGGACAATATTTAAATCCACAACCAACATCGGACAAAACCAAAGATCCGGTCATAGAGGTGCATGGAAACAGGCCCTTCGGCCCAACTTGTCCATGCACCCTTTTTTTTAAAAATCCTTAAACTAATCCCAATTGCCTGCATTTGGCCCATATCCCTCTATACCCATCGTACCCATGTAACTGTCTAAATGCTTTTTAAAAGATAAAATTATACCCGCCTCAACTACTACCTCTGGCAGCTTGTTCCAGACATTCACCACCCTCTGTGCGAAATAATTGCCCCTCTGGACACTTGTATCACTCCCCTCTCACCTTAAACCAATGCCCTCTAGTTTTAGACTCCCCTACCTTTGGAAAAAGATATTGACTATCTACCTTGTCTATGCCCCTCATTATTTTATAGATCTCCGTAAGATCACCACTCAGCCTCATATGCTCCAAAGAAAAATGTCCCAGTCTATTCAGCCTCTCCTTATAACTCAATCCATCAAGTTTACTAGCATCCTAGTAAACCTTCTACGCACTCTTTCTAGTTTAATAATATTCTTTCTATAATAGGGTGACCCTATTGCACACAGTATTCCAAGTGTGGCCTTACCAATGTCTTGTACAACTTTAACAAGACGTTCCAACTCCCGTATTCAGTGTTCTGACTGATGAAACCAAGCGTGCCGAATGCCTTCGTCACCACTCTGTCCACCTGTGACTCCACTTTCAGGAGCTATAAACATGTACCACGAGATCTCTTTGTTCTGTAACTCTCCCCAACACCCTACCATTAACTGAGTAAGTCCTGTCCTGGTTCAGTCTACCAAAGTGCATTACCTCACATTTGTCTAAATCAAACTCCATCCGGCATTCGTCAGCTCACTGGCCCAATTGATCAAGATCCCATTGCAATTGGAGATAACCTTCCTCAGTATCCACTATGCCACCAACCTTGGTGTCATTGGCAAACTTACTAACCATGCCCCCTATATTCTCATGCAAATCTTTAATATAAATGACAAATAACAGTGGACCCAGCACTGAGCCCTGAGGCACACTGCTAGTCACATGCCTTCAGTTTGAAAGACAACTCTCTACAACCACACACTGGCTTCTGTGAAGAAGTCAATTTTGTATCCATTTAGATACCTCACCCTGGATCCCGTGAGATTTAACTTTGATCAGATTGCTGTTTATGGGAGCTCTCTGTGCAGCTTACTGCACATGGATTGTGTCTCCTTCATTATAGCAACAATATCCACTTCAAAAACTACTTATTTGGTGTAAAGTGCTTTGAGAGGACTGGAGGTTGTGAAAAGTCCCATGGGCCCTCTGTGAGCCTGAAGGAATGTATTCCAGGAAGGGTAAGTGAACGGTAAATCATTGACTTCCCCATGGTTTTTGATACTTTTTGAGTTTCTTCTCCCCTGTCCTGCTGAGCTGCCACTGGGATTGAAGAGGTCCATTATAATGTTTAAAGTTTATTTATTGTCACAAGTTGGCTTACATTAACACTGCAATGAAGTTACTGTGAAAATCCCCTAGTCGCCACACTCTGGCGCCTGTTTGGGACACTGAGGGGGAATTTAGCATGGCCATTGCACCTAAACATTTCTTTCGGACTGTGGGAGGAATCCGGAACACCCGCAGGAAACCCACGCAGACACGGGGAGAACTTGCAAACTCCGCACAGATAGTGACCCAAACTGGAATTGAACCTGGGTCCCTGGAGCTGTGAGGTAGCAGTGCTAACCACTGTGCCGCCTACAATGGGAGAGGCAGCAACACTCAGTGGCCATGCAAACCACCAGTAAGTGGTTTTGGATTTGGACCTGGAGGTTGTGGTTTCGCTTGGGTGGACTGTCTACATGTACTGACGGGGACGGCCTTCCACTCCTTCCTCACAGAGAACGCCGACCTCCTGGAAACGGCACAGGTGCTGAGTGAGATTGCGATGCCTCCCCTGACAGAGTGCCAGGAGGTAGAAAGCGAGGAGCTGGTCGACCCCTTGACTGAGAGGAGCGAGCGGCATGCCTTGGTCCTGTCAACGGTACCCCAGGAGAGCCTGGAGTTCCAGGTGCCCCAGGAGGTGATACTGGAGCTACCTAATGGCATCAAAATGTATGGAAAGGACCTCGCTGCCATCACCGAACTCCTACACCCAACACAGGTACCGTGGACACCGTGAGGGGGGCGGGATTGGGATGTCTAAAGGTAAAATGCTGCCAGTTCAGTAAGACCTTTCTGCTGTTAATGCACTGGGACAGCAACTTGCTCTTATACAGTGCCTTGAATGTTGAAAAACATTCCAATGGATGAGATGGAATTAGAAAAATCAATGGAATCTTTAATGGGGACAGTGTAGAGGGAGCTTTACTCTGTATCTAACCCTGTGCTGTATCTGTCCTGGGAGTGTTTGATGGGGGACAGTGTAGAGGGAGCTTTACTCTGTATCTAACCCCGTGCTGTATCTGTCCTGGGAGTGTTTGATGGGGGACAGTGTAGAGGGAGCTTTACTCTGTATCTAACCCCGTGCTGTACCTGTCCTGGGAGTGTTTGATGGCGACAGTGTAGAGGGAGCTTTACTCTGTATCTAACCCCGAGCTGTACCTGTCCTGGGAGTGTTTGATGGGGACAGTGTAGAGGGAGCTTTACTCTGTATCTAACCCTGAGCTGTACCTGTCCTGGGAGTGTTTGATGGGGACAGTGTAGAGGGAGCTTTACTCTGTATCTAACCCCCGTGCTGTACCTGTCCTGGGAGTGTTTGATGGGGACAGTGTAGAGGGAGTTTTACTCTGTATCTAACCCCGTGCTGTACCTGTCCTGGGAGTGTTTGATGGGGACAGTGTAGAGGGAGCTTTACTCTGTATCTAACCCTGTGCTGTATCTGTCCTGGGAGTGTTTAATGAGGACAGTGTAGAGGGAGCTTTACTCTGTATGTAACCCTGTGCTGTACCTGTCCTGGGAGTGTTTGATGGCGACAGTGTAGAGGGAGATTTTTGTTTGTTTCTAAGCTGTGCTCTGCTTCAATTGGGGTATGCTGGTCAAAACTCTGAAATCAGCATCCATCATCTTCCTGAATGCGTGACAAAAATGTCAAGTTCCAATTAAATGCGTTTATTTATATTGGGCATGTGACCTTTCACCTTCCAGGTGCTGCTCCAGACGGGTCCGCGGAGGTTCACCTTGGCTACGGCTGATGCTGTGATTTCAGCTGGGTCTTTGGTCTTCACCGTATCCCAGGAAACAAGCCAAGAGGAGCTGTCAGCAAAGCAAGAAGGTAAGTGTCCCAAGCCACCATCAAGATGTTAGCTGACTCAGTGCACAGCTTCCTGAACTAATCGCTCTGAAATCTGTTTCTTTGCACAGCACCAGATGTGGAAACAGATGGAAAATTATACAAGTGCTACCTCTGCAGTTTGACGTTTAATCGCCGTGGCAACTATGTCCGACATAAGAAGATCCACATGGTTAACACCGAGGTTGGTAGTTTGGGCTTTTTGAAAAATTACTGTACATCTCCACCATCGCCCAAAACTCAGACCTCCTGCTCCATAACGGCATGGTGGCACAGTGGTTAGCACTGCTGCCTCACCGCACCAGGGACCCAGGTTCAATTCCGGCCTTGGGTCACTGTCTGTGCGAAGTCTGCACGTTCTCTTCATGACTGCGTGGGTTTCCTCCAGGTGCTCCGGTTTCCTCCCGCAGTCCAAAGATGTGCGGGTTAGGTGGATTGGCCATGCTAAATTGACCCTAGTATCGGGGGGATTAGCAGGTAAATGTGTGGGGTTACAGGGATAAGGGCTGGGTGGGTTGTGGTCGGTACAGACTGGGCTGAATGGCCTCCTTCTGTAGGGATTCTACATTCCAGTAACATTATCCCCCATTCTGCAATGGCCCAGCAAGCCACTCAGTTATATTCAAGATGGTGGCTCAACACCACCACCTCAAAGGCCGTTATGAGCAATGAACACTCGGCCTCGGCAGCAACTCTCCCTGCTGGTGTGTGAACTACAGAGTGGTAACTGGGCCTCACTGACCTGCAAAGTCCCACTTATACTCTTGGATTGTGTTAAGCTGCCGATTGCAGGAAGGACAGTGATGAAGGTGTACAGTTGGTCTCAGTGGATTAGCAGGGGAGCAATCTGCCAAGATTCTGTAAAAGCTCCCAAGGCAGGATTTTGAAGAGGAGAATCACAGAAGCCACGCAGGCCCATTGACAATCCCACCCAACCCCCATCCCCATAACACCACTTACTTGTCCTGCTAATCCCCCTGAAACTAAGGGTCAATTCAGCATGGCCAATCAACTTAACCCACACACCTTTGGGTATGAAGTGCTGCATTATGTCCTGAGTCCCAAGATATTGTAAGATCTTTTTCATTTTGGGAGATAAAGAATGGTTAATTAGAACTTTCACTTTCAGTGATGAAAGAAAATTTAAGAAGGATGAAAATTCTGCAGTTCTTCTTGGTACTGGGGTGAGAATCTGACTGGCTGAGTCTTTTAATTTATTTTTTCACAGCACGTGGGCATCATTGGCTAGACCAGCATTTATTGCCCCTCCCTTGAGAAGGTGGTGGGTGAGCTGCTTTCCTGAACCACTGCAGGCCCTGTGGTGTAGGTACACCCACAGTGCTGTTAGGGAGGGAGTTCCAGGTTTTTGACCCAGCAGCAATGAAGGAATGGCGATATATTTCCAAGCTACCCATCCAAGGTGGGTGGCTCGAAGGGGAACCTCCAGGTGGTGGTGTTCCCGGGTATCTGCTGTTCTTGTCCTTCTAAGTGATGGTGGCCATGGATTTGGAAGATTCTGTCAAAGGTGCCTTGATGAGTTGCTGCAGTGCATCTTGTAGATGGATGATGTGGATGTGCCGGCGTTGGACTGGGGTAAACACAGTAAAAAGTCTGACAACACCAGGTTTTAGTCGGTTGGACTAAAACCTGGTGTTGTCAGGCTTTTTACTCTTGTAGATGGTACAGACAACTTCCATTGTGTGTTGGTGATGGATGGAATGGAGGTGAAGAGGGCTGGAGTATCAGTCAAGCGGCTGCTTTGTCCTGGATGCTGTTTGTATACCCGTGTTTTTAATGAAGTTTTAAACTCTTGAAGGGATGTTGAAGCAAATACAAGGTAGAAAAAATGATGCTGTTGCCCATCAACAGAGGTCCAGAGAGGGGAAACCCCTCCCCCCAAGACAGGGAAAAACAGAGATGTAGTTTTAGTTCAGTTGAAGAAAGTATCACGACAGACAGGACATGAAAAGGGACAGATAACAAATTCCAAACTAAAGAAGAACATTTCAAAAGCCAGGGATTGGATTAGGAAGGTCCCAAGATGATAGGCAAGTCCAGGAACAGGAATCTGGAACAGATGCTGTTCAGTGAAGTTATGAGTGAGGAGGAATAGAAGGCTCCTTCAGCTGTAGGAAGTGGCCTAAGAGCAAAATGGCCCATGAGAAGCGAGATCCAAATGGACAGTCAAGGGCTGTAACTCCTTACTATGGGCTTGCAAAGTAGTAGTATTCTGTTGGTACATCTGAGTGTGTTTGGAAATTGAAGCCTGAATGCATGTGACCATTCAGGGCAGAGGGACATCAGAAGGAGAGACTGAAACCTTGGGGGCAGAACCTTGTTGAAGATGGCTAAGTGAAGGGGTAGTCTGGGAGTACGTTCCCTGTTGACTTCTTCAAGGGTAGAGATAGGAAAACAGAGTTCCGGTGAGAACATTTGCTCACAGTGTGACAAATGTTTCAGAGGGTGTTGGTGAGAGATCCATAGCATCCGTTTAGGGTAGCACCTGTTACTTGGTTTTACAGTGTGGTGAGTCTGATCACAGGCCACCAGTTGTTTACTGGACTGTGCACTCACTGTGAACATGAGTATATAAGGTAGATCTTGTAACTTGTGTTATCCTTACAAATCTGTATATATATCTGTAAGATAAAGTTGTGGGTGAAGTGTAATATAGTTCACCTTGTTTAATAAATGTTTTATTATTTTGTTAAAAGTTTATCAGCAGACTCTGACTCTGTTCAGGAGCTGCTCTCCACATTCCCAAACTAAAAATAAAAGTTAGGATTTATCAGTTCCACTTGCCCAGTCGTAACACCGTCTGGGATTGTAAGATTTATAACCCAACTTTCATGACCTCGTGATGTTCTAAAGTGCTTTACAATCAATATATACTTGGAATACTGTGTACAGTTCTGGTCACCCTGTTATAGAAAGGATATTATTAAACTAAAAAGAGCATAGAAGAGATTTACTAGGATGCTACTGGGACTTGATGGTTTGAGTTATAAGGAGAGGCTGGATAGACTGGGACTTTTTTCTCTACAGCATAGAAGGCTGAGGGATGATCTTATTGAGGTTGATAAAATAATGAGGGGCATAGATCGGTTAGATAGTCAATAACTTTTCCCAAAGGTAGGGGAGTCTAAAACTAGAGGGCATAGGTTTAAGGTGAGAGGGGAGAGATACAAAAGGGTCCAGAAGGGCAATTTTTTCACACAGAGGATGGTGAGTGTCTGGAACAAGCTGCCAGAGGCAGTAGTAGAGGTGGGTACAATTTTGTCTTTTAAAAAGCATGTAGACAGTTACATGGGTAAGATAGGCATAGAGGGATATAGGCCAAATGCGGGCAATTGGGACTAGCTTAGGGGTTTAAAAAAAAGGGCAGCATGGACATTGGGCCAAAGAGTCTGTTTCCATGCTGTAAACCTCTAAGACTGGAAGTAGTTGTGAAGTGTGGTCGTTGTTGTAATGTTTGAAAACATGGTTAAATATCGGCCAAGACACTGGGGTAAACTCTTTTGAAAATTGTTCATGAAATCGTTTACTCCAACTGAGAGGGAGCTTCCAAAAGACAGTGCTTCTGACGGTGCAGCAGCCCCTGAGTACTGCTTGGAAATATCAGTCTGGATTTTTGTGTTCGAGTCTCTGGAGTGGGACTTAATCGCTTGACCGAATGACTCGAGAGCGAGAGTGGCCACCAACCCAGACACAGCAGACCCTGGGAAGGGTGAGTCAGTCAGTTAACGGAGTGACTGCAGGGATATTCACCAGCTGCTGAGGTTCGGTCCTTGTGGGTCTGCTGCCAGTGGGCACTCAGCAATTGTGATCCAAACATTGGGAATTGAACAGGGAAAGCAGCACTTTAATTCTGGCATTGCTAAGTATATTCTGATGGTTTTTAATGGGTCACTGGCAACGATTGGAAATTGTGGAAATACTGCTGGTGTTTTTCTTTGTTTTCTTAGTGCTAGGGATTGAAGTTATTCGGAAACTTCATTGGGTCACTGGCAACAGAGGAGTCACTGAAGCTTCTCTGCTTGTGGGCTGTTAGATACCCTGATGCAGCCATTGCTAATACTCCATGGGCAGCATGGTGACACAGTGGTTAACGCTGCAGCCTCATAGTGCCAGGGACCCGGGTTCAGTTCCCGGCTTGGGTCACTGGCTGTGCGGAGTCTGCATGTTCTCCCCCTGTCTGCGTGGGTTTCCTCCGGGTGCTCTGGTTTCCTCCCACAGTCCGAAAGACGTGTTGGTTGGATGCATTGACCCAAACAGGCGACATGGGAATTTTCACACAAATGTCATTGCAGTGTTGACGTAAGCCTACTTGTGAGACTAATGAATAAACTTAAACCTACTCCTTTCTCTCCATTCTCCTATTGCAGGAAGATACCAGGTACAAGTGCCCACACTGTGACCGCCAGTTCATCCAGCACTGTGACCTAAGGAGACACGCTCACATCCACACGGGCACACAGCCCCACAAGTGCGATGTGTGTGGGAAGGGCTTCCTCAGAGCCAGGTATGGAGACAGTTTGAAGAAACTATTCAGCTGGGAGAGTCTCTCCCTGAAATCTGTGGCAATTCACTGGTTTGAGGTTCATGTGTTATTCTGTACTTTCAGTGATCTGGTTGTTCACAAAAGATTTCATACCAAAGATCGTCCATTCCAATGCAACCACTGCCAGAAATCCTTCTTCCAGTCTGGTAAGTGCATCATAATGGTTCTCCCAAAACCCTCCCTTAGATTCCAATCTATAACTCACTCCCAGGTACCTGTTATTCTATATATAAACCATCCTGAACCCCTCGATTAGATTCCAGTCTGTAACTCACTCCCAGGTACCTGTTATTCTATATATAAACCATCCTGAACCCCTCGATTAGATTCCAGTCTGTAACTCTCTCCCAGCTATCAATTACTCTATATGTAAATCACCCCAACCCCTTGATTAGATTCCAGTTTGTAACTCACTCCCAGGTATCTGCTATTCGATATATAAACCATCCTGAACCCCTTGATTAGATTCCAGTCTGTAACTCACTCCCGAGTATCTGCAATTCGATATATAAACCATCCCAAACCCCTCGATTAGATTCCAGTCTGTAACTCACTCCCGGGTATCTGTTATTCGATATATAAACCATCCCGAACTCCTTGATTAGATTCCAGTCTGTAACTCATTCCTGGGTATCTGCTATTCGATATATAAACCACTCAACTCGTCAAGTAGATTCCAGTGTGTAACTCACTCCTGGGTATCTGCTATTCTACATGGGAGAAATTCAGCCTCTTTCTAATCCTCATTTTGTTTCTAAACACCATTTCCTGGTCCAAGTCATGTTTCACTAAGATCAACCACTCATTCAGCAACAATCCAGAGTTTTCAGAATCTCTGACCACTACTCCCTAATCGATCTCCACCTCTTTGCATTCAGAACCTTGGGGTCAGAGCCAGCATTACTAGCCCTTGACTTAGAAGGTGAAGAATTGGAGTCCTGCTTCAATGGTCCCACCTCAGATTTCCCTGTGTCATCCAGTGGGATTCTTTCATCTGAAGGGTGTGGGTGGTTTTCATCCTCGTGGTGTAGGTTGGTGCAGCATGTAAACCTCTGCTTGCTGCATCAGATGAATCCTTTCTCAAACCCCCCTGTCCACTTGTATTATGGTTGGGTTACAGCTACAGAAGGTATCTTCCAAGTGAGCAGTTAGTGAGCTCGTTTTAATTTCCAAAATTCCCTAGATTTGGGGAAAGTTCCATTAGATGGGAAAATAGCAAATATAACTCCTTTATTCATAAAGAGAGGGAGACAGAAAGCTGGAAACTACAGGTCAGTTAGCCCAACCTCTGTCAATGGAAAAATGTTGGCAGCTATGGCAATGCACTTCAAAAAATTTAAGGTAATCAGACAGAGTCAGCTTAATTTTATGAAAGGGAAATAATGTTTAACCAAATTATTAGAATTCTTTGAAGTAGTAACATGTGCTGGTAGATGTACTGTACTTGGATTTCAGAAGTCATTTGATAAGATGTCACATCAAAGGCAGAAATTTAAAGCTCAAGGTAAAGATTGGCTAGCTAACAGGAAGCAGTGTCGACATAAATAGGTCACGTTCTGTTTGGTAAGAGTGGTGTACCACAGGGATCAGTGATAGGACATCAACTTTTTGGAATAGAATGTGGCAAAATGTGAAATTGACCATTTTGGCAGGAAGAATATGAAAACGTATCTGGATGGTGGAGATGCAGAGGAATCTGGGTGTCTTAGTGCATGAATCGCAAAAAGGTTGGCATGCACGTGCAGCAAGTAATTAGGAAAGTTAATAGAATGTTATTGTTTATTGCAAGGGGAATTGATTACAAAAGTAGAGAGGTTATGCTTCAGTTATACAGGGTATTGGTGAGATCACACCTGAAGTACTGTGTACAGTATTGATTTCTTTATTGGAAGTGCAGCTGTATAGGGCATTGGTGAGGCCGCAGCTGGAGTACTGTGTGCAGTTTTGGGCGCCGCACCTGCGCAAGGATATTTTGGCCCTGGAGGGAGTGCAGAGGAGGTTTACTAGGCTGATACCGGAGTTGAGGGGATTGAGCTATGAGGAGAGGCTGAATAAACTAGGCTTGTACTCGTTAGAGTTTAGAAGAATGAGGGGAGATCTCATTGAGACGTATAAGATAATGAATGGGATGGATAGGATAGAGGTGGAGAGACTCTTCCCGCTCAAAAAAGACAGTAGGACTAGGGGGCACAGCCTCAAGATAAAGGGGAGGCGGTTTAGAACGGAGTTGAGGAGGAACTTCTTCACTCAAAGGGTGGTGAATCTCTGGAATTCTCTGCCCGTTGAAGTGGTGGAGGCTGCCTCGCTAAATATTTTTAAGAAGCGGGTTGATGGGTTCTTGATAAGAGAGGGGATTAAGGGTTATGGGGAGAGGGCGGGAAAGTGGAACTGAGCCACGACAGATCAGCCATGATCTTATTGAATGGCGGGGCAGGCTCGAAGGGCTAGATGGCCTACTCCTGCTCCTATTTCTTATGTTCTTATGTAAGAGGTGATTTGATTGAAACACATAAGAACCTGAGAGAACTTGATAGGATGGATGTAGAGAGGATATTTCCTGTAGAACTGGAGGGTTGTTTTTGAAAAATGAGGGGTTGTCCATTTTAGACAGAGAGGGAGGGATTTTTTTTTCTCTGAAGGTTGTGAGTCTTTTAAATTCTCTTCCTTGAGAGGCAGAGGAAGCAGAGTCTTTGAATGTTTTTAAGGCAGTGGTAAACAGATTCTTGCTAATCAAGGCAATGAAAGGTTATGAAGGGTAGGTGAAAATGTAGAATTGAGGTTACTGTCAGTTCAGTCATGATCTTACTGCAGGCTCCAGGGGCCACATTCGTATAATTTGTATGTTCACATCACTGCCTGTCCATCTGTTTATCAGAATGTGAATTCTTCAATACCTCACCCTGTTCTCTATGGGCAGAGCATGAAGATAAGGAAATAACAGGAGCTCAGGACTTAGAGGTTTAGCAACAAAGGCTGCTCTGTCCCCTCACAATACAGATGGTATATTAGGGTGGCCCAGAGCAGAATATAGTTATTTAAGTGTAAAGAATGCCTGTAATTTTAAAGAGCCATGTGCCTTTCTTCAGCCTTGACTTTAAACAATGTGTCACATGCGGGTGTTGTAAACATCAGCGTGACATTAAATAAAATGTTCCAACAGAGCTCCTGATCCTTACTGGAAGTTGCAGGCATGAGAATTGGTTACATGAGGGTCAGTCAGGATTCTGTGTGATTGTGATTCACCCTCCCCTCCCCCCACCCCCCAAGGCTTGAATGGCCTATTAATGATTGGCGGCTCTGAATGGTTCATTTAGTACCTACCATGTGAGGGTTTTGAAATCCTGACACTGGAGTACAGCAATTGGAACAAGATGTTCCAATGCAGCTGTAACACTGGCACCTATTCCGGCAACATGAAACATTGTCTAGGTATGTCCTGTACACAAGAAACAGGACAGAGCTAACCTGGCCAAATGCCGCCCCATTAGTCTACTCTCAATCAACAGCAAAGTGATGGAAGGGGTCATCAACAGCACTGAGCAGAAACCAAGAGAAAAAATGCTGGAAAATCTCAGCAAGTCTGGCATCTTCTATAAGGAGAGAAAAGAGCTGACGTTTTGAGTCCACATGACCCTTTGTCAAAGCTTTGTCAATGCTTCCAGACCTGCTGAGATTTTCCAGTGTTTTCTCTTTTGGTTTCAGATTCCAGCATCCGCAGTAAGGACTGTAGCCCTGTCAAGCAGCACTTACTCAGCAATACTCTCAGTTTGGGTTCTGCCAGGGCCTCTTAGCTCTTGATCTCTTTACAGCCTTTGTTCAGACATAGATGGGGCAGCATGGTGACACAGTAGTTAGCACTGCTGCCTCTCAGGGCCATGGATCAGGTTTGATTCCCGGATTCAGGTCACTGTCTGTGTCAAGTTTGCACGTTCTGCGTGCGTTTTCTCTGGGTACTCTGATTTCCTCCCACAGTCCAAAGATGTGCATTAGTGGGGTAAATATGTGGCGTTATGGCTCTAAGGTTTGGGTGAGATGCTCTGTCAGAGAGTCGGTGCAGACTTGATTGGCTGAATGGCCTCCTTCTGCATTGTAAGGGTTCTGTGAAAAGAGCTAAACTCCGGAGGTGGTGTGAGAGAGACTGCATAGAGGCAACATTCAAACAAGGAACAGGGTTGGCCATTTGGTTCCCTGATAACTTATCACCGCTACTTACCAAGAATCTAACTACCTCTGCCTTCAAAATATTCAAAGCATTTGGCAAGGTATGAGCCAGAGCAAAACTGGAGCCAATCAGATGGAAAACTCTCTGCTAGTTTTCTATAAAATAGGAACAGGAATAGGCCATTCAGCCCTTTGAACCTGCTCCACAATTCATGATGATTATAGCTGATCATCCAACTCAATAGCCTGATCTCCCACCACCCCACCCCTCCGCCAGTAACTCCTTCTTCAAAACATACAATGTTTTGGCCTTAACTGATTTCTGTGGTAACAAATTCCATAGGCTTACTACCCTTTGGGTGAAGAAATTTCTCTTCATTCAGTCCTAAAGGTTTATCTCTTATCCTTTGACAATGACCCTAGTTCTGGGCTCCCCTGTTGTCAGGAACATCCTTCCTGCATAACCCTGTCTAGTCCTGTTAAAATTTTAAAGATCTCTATGAGAACCTCCCCGTCATTCGTCTGAACTCCAGTGAATTTAATCCTAACTGACTGATCTATCCTCGTGCCTCAATCCCGCCATCCCAGGAATCAGTATGGTTGGAGTCATACCCAGTACAAAGGAAAATGGTTGGGCTTGCTGGAGGTCAATATCTCAGTTTCAGGGTATCACTGCAGGAGCTCCTTAGGGTAGTGTCCTAGGCTCAACCATCTTCAGCTGCTGCATCAATGACCTTCCTTCCTTCAAATGGTCAGAAGTGGGAATGTTTGCTAATGATTACACAAAGTTCAGCACCATTCGTGACTCCTCAGGTACTGAAGCAGTCCATGTTCAAATGTACTAAGACCTGGACAATATCCAGGCTTGAGATGACAAGTGGCAACATTTGTGCCACATAAGCGCCAGGCAGTGACCATCTCGAGCAACAGAGAATCTAACCATTACCACTTGACATTCAATGGCATTACCATCGCTGGCATTACCACTCTTAACATCCTGGGGGTTACCATTGATCAGAAGCTGGACTAGACTAGTTACATAATTACAATGGCTACAAGAGCAGGTCAGAGGTTAAAAATCCTGTGGCAAGTAACTCACCTGATTCCCTAAAACCTGTCCACCATCTACAAGGCACAAGTCAGGAGTGTGATGGAATACTCCCCATTTGACTGAATGAGTGCAGCTCCACCAACACTGAAGAAGCTTGTTACCATCCAGGTAAAAGCAGTGATACCCCCTCCACCACCGATGCACAGTGGTAACAATGTGTGCCATCTACGAGATGCACTGCAAGAACTAAGGCTTCCTAGACAGCAACTTCCTGACCCATGGCTGCTACCACCTAGAAGAAAGCATCACTCCTGCCTGGAACTTTCCCTCTTGGCCACCACACTAACGTGGAAATATATCACCGTTCCTTCACCTTTGGTTGGTCAAAATCTGGGAACTCTCTCCTGAACTGCACTGTAGATGTACCTACACCACACGGACTGCAGTTGTTCAAGAATGAAGCTCACCACCACTTTCTCAAGGACAATTAGAGATGAGTAATAAACTCCGGCCTAGCCAGTGATGCTTGCATTCCATAAATGAGTAAAAAAAAACCCACAAGACTGATCTACATTTCCTTCAACTGGTGCAAGGCCAGGGTGAGTCTCTATGCATGAGAAACTGGTGAGGAGATTCATGTTGCATGCTGGCAACTGGCTTTTAAAGGGGAAGGGGTGTGGAGATGGGAGAGTGCAGGGGGTGGGTGAATGCAGGGTGTGGGGATGGAAGAGTGCAAGGTGGAGGACGGGGATTTGGAATAAGGAGTCTTTCCAGTACCCTGGTCAATAGCATCACACCACTGATAAAGATTACCTTGTTTATTCACCTCACTGGCTACGTGTGACAACTTGCTGTGCAGAAAAAGTGTTGCTACACAAGGACAACAGCTAAATATTGAAATAATTCTGTGAATATGAACCATTTTCACTTTCTTTTCCACAAGATGGGGCTTTCATTTTTATTAGCACTTTTCATGGAAAGAGGAAGCCCAAAATATTTCACAGCCAATAAGGTACTTGTCATCCTGTGAGCAATACGGCAGCTAATTTACCCACAGCAAGCTCCCACAAACAGCACTGTGATAATGATCAGGTAATATATTTCAATGATACTGGCTGGAGGATTAACACTAGCCAGGGCACAATAAGATGCTTTATAAATTCAAGTTTGGTGCATTCTTTCTTTCATAAAGATGGTTTATTGTCAACTTCATGATGGTGGTTGGTGGAGAGGGGGTGATTTTGCAATCTTTATTGAGACAGGGCTAGGAATTGAAAAACTAAAATGAGAAGCGATGTCCTGTGATTTCTCAGTCCTTTTGCCAAGGCAGTGCATCTGGTTGGCAGGCACGGCTCTGAAAAATTAGAATCTTACAGCCTACCACCTTTTGGCCCATCATACTTTGGCCAGCTCTTTGAAAGAATATCCACTTTGGTCTCACTCACCAGGTTGTTCGTCCACTATAACCTTGTAAATTAGTCCTGTAAACAAGTACAATTGTCTTCTGAAAGTCCAGATGGAATCTGATTCTGCCACCCTTTCAGACTGCATTCCAGCTGTTTACAACCATCTGTGAGGAACAAAAGACTTTTCTCTTAAGGGTTACAATTCTCCTTGTGCGGGTAATTTCTGTTTTATGTGACCGTGTCCTGTGGGACTGGTGAATATGTGATTCTGGTTGAGGGGCCAGCTAGAAAGTGAACAGTGTGGCAAGTGCTGGAAAGTTAAGGATCTGCATTATGAGATATACTCTATCTCAGAGACTGGCAGTGACCCCTCACCATTCTGCACATTCTTTCCTGTGCACCTGGACTATGTGCTAATCTGACAGTGGTTATGAATCCAGTGAAATCTTCATGCAATATCAACAATGTTTCAGCTGCACTCATGAGCTTACATCCCTGTTTCCTTGCCCTCCTTCCCTCTCTGCCTCTGACTTCCTCCTCTTCTCAGAGGCAGTGTCTTTTCCATGCACTCTGCATTGGTACTGTGCAGAGAACAGTGACCACATATTGCCAGGATAGTGCCAACTGCATTCTGCTGTGATAGTGCCACTGGTACTAATTATACTATTATAGGGTACAGTGGAAGGGTTACTGGGCTCACTTGGCTGAGGACTGGCTGGCCTTTCCTGGCGTACAGAAACACTTCTGGCTGTGGTGAGTTGGCTCGGGGCTATACGGTTGGCATTAGTTCCCTTGGGTAAAGGAAAAGGATCTGAATCAATCATGATGCTATCTCTGCATTACAAATTCCTGGCCATCGAAGGAAAGTGTGTGGGGACACGTGCGTGTATTTACGTACGTACAGTTGTGTGTGCATACAGTTGTGTTACACCATGAGTATTTGTGTGCATCTGTGAGACAGTGAGTACATCAGGCAAGCCCATTCTATTCTCATCCAAACAGCCCCGCAACATGTTCCACCTGGCTCACACATGAAGAACAGCCATTCGGGTAAGGTGTATCAGGCAGTCACCATATTTCTAGGATAGCACTCCATTGGTTGCAGTTTGGGATGTGGGGTGGGGGTGGGGGGGAAACAGAGTGACAGGAAGTTAAATGAGCAGAAGGTGTAGGATTTTCCCAAGCTGTGTTATATTCTACAGGGGACCTGCGCCGTCATGTGAGAAATGTCCACATGACCAATGCCCGGATGCTGAGCTGTGGTCACTGCAGGAAGAAATACACCAAGGAGGCAACACTCCTGCATCACATCCAGACTGTACATCAGGACGTGCTGCTACAGACCCTGCAGGAACAGGAGCAACATAGCAGGTATATCATAGAACGACAGTGAAACCCCTCCATTCCAGTCTACTTCATATCCAGTTCACTCAGGATTGAGTCCATCATCACTTTGCAAAATGTAAAATAGTGAATTCGATCTACAGCGTGTTAATGTATTAGGAATGGAATGCTTTTTTGACACAATGCATCAAATATTGTGCCAGTGGGTGCAACAGGAAGACGTAAAACCCGTTCTACATCAGCCTCATCAATATGCCTCAAAATCAGCACAAGAGTGCTGCTCCCTGTTGCAATGACACTGCATTTTCCCACATTGGCTATCTCGTAATCTCTTCAAAAACTTTCTAGTTTAATTGTAGTGCTGACTAGGACCCGCTCTTGCTAGGAAACTGCAAATTCATTTCACACAGGACCCTTACAACCAGCAGGGCAATAAATTCATGTCCGACTGGCCTGGGGTTTAAACTCAGCTCCCAGACACAAACTAGGTCTAGGTCTGGCCCCTGGGCATTTGCTGCACATTATTTTTCATGGACATCTATTGGTGCAACTAATTTACATACAGCAAGCTCCTATAAACTAAACCTGTGATAATGATCAGATAACCTGTGTTCAGAGATGTTGAGGGAATAACATAGCCGTTCCTCAAAATTATGCCGTGGGATATTTTATGGCCATGCAAGGCCTTATTTTACCATCCCAGCCGAAAGGTGGCACCTCCAGTGCAGCACTCCCGCGATACTGCATTCGGAGCTTCAGCTTGGATTTTGTGTTCAAGTCTCTGGAATGGGATTTGAACCTATGACCTTCTGAATCTAAAACTACCACCCACTGAACCAGGACTCACATTCTGTGAAGTAGAAAAGGGAAAAGTTGTTTTTATTTGGACCAATGTTTATGTTAACCATGTGTGAAGAGTTTCCAACTGATATGATTTGTGTGTCTTTTTCTTTCTCCGCAGTGAGGTTGGAAGCTCCCTACACACTTATGGGTCAGAGGACATGGAGGCAGGGGCTCTAAGTTCAGGTACAGAAAATGATTATGGGGTGTTGCTGACCTGGCTGGGTGGATGAATGGGGTGCAGGTTGCATAATCTCAGATAGAGGTGCTAAACATAACCTGACAGGGTTCAACCTTGGGCAGCACAGTAGCAGTTGTTAGCATCGCTGCTTTACAGCTCCAGGGACCTGGGTTTGATTCCCGGCTTGGGTCACAGTCTGGCGTTTGCACGTTCCCCTCGTGTCTGCATGGGTTTCCTCCCACAGTCCAAACATGTGCAGGTTAGGTTGATCGGCTATGCTAAAATTGCCCCCTTAGCGTTCTGAGATGTATAGGTTAGAGGGATTAACGGGTAAATATGTAGGGATATGAGGGTAGGGCCTGGGTGGGATTGTGATGGTGCAGACTCGATGGGCCAAATGGCCCCTTTCTGCACTGTCGGGTTCTATGATTCTTTCTGTGAATTATTGCATTCTATGCAATAAAGCTGTTACCAATCAATCACTTTCTTTTCCCTCCCTGCTTCTGAATATGCCGAATTGCTGTAAGAATGCTGACGTATTTTCCACTCCTTTGACCCAGAGGAGTCCAAAAGACTGTCCCAGTTTGCATTGCTAAGTCTTAATGTACTGTAGCTTCTGATCCTTGATCAAGCGGCCAGCCAGGTTGCTGAGTGCTTGTATAGTTTGTTCAGCGCAATTACAGTGCTGCCAATTCCTGGCTCAGCTCAAAGAATTAAGCTCTGTGCCCCTTCCCACTTTGGATGGAATAAAAGTTTTTAAAGTTTATTTATTAGCGTCACAAGTCATAAGAAAAGTCAGCGTATATTAACACTGCAGTGAAGTTATTGTGAAAATCCCCTAGTCACCACACTCTGGCACCTGTTCGGGTACACTGAGGGAGAATTTAGCACAGCTAATGCACCTAAACTGCACATCTTTTGGACAGTGGGAGGAAACCCATGCAGACACAGGGAGAATGTGTTGACCCCACACAGTGACCCAAGCCAGGAATCAAACCTGGGTCCCTGGCACGCTGAGGCAGCAGTGCTCACCACTGTGCCACCCTAGAATGTCTCAAAGTTTTTTACAGCCAAAGGAAATGTTTTAAGTTGTTCACAGGCGATGGGCATTTGTTGCTGTTGAGAAGGTGATAGTGAGTCACTGCTGAGGTCCATGTGGTGTAGGTACACTCAATGCTGTTAGGGTGGGGTGGGCAAGTAAGAAGTCTCACAACACTAAAGTCCAACAGGTTAATGGAGGGAGTTCCAGGATTGTGACCAAGCAATTGAATCCTTCAGTCAGAAGGTGTGTTAGAGCTTCATTCATCAGTGTAAGTATTCCATCACATTCCTGACCTGTTCTTGGTGAAAAGTCTGACAACACCAGGTTTTAGTCCATAGTATATTATCAAATAAATAGGTTGGACTAAAACCTGGTGTTGTCAGACTTTTTACTGTGTTTACACCAGTCCAACGCCGGCATACCCACATCTGTTCTTGGTGGACAGACTTACAGGAGTCAGGAGGGGAGTTACCACAGAATTCTCAGTTTTAGACTTGCTCACTTGAAGTTGCTCCAAAGTGATAGTAATGGTGTAGATTGGCAGCAGACCACTGGAGAGAGAAATCAGCTTATCTTCAGTTCGAGAGTTCGATGGTTGTACAAGCTGTTGTAACATCTAATGCTGTTTAACACCTCTTGTCCACAGCATTACCAGTTGAGGCAGAAAGGAGTGAAGAAATTGCATTGGCAGAAGTAACCGCCATCGAGTGTGGTACTGAGACACATCCTTCCCTCCCAGGGCAGCTCCTGGAAGCCACAGTCACAGAGAGCACAAAGGAACAAAGTCGGACTTTCCTTGGCTGCAGTGGGACAGTGCCCAGTTTTGTGCTGATCGACATGGAACTCTCAGGAACCACCGAGGAAGGAGCATACCCCCAAAGCAGAGGGAGTGAAGTGAATTATTCAGCAGTGAAATGACCATCCAGCTGGACATCGTGTAATTGGCCAATTTTGGTGCCATACAGTGTGTCTGCTTTGCACTCATGAGCAAACATCACAAAACGTCTTTCAACATCAATCCAAAAATAATTTGATGTTCAAGCCTGCAGCCACTGCAAAGGATGTGACAAAGCAAAGCAAAGTGAAGCCTGAAATCAGTACAGTAACTCTGCCATGAGGCGTGAAAGAGGTGCCTGCATTGCTTCTTTGGAAGATTCAACTACATCTAACCAACGCAACTTCTGTCATGGAGCTCTTCCTGACATTTACTTTAGATTTAAACTTTGATTCTATTACCCTCACTTTGAATTAGCTCGTCTGGTCAGATCGCTCTTTTACAGGTTAATAGACAAGAGGTTTTCTGAACTAATTCAGTCTTTTCCTGCCCTCCCCCCGCCGCCCCCCCCCCCCCCCCCCCCCCCGGACATATTTATTTAAAAAACTTGCAGTGTGACCTCAGGGCGTCCCTTCACAATCGATTTCACGTGTTTGCTGTTGTTACGGACCCAGTAAACTCTCACAAACAGGAATTAGACAATGAGGAGATAATAAAAGTAACATATTGTGGCTTATGCAGATCCAAAAGGCTGGAAAAAAAACTCAATAATCCATTGTGAAGAAATGAGATGTTTTGAATCCAATACGACTCTTCTTTGGAAGCTCTCACTGTAGAAGTTACCAGACCTGCTGAGGTGTTCCAGACATTTTTATAAATGACCAGAAGGTGGTGATTGTGGGATAAATAATGGCTAGAACAGAGGGGTGAACTCCCCTGCTCCTCTCTGAAATGATACCAAGGTATCTACTGGATCTGCTGTCTTAGCAAAAAGACAGCACCTCAGACAGTATTGCATTTGAGTACTGCAAGCTTGCATTGTATGCTGAACCCTCAGGTAGCACAGCTGTCTCACAGCACCAGGGACTTAATTTTGATTCCAGCCTTGGGTGACCATCTATGTGTAGTTTGCATGTTCTCCCAGTGTCTGTGTGCATTTCCCCTGGGGTGCTCCAGTTTCCTCCCACAGTCCAAAGGTGTGTAGGTCAGGTGGATTGGCTATGCTAAATTGCCCCTTAGTGTCCCAAGATGTGTAGGTAGAGGAATTGTTTGGGTAAGTATGTGGGACAACGGAAATAGGTAAAATGCAGCATTAGAGCATTGGGTGCAGACTCAAAGGGTTGAATGGCCTCCTCCTACATTGTAGAGATTGTATGAGTGTAAACTGAACATTTAGCCTTTACCACTGGAGGAGTAAATGAGGCAGCATATCAAAGTAATGTCATTCTTTATATGAAATGGCATCTCTTCAACATCACATCAGCTCTCAAGGTGACACATGGTAGTGTTAGACTAACAGCAAGTTAACGCTCAATAATCCATTACCTAGGGCACACAACTGATGGAAGGAATCCCTCTTCCAACAATAGCAGGAGCTTTTACACATATTCAAGCAGGCAGATGAGATCTTGTGCTAACATCATAGGAAAAAGATGACTTGTGTAACATTGAAGAAAGAAACTTCAGTGTTGACAAGATTATGTGCACAGGTCCCAAATTAAACCTGTGAAGACATGGACTGCTACCAAGCTAATTGTTCAAGAAGGGGTGGCACAGTGGTTAGCACTGCTGCCTCACAGCAGCAGGGACCTGGGTTCAATTCCTGGCTTGGGTCACTGTCTGTATGGAGTCTGCACATTCTCCTCGTGTCTGTCAGAGTTTCCTCCGACACTCCAAAGATATGCAGGTTAAATTGCCTGGCCATGTTAATTGCACATAATGTCCTGGGATGTCTAAGTCAGAGGGATTAGGAGGATAAATGTGGGGGATGGGGATGGTACCTGGGGTGGAATTGTCGTCAGTGCAGACTTGGGCCAAGGGGCCTCCTTCTGCACTGTAGAGGTTTCTATGAAGTGGTGACTGCCATTTTACGTCCACTGCAGGAATGCTGAATCCCTGTAGCATTCCTACTAAGACCACTAAAGCAGCAGATTTACCCATGAGGGCCATTTGCAGCATTTTGACAACAGAAGATTTGTAATAAAAAATTCTGTCACCGACCCCTTCATATTTGAATCTGGATCATAAATGTCAACTACATTTCCCCTCACTGGGAAATACAGTAGGCTGATTGATCACACCCTCATGCCTCTGTCCCAGCAGCCACACCTGTATTACCTACTTCAATGCGGCTGTCAAACATTATGTTTGAGAGGAGGCCTGAAGTTATGAGAATTTTCTTGGTTTCTTCCAAATGTTTCCATTTTAAACAATAAGCATCAGGGCATATAAACAAGTGAGGTCACTGCCTCGCCTGCCTTTAAAGTTATGGGTTATGTCATCCAGTTCCTCCTGTGATCAGTAGCACAGTCCTGATTTATTTTGTAATCAGTATTAGATTCACTTTTTCCTCCCTAGGATGTGATTCCCTTGAAGGTGTCACTAATGTTAACTGTTAGCAAGTGCATGCATTTCTTTCTGCAGTAGATAATGGTCCCTTTACCCTTCTTCAAATGACTTACTGGGGCCAGACATGTAATGCAGGCTGAAGATGCTGGCTCAGTCATGCTGTCAGCTGGCTTACACACACTGGCCAGCAGAAGTCACTGTACAGCACAAGATTAAGATATTTCTCTCAATACCCACCCCCCACCAAAATATCAAAATGTTTCTTCCTTTAAAAATACAAGACACAACTTCTAAAACTCAACTGATCTCTTACTGTATTACTCAGGGCTACATCATGTATAAGCATTTAAAACTTCAAAATTAAAACCCTTGTAGCCATTTTTATAAATGTATACATTATAAAGAACTTGTACAGATCTATAATTACTTTCATCAGGAAAAAAGAAATAAAGAATTTATATTCGCAAAACAGTCCAGTTCCGAGACGCTAAATATACACACAAGTCATCTACTATTTACACACATCACACTCAGACTGACAACAGACCTTAATGTAGGAGTCTATATTGCACAACAGCACAAGGCAGCCACTGGGAGATATTGTGCCAGTTTCCAAAAAAAAGGCAGCACGCAGAGCTGAGAAAAGAACCAGATGCAATTTTAATAAACTTGGTTGTCATTATTTTTATTTTGGATGGGTTGGGGGAAAAGAGGAGTGAGGAAGGAATTTCTTCCACTGCTCCAGGATTCACCACCTGAATCTTCGGTCTGCCCCGGTCTCTCGTCCAGCCCTCGCCATCTACCAGGCGAATTTGAGCAGCAGTGTGTGAATTTAAGTTCCGGATAAAATCCTTTTATGCTTTGTTCCACTTTTGAGCTAACTTTTTTTTTTAAGATGAAAACGGGCGCTATTGACTTTTACCCCTGGCTCTGCCTTGGACCTCTCCAGGGTGTGTTGCTGGGGGTATGTAGAGGTGTAGAGTCATTAACATCTGACAGGCAAGCTCCCAGTGTCATCTCATGCCACAACAGAGGGGTCAGGGCAAAAACAAATAAATAGCACCGGCCCAATCATTTGGTAGCCAATGTGCTGATGATTTTACATATAGCCAAACTGATCACCCTTAACAAGGGAATAAAACAAGTAGCTAAGCAGTCATTTGGGGTGGTGGGGGGGAGGTTGCTGATCCTCAGAGCCTTGACACACCAGCTCCTATTCCAGAGATACCAGGTGGACAGTAGGGAGGGCAGGGCAAAGGAAATGCTTCCTTCTCGGGTATCAGAGGTCACGTTGACCGGGTAGCTCAACAACAAAAAAATTATATTTAAAGTCGGTTTTCAGCCTGTGTCATTCTAGGGACGGCTGCACAGATACTGGGAAACCTAGTACGAGAACCAAGTGAAATTACAAGTTTCTACCACTAGGAGGTGATGCTCTCAGTAGAATGGGCTTCAGGTAATAACTGCAGAGTCATAGCACACTCAGTCCATCATTTTGCAGTATTAAAGACTACAAACTGGACACAAACCCTCAATATACATCCATTGAGTATTAGATGCCAGACATAATATTTCTCACCTTCTCCCAAAGGTATTTATATCTAGTTCTAATGCTTCCCCATTCATTATTCAAGTGGATATGTTTCGGGTTAAGTTGATTAGCCACCACTGCGCCAATTTCTGGAGGTATACACTGTACCCAACACATACCAGCCCTCCCAATTGATTTTCCTGAGTCAAAGGAACGACAGGACTGATTGCTGTAGTCCCCAACCCAACAACGGTGCTCCTTCCCACTTCTTTCACAATCCTGCACCTCACCAAGCAAAGACCAGGAACCAAGTTGTCTTTTACTGGCCGAGTCCTGCATTGCAGAGGTGGAGGAGAAGCTAGGGTTTGAATTAACTTCCAATGTCAATATAAAACCTCTCATATACACCCCGAGGAAGAACAATGTATTTGCAGATGCTGGAAATATGAGGGGGAAACAAATGGGAATATTTAGGAGGTCTGGTAGCATCCATGGAGGAAGAAAACATTCTGAATGAAGGGCTTTAATTAGAATTGGGAGTTTTAAAAAAAGTAACAGTTCTAAAGCAAAACACCTCCTTCAAAGTTTCTTATGCCATCTTATTAGCTTTGCACCATCTCCGTCATTTAATTTATCTTGCTTTCCATCCTATTACCGATCCACTGTGTTTCATCCCTTCCCCTGCCTTCCTTTAAAACTGCAAAACCTGTGTACACTCAGCTGTAACAGGAGTCATCACCCCATTTCTTTGTCAGCTTCCCTCTCCATGGACACTGCCAGACCTGCTGAATATTTACAGTAAGTTTTGTATAGCCTGAGGAAGTCTGCCAGGAATTTCATGTTTTCTGAAAGGGAAGAATAACACAAGAGCAGGATTTGTTTGTTTGCAATAGCTAATCAAATAATCAATAAATTAAATGCCTCCGGCAAGACCATTTCAATCTGGTCACAAGGATTTACATTTTATCATCTTATACTGGGACCCATGTAAACATAGATGGCGATGGTTCCCTCTCATTAAGGTGCCTGCCAGCAAACAGCTCAAAACAGTATCTTTTTAAAAGGGAGGCCATCATAAGAGAAAGAAAGGCTTCACATTGGGATTAAACAATTGTCCTGCTCTGTTAGATAAGAGGGGAGGGGTACAGCTCCCAACAATGAACCCTAATCCCAACATCAAAGCAATTTTGTGCATCAGTGGGACATTGTTTTTTTCACTGAGCCATTTGATCCTTTTTTTGGCAGCACAAACTAGCTGCTGTGTACTTGCAGAATTATCAATGCGTTTCTAGAAGCAGAAAGTTTTTGGGGTCTTCCTCTCCTCTCTAACCCCAACTTGTTTGATTGGGCTTAAACCCATTATTTTAAAAAAGTTTAACTGTATGAAGAATGCAGTTTCTTTACGGGATACACAAATATACTAAGGAGAGGCAGTCAGTATACATGATGTCATACAAATAGGAGTTAGGAGGAGTTGGCTACCAGGTCCCTTGATCCTGCAAAGCCATAGAGTCAGAGGTTTACAACATGGAAACAGGTCCTTCTGCCCAACTTGTCCATACCACCCTTTTTTAAAAACTCCTAATCTAATCCCAGTTGCCTGCATTTGGGCCATATCCCTCTATACCCATTGTACCCATGTAACTGTTTAAATGCTTTTTAAAAGACAAAACTGTACCTGCCTCTATCATCATCTCTGGCAGCTTGTTCCAGACACCATCCTCTGGGTGAAAAAATTGCCCTTCTGGTCCCTTTTGTATCTCTCTCCTCTCACCTTAAACCTATGCCCTCTAGTTTTAGACTCAAATGATCTTAGCTGATCTGATAATCCCCTGCCTATCTTAATAACCTTTCACCTCTACCTTAAAAAAAAACTATTTCCACCGCCTTTTGAGGAAAGGAATTCCAAAGACACTATGCTCAGAAATAAATTCTCCCCACCTCAGTCTTAAATTGTCAACCCCTCAATTTTAATCTGTTTCTGACCCCCCTCCCCCCAACATGATCGAGATTCTAATGACCTACATTTTGAATTCATACACTAGGGCACCCAGATCCTTCTGCAAACTCCCATATTTGCTCATGTTATGCTCCATTACCAGCTCTTTGCCCATTCATTTCCCCCTCCATGACACCTTTTGGCCTCCTTATGTCCTCTTCATACTTACTTTCCTACCCATCTTGTATCATCAGCAAACTTATCTGTCATACTTTTGGTCCCTTCATCCAAATCATTTAAAAACATCGTAAAAAAGTTGAGGCCCCAGCACTGATCCCAGCGGTACTCCACTTGTTACATCCTGCCATATAGAAAAATACCCTTTTATAGCTACTTTTATTGTATCCTGTCAACTGGCCAATTTTTCATTCATGCAATATGTTACGCCTACACCATGAAGTTTTATTTTCAACAATAACCTTTGATGTGACATCTAATCAAATGCCTTCTGGAAATCTAAGTACAGTACATCCACCGGGTCCCCTTTATCCACAGCACATCATCCTGTCAAAGAACTCCAATAAATTAGTTAAGCATGATTTCCCTTTCACAAAATCTTGTTGATTGCACCTGACTGCCTTGAATTTTTCTGAACACCCTGCCTTAACATTTTTAATAATAGCTCCCAACATTTTCCCAGTAACAGATGTTGATATCCTCAGTCAGTACAGAAGTGAAGCAGACTCCTACCCCCATTCAATCTCTTTGCTCTGCGCTGCTTAAATCTTGTTCAGATCTTTAAAAGGGACACCCTGCTTTCCCGTAATTTAGGCTGGCACTTATTAATTCGTGTTACAAAAACAGCATTGCAAAAACAAATGCAGCACCGCGAATCATCCATTATGAGGCCCGTGTTCAACATATCATAGTTCAATAATTCCTCTCCAAATAAAATTCACATTTTCTTCAATTCCAAGTTCTTTCCTGGAAAGGGGGAGCAATCTTTCGTTATTTCAACCAATAAGCCCATCTTTGAGAGCGCCGGAATGGAGCTATTAATAGTCTGAGAGTGAAAGTTCAGCTTCACTGAGTCAGGTTCTATCTTCATCTCATGCCTACACAAGCAGCAGCTTTTCAGTAACCCTAACCCAGACTGACTGAAATAATGCTGTGGCCAGTCACAGAAATCCTTACTACTGCTGCAAGGTCAG
This sequence comes from Carcharhinus amblyrhynchos, assembly GCF_965287045.1. NCBI lineage: Eukaryota > Metazoa > Chordata > Chondrichthyes > Carcharhiniformes > Carcharhinidae > Carcharhinus > Carcharhinus amblyrhynchos. The sequence continues at coordinate 51,849,858 of NC_137340.1, forward strand.
CAGATAACAGTTGACTAGAAATGGACAGTGTTTAAAACCTTGGTTGTACAGTTCAATCCCAATGTAGTTTTCTTGCTCACAAGATCACCAGGAATTAATCCTGTTCTTGTCAAATCACACACACCTGACCAAAGCATTGTGCCAAAATCGAAGGGGGTCTTGGGAAACAGTGAAACTACATAGCAGGTTAGTCAGCATGAGAAGGGCAAAAATACAGATTTATAGATCTCATTTTAGACTGTCCACTGGAATTGGAAAACAAGCACTAGGGATTGAGGGCAAGAAGTGAAAGCGTGACTGGCATTTTTGGATAACAAAATTCTGCCTCCAACTCCTCATTCTTTCTCTCCCATTTCTTTTGGTCTGGCACACAAGGCACATTCAACCTGAAGTCTTGAGGGTGACATGTAGCAGATCTGTCTATTCAGCAGGGGCAACTTGATGTTCCATTTGTGCTTTTATTCATCATGTGCTGGGTTTCCCCATTAGAACCTTATGGCAGAGAGGTTTAGAAAGTGCTGTTATCGGATTCTTGTAAGCTCTGAAATTTACCCAGTGAGGTGACAGCTCTGTTGGTATCTACAGTCTTAACATGTATAACAAATTAAAATGGGACATTGTCATTTGGTCATGAGGCTCCCTAGTTTCAAGTTCCTATCAGGAGGGTTTTGAGAGCTTCAGTTTCAACAAGGTGCCTAACACAAAATATTAACCTGTCTTTTCTCTGTATAGAGGCACAGGTGGTTTGCTTACATATTTCCAGCATCAGTTTTTTTTAATCATACCAATCTTATGCCTTTTAAAAAAATGGAAGCACAGAGTTACATTGAGACTTCAATTGGTGTAATTATACATAAACACACACAGCAAAATTTTTGGTGCTTAGCTGGGCCCTTACAGACCTACAGCAAACAAAAGTGATCAACCACTGCACGATTAAAGCCAATGTAAAACATTTGCAGTACACTTTCTATATAAAGCCTCAATACTGCTACTATAGAACAACCTTTAAAAGATCTTCACTGCAAAGTACCCAGATTGACAGGACCACAGTGAGATGGCTATTAAATCATTTTTTTTGAGATAGTGGAAAATGGAAACATGTGGGGGAGACAGGAGAGAGAGAGACAGAGAGCGAGCCAGACAGAGAGAGAGAGAGAGAGCGCGAGCCAGAGCCAGACAGAGAGAGAGAGAGAGAGAGAGAGCGAGCGAGCCAGAGCCAGACAGAGAGACAGAGAGAGCGAGCCAGAGCCAGACAGAGAGACAGAGAGAGCGAGAGCCAGAGACAGACAGGGAGAGCGAGCGAGAGCCAGAGACAGACAGGGAGAGCGAGCGAGAGCCAGAGACAGACAGGGAGAGCGAGCGAGAGCCAGAGACAGACAGGGAGAGCGAGCGAGAGCCAGAGACAGACAGGGAGAGCGAGCGAGAGCCAGAGACAGACAGGGAGAGCGAGCGAGAGCCAGAGACAGACAGGGAGAGCGAGCGAGAGCCAGAGACAGACAGGGAGAGCGAGCGAGAGCCAGAGACAGACAGGGAGAGAGAAACAGAGCGAGACAGATAGGGAGGGAGAGAGAGGGACAGACAGATAGGGAGGGAGAGAGAGAGAGGGACAGACAGATAGGGAGGGAGAGAGAGAGACAGACAGACAGACAGATAGGGAGAGAGAGAGAGAGAGAGAGACAGAGAGAGAGATAGGGAGGGAGGGAGAGAGAGAGGGAGACACACTCAAAGAGAGAGAGAGGGACAGACACACACTCAGACACAGAGAGACTAGAGACACAAACAGGAGAGCAACAGAAATCACCTTCATTTACAGTCAAAAATATCCATCGGCTAGCCAAAGGAAGCAGTATCAAGACTGCCAGATGTAAATTAAATATGATTCTTGTTTTTGGCCTCAAACTAAATTTGACTGACTAACTGACAATGGCCAAAGTAGGCCAGTGTACATATTCCAGTGCACTCCTACTCCAAGTTGCTCTTTATGCTGACCATGTTCCAGAGCCCTTCAGTTTTTCTTATATAAGATACATAGTCATTTGTCTTGCATATTTATATATTTTTGCCTGGTGGTTCAGTAAATAGCAGCTATCTCATTGACTATAACCTGTACCACAAAGTCTTTCTGGATTTTAGTTTCCTGCAGTCGCATTTTGTCAGTGAGCAATCTCCCCGAGAAGAACCAGCGCTGCCGTGAGGGTTCAATACCCTCCTCTGCGTGCAGCTGCCTCTTCAGCTGCCCGATTGTGTCTGCCATGCTGGCGTTCAGTTTGACGTCCTTCCCCGTGGATAAGCGCACCTTCAGCTGGAACTCTCTTTTGGCATTTGCTGGAGGGTCGGGTATGTCAGCTGATTCCTCATCGCACTTCTCGGTGATGAGGTTCAGGGGCGGTGCCAGACAATAAACAGGAAGCTGGTATCGGTTACCAAGCTCATCGTAACATTCTGTTAACGAACCTGAACAGAGCATGGGAAAGGGAGGGAAAAACATACTGTCAGTGAAAAATCAGTTCCCACTCATTAAAATCACAGAATCTTACAGTGCAGGAGGCCATTCGACCCATCAAGTCTGCACTGACCACAATCCCACCCAAGCCCTATCCCCATACATTTATCCTACCTAGCCCCTTTGACACCAAGGGGCAATTTAGCATGGCCAATCCACCAAACCCACACATCTTTGGAGTGTGGGGGGGAAACCAGAGCACCCGGAGGAAACCCACGCAGACATGGAGAGAATGTGCAAATTCCACACAGACAGTGACCCGAGCTGGGAATCGAATGTGAGGCAGCAGTGCTAACCACTGTGCCACCTTGCTGCCCCATTTTGTTCTGTTCTTCCTTTGTACATACCAGGCCTGATGCAAGACCAAGTTATCCTCCTTTTCCTCATCAAATTAATCTTTAACTACCCTCTGTATACTGATTAGGTAATTATAAATTATAATTTTAGTGTTGCTGTCATCAGCTATTTAAAAGGCAGCAGGTTCTAATAGTCAATAGTGAACATAATGGTTAATCAGATATATTTTGCAGCTTGCTCCAGGCTTTGAATAAGTGTGTTTAAAATGCAAAGCTTCAGATCATTGGTGTCTCCTCCCCACTTCAGCAACAATTTTCAATTCCTCGCCTGTGCATCTTAACACATAAAATCTCCTCTCTTTATATCATGGCACTACTATAAAATATACTATCACGGCTCAGTACTGTAAGAAAATTCCAAGCCACATTTCTTATTTTCTCGTGAACTGTCTACCAGCAAAATATCTTCTCGGGACAATTTTCAGAGAGAATGGCAATGCCAGTGGAAAATCCGGAGAGAATCCGGAAATGTGGATTTCCACATTTTCCTGTGCATGTGTGGGTGACAAAAATCTAATTGCTACCATGATAACGCTGAACACTAATAGCTTCAGTTTGAGCTATTGCAAAACCTGCACCATTGATATTTTCACATTTTTCAAGTCAATGTAAACAATATAAAGGAAACCTCAATTTACACAAAAACGCAGCTCACAAATAATTTATCCAGTTCATATGAGATTTAATAGTTTGTAATGGTCATCAATATGAACGGTGACTGTTTCTCACCACAGATGCTGCCTGATCATCTGAGGTTTTCCAGCATATTACCATCCTATGCCACATTTCCAGCACCTACGAGATCTTGCTTTTGTGTTAATAATTTGAACACAATTACCTCAGGTAGAAAAATGAAGTTTGAGAATAAAGCAGAAACATCATTAAACAAGAAAGAGGAGAAAGCTGAAGTCTCAGCATAATGCTAATGTCATACCTAGGCAATAGCTGAACCTAACTCGAGATACAAGTTATTGGCACGGTTTCAATATTGTGATTTTCAGAACAGCATATGCCTTTTTTTTAAACCTCCATCTCTCTCGCTTCTCCCAGGGTTTTTGCGCCCTGTTTGTGTTTTTGCTTTTTGTGTGGGCGCACACGGCCTTTGTCTTCAGCTCCTGGTCCTGGGCCTGACTAACGCATAAATACAGTCAGCGCATACGTGGGAGGCCTGAGGTTTGGGCGGTCTTGGAGATGCCAACCACAGAGCTGGAAACGAAGGTTAGTTTTAGTTTAATTACATGAATTTTGAATCATTTTGAATTTTTTTTTTGCAGCACACTGGTTGAGATTATGATTGGCTATTCAGCCACAAGGAACATCTGAATTCATCTGCAAGTGAGTTGTTGCTGTACTCTCCACCTTGTGTCCACACATGCAGAATGGCTTCTGCAATGTTGATCTGCAGGAACCAAAGCTGTTTTGCTTCTGGTCCATAAGCCAATTTTGCTGAAGTTGAAATGGTTCCCCTGCAGTGTATAGCTCACTTACATGTCGCAAGAGTGATCGCAAAGATATAGGTAACTATTTAAATTAAATCACATTTAACTTTGAAGACACAGTAAGAAGGCTCACAACACCAGGTTAAAAGTCCAACAGCTGACTGGCCTGATGAAGGAACAGTGTTCCGAAAGCTCGTGCTACCAAATAAACCTGGTGTTGAGACTTCTTACTGTGCCTACCCCAGTCCAATGCCAGCATCTGCACATCTTAACTTTGAAGGTTTGAGACAACCAGAACAAGGGAACATAAGCTTAAAATTAAGGACTATATCTTTTCCATCAGCATGATCACCAACCTCTCTCTATCTTTGCCTGACAGTGTCCAGCACAGGCACAGACTCCTGAGCCTGAAGGAAACTGCACGTGGTTAAAAATTTTCCACCTTTGAGTATTTGTTAACTACTTCTGCTTATCTGCTGCTGAAGCATTCACTCATGTTTTCACCACATCTAGACATGTATTATTTCAAACCTCTTCTGGCTAGTTACCCATCTTGCACCTTCAATAATGATTGCATCTAAAACTCTGCTGCCCATATCCTTCATGCCCAAAAAGTCCTGAGAGTCACTGACCTATAGTGACTCACAGTGAAGTAGCCCCCATTCTCATCCTTATTTTAAAGGGCCTCACATGGCTTTGCCCCTCCCATTCTCTAACCTTCACCAACCCTATATATCTCCAATACTGGACTCGTGAATCCCTGATTTTAATCGCCCCCGCCTTTGGTGGCCTGCCTGGGCCCTAAAGCACTAAAATTCTCTCCCTAAACCTGCCTCCTTTAACTTGTTCCTTGAAACCAACCTTTCTTTCGGTGCACTCTCTCCCCATATCTCATGTGGTTCACAATGAAGTTTTGTTTGATAGTGATCGTACGAAATACTTTGGGATGTTTTACTATCTTAAAGGTGCTATATAAATGCAAGCTGTGGATGCACATCAGGAAGAACTTTTTCCTCACAGAAGACCATTTAAGTTTATTTATCAAAGTAGGTTTACATTAACACTGCAATGAAGTTACTGTGAAAATCCCCTTGTTGCCACACTCTGGTGCCTGTTTGGGTACACTGAAGGAGAATTTAGTATGACCAATGCAACTAACCAACATGTCTTTTGGAGGGTGGGAAGAAACGAGAGCATCCAGACATGGAGAGAACATGCAGACTCTGCACAGTGAGACAGTGAATCAAGTTGGGAATCAAACCTGGGTCCCTGGGCCAGTGAGTCAGCAGTGCTAACCACTGTGCCACCATGCTGCTTTAGTGGAAATCTGGAACACTTGTTTGTTTTGTTTTGGTCTTCACGGAGGAGGACGTGAATAATTTGCCGGATGTTAGAGATGGAAAGGTGGTAGGACTGGAGGGTCTCGATGACATTACTGTTACTAGAGAGGTGGTGCTCGACAGACTGGAGGGGCTGATTGTGGACAAGTCCCCAGGACCGGATGGAATGCATCCGAGGGTCCTGAAAGAAATGGCGGAGGTGATAGTGGATGTCTTGGTGGTTATTTTCCAGACGTCGCTGGATTCCGGGGAAGCGCCGGAAGATTGGAAAACGACTAATGTTACGCCGTTGTTTAAGGAGGGTGCCAGGCAAAAGGCGGGGAATTATAGGCCTGTTAGTTTAACGTCTGTTGTAGGTAAAATGTTAGAATCCGTCATTAAGGAGGAAATAGCGAGGCACTTTGAGGGGAACTGCTTGATAGAGCAGACGCAGCACGGTTTCGTTAAAGGGAAGTCGTGTCTGACAAATTTACTGGAGTTCTATGAGGATGTGTCTAGGGCAGTGGATAGAGGAGAGCCGGTGGATGTGGTGTTTCTTGATTTTCAGAAGGCGTTTGACAAGGTACCTCACAAGAGGTTATTGCAGAAGGTCAGGGGGCATGGAGTTGGGGGTAGGGTGTTAGCGTGGATAGAGGACTGGTTGTCAAATAGGAGGCAGAGAGTGGGGGTCAATGGGTGCTATTCGGATTGGCGGATGGTGACTAGTGGAGTGCCCCAGGGGTTGGTGCTGGGGCCTCAGCTATTTACCATTTATATAGATGATCTGGAGGAGGGAACCGAGTGTAGGGTGTTGAAATTTGCTGATGACACCAAGATTGGTGGAAAGGCAAATTGTGCAGAGGGTGGTGAGAGTCTGCAGAAGGATCTAGATAGGCTGGGCGAATGGGCCAGGAAATGGCAAATGGAATTTAATGTTGGCAAGTGCGAGGTGGTCCACTTTGGTAGGAATAATGGTAGGAAGGATTATTACTTACGTGGCGAAAAACTGCAGCAGGCGACGGTGCAGAGGGACCTCGGGGTCCTTGTGCATGAGTCGCAAAAACCCAGCTTGCAGGTGCAGCAGGTGGTCAGGAAGGCAAATGGGATGCTGTCCTTCATCGCGAGGGGTATTGAATATAAAAGTAGGGAGGTCTTGCTGCGGCTGTATAGGGCATTAGTGAGGCCGCAGCTGGAGTACTGTGTGCAGTTTTGGGCGCCGTACTTACGCAAGGATATTTTGGCCTTGGAGGGAGTGCAGAGGAGGTTTACTAGGCTGATGCCGGAGTTGAGGGGGTTGAGCTATGAGGAGAGGCTGAATAAACTAGGCTTGTGCTCGTTAGAGTTTAGAAGAATGAGGGGAGATCTCATTGAGACGTATAAGATGATGAATGGGATGGATAGGATAGAGGTGGAGAGACTCTTCCCGCTCAGAAAGGATAGTAGGACTAGAGGGCACAGCCTCAAGATAAAGGAGGGGCGGTTTAGAACGGAGTTGAGGAGGAACTTCTTCACTCAAAGGGTGGTGAATCTCTGGAATTCTCTGCCCGTTGAAGTGGTGGAGGCTACCTCGCTAAATATTTTTAAGACGCGGGTTGATGGGTTTTTGATAAGAGAGGGGATTAAGGGTTATGGGGAGAGGGCGGGAATGTGGAACTGAGCCACGACAGATCAGCCATGATCTTACTGAATGGCAGGGCAGGCTCGAAGGGCTAGTTGGCCTACTCCTGCTCCTATTTCTTATGTTCTTATGTAACACTTGCTCAAAAAACTGTTTTGGCTAGCTAAACTGAAGGATGGAACAAGCTCCACAGGCTGGCTGGACTCCTTTTCCTATGAGTATTGTTTAAGGTCAAATTTTCTTCCTGAGAAACTGAAGATAGATTAAATGTTGGTCCTGATTAGATTTATGATCCAACAAGGAAGGCTCAGCAATCAAGACAGCTCCATTTTTAGCACTGCACAATCTGACAAGAACATTTAAATTTCAGACTTGGAATCATGCACTTGCCTCCTGGGCTAACAGAGGAGACAGGTTCTATTTTAATGGACTGAGGTTTAACTTGACATTTTATTGCTCAAAGTACAGGCTGTTTTAGTCCTGTACGTAAACAATTGGTCACTGATTGTTTCAGTCAGCTGAGTGTCAGTTGTTTGTAGAAAGCCATCACTCTACTGAGACGCCAGATCAATTCATCAAGCAATCTGCTTTTGTAGAACTCTCCTACCAGCAAGGCAGACAGAACCTGTAACGGGGAATGAGAAATCCCCGAGCTACACTACTAATGCTGCTTGGTCAGAGAGCGAGATTGTATATGGTGATGCAGACATCGGGGTCACTGACCATAAAGAAATTGATCTTAGTGGTGTGGGGTGAGCAATAACAGAACAGGAAGAACTCGGAGAAAATTGTTAAAGGCTGATGTAACTGTGTGCAAGGCAGAATTTGAGATTCTACCTTACACACAGGTAGATTTTACTTGCAGCCAACTCGAGGGTCCTGATGCAGCAAGGCACTGAAAGCTATATTACACTTTTCACAAAGCAAAGAGTGCAGCGAACACATGGGAAAGAAAGGTGAAGGAAAAGGAGCAGATTTAAGATGGGAGATTAGAAGATCAGCTTGGCTGGTTTGGTAGTACACCTGCTTGAACTAGGTGGTTATGGCTTCAAACTTCATGCTGGAAATGCACTGGCAACATTAAGCTGTCTGAGGTACTATCTTCTTAGATGACGAGTTAAACCAAGGCCCTACGTGGCTGTTCGGTTGAATGTAAAAGATCCAATTAGCACCACTCAGTGGAGCGGAAGAGTTCCCCTGGTTCTGTGGCTATCGCTTGCCCTTCAACCAACATCACTGTGCATTAAATGATTATTAATCACATTTGCTGTTTGAGATCTTGCACATATTAGCTGTCATGTAAAGCGATTAAAGTAAGGGATTCACAAGAGGCCCAGAATCTGAGGGACACAGAGGTCTCACCAGGGATGAGGAGAGTGGGGGGTTATAGGGATAGAGAGATGGCAGCGGTGAGGCCATGGAGGGATTTGAAAACCAAGATGAGAATTGCCAAACTGAGATGTTGCTCCCCGGAGCAATATGGGTCAACGCACATGGAAATTGTGGGTGAATGGAACTTAATATAAATTAGGATGCAGGCAAATGAACTTTGGATGAGCAAGTTTATGGAGGGTGCGCTTCCTTAGAGTTTGGCGGATGCACATTTAATCATAGAACCCCTACAGCGCAGGAGGAGATTGTTTAGCCCATCAAGTCTGCACCGATTACAATCTCAACCAGGCCCTAACCATGTAACTCCACTTACTTACCCTGCAAGTCCCCCTGACACTAAAGGAGAATTTAGTACAGCCAATCAACCTGACCTGCACATTTTTGGACTGTGGGAGGAAACCGGGGCACCCAGAGGAAAGCCATGGGAAGAATGTGCAAACTCCACACAGACAGTCACCCAGAGCCAGAATTGAACCTGGGTCCCTGGTGCTGAGAGGCAGCAATGTTAACTACTGTGCCACCAAAAGCAAATGACAGCAGTAGAATCATTGCTTCCAAAATGGTATTAGATCAGCATCTAATTTGAGGTGGCACAGTAGTTATCACTGCTGCCTCACAGCGCCAAGGACCTAGGTTCAGGTCCAGAGGCTAACTGTGTGGAGTTTGCACAACCTCCCAGTGTCTGTGTGGGTTTCCTCTGGGTGCTCCAGCTTTTTCCCCACAGTCGAAAGAAGTGCAGATTAGGTGTACTGGCCATGCTAAATTGCTCCTCAGTGTTCCAAGGGGTATAGGAAGATTAGTGGGGTAAATATGTAGAGTTACAGGGATAGAGCCTGTGTAAGATACTCCTCTGGCGAGTCGGTGCAGATTTGATGGGCCAAACGGCCTCCTTCTGCATTGTAGGGATTCTATATTAATCTGAAAAGAAAAAGATGCAGGGGGGTGGGCAAGTGGGACTAACGGAAATAGCCTTGCGGAGAGCCAGCACTAGTGTGGTAGTGTGAATGGTCTCCTTCTGTCCTGTAACTATTCTACGATCCTGAAGCTAAAGATGCAGGAGTGTCAAGAGAAGCAATTGCAAGTGATTCTTTAGCTATGATTGGATAAATAGAACCAGATAAGTGCAATCCCGCCTAACTGTTGGTGAAGAGGCATGGGAAAAGGATAGTGTACATCAGCTGTGACAATAGCTTTAGACATGTCTAGAAGAGACAGTTTATTAACTCTTCCTCAATCTCAGGCTGTCACATGGCCAAGGTAGTACTTTTGAAATTTGGTCAATTTGTACCCATTTAACTAATCACAATTTGTTTAGTGTTGCTGATTGAAGAATATTAGTCTCATTAAACTCAGTCCTTTTTTGAGTAGTGCCATCTTCTTTTCAAAATTCCTATCAATATGCACATACCAAATTGAAGGTACCAATAAGTCCTAATATTTGGACCTTGGGGATAACCAGTTGGGAACAATCCAAGCCTTCGAGCCCATGGCAATTCTTAAAAAGGTACAGAAATAGGAACAATTGAGCTAACTGGCTGATAAGTACCAGGTTGCTAGGACACAGGGGCCTTACAACCCTTAGTTTGGCATCACTAAAATGCTGTCCAGCACTTCTGATGCATCACTCTAGATTTCTTCCAATGCAAAAGCTTTAAGTGTTAAAATACAGCACAACTTTGGAAAAGGTCTCAAACTAATGGTACAGCAGGTCGTGCTTTACTAATCTAAGTGGACATATTATAAGAAAATCTTAATTATTCATAATGTTTTAGTGACATTGGTGATAACTGCATTTTTATCATTACATTTTGTTGAGTAAGCTTTATTATTGTTGACATGGATATGTACATTGCTAAAGGTTAACCTAGCAGCTAGCTGGGAGGTTATTTACCTTGTGGACATCTCATTTACTCAGTAGAAGCTAAGTGCACAAAGTGGTGTACGAGTTGAGTAAATGAACAGACAATCCCAGGTTCAATATATGGAGTTGGTTGATCAGTGGAGCATAGTCGTGTGTTCAGGTTTTTCCTGCCCATCCCACCCGAACATCACAATCTCTCGAACCATACTGTCATAGAAATGATTTGGAAAATGCCACCATGATCCAATCAGTTCCAAAGCCTAAAAATGCAACTCCTGTTCTGTTCAATTGTTTCTTTAACCAAGGCAAAACTAACTTGATCCCTCTGACAATTTACATTCCCATTGTCTTCCTGACATGTTTACTTAGTAAGTAATTTCCAAAAAAGTCCCAACTACTCAGGAAACCACAAGCCTCACAATGCATTCCAGCCTTCATACTTTTAAGAAGCATGTCCTTCAAACCATGCCCTGCCTTTGCATGTGGTCATGTCTACCGTAAATGAAGTATAATTAATAATTCCAACATCTCTAAACCCTGTCAGCACATGACTCAGAAAGGTCCTTCCAATAATGGTGGAGCAGAAGGAGAGGAAGAAGTGGCATTGCAAAACACTGGATGAAACCTTATGATTTCAAGCATGTTAGAACAACCAAGACTTATTCAAGAGAGAGTGCAGAGAAGAAATAAGTAAGTAACTAATTGCCGTAAGTATTGCAGACAAGACTTAGCGGGTTAGAGGGTTACAGTCAATTAAAACAGGGTGCTCAGACATAAATCAGTCTCCAAGTCATAATTTAACCTATTTAAAAGCACATTTTGATCTTGTTAATATAATTAGAGTAAAAGTACAATAACTTGGAAAATAGTTTGTAGGAGTTTCTCAGTCTTCCCGAAAATGGAACTGGGAGACAAACAGATCTTACCATTATAAACATGGACAAAGGAATTTATAATGGAAGAAGTTGACAGTGAATATATAGAATATTATATGTTTTATCAGCCGCAAGTGTTGTACCAAACTCAAGTCCTCTTGTAGCTCAAATTTCATGCCAACAAAACATTAACAAATCACAATGAAGAGGGCGGAATAGCATAAATCCAGTGGAAAGAAAACAGACTGAAAACCTTCCAAAGAGGAGGACAAAAAATGTACATGCAATCAGCAAATTCCATCAATAAAACAAAAGTGTAGTTGAATTAATAAAAAAAGTATTAAGTATTTTTTCAAAACTCTGAACTTTTCTGTTTTGTATAAAATATGCTAACATGTATCCAACCTTCTTGGAAGTATTTTCAAAAAGGAATAGGATGCTGCACGGTGCTAATTTATTTCCCAGATGAACAGTTAGCAAGTATCATTATGCAGCTAAACAGAGAACAGCAGAGATAGAGATGGTCTGCGTGCTCTGTAAAATAATATACATGGTTTGATCAGCTCCATTCCATCCAGAGCTCAACAAACATAGGAAAACAGTGGCAAATTCTGAAAGGAATACACCATCACCCAAAATCAGTGGGAGATTCTGGATTAAAACCCAAATTTAAACATTTCAGCAATGCCTTGGTCACTCCAATAAGTATGTATATTTGCTAAAGGAGGAACAATGGAAATTATTTTGATCTTTAAAGATTTATAAGGTTTTTGGCCTTCACTATAACTCAACTGCTAAATAGTTAGAAAATAAGAGTTGCTTCCCCAATTTACATTACAGTATGTATTTATGTGGCAAGTGAAGAGAACTAAATTTGTGTAGCCACCAGCTACATAAATGGTTCATTTACTTTGAGTACCATTCAAAAAGACATAGTTAATTGCCTTGAGGTACATCACAAGTTTCTTTCTGAATTCTCAGTGAAGATAGGTGTAGCTTCCCCACCCTAGCACTGCTTGCAATAGCGTACACTTTGCCATGAGCCAATCCATGGCCGATCAGCAAGTGTGCTTTAAAAAGTGTTTCGATAATTCAAAATGCAAGACAACGAAGCTGGCATTCACAGTAACTGCCAGTAGTTAACACAAAACTAAACCACCCAGTAACAGCAAGCACAAGACTCCCAAGTACTGCACTTTTTGGTTGCAGACTTGCTGGTGCCATTTTGAAACAGGCAAATCATAAATGTGAATTGGCTCAAGGTCCAAAATAAACATGGAAGGTATGGCTAAGATATGTCAAGGGATGGTTGTCAAATGTAAAACATGAAACTAGTTTTTGCTCAGAAGCATAAACCTGACCCAGTGCAAAAATAGTTAGACCTTTCTTTGTTGGTACTGTCCCACTGTGGAACGAGTAATATAGAATAGGAAAGTCATCAGGGTTGATTCCTGGTTCTCGGCTGGGACAGCAGTCAATATGTTCGATAACTTTGGAAAAAGAAAACCAAATTTAGCCTGTTCCTGATCACTATCCAATAATCCTAGTTGGAAAGTTTGGTATTAGAGATCAGAATCCATCACAATAGTGAATGAGAAGCTTGAGAGTTATTACTGAAAGGTTGCTTTTGCACAACTTTTGATGGAACAATATAGTAGCAATGACCTTAGACTTCCTGGCACAATAATATGATTATCCCTGTCTCAGCTAGGGTTATGAATACTAACCTAAGCATCTCTGCCTTGAGATTTCATTAAATGATCTCATATCCAGTCAAGCAGTTTCTCTCTCTTTCTCTTCTTCTCCCTGTCCTCCTCCATCACCACCATCACACCGCTCCAACTGCCCACCCCCCCGCCATCTCCAATATTGTTACAAACATAAGTACTCAAAAGTATTCAGTTTGCTTACAGCAATAACCTGGGGATTGACTCTAAACTCTTGGTAACTCCAGGACCATCCTGGAGGGTTAGAATCCTGGGCTGTAATTCACCTGATGCACCCATGAGATAAGGACAGTGGAACAAGGGAAAGAAATCTTAAAATTTTATTTTAAGACTTCTGGTATTCTGAATTCTTCTATTATTGTGGTACACAAATAGTTAAATGACAGCAACTATATTGGTATGTGCATCTGTTCAGCAATTTCTCCTTGCTTGATGAAACTTGCAAGACAAAGAGGCAAAAAAAAGATGAGTTTACCACAGCTTTTGCTACGGCCTATATGCATACTGCTACTTCAGCAGGAATGTACACTAAGAGTCAGGAATTTGTTAAGTCAAGAAAGCATCCAAGATTGGAAATGCATAATTATAACCAGTTTTAAATAAAAGCATGTATTTGGCACTAATTTACAACAGTAATGATTGATTGCCTGAGGTGTTTTTTCATTGGGTCTTCCCGGTTACTGGGTTTAATCAATCTGGCAAATTTCTCTGGTGTTGCTATCAATTGTGCAGGAGCCATGCATCAGCAGCTGGCTGCAACATAATATTAAAAGCAGCTCAAACTTTAGTCAGAAGCTACGCTCCAAGTGTCCTGGCAACAGATAATTTCTGCTCACAGATGAAGGGCGCTACCTGAATGAGATAGAGGGCTGGTGATACCCAAAACAGTGGATTCGGAAGGACAAAGAGACCTGATACAATGGCGCTGGCGGGGTGTGAGGGTGTGCGTGCATGTCTGTGTGTAAGACAGATAGGGGATCTGGGTGTGTTTGAGAGACCAGGGAGTGGGAGAGGGTCAGACTGTATGGGGGTGTGGTACATAAAGAGAATGAGTGATAGTGGGTCTGTCTCACTCCCAGTTTCAGTATTCTTAGAAAGCCTTATTTGTTCTGTGGTGAGGATCAATGAATCAGACACACAGACACACCCTCCTGTACTTGACTGATCATTTTTAATAGTTACTTTTTAAAATGATCAATTTATTGCTTTATATTTGATAGCAAATTGTTTCCTTTCTTTATAGTCAACTTTTCTGTGAAATTCATGAGGTTTAATGAAATCTGCTCATTGGCCCCTTGACTGAGATAAAAATGAAAACGTGACCCTCCCCCATGCAAAAAAGGTTGGCCAAACAATCACGATTGTTATAGTGTCTGCACCAACTCTCCAAACAAGCATTCTGATTGTGTTCCATTCCCCTGCCTTTTCCCAGTTCCTCATACATTACTTCAAGCAATCATCTGCTGCCCTCTCAATGCCTCCAATGAACCTGCCTCCACCACACATCCAATGCATGCCAGATCCAAACCACTCACTGTGTGAAAAGTTTTTTTCACATTATATTTGCTTCTTTTGCAAATCACTTTAGAACTGTGCCCTTTCATTCTCGGTTCCTTTTGCAAGCAGGACCAGTTTCTGTTTAATAAATCAACTTCAACTCCTCAAAAAACTCCAGCAAGTTAGTTACAGTTTAGAAATACAGACTGACTCTTCCCAGTCAACCCATATTCATGTGACTACAAATTCTGTCTCAGATAGCTGCTTCTAGAAGCTTGCCCACCACTGATGTTAAACTGACTGGCCTATAATTGCTGGGGCTATCGTTACAACACATTTTGAACAAAAGGGTAACATGTGCAATTTTCCAATGCTCTGGCATCTCCCGAGTCTACAGAAGACTGGAAGATAATAGACAGCAACCCTGCAGTTTCCATTCTTACTTCCTTCAATATGCATCTCATCTGGTTGCACTGTCTTGACACATGTCAGCACTGACGGTGTATTCAACAGTTCCTCATCAATTTTGAACCCTTCTAGGGACAAAGTTTCCTTGCCTGTCGCCATGTCCTGGGTAGCATCTGCCTCCTTGGTAAAGATAGATGCAAAGTATTCATTTAATATCTCAGCCATGCCCCCAGGCACCATGTGTAAATTCCCTTTTAGGTCCCTAATTAGCCCTAATCCTCCCATTATTACCCTTTTACAATTTATGTGCCTGCAGAAAGCTGAGATTCCCCTTTTTGTTGGCTGCCAGTCTCTTCCCGTAATCCCTCTGAGCTTCTCCAGTGTGTTTTTCACCTGCCCTCTGAACCTTCTGCACTCCTGTATACAGTTTGTATACACCCATAAGAACATTGTTTTCTTTACCTTAATTTCTATCTGCTTTTTCACCCAGGGAGCTCTGGATTGGTTTGTCCTATCTTGCTCTATTAAGAGAATATACACAGACCATGTCCAGACCATTTGTTTTGAAGGTAGCCCATTGCTCAGCTGCACTTTCTCACTGACCTTTCATTCCAGTCTAACCGGCTCAGTTCTGTTCTTAACCCATTGAAGTTGGCTCCCTACCTGTTAATTATTTTTACTCTGCCTGTTTTCCATTTCTATCATCATCCTAAACCTTACAATACAATGATCACCATCTCCTAAATGTTGGTCCACAGACACTTAATTGGAAATGAGGAGGGAGCCAGGTCCAACAGCACATAATTTCTTGTCGGATTGGACATACTGCTGTAGAAAATTCTCCAGAACACACTGAGGAACCTATGCCCCTCTCTGCCCTTTACACGACCACTGTCCCAGTCTGCATCCAGGTAATTAAAGTCCCTCATTAAAACTAGTCTATAATCTTTGCATCCCTCTAATTTCCCTACAGATTTGTTTCTCTCCATCCTTCTCACTAGTTGGCAGTCTATAGACTACACCAAGCAATAAGTACACCCTTTTTGTTCCTTCGTTCTATCCAAATTGATTCTGTCCTTGAGCCCTCTGGGAAATCCTCCTTCTTCAGCATGCAATGCTCTCCCTAAGCAATACCACCACTGCTCCCCCTTTCCTTCCTTTCCTAAGCACCTTGCACCCAAGAATATTTAACGCCCAGTTCTGCCCTCCCTTGAACAAGTTACTACCACCACATCATATTTCCACATGGCAATCCAAACCTGTAACTCCCCAATCTTATTTATCTTTATCTTTGTGCATTCACATATTACTTTTTCCCACCCACTTCACAAGCTTAAAACATGTAATATTTTTAACATTCCCTAGTTCTGATGGAAGGACATTGACCTGAAACATTAACTGTTTTGTTATGAATGGGTTAAGAGATCTTCCAATTAAGTCCTAATTTGATGATAATTATTCAATAGAAGTCATTGATATATAAAGGGGCACAGATGGCACTAATTGTTGGTGGAGTTGGATCAAAGAAATAATGGTATTTATGAAGTAGAACTTGTCTCTCTTTTACTCTACAGCAACCAAGCTCAAAACATGTTTCTGTCTCCACAGATGATGCCCACATTGAGTATTTCGAACATTTTCTGGTTTTATTTCAGTTTTCTAGCATCAGAAGTATTTTATTTTCAAGATGGAGGGGACCTTGAGTGACATTCCAGAGGGGAGTCAACATTCCATATCTAATGGAACAGGAGGAAAAATGATCCATCCAGAGTCAAAACTGGAGTGTGCACACAGATACATATTGCTAGCTATTTTAGACCAAAGCCACAGCACATATGAAGAAGAGTTCTGCATGGGGTGGGAACCAAGTTGTTGAATTTTGGATTAATTACACATTGTACAGCACACAGAGGCCATTAGCTCCAAGTGTTTTGGTCTGGTGTTTATAAACCACACAAACCACCTTGCTTTGCCTAACTGTATCAGGATAACCCTATATTTCTTTCTCCCTCGTTTATCTAATTTTATCCATGAAGAGTGGGTTCAGCAAAAGGAACACTGAAGACTAACCCTTAAGGTGGAGAACTTCTTCAATGGTGAGGAAGAGATGCATCATTTCTAGACAATACTAAGATTTGCAAAAGAAAGCTCTATATAAAAGGTCATAAGTACACCTGTAAGGTTTCACAGCCCCAGCATTTAAATGAGGGGGAAGATAGGGGGACAGCCAGCAGGGTATGCATTGCTGGTAACAGCTTAGGAAACTTCCTGTCAATTTTGTTGGTTTCAACTGAAGCTTTGCAGGATCCCAGACCATGCTGCAAGGCAGATTTTCAAACTCTGCTGTGCTTACCATGTGGTAAAGTTATGCTGGCACCATCTACTATAGCTTGGGCCAGTTCGTGATCGTTGCATTCAATAGCATAGGCAGCTGCCTTAAGGGCATCCCAGATTTCTTTGCGACCTTCAAAAGCAGGTGCTGTATCCCAGAATTCATCTCTTTTACTCCTCAGTTGGCCGTCTGTCATGGGATAATCACTTTTCCATTTTGGCCTCTCCTTCTTCAGAGGCTCATTTCGACCTGAAATCAAAAAAGCCTTGAATCAGCAAAGAAACTGGGACAGACTGAAGGATAAGAAAAACAATACTTTCCTGACGTTGTAATGAGGACAGTACCAGGTCATTACAATTAATTTTGTCAACCAAGTGCAATACAAGTAGCTTGCCATTCTCACAGTCACTAATCTTTAAAGCAGATTCAATATGTGTATTCTCATCATTCAGTGAGCTCTGAGTGATGACTTTGAACGACTAGAAGCTTGAATGTTTAGCCATGATTTTTGGCTGGAGTAATACAAACTGACCAGTGTAATTTGCTGTCCCAGATTTACTATCCAATACCTCCACTCCTGCAGGTCTCTTGGAAACTCTATGAAATAGTTAATTGCACACCAGCAGATAAGACATTATACATAACTATAATTCTTGTATTTAAAAAAGACCCTTCAATTTTAAAACATTGGTTCAAGTTGGGAGCTGCTGCTAAATCACTGAGCCAGTGTGTCAGACACACTTTTTATTCATTAATGGGACATGGGCTGGCTAGCATTTATTGCCCATCCCTAGTGCTCGAGAACAGTTGAGAGTCAACCACTTTGCTGTGGCTCTGGAGTTACATGTACAGCAGACCTGGTAAGGACAGCAGATTTCATTCCCTAAAGGACATTAGTGAATCAAATGGGTTTTTCCAACAACCGACAATGGTTTCATTGTCACCAGTAAATTCTAATTCCAGATGTCTTTTGATGAATTCAAATTCCACTCCCTGACGTGGTGGGATTTAAACCCGGGTCTCCAGGACATTAGCCGAGTTTTCTGAATTAATTGTCCAGTGATAATACCACAAGGCCTCCCACTTGTAAAGTTTTTTTCATTTATTAGTCACAAGTAAGACTTATATTAACACTGCAATGAAGTTACTGTGAAATTCCCCCAGTCGCCACACTCCGACGCCTGTTCGGGTCAATGCACTCTAACCAACTTGACCGTGGGAGGAAACCGCAACACCTGGAGGAAACCCACGCAGACATGGGGAGAATGTGTAAACTCCACACAGTGACCCAAGGCTGGAATTGAACCCGGGTCCCTGGCGCTGTGAAGCAGCAGTGCTAACCACTGTGCCGCCCTCAGGGCTATTCTGGTTATCAGTACTTGGCAATTTTCAAACTCCCCTCCTCAGCAGAAGTTACACTCAGACTGATCTGCATTTACTTACAGCAGTTAGACCATACAGCTTGAAAAAGACAGGCCAAAGCAAAGAACAACTTCAACCGAACAGGAGGATAGGTTTGTGCATTATATGGTTTATTGCTGCAATATAAAAACATCACCTAATCGAACCCGGGTCTCTGGTGTTGACAGACAGCAGTGCTAGCCATTGTGTCGTGCTGCCCCATGGGCAATTTTAATTTGCAAAACAGTTTGACTTAACTAGACAAGGGGAGAGAGAAATCAGGTTGTGAAACCTTAAAAAAAAGCTGGTCTGCAATATCTGTTGGCTGAAGGGTAGTCGGTACATTTGGCAATGTCATGATTCTTGGTAAGCTTGCAGGGTCAAAGGCAGACAATGTTGCAGTAATGCAAGAGTAGCTGATGCTAGAGTTCTTTTTATTCACTTGCGGGATGTGAGCGTCACTGGCTACGCTAGCATTTATTGTCCATCCCGTGTTGTCCTTGAAAAGATTGTGATGAGTCGCCTTCTTGAACTGCTGCAGTCCCTAAGGTGTAGATATACTACAGTGCTGTTAGGGAGGGAATTCCAGGATTTTGACCCAGCAACATTGAAGGAATGGCTACATATTTCCAAGTTAGGATGGTGAGTGACTTGGAGGGCAATCTCCAGGTGATGGCGCTCCCGTGTATCTGCTGCTCTTACCCTTTGTGATGGTCCAAACATGTGAAGGTTAGGTGGATTTGCCATTCTAAATTGCCCCTTAGTGTCCAAAAACGTCCTACATTAGGTGGATTGACATGATAAATGCACAAGGGTTATAAGGATTGGGCGGAGGGGAGGAATTTAGAGGAATTTTAGAGGAATTGGTGAAGACTCAAATGGGCCAAAAGGCCACTTTCTGCACTGTAGGGATTCTATGGTTCTAAGATAGTGGCCATGGCTTTGCAAGGTGCTATCTAAGGAGCCTTGATAAGTTTCTGCAGTGCATCTTGTGGATTGTACACACTGCTGCCATTGTTTTGTGGCAGTGGAGGGATTGAATGTTTATGGAAGGGATAAGTAATCAAGTGAGCTGCTTTGTCCTGGATGGTGCTCATTGTGCCAAACATTACATCTTTCCAAAATGTTGTCATCAGCCCCTTGAGCGAGAAAAAAATTGAAACGTGGCCAATGGTGTGATAAGGTTGGACAACTTTGATCAATTCTATTTACCTCAGCCTCTCCCTGTAGTAGTCCGTTCCACATGTGCAACAATCAACTTATCCTAAATGTCATTAATAACTGATTTACTTATGGACCACTAAAAGTGGAAACATTTTCTCCAAGTCGACCCTTTCCAGCTACTTCATTTTAAAGACTTCTATTTGTTCAACTCTCGGACTTCTCTTTTCTAGAAGCGCCCCAACTGCTTTGATCTTTCCTGATAGTTTTAACTGCTCAGTCTTGTACATCTTTTCTCCACTTCTCCTATGCTTGTAATAACTGTTTTATAACATGGAAACCAGAAATGTGCAACTGCAAATGTACAGTTCGGCTGCACTGGCCTTGCTTTGTTCTAACAGAAGCAGAGGACCTGGTTTTCTTTTTGAAGTCTAACCAATGTTTTACATCCTTAAAAACAAAATACTGTGGATGCTGGTAATCTCAAATAATAGAAAATGCTGGAAAGCTCTGCAGATTTGGCAGCGCCTGTGGAGAGGGGAACAGTTAATATTTCCCACCCATATGACTCTTCTTCAGAGTACTATCCCAATAACCCTGCACATTTACCATGGCTAATGCACCTAACATGCACACCTTTGGATCATGGGAGGAAATCCAAGCACTCAGAGCAAACCCAGCACACAGGGAGTGTGCAAACTCCACACAGAAACCTAAGGCCAGAAATGAACCCGGGTCCTTAATGCTGAGAGGCAGAAGTGCTAACCACCGTGCCACCATAGTTCTGTGCAAGTACACTGGTGAGAGTGTCACATTTTAGTTTCCTCCTTCAACTGTTTGAAGGTCACTGAGCAACTAGGAGCAGGGATGGTGAATCTCGAGGAAGTACACGAGAGCTGTTCAAAAAGAAAACCGGGTCCCCTGCTTTTGAGAGAACAAAGCAAGACAAGTACAGCTGAACTGTACATTTGCTGTTGGCTGCCATTTTAAACACAATGCACCTTCAGATTGCAACTCAGAGCTCCAGACTTTCAATTCAAAGACTTGGAACAGAAAACTGTAATGTTGGAGGAACATCATGGCTAAAGCGAAGCTAATCAACTCTATCAAAACCTTGCCTAAACCTACTGTCTGGAGTCCAGGAGAGCTATCACTTGACTTGGTTGTTGGTACCCAGTGGAAATATATCCAAGCATACGTGAGAACTGCTGGGACAAAGAGGGAGAAAATTAGAAGTAGGGAATGAAGTGTGAAAACGATGCAAGTTTGCCAATTAAAATTAAACTGGTGGCAATAAACTGACTTTCACTAAAACTCACTGTTGATCTGTAAATAAGAAACAGAAAAATACAAAACATAGCCATTATATTGTTCGTTTATGTGGAAGATATGACAAATGTCTTAGGTATGCAACACATACTGGCAGCAAACATAAAACCTTGGGAGGGTCAGGTGTATATGTACACATGCCTTAACACGAACAACTAACTGGGCTATGTTGGCACCAGAAACTCAAATCTTGTTTAACTCTCAATGGTATGTATTTAAAGAGTTTGCCAGTATGTTAGCACAATTCAATTTGTCCAAACTTCTCTTTCCTATCTTTGTGGTGCCTTGCACCTTCACCTAACTCCATAAATCAAAAAGAAAACCTCGTTAAATCAAATCAGCTGAGTATGTTACTTGCATTCCATTTTCAACCCATAGAAGAAGCAGGAGTAGGCCATTCGGCCCTTTGAGCCCACTCTGCCATTCATTATGATCGTGGCTGATCATCAAATTCAACATTGTTGATCCATACTATGCTTATTCTAGCTTTCTTTTGCACCAAAGACAATCAACTTGTACTGCTGCAACCAGCGACTCAAATTGCCTAAAGCTACAAAAGCAGCAAAACCAAAATTTCCAGATTTTATTCTTTCAATTTGAATTATTATTCTTTCTTGCATGCAAAGCATACCATTCATAAAGAAAGGAGAAAGTGCAGAATGTAGTGTTACAGTCACAGCTAGAGTGTAGGGAAAGATCAAGTTAACGTGAGGTAGGTCCATTCAAAGTCAGAAGCTGTTCTTGCATCGGTTGGTACATGACCTCAAGACTTTTGTATTTTTTTCCCAACAGAAAAAGGAGGAAGCGAGAATGTCTGGGGTGTGTGGGGGTCCTTAATTATGCTGGCTGCTTTGCTGAGGCAGCAGGAAATGTAGACTGAGTCAACGGATGGGAGGCTGTTTTACCTGATGGCTTGGGCTACATTCACGATCTTCTGTAATTCCTTGCGGTCTTGGACAGAGCAGGAGTCATTACAAGCTGTGATACAACCGGAAAACATGCTTTCTATGGTGCATCTATAAAAGTTGGTCCTTTCTGGTGGGGCAAGATTGAGAGAAAATCAGAGGCACCAACTCATAGGTCGCTCAGCTGATCCAACATGTTGGCAAAGCAGACCACTACACCACTGACAACTGAATGATTTAGCCACAAAATCCAATAAGTATAGCTTTATCTTCACTCCAAACATGACACTAATAACACCAGCAAACCGAAAATGACTTCAGCCTAATCACACTGGAAACAGTCACAAATCTTGCAATAATGCAAATCTCGTGGCAAGTCATTCAAACTAAATTTAAACAAACAGTGGGAAATGTCCACGAGAACAGAGCCTAGCTCAGCTTTGGTGGATTTCCATAACGTAATTTACATGCAAAAAGTTCCTGGCACTACTGCATGTAACAATGGCCTTTACAAATAGGGAATACACCAATCTCAATTAATAATAGAGCAGTTTGGGGTTGAGGAAAGCCATTGAAAAACTAAATTAAATCCAAGCACAATTCCATAATTCCAATGTACTGTAATGACATCTGTAAGAGTGAGGGGGATTCAATAATTGAGTTGAATAAAAAATATGGACTTAGATTTTTTAACAGGAAATGTAGGAAGGCTTGTTACAGGTGTGGTCTGCATAGCCAGGATCCACACACATCTTCAAGGCTTCCTGAAGCTGAAAATTAAATCTGCAAACTAATATTTCCAACCAACGCATCTGTAGCTTGGTTCTTCAATGAAGTAATGTCATAAATATTTAAGAACTTGTCTCATGAACTGACTCCAGCAACATCTCTCTTGTTCTATAAATTAGCTTTAGATTAAAGCCTTCAAACCCAGTTTCAGCTTGTGATTGCTACTCTATGCTCAGAGATAGGCACACGATGCCAAAGTTTCCATTTTATTACCTATTTACCCTAAAGTTTATTTATTAGTGTCACAAGTAGGCTTACATTAACATTGAAAGAAAGTTGCTGTGAAAATCCCCTCGTCGTCACACTCTGGGCCTGCTCGGGTACACTGAGGGAAAATTTAATATGGCCAATGCATCTAACCTGCAAGTCTTTCGGACTGTAGGAAGAAACTGGAGCAACCAGAGGAAACTCTCAGACACGGGGAGAACATGCAATCTCCGCACAGACAGTGACCCAAGCCAGGGATCAAACCCAGGTTGCTGGCGCTATGAGGAAGCAGTGCTAGCCACTGTGCTACACCGATAGTGACAGAAGAACCCTTGAAGGCAATTTAAGATGGCCAATCCACCTAACCTGCACGTCTTTGGCATGTGGGAAGAACACAGTTGCCAGTAGTTGAACTCTCCACTCACCTGACGAAGGGGCAAACCCCTAAAAGCTTGTGGGTTTACTATCAAATAAATTGGTTGGACTTTAACCTGGTGTTGAGACTTTTTACTGTGTTTACCCTAATCCAACAGCAGCATCTCCACATTGTGGGAAGAAACCAGAGAACCTGGAGAAAACCCATGCGGACACAGGGAGAATGACCTTCCACTGTGAAGCAACATTGTGCCACCATGCTGCCCATCGTATTTCAGGAAAAGCACACATCAGATTTCAGGAAAAGATGACTTGCAAACAAAGGGCTAGATGTTTTACTTTGATTGCGCTGAACGAAAACAATGTACTTTCAGGTTTTGCATTGATTTAAGCCATTGAAGATTCAATTTAAATTGAGGGTTCCATCTATCAACTACGCAATCCAACCA
Organism: Carcharhinus amblyrhynchos; assembly: GCF_965287045.1. Lineage (NCBI taxonomy): Eukaryota > Metazoa > Chordata > Chondrichthyes > Carcharhiniformes > Carcharhinidae > Carcharhinus > Carcharhinus amblyrhynchos. The sequence goes on from NC_137340.1 coordinate 51,873,804, forward strand.
TTTTGGAAACTAATTCAATTTTTCTGCAATTAAACTTCATTGACTGAATTAAGTAGGGACCATGCTGCTCACTACATTCCTCCACCTATTTTGAGCAATTATTCCATCCATTTCTGAAGGGGAAAAGGTCTTTCCTAGCACCAGTAGCAAGTTAAGAATTCCAAAACAATGGCAGAGAGTAGAAATATACATTCTGTTCAGTTTCTTTTTCCATAGCCCCTGATCTTTGCTGGGGAATAATTAGGCAGGCTATTGGTACCCTTCAACTCGTCAGAACTGGAAAAGGTTAGCAGGCTATTCGGCCAAGGAATTGGAAGAGAGAAAATACACCCTAACCAAGAAAGATGATGCCCTCAGCAAACATCACAATCTTCTAAATAAAATTCAGAAGATTCCAAGTCAGTCAGCCAGAGCATGTCTGCTGACATTCTTGCTTTTTGAGTCAGAAAATTGTGTATTCAGGAACGTCGGAATCGATGCTGTTGATCCATTGTATTACTGGGTCAGTTTCGATCAGCTATTTGGGATGCAGAGTGACGCCAACAATGTGGGTTCAATTTCTGTGCCAACTGAGATTACGCATGAAGGCCCACCTTCTCGACTTTGCCCTTTGCTTGAGATGTGGCCGCCCTTGGATTAAACTACTACCGGCCAGCTCTCCCCATTAAAGTGGAAAGCAGCCAAAGATCATTGAGACTATGGCGACTTTACCCTTTCACTACTGAGGGAACAATGCACCAAAGGTAATGCCTTTCTGGTACTTCATTTAAATTGATGTGCCATCTCTCCCCTTGGTAAATGTGAAATTTTCTATTGTACTGCTTCAAAGGCAAGCAGGGAATTATCTCCAAAGACCTGGCCAATATTTATCCCAGAAATCAACTACAAAGATTGTTTAGTCATGATTATTTTAATGTTTGTGCAAGCTTGCTGTACTTTTAAATTCCTTCTTGGGATCAGGGCATCGCTAGCTATGCATTTATTGGCCCTTAAGAAGGTGGTGGTGAGTTGCCTTCTTGAACCACTGCTGTCCAGGTAGTGTAGGCACACCTGCAGTGCTACAAAGCTGTTCCAGAATTGTGACCCGGTGACAGTGAAGGAACGGTGATACATTTCCAAAGCAGGATGGTGAGTGACTTTGATTTGATTTATTAATATCACATGTATTAGTTAGTATCAGTGAAAAGTATTGTTTCTTGCGCGCTATACAGAAATAATACCATGCCGAAGGGAGAGAGTCATAGCTAGGGTGTAGGAAAAGAGCAACTTAATATGGTAGATCCATTCAAGAGTCTGATGGCAGCAGGGAAGCCGTTTTGATCTAGTTGGTACATGATCTCAGACTTTTGTATATTTTCCCAACAAAAAAGGTGAAGAGAATGTGTTGCTGCTTTTCTGAGGCAGCGGGACGTATAGATAGAATCAATGAATAAGAGGCTGGTTTGAGTCGTGGACTCGGCTTCATTCATGACCCTTTGTAGTTTCCAAAGGCGGCACACCAAGCTGTGGTACAACCAGAAAGAATGTTTTCTATTATGCATCTGTAAAAGTTGGTGAGAGTTATAGCGGTCGTGCCAAGTTTCCTCAGTATGAGAAAATAGAGGCGTTGGTGGGTTTTCTTAACAATAGCGTCCACATGGAGGGACCAGGACAGGTTATTGGTGACCTGGACGCCTAAAAGCTTGAAGATTTCGATCATTTCTACTTCATCCCCATTGATGTAGACAGGGGCTTGCCATCCACTATGCTTCATAAAGTCAATAACTATCTTCTTCGTTTTGTTGATATTGAGGGATATATTATCGTCGTTGCACCAGTTCACTATATTCTCTATCTCCTGTGCTGTGTCTCATCATTATTTGAGATCTGACCCACAACGGTAGTGTCATCAGCAAACTTGAAAATTGAGTTGGAGGGGAATTTGGCTATACAGTCAGAGGTGTGTAAGGAGTGAGCACAGCCTTGCGCAGCACTAGTGTCGAGGATGATCGTGGAGGACATTGTTACCTATCCTTACTGACTGTGGTCTGTGGATTAAGTAGTCTAGGATCCAACTACAGAGGGAGGAGCCGCACCCCAGGCCACAACATTTGGGGATAAGCCTTATAGGAATAATGCTGTTAAAGGCTGAGCTGTAGTCTATGAATAGGAGTTTGACATTGTGTCTTTGTTATCTAGGTGTTCCAGGGTTAAGTGCAGGGCCAGGGAGATGGTGTCTGCTGTGGACTTGTTGTGGTGATCAGCAAATTGGAGCAGACCTAGGCAACCTGGGAGGCAGGAACTCATTTGTGCCACGACTACCCCTTTTGAAGCACTTCATAATGCCGGAGCCACCAGATGATAATCATTAAGGCACATTGCCTGACTTTTCCTTGGTATCTGACTTTTCTTTGGTGGTCATGTTTTTCAAGCAGGCAGGGACCTCAGATTGGTGTAGAAAGAGATTAAAGATTTCTGCAAACATCCCCACCAGCTGGTTTGTGCAGGGTCCGAGAGCTCATGTGTGTATCCTATCTGGGCCAGTTGCTTTCTGTGGGTTGACTTTCGAGAAGGCTGATTTGACACCGGCAATGGTGATCTTGGATACGGGTTTGGCCAAGTCTTCCGGGGTGGCGGGCATGCTCTCACTGACTTCTTGCTCAAAACAGGCATAGAGGGATGCGTTGGAGCCAGCTACTCTACATGCCTTCATCTTGTAACCTGTTATGCCTTGCAGACCTTGTAATAGCCGGTGAAGGTCTACATGGCTAGCCTAGGACTCCAGCTTGGTCCACGACTGTAGTTTGGCATCTTCACTAGATCTCTGTAGGTCGTAACTGGATTTCTTATATATGCCTCTGACCTGGGCTTCAGCTGGCAGTGGATATCCCTGTTCTTCCACGGTTTCCAGTTGGGAAACACATGGATTGCACTGCATTGTTTGCAAGGTGCGTTGGTGTGTCCCCACGCAATAAAAAGCAGAATAAGAGTATTTCTTTTCACATCTCCCAGGAATACTTGCAACAGGTCTATTATTCACTCCAGCTAGGTGATATAACTAATTATTTTGTTTATCCCCAAGTAAAATTAAATTTTGTCTACCTACCTACTGAGAGCGTGGACAGAATCGTGTTTTTTCAAGTTTAGAAAATACACCACACAAGAGGGAGGTTTAAAAAAGAAACAGATTTTGCTTGATGTCAAAAGATCTTTTCAACATTGAAGAAAGACCAGAAAAATAGTATTATACAGCTACCCTTGGTTAAAGTAAAATACTTATGGGTATTGAGAGGCAGGAACACAAAAAAATAGGCACTTAAGTACAGAACTGGAAACATGATGGAAAAGCTACCCCTCCCACAAAACAAATTCAAAACAGACCACAAACTTCACTGTCATACAGTGAAGTACTTAGAGGACACCATTATTTTTCCTCACTACTCTCCCTGACAATGACTGTGCAAATTGTGTTTACTGATAACATTAATATCAGGATTAAAATCCACAAAGATAGGGATAGGGAAGAGGAACCTGGCGGATATCTGACACACAATGTTCTTTTTGTTTTATACAATGGAGATACTGTATAGGTGGCAAGTGCAATTCACAGAAACTCAAAAAAACTTGCTAACCTTCCTCCTCGTACTGTGCAGAGGACAGGCAGCCTTTGTATCCCACTTACTTTTAAAAGCCACATACTGCATTAAAATTGGCAATTGACTTGAAAATCCACACGTTTGGAGGTCTTCACATTTTGTGTCGACCAGTTCCCTAGATGTCCCACTCTTTATAAATTGAGAGATTAACTATAGACCAGGGCTTTCGCTCTACCTATTCAGAGGGAACAGAGGGAACAGAGGGAAAATGCAATAGCAATAGTGGCCTTTGACACTGGCGTAAGGTATTTCCTTCAACATGCTGCAGTAAGTGGTTTAGTGACTGACCATTATGTATGGACATAGGTTATTAGAATAGAGAAACAGAGACAGAAAAGCTGAGCATAAATAAGGGAAGAATTCTTCCAGATTAACTTACGTAACAAACCCAGAAATTATCTACAATTCAGTCCCACTGACATTTCTCCTGCTCATATAGCCTTTAACCCCTTCTCTTTAATCCATTTACATTATCTGCTTAAATGATTTTCCCTTCTACTCAATCTTTTCATTCTAACCTCGCTGACATTTGAATCCTACTTGTTAAATTAATGAGTTGCCCAATGATAACAGCTACAGACTCAAAAAATAGTGCTCGTGGGACAAGATATTGCACTTTCTGCCTCTAACCACCCTAAATAAAACCACAACGAAATTGATTAGCTCATCTTCCATCCCAGTCTACATGACAACCTGGGACTTGATGCCAAACTCTGTACATGCAAGGAAAAGCAGCTACCACTTTTGACTGACAAATAAACATGCAAACTGGGAGCAAGGATCCAAGTCATTCCACCTCTTGAACCTGCTCTACTATTTGATAAGATCTGATTGTGGCCTTAACTCCACTTTCCTGTCTACCCACAATACCCTTTGAACATTTTTAAAGCAAAGTTGGAAAGATTCTTGTTTGAAGGAGTCAATCACTGTTTTGTTATGTGGAATTCTCTTCCTCAATGATCCTCAAAAAAAACTCCTCATTTCCATGTTAAATGGGAGACTTATTTTTAAAATGTGTTCCCTAGTTCTAGAATATCCCATAAGGGAAATCTTCTCAGCATCCACCCTGTTGAGTCCCCTCGGAATCCTCTGTTTTAATAAGATTACCTTTTATTCTTTTAAACTCCAAAGGAAACAAGCCCAATTTATCCAACCTTTTCTCATAAGATTACCCCTTCATTCCAAGAATCAGCCAAATGAATTTTCTCTGAACTTTCTCTTGCTTTTGTGTCCTTTCTTAAATGAGATCAAAATAGTCAAGATGTGGTCTCACCAATACTCTATAATAGCTGGAGCAAAACACCCCTACGTTCATATTCCATTCCTTTGTAATAACCAACAACATTCAATTTGCCTTGCTGTATCTGCATACTAATCTTTTGTGATTAGTGTACAAGGACATCCAGATCCCTCTAACTCAGTTTGCAATCTCCCTCAATTTAAATAACATGCTGTTTTACTGTCCTTCTTGCCAAAGTAGACAAGCTCACATTTTTCAACATCATACTCCTTTTTACACACTCACTTAATATATCTAAAGCCCATGACCTCCTCACAATTTACTGACCTATCAGTGTGTTATCAAATTTAGTGATCATACATTTGGTCCCTTCATTCAAGTTATTTATACAGGTCATTTTGTTTTTGGATAGACGATTGATTGCGTAGCAGGAAGCAGAGAGTAGGAATAAATGGGTCATTTTTAGGTGGGTGAACCATAACCAGTGCAGTGTCACAGGAATCAATGCTGGGGCCTTTCCCAAATGTTGCTCTGCAATTGTACATAGTAAGAGTAGGCCCAAGACACCTTCCTTACTCAAGAAATTCCCCTCTCTGTAGTAAAATATCTGAAATGCTTCATTGAAAAGTCAAGCTCTTTCATGGTGGTGGAGGTGGAGGGGGGTTGGGGAAGAAAGCAAATCTCAAGAATCACAGATTAGAATAGTGGCTCAGTGGCATCACTAGCTCTTTTAAGTACACATTCGGTATTGAAAGCATTTTAATTATGATGTATTTTGATGACACTCTGTGCAAGTTACAAGATTAGGAATGGTTAGGTAAAATGTACACAAACCAGTTTAACAAGATCTTTAAAATAGCTACTCGTATAGTTCACGACATTGAGATATCAAAGCAAAAGATCTCCAAAGACATTTGTTTTTACCAGATGATATAAATGATATAATTCAGTTAAATTAATCAAGTTATGCTTGTGTTGTTTATAGATTTCAAAGAGTAAAACCTTAGACCAAATCATTGTATTGAACAGAGCATTTGACGCAACAAATTTGTCATGGTGACAGAAACTATTCATAGTAAGCTGCTCCAGGAAGGGATTCAGCTTACAAGCTTTCTATTGATACACTAACATTCCTCCACAAAACAAGGTAGGCGCTTATCTGGGAAACTTGCAGAACTGAGTGCATACGTTCAAAGTGATTTGGGCTGTCAATAAAGATGAAACAGAATGCATCAATCACATAATTCAGGACAACCTTTGAGCAGTGAAAAAGCTTTATACAATCTGGGAGGAAGCACGTAAGGTTGTAATTCAAAAATAAAGTTACACTACATACTCCAAAACAATTTTTCACAAATCAACAGGTGCTTGGAGAGATTTATCCTTTTAAAAACTCAGCCAATCGAGGGATATGATTAACCCTTTAGTGAATAACAGTATGACTCCAGGATGGAAGGAATTCAGAAAAGACAGCACAGGATAAACTGGCTGTAACAACATTGTACAAAATAAAGAACGATCAGTCATTGCTTTCAGACTTTAACTTGCCATTTGAGGCCACAATTTAGCAGCATCAGGTCCCAGTTGTGACTGAGGTGCAATGGCCACAAGAACAGCTTTGCTAATGCTCAAGTTTGGTAACACTATTTACATTAACCTGTTCCATCATGATTTGCCTTTGACCATCTTTGGAGGTAGGAAAAGGGGTAAACATCAGCCAGACTACAGTCAGACACATTCAAACTGAACAAAAATCCTTCACTTGGCATCATAACCATTGGAATCCATATTACAAGATACTAATCAAACTGAACAATTAATGGACAATAACATCTTGTATTCATACCGTACATTTCATTCTGTTATCTCTTAACTATTTCTACACTTCAGAGTATAAGCAAGCAAAATCTGACACTAAATCACAATCTCAGTCTGATGGCCAAAAAAATCGGTTCAAGGTAGGTTTTAAGATGCAATTCAAGAAGGGGTAAAGAGAGAATTGAAAAGTTTAGGGTTCAGATACCTGAAAAATCAGCTACACAATCGTAGCATGATTAAAATTAAGGATGCAGAAAAGCCCAGAACAAGATGAGAGTAGATATCTGAGGGTTGTGAGGACTAGAAGAAATACCAAAGATAGGGAGGAATTTGAAAACAAGAACAAGGATTTTATAATCAAGGAGTCAGTTACTGGGAATAATTATAGGTAACTGAGTGCAGGGGTGACAAATCAACACAATCTAGTGTGAGTAAGGACATGAGCAGAATCTTGGCTGACCTTAAGTTTATGAAGGGTAGAATGTGGGAGGCTAACCAAGAACTGCTGCCTCAGGTGACTGTGGAGTACGCATGTTCTCCCCACATCTGTGTGGATTTCCTCCAGATATTCCGGTTTCATCCCACAATCCAAAGATGTGTAGGTTAGATGGATTGGCCATGCTAACTTGCCCTTGGTGTCTGGGGATTAGCAGGGTAAATACAAGGGGTTATGGGGATAGGGCCTGGGTGGGATAGCTGTCAGTAGAGGCTTGATGGGCCGAATGGCCTCCTTCTGCACTGAAGGGATTCTATGATTCTAAAATAACCGATGAGGGCTTTAGCAGCAGACGTGCTGAGACAGGAACAGTGGTGGGCGAAGTTAAGAATACAACAGGCTTAGCAATAGCATAGGTGTGTGACTGCTAAGCATCAAAAGTTACACCAAGGTTTCAAACAGCCAAGTTAAGCTTCACACAGTTGCTAGGGAGACAGGTAAGAGTCAGTCATTTGAGAACCAAGTGTGTGGAAGGGATCGAAGCTAATGGCTGCAATCCTCCCAATATTCAATCAGAGGAAATGTTGCAGAGTCTGAGAGATGGCAGGGAGGGAGAGCTGGGTGGTAACTGTAAAACAATGCTGGATTTTTGGATAATGACACCAAGTGACAGCACATAGGTGAGAAATAGGAGGGGACCAAAGGATTGATCCAGTGACAGGGGACATGAGGGTGGCAATGGTGTAGGAATGAAAGAGGAGCTGTTGAGAGTGATAACTTGGCTATGACAAAATAAGAATGGAACTAGGTGGGTTCTTAGGGAGTGCATTTCCACTCACCAGGATGACATCGTAGGGGTACTGGAGAAGGATTGTGTGGTCAACTGTGTCAAAGGGTTCAAACACGTCAAGAAGGGCAAAGCAGGATGGTTTACCTTTGTCACAGCCATAGGGGATGCAAGATCATTACATTTTGCGAAGCACAAAGGGTACATCAGTCAGATTTAAAGGGAAACTTGAAGATGCTCTCAAGCAGGAGACAATTGATGACTTAAAATCATCACAAAGATTTTCTGCAACAACAAATGTACATAATCAGCAAATACATCCGTTACGTGCAAAAAAAATTCTCAAGGAAAAGACACTTCAGTCTCCACCATTATTCAATGGATTTCATTCAACTCAGACTATTGATTTCTAGAATACCATTTGCTTTCCACACTGATGGATAGTCCTTTAGCTTTCTTGAACTCAAGACACTGACATTAATGACTTATCTCATTGCAACTTCAAGCAGTTTCACAAAAGAACTTAGAGCCCTAGCCTCATCTATCTTTCTTTGGAGACTGAGCGAGGGAAGAAGCAAGTGCAGCAGTGTGGGGAAGAGGAAAGGAGGGAGGAGCACTTGAAGGCTGTGACTAGCATCAACCTGAATCTTTGGAAAGCAGGATCCTGAAACTTGTGTTTCAACAGATTTTCAATATGGAGGACATAATGAAGAAAATATATTACCCACTGGGCCCTTACATTTCCTCAAACACATGCAAATCAGTTGTATCTGGCTTTACTTTACTGCTATGTTCAGTCTTAATTTGGTTGTTCCGGAGGATTCCAATGTACAGTAAACTGTGTGTTTTCCAGCACTATTAATTTGAATGCCCTAGTAACTGGATTTTTAAATAACAACCGCACCACCAACGACACATCCCTGCCCCCCCTTTTCCTGTATCTAAAAAGAAGCTTCCAGTAGTGGTGCAGGTAGTCCTTTTTGTCAGAAAGCATTGCTGTAATTTTTGAATTTGTGCTGTGCATTATTGTAAATTATATCCTCCACCTTTATATCCAATAAACCAAAAAAAAGCAAGATGAGAAGTGAAATGAGTTGTGTTGATATTGAAACAGAAAATGGACATTTGAAGACATTGAAAAGGGAGAGAATCAGGAGGTTTTGATGACAGAGTAAAGACTGGACTCGGTCACAATAGCCAAGCTCAAAGAACAATTGCTCAAGTTTTTTGCCAGTTCCAGGGCAAATAGAGCTGAAGTATGCCAAAGAGGCAGTGCTTAGGGTCTAGACAACTGAAGGCATTGCCACCCAATGCTGCAGCAATTAAATTCAGAGATGCACAAGAGGCCAGAATTAGGCAGATCACTGAGGTTTGTGGATAGGGGAGATTTAAGGGGTTTGCAGCAGCAATGGGTTTAAGATTTTGTGATTATTAAAACTTCTTAGAACGTACTTATAGAGTCCACAAGTGGAAATTGAAGTACTGATGGCACTCCTGTCCTGGGGCCAACATTTATTCCTCTCCTGACATCCTAACAGCACATCATTAAGTTATTATTGCACTGCTATTTCTGAAACTTTGCATGCACAAGCTGACTGCTGTCTATTATATTACAACAATGACTACCACTTAAAGTGTTTCATGAGCTGCAAAGTACTTTGAAATATTCTGAAGGCATGAAAGAAATTCTAAAAATGCAAGTTATGTTTTCCTACAGAGAGGAGTTTTGATGTCCCACCTGAGCAGATGTCGGTTATGAGGTTATTTGAAGTCAGTCATGAAAAGGAAATGCACAGAAATCCAGTCTCAAAACATGTTAGGTGTTTCAAGGTACACAGTTCACAGTCCATAATGGGTTACTCTTGGTTAGTTGCCCAATCCTCCTCAATCTGTTGGTACGGAGACCACACGAGAACAGCAGCAGACTTGCAAGTTATTTAAAGGTCATTTTCATAAAAGCAATTTATAGCACAATGAATTAACGCTCCTGTAATCTGGAGATGTACTTTAAATAGGATGAACCAAACTATCTAAATTAAGGATCTGGTGCTGGGTTTATTATCATAGCTTAAACTTAGTTATTGTAACAAAATATTTGAAACCTAAATCTTCTGTGAAACGATATTATGTTGAAGCCTGTGCCAAAATTGTTTTAGAATTCAAAAAAAAAGCAGGTTGTATTCCTTGCTCCTTTCACCAAGCTGCCTGCAATCTGTAAGTGTCCCATTCCCAGGATTTTTCTTCTTTCACAAAAGCCAAAAGCAAGTAAAGCAGAAAACTGTTGGCGGATTCTCTGACAATTTTCCTTCAATTTTCACAAATCAAGGCCAGTGTCCTGGAATAGAAACGTTGGGTTTCATGTTATTGACTGAAAACAACAACTTGGAGAACCTAAATAGACCAGAAAGTACCAGAAGCAGTGAACAGGTCAGCAGCAATTTGGAAAATTCTCAGCCTCTGCCCATAATTCAAATGAAACTGAAGCAAACATTTAAAATGGACCATTATACAACAGTACTAGGTCAACAGTCCAGTTCCAATCTATAAGGCTAAAGAGAGGTGGGTAAAACATGGGTTTACAGCTGTAATTTTTGTCTAGTGACCCACTGTAGAATGTGTGCTTTGTAAGGGAGGCTGGAAGTAGTTGTGATTCCCCCCCTATCCAGATTGCATATAATTTAGGTTCCTACATGAATGTCACGGCTGCAGAAGGTAGCTGGAATGCATGGAACCATGAGTCAGTATCAGGAATGGAGGAAATTGAATTGTTCAAGGAAAACTGAGTACAAAAAGGAGCATTCCACATGCCTGTGCTTTCCAAACATGGACCATAAAAGGTTCAAGGAACATGCATGATTACTAGTAATTGCTATGCTAGCATCAGAGATTGCATCTCTGGGTTAAGAACAAAATTGCCTCCAAGATTGTTATGCTGCTCCATCATAACAGTGTTACACTATACAGCATAGTGCCATCATGCTAAAGTGTATGCAATATTTTGTGCTAAACAAGGTAAAGCAATCTACTCTCTGCACCAACGTTAATATCAAGCACTCCCCAATTAGATATATTATTGTTATATCCACCAACTGAAGTTGCCTGTACTTTCATTGATGTACCCTAGCTTAAATCTCAAACCAGAACCTGTGATAACATTGGTGTGGCTGTTATTTTCCCATTTTCCAGGCCAGAAATTTATCCACCCACCCCTTACTGAGTGAAGCTGCCAATTTAGTTTTATCATCATGACTGGGATGGGAGGAGTGTGTTCATTATCTCGCCCCACAACTCCACAGGCCACAGCATTAAAAGTTTAACTTACTCACCAAAATAGCTAATTGTTTTTCTTCACTGCTGGCAACCAGAATACAAGAGACTTTTAACAAGGCTACTTTCCATAAGTAACAAACTTATCAATTTATTCTAAAAAACATGTTAGCAAATTGCAAGAACTTGTTAACACAATTGTACTCTGGAAATATCGTCATCTATCTCCTCTTAAATAACTACCCCAACACACATGCAGACACATTTATAGGCAAATAGAGCCTCTCTCAGAGATGGGCATTACTAAATAAAGGATAAAGTTTGCAGGCTCTCAACACTGTTGGTCTGAAGTTCCCTCACGTAAAGATGGACTGCTGGTCCCAGTGGATGCTTGAATGTATGTATACACACACTATATAGCTGAATCATAGGGGAAGTGGTTTTGTTGTGATATTGTCACTGGACTAGTAATCCAGAGAATCAGAATAATACTGTCGGCCAGGGTTCGAATCCCAGCATAGCAAATGGTGAAATTTGAATTCAATAAAAAATCTGGAATTAAAGATCTAACAATGATTGTAAAACACTGACTAATGTCCTTTAAAGGGAGAAAATCTGTTGTCCTGGTCTGACCAACATGCGACTCCAGACCCACAGCAATGTGGTTGACTCTTAATTGCCCTTTGAAAGTTGAAGTGCAATTAGAGATCGGCAATAAATGCTGAGCCAACCAGCCACGCCCACATCCCACGAATGAATAAATAAAAATTCTTCTGGTCTCAGCTTTGCAGGTCCAAATGCCAACAAGTTACAGATTCTCTGGGTACAGGTTGATAGCTATACCCAATTTCAGCCAAAGCAGAGACAGACACCCAGGCAGTTAGGGTCACCTTCCTTTCTCAGTTTATTCCCCAACAAGACTGACATCCAAAGCAACAAATCCAAAAGTGATGTTTTTTTTTGTCTCTATCATGTGATTTCCAGGAAACCTTTGCATTTCTTCAGACACCACCACCTCCCCCCCAGCCCATCGATTAAAGTTAAAAACAAACAAATAGATCTTCAACTGGCATACAAGCCAAGTGATTTCTTGGAAGATGACAGTGAACCTATGACCTTTTCTTTAAAAAAAAGCTCAAAGTCAGCACCCAAGTAATGCAATATCCTTCCATATTTTTAAAAGAAAAATTCAGTCTTGAAAGATATGATTGTTAAGGAATAGAACTGGGATAGGCCTTTTGGACCTTTGAGCCTGCAGTGGCATCCAATCCAATCAAAGCTAATCTTCTATCTCAATCTCACCTTTGTGTACCATCCTCATATCCCTTGATTCAACCTCACTTTTGCATACCATCCTATATCCCGTAATTCCCAAATACAGTCAGTGATTGAACATCCACAGCTTTCTGAGCCAGGGAATGCCAAATAACGTCAACCCACTGAGCAAGGAAAATTCTCATCTCTATGCTAAATGATCAATCTCTTATTCTTATTGTGATAAAGTCCATGCCTATGACAAATTTGTTTGAGGCTTTCCAAATGAATTACACCTACAGTTCTCATTGCCAAACCTAGGAAACATTTGAGCTGGATTTAGATCGATGTCCCTGTGGTGAAGTGTTAATGACTAAATCACTGCATCATGTCTTCCAAACAGTGCTCCAAATGCTCAAAATACTAAATTATATCTAGTGTTAAATGCCAGTTACGCTAGGAGTTTAATCTACTGTTTGCTGTGCAATACATGTAATAACGATCCCATTTATCTCACTGCCAAGTTGCATTTTAACAGCTGATTGACTGGAAGGAAGGCTGGTCGATAAGACTACTTCCATTATAGCACATTAAAAACTCATCTCTCAATAGCCAGAGGTCGAGTTATTTTTTCAAGCTATGTAACAATCATTTGGATAAAGTTAGATGGACAATATAATAAAGCTTTGCCTGAAAGTGAAATGTTAACCTGTAACTCCATAAGTCGCCACAGTTAAACAAATGATCTCTTCCTTTTTAAACGTTCGAATGAGCGACACAGTAGCACAGTGGTTAATCCTGCTGCTTCACAGTGCCAGGGACCTGGGTTCGATTCCCAGCTTGGGTCACTATTTGTGTGGAGTTTGCATGTTCTCCTTATGTCTGCACGGGTTTCCTCCAGGCGGAGTTTCCTCCCACATTCTGAAAGACATGCTAGTTAGGTTCATTGACCTGAAAAGGTGCTGGATTGTGGTGAATATGGGAATTTCACAGTAACTTCATTGCAGTGTTATTGTAAGCCTTACTTGTGACTAATAAATAAACTTGAACTTTGGATCAAAGGGTGGAACCTTAAAACTTTTGGAATGTATCTGTAGCTCAACTAGCCAAGTTTTTGTTAATTGAAATCACTGAAGGATCTTGCTTTTATATTTGTATCTTACGCTCAGCACAATATCCCAAAGCATTTCACACAGACAAAATTAATTAGTTTTGAAGTTGTAGCCACTGATATCACAGACGTTTGCACAATTAAGTTCCACTAACAGTGAATAAGACAAGCAGCCAGCTAATCTGCTTTGATGGTGTTGGCTGAAGACTATATTAGCCTGGACACTGAAAGCATGTCTTTGTTCCCCTTCAAATACAGTCTCAAAATCTATTACAAGTAGATAGACTGTCCATTTAACATCTCATCCGAAAAGATGGTACTGCTGATAGTGCAGCCAACTCCAAGTACTGCAATAAAGTATCAGTCTTGATTGTGAGCTCAAGTGTTGCTGTAGGCCTTGAGCCCATGACCTCCTGACCATCTCATCACAAGTTACAAATTTAATGGGCTGCATGATTTGTAATTCAAAGTAAATTTGTAATTACTGCTTTTATAATCTTGAGTACAAACTGTAGACATCGAGCTGTATTGAAGCACAGATGAGCACTACAGAAAAGCCAAAAACAGTAGAGTTGTGGCCATTACGTTTATTGAAGTACAGGATTAAAGAACATGTAAGATATGTTGTTTAAAATACTAATAGTAAAATATTTTGTGCTACCACTAATTCAAAGACCATATATTTACTTTTAGAAAGAATAAAAGTGAAAGAAATCCCCTACAGTCCAATTTTCAGTAATTAGTTGGAGTGAGTGCAGACAAGTTCTGAACATTTCTTACTTTAGAAATTAACTGGTTTCAAATCACCACTGTCCCTGTTTCTCATTATTTGGTGTCTTATCATTGCAATTATTTACTCTGTAACCATAGAAGACGGAGTGGGGCTAAGAGGGTCCTTTTCAGGATGGCAACCAGTGGTTTTCCACAGGGTCAGTGTTGGGAACACAATTTTTCACTGTTTACATTAATGATCTGGAAGATGGAACTGAGGGCATGGTTGCTACATTTGTGGATGATACAAAGATATGTAAGGGGACAGGTAGTATTGAGGAAGTGGGAAGGCTGCAGAATTAGTGGTTAGGACTGGCAGCTCAGTGCCAGGGACCAGGTTTAGTTCCAGCTTCGGATGACCATCTCTGTGCAAACTCCACATTCTCCCAGTGTCTGTGTGGGTTTTCTCCTGCAGTCCAAAGATGTGCACATTAGGTTGATTGGTCATGCTAGATTGCCCCTTAGTGCTGGGGGATTAGGAGAGTAAATATCTGGGGTTACTGGGAAAGGATCTTGGTGGGATTGTTGTCAGTGAGGCTCGATGGGCCAAACAGCCTCCTCCTGCACTACAGATTCTATGATTCTATTCTATGAATGACTTGGACAGGCTAGGAGAGTGGGCAAAGTGGCGGCAGATGCAATACAACGTGGGTAACTGTGAGGTTATGCACTTTGGTAGGAACAATAGAGGCGTAGACAATTTCCTAAATGTGGAAAGGCTTCAGAAATCTGAAGCACAAAGGGACTTGGAAGCACTGGTTCAGGACTCTCTCAAGGTCAACATGCAGGTTGAGTTGGCAGGAAGGCAAATTCAGTATTATTGTTCATTTCTAGAAGGCTAGAATAAAAACGCAGGGATGTACTGTGGACACAGTACAAGTCTCTGGTCAGACCCCATCTGGAATATTGTGAGCAGTTTTGGGCCCCATACCTAAGGAAGGATGTGCTGGCCTTGGAGGCGGTCCAGAGGAGGTTCACAAGAATAATCCCAGGAATGATTTGACTTGTCACATGTATTTGTATACAGTGAAAAATATTGTTTCTTGTACACTATACTGTTCATAGAGAAGGAAAGGAGAAAGTGCAAAATATAGTGTTACATTATAGCTCTGGTGTAGACAAAGATCAACGTAACGCAAGGTAGGTCCATTCCAAAGTCTGATGGCAGCAGGGAAGAAGCTGTTCTTGAGTTGGTTGGTACATGTCCTCAGACTTAGCATCTTTTGCTGGACGGAAAATGGTGGAAGAGAAAATGTCCAGGGTGCTTTTCCGAAGCAGCAGCAAGTACAAACAGAGTCAATGGATGGGAGGCTTGTTTGTGTTATGGACTGGGCTTCATTCATGACCTTTGTAGTATCTTGCAGTCTTGGCAGAAGACGAGCCATACCAAGCTGTGATACAATCAGAAAGAACGCTTTCTATGGTACATCTGTAAAAGGTGGTGAGAGTCGTACCTGACATGCCAAATTTCCTTAGTCTTCTGAGAAAGTAGAGGCATTGGTGGGCTTTCTTAACTATAGTGTTGGCATGGCGGGCCAGCACAGGTCACTGGTGATCTGGACACCTAAATGAAGAGTTTGTCATATGAGGAGCGGTTGATGAGTCCAGGCCTATATTCGGAGTTTAGAGGGATGAGGAGGTCTAATTGAAATTTACAGAATACTGAGGGGCCTGGATAGAGTAGATGTGGAAAGTATGGTGGGAGAGACTCAAACTCGAGGGCACAACCTCAAAATAAAGGGACGCTCCATTAAAACTGAGATGAGGAGGAATTTCTTCAGTCAGAGGGTGGTGAATCTGCCGAACTCATTCCACAGAGGGCTGTGAAGGGCAGGTCATTGAGTGTCTTTAAGGCAGGAATAGATAGGTTGTTGATCAATAAGGGGATCAAGGGTTACGAGAAGAAGGCAGGAAAATGGGGATGAGAATCATATCAGCCATGATTGAATAGTGGAGCAGACTTGATGGGCTGAATGGCTTTATTTTTATCCTATATTTTATGGTCATATGACCTAAAAACAGGGAAATCAGTTTTTGAAGAGGAGGCTTCCTCAGATTATTCATTTTCAAGGGTATAATGACGTTTTACATCACATGGTCAAATTCTATATCCATCAGCGCAGTCAGATCCCAAAGCTTCAACGTCATGGAAATATTCAAAGTGTAGAAGATGAAGAGGTGAGAATGAGAATTGGCTGGTGAATTAAAGCTCAGTCACTCTCAGACTAGATGGAGGTGCTCAGCAAAGTTGTCAGCCAATCTTCATTGGTCACCCCAATAAAGAGGGGACAACATTGCTCCATTCTTTGTTTGCGAAGATGCCATCTCTCATACCAGTTGTTTTTGAGATGTATCCCATGTACACCTCCTTTCAACCCATCTTTTGTTTCTTATTTTGTCCTATTACCACCTCCTTTGCTGTGCATCATTATGCTTTTGTCATTTGGCCATTTTTGCTGTACATTCTATCGTAGATTTACCCTTCCACTCTTTCCCTGCCCCTGGACTTGCTTGAAAGCTGTTGTATATCTAACTTTAAATTTGAAAAAATTATATTTCTCTCTCCATAGGCCCGAGTATTTCATTTTTTTCTGTTTTACTGGAGAATGAGTTTGATCACAGATTGTATTGTGTTTAACCTTTACATATTGAAACCTTGCAAATTGCTTCACAGGAGCATTATAAACAATTATTACCTGCTTCTCCTCTGCACAATCTTAGTAAAGGCATTGAGAATCTCCATAATCCTTCACAAACTACTAATTCACAATCAAGATCAACATCACCTCTCACCAAATTGTCACAGATTTAGAGTTTCTGATGAGTCAGTGACTAAATGTACCTGTCGTGACATTGCCTTAAACGATTCTAGATTCAACCCTTCAGGTCTAAGTCTAGACAAGGGAAAAGTTAGCTGACATACTTGCTCCAAACCACTAATCCATGAAACTAGATGGCAAGTGTGCTCAAATGGCACTGGATGAGATAGGAATAGCCTCAAGAGTGATGTCACTTTACAGTTGAATAGCCTTCCAAAAGTAGTGTGAAGAACCCAATACTGCCAGGGGAAGAGGGAACAAAATTGAAGAGGAGAGGGTCAAAAATGAGGGGAAAGCAGAAAAAGTGGTTTGTGCCTTTGGAAACAGAATTTTAGTCTATACTGCAGTCAATACAAGTTCAGTCAGCTGTGTGCACAACGTACTCAGTCTCCATTCTAAATCTATTTATGATGACAACATCATTTGCACCTGGAAATTTATACAAGTCACAGTCAGTTATTCCATTAAAAGCTCATTGAAAAAACATTCAGATGTTTACAGAGACAGAAAGCTCTAATTATACTGTGCAAACGTAATTCAAACCCAGTATTAGCAAGTGCCTGCAGGATTTTCAGGCACCACTCAGACTCCCTTCAGACTAAGGCCAGTTTGCTGGTTATAAATTTCACTGGAGCAGAAAATTAATTTCCAGGGTGAAAACTGAGAAGAGACTTTGATTATTTTGAGGCTCAAAATATTTCCAACGTTCAAACCCCCACAAGACAAGCAAATTTTCTCAGACAGCAAATTATTTATTTGCATCCATGACAAAGATAAATACGGGAGATCAAGTCTGCTTCACTCAGTACACCCATAACCACCCTCTTGTAGTCATGAGATTAAGTTCAATAAGTGTGGAGATATGATGCGATGTAACACTGGATTAACAAAACTAGCCATGCATATGCAGCACCATAACACTCAAGAGTCAAAGAATCAAACAGCACAGAAAAAGGCCCTTTGGCCCATTGAGTCTGCACTGACAACAATTACCACTAAAGTTGCACTAATCCCATTTTCCAGCACCTGTCCCATATTCTTCTATGTTATAATGTTTCAAGTACTTATCCAAATTTTTTTTTTGAAAGGTTGTAAGGTTTCCAGCCTTCACTACCTTCCCACGATGTGGAGTTACCGGCGTTAGACTGGGGTAGGCAGAGTAAGTTGTCTCACAACACCAGGTTAAAGTCCAACAGGTTTATTTGGTAGCATGAGCTTTTGGAGTGTTGCTCCTTCATCAGGTGAGTGATGAAGGAGCAGCAGTCTAAAAGCTCGTGTTACCAAACAAACCTGTTGGACTTTAACCTGGTGTTGAGAGACTACTTACTGCCACTACCTTCCCAGACAATGCATTCCAGATTCCCACCACTCAGTTTTTCCTCCTCTGAATATCCCGCCCCTTATCCTAAAACTATGCCCCTTTGTGATTCACCCCTCACCCCAGGGAAATAGCTCTATTGTATCCCACAATCTTATATGCCTCAATCTTCACCTTCAGCCTGCTCCAAAGAAAACTAACCAAGCCTATCTAGTTTCTCCTTATAGCTCAAAAGCTCCGTCCCAGGCAACATCCTGGTGAATCTCCTCTGCACCCCTTCAAGTGCAGTCACATCCTTCCTATAGTGAGGTGACTAGAACTGTACACTGTACTGCAGTTGTGGCCTAACCAATGTTCCGTTCACTCCAATGTTACTTCCTTGCTCTTATACTCTATGCCATGACTGATAAAAGCAAATGTCCCATATACCTTAACTAGCCTGCTCTGCTACCTTCAGGGATCTGTGAATAAGTACCTCAAGATCTTTTGAGCTTCCTAGTGCCCTGCCATTCATTAAATACTCCCTTGCCTTGTTACTTCTTCCATAGTGAATCACCATGCGCTTATCATGGTTAAATACCATCTGTCACTGCTCTACCCATCTGATCAACCCATCAATATCTTCCTGTGACCTACTTCTCAACCAACCACCCTACCAATCTTGATGTCATCCTCAAACTTGCTTATGATTTCCATCCCTCCCCTCCACGTTTTAATCTATAGCATTTATGTCTATAACAATGAGACCCAGCACTGAACTTGTGAAATGCCATTGGACAGCAGCCTCCAGTCACTAAAACAATCTTCTACTACCACTGTGTCCTATTGCTGAACACAGTAAAAAGTCTGACACCACCAGGTTTTAGTCCAACCTATTTATTTGATAATAGACTCAAGCTTTCGGGGTTAGCCCCTTCGTCAGGTGAAGGGCCATTCACCTGACGAAGGGGCTAACCCCAAAAGCTTGTGAGTCTATTATCAAATAAATAGGTTGGACTAAAACCTGGTGTTGTCAGACTTTTTACTGTGTTTACGCCAGTCCAACGCCAGCATACCCACATCATGACTCCTATTGCTGAGCCAGTCTTGCATTCATCTCATCAAGTTCCCCCGAATTCCATGTGCTTCAACCTTCTCAATTAATCTCCCATGTGTGGCCTTGTCAAAGGTTTTGCTGAAATCCATTTGAACTACATAAACTGCACTTCCCTCATCCACACACAGTCACATTTTCAAAAAATTCTATCGAGTTTGTTAGGCATGACCTCCATCTGACAAAGCCATGCTGACTATCCCTAATTAACCCAAGTCTTTACAAGTGAAGGTTAATTCCCTCCCTCAGAATTTTCTCCAATAGTTTCCCTACCACTGACATAAGAGTCACTGGTCTTTAATTTCCTGGTTCATTTCTACCAACCTTCTTGTAAAGAGGAATCACATTAGCCATCCTCCAGTCAAGGACTTCATGCAGGTTAAACAATGAGATACAGCCATTGAATGACACAATGTTTCACAAAGGGACAATCAAAAAAGTGATAGCTGAAATAAAGAGATATTTAGAATCGTGACCTAAAGTGGAGAGTATTAAGGAGGCTCAAAAAGAAAAGGGTTTGGAAACAGAATGCCAGAGAACAATTAGAGAACGGTAGGCAGTTAAGGCCATGGCAGCTGCTGATGGACACAAGAGGGCAAAGTCAGTAGTGTATATGGTCAGGATCAACAGGGAAAAAAAAATGACAGCTTGATCCTCTTCCAAGGCCTTGTACACATCCAGCTAACCGAGCAACAAGGTCATGCAGAGCCCTCGAATCATCTGGAATCTTCCATGACCAACATGTACTGCCAAATAACATTTATCAAAAATGGAGATTATATAGTTCAATTCTACATGTGTTTTTAATTTGGAAAGGACAGTTCATTTGTGGTGTTCCCACTGAAAGCAGCAGCTAGTGATTCTCTCTTTTGGTGCCATTGGGGAATGGTGCCACTCTTGCCCAAGACTATTCAGAGAAGAGGAGGTGGTTATGCTTCTAGAGCTGTACGAGGTTACCACGAGAGAGAAAGAAATGACACAATGATTGGATCCCAATAAATGATGGGATACCAAATAAACGTGTTGGACTTTAATCTGGTGTTGTGAGACTACTTACTGTGTTTATCCTAAAATAGGACAGGAATTCATGTAAATGCAAAGTTTTTCTTTAAATTCGAAGATGTTTTGGGTGGTTGGGGAAGGACAGATTCAGAAATAATGTCCCTGATGATGGGGGAGTCAGAAACGAGGGGTCATAGTTTGAAGATAAGTCCTTTTAGAACCGAGATGAGGAGAAATTTCTTTACCCGGGGAGTGATGAATCTGTGGAATTCACTACTACAGAAAATAATTAAGGTCAAAACATTGATTACAAGAAGAAATTAGATATAGCTCTACGGGCTAAAGGGATCAAGGGATATGGGGAGAAGGGGAGATCAGAATATTACATTTGTTGATCAGCCATGATCATAATGAATGGTGGAGCAGGTCTGAAGGGTCGAATGGCCAGCTCCTGCTTCTAGTTTCTATGATAGTGTAACTCAGTAAGATGGATATAGAAAAGTGAAACAGTGCAAGGAGGATACAGATAGTAGAGGCTTTGATGAGGTGAATTACAGAAGACAGAAGGTGGTAGATCAGCTAGGTCACTGCAATAATTGTCTGGACGTGACTAAGGCACACACAAGCGTTTCAGTGACAGATATGAGGTAGGGGCAAATATGGGCAACGTTCTGAAAATAGGCAACTTGTGTGTTATAGCATACAGAAAGTCTGCAGAGAGATCTGGATAGGCTGAGTGAGTGGGCGAGGACCTGGCAGATGAAGTTTATTGTTAGCAAATGTGAGGTTATCCACTTTGGTAGAAATAATAGTAGGAAGGAATATTATTTAAAGGGCGAAAGGCTGCAGCATGCTACGGTGCAGAGGGACCTGGGGGTCCTTGTGCATGAATCGCAAAAACCCAGTCTGCAGGTGCAGCAGGTGATCAAGAAGGCGAATGGAATGTTGGCCCTGATAGCGAGGGGGATAGAATATAAAAGTAGGAGGTCTTGCTGCAACTGTACAGGGCACTGGTGGGGCCGCAGCTGGAGTACTGTGTGCAGTTTTGGTCGCCGCATTTGCAAAAGGATATATTGGCCTTGGAGGGAGTGCAGAGAAGGTTCACTAGGCTGATACCGGAGATGAGGGGGTTAGCCTATGAGGAGAGATTGAATAGACTGGGTCTGTACTCGTTGGAGTTTAGAAGGCTGAGGGGGGAATCTTATAGAGACATAAGATAATGAAGGGGATGGATAGGGTAGTGGTAGAGAGATTCTTCCCGATTAGAAATAATAGCAGAACTAGAGGGCACAGCCTCAAAATAAGGGGGGAGGGCAGTTTAGATCAGAGTTGAGAAGGAACTTCTTCACTCAAAGGGTGGTGAGTCTCTGGAATTCTCAGCCCATTGAAGTGGTGGAGGCTACCTCGCTGAATATATTTAAGTCATGGGTAGATAGGTTTCTGGTAGACAAGGTAATTAAGGGTTATGGGGAGAAAGCGGGAAAGTGGAACTGACCCACTTCAGATCAGCCACGATCTTGTTGAATGGCGGGGCAGGCTCGAAGGGCTAGATGGCCTATGGCTGCTCCTGTTTCTTATGTTCTTAGAAGTTATACTATCAAGCTTAGCTCAGGGCTTAAATAGGATGAAGATATGAATAATTTGGACACGCTTTAATATTTCTGCATCCATGAACATATTTATTCTTACTCTAAGAACATAACATAAGAAATAGGAGCAGTAGTAGGCCATCTAGCCCTTCGAGCCTGCCCCGCCATTCAGTAAGATCATGGCTGACCTGTCGTATCTCAGTTCCACATTCCCGCCCTCTCCCCTTAACCCTTAATTCCCTTGCCTAACAAAAACCTATCAACCCGCGTCTTAAAAATATTTAGCGAGGCAACCTCCACCACTTCAACGGGCAGAGAATTCCAGAGATTCACCACCCTTTGAGTGAAGAAGTTCCTCCTCAACTCCATTCTAAACCGCCCCTTTATCTTGAGGCTATGCCCTCTAGTCCTACTGTCCTTTCTGAGCGGGAAGAGCCTCTCCACCTCTATCCTATCCATCCCATTCATCATCTTATACGTCTCAATGAGATCTCCCCTCATTCTTCTAAACTCTAACGAGTACAAGCCTAGTTTATTCAGCCTCTCCTCATAGCTCAACCCCCTCAACTCCGGTATCAGCCTAGTAAACCTCCTCTGCACTCCCTCCAAGGCCAAAATATCCTTGCGCAAGAGCGGCGACCAAAACTGCACACAGTACTCCAGCTGCGGCCTCACCAGTGCCCTGTACAGTTGCAGCAAGACCTCCCTGCTTTTATATTCAATCCCCCTCGCTATGAAGGCCAACATCCCAATCGCCTTCCTGACCACCTGCTGCACCTGCAGGCTGGGTTTTTGCGACTCATGCACAAGGACCCCGAGGTCCCTCTGCACCGTCGCATGCTGCAGTTTTTCGCCATGTAAGTAATAATCCTTCCTACCATTATTCCTACCAAAGTGGACAACTTCACACTTGCCAACATTAAATTCCATTTGCCAGTTCCTGGCCCATTTGCCCAGCCTATCTAGATCCTTCTGCAGACTTTCCACACCCTCTGCACAATTTGCCGTTCCACAATCTTGGTGTCATCAGCAAATTTCGACACCATACACTCAGTTCCCTCCTCCAGATCATCTATATAAATGGTAAATAGCTGAGGTAAGTAGCTCTGACCATCAAATGATGCAATCCTGCAGCTAGTCGGGTACAATTCTCCTCTCTGGTGAAATCTTGTCCTCAGCATGTGCCTCCCTCTGGTGTAACTCAGATTAGAGGTTGAGCGGGATTAAATTCATTCACCTCACCGCATATCACTCACAAATCACAGAAGTTATTAAACTCTTTTCTCCACTACCATTATTCTGCCATGAAATCTAACTCATTTCCTGGCGTTTCAGCTTAATGTAATTGGTAGGAATCTCTGAAGTTGGAAGTTACTCTAACAATAAGCGTATAGACTGCACAGACCCAAGGGTGTGTGGCCAAACCTAAGTGCTGTTCTTAAAATGAAACATAACTGCCTGTTCAGGTAGCTGTTAAAGGTCCCATGACAAATTTTTGAAAAACAAAGTTCTGCTGGTGTCATGGCCAACATTCCTCACTCAGCTAATGCCTTCAAGTGCCGGAAGATTGGAAAACGGCTAATGTTACGCCGTTGTTTAAGAAGGGTGGCAGGCAAAAGGCAGGGAATTATAGGCCGGTTAGTTTAACGTCTGTTGTAGGTAAAATGTTAGAATCCATCATCGAGGAGGAAATAGCGAGGCATCCTGAGGGGAATTGCTTGATAGAGCAGACGCAGCACGGTTTCGATAAGGGGAAGTCGTGTCTGACAAATTTATTGGAGTTCTATGAGGATGTGTCTAGGGCGGTGGATAGAGGAGAGCCAGTGGATGTGGTCTTTCTTGATTTTCAGAAGGCGTTTGACAAGGTACCTCAAGAGGTTATTGCAGAAGGTAAGGGGGCATGGAGTTGGGGGTAGGGTGTTAGCGTGGATAGAGGATTGGCTGTCAAATAGGAGGCAGAGAGTGGGGGTCAATGGGTGCTATTCGGATTGGCGGTTGGTGACTAGTGGAGTGCCCCAGGGGTCGGTGCTGGGGCCTCAGCTACTTACCATTTATATAGATGATCTGGAGGAGGGAACCAAGTGTATCATGTCGAAATTTGCTGACGACACCAAGATTGGTGGAATGGCAAATTGCGTGGAGGGTGTGGAGAGTCTGCAGAAGGATCTAGATAGGCTGGGCGAATGGGCCAGGAACTGGCAAATGGAATTTAATGTTGGCAAGTGCGAGGTGGTCCACTTTGGTAGGAATAATGGTAGGAAGGACTATTACTTACGTGGCGAAAAACTGCAGCAGGTGACGGTGCAGAGGGACCTCAGGGTCCTTGTGCATGAGTCGCAAAAACCCAGCCTGCAGGTGCAGCAGGTGGTCAGGAAGGCGAATGGGATGCTGGCCTTCATAGCAAGGGGGATTGAATATAAAAGCAGGGAGGTCTTGCTGCAGCTGTATAGGGCACTGGTGAGGCCGCAGCTGGAGTACTGTGTGCAGTTTTGGTCGCTGCACTTACGCAAGGATATTTTGGCCTTGGAGGGAGTGCAGAGGAGGTTTACTAGGCTGATACCGGAGTTGAGGGGGTTGAGCTATGAGGAGAGGCTGAATAAACTAGGCTTGTACTTGTTAGAATTTAGAAGAATGAGGAGAGATCTCATTGAGACGTATAAGATGATGAATGGGATGGATAGGATAGAGGTGGAGAGACTCTTCCCGCTCAGAAAGGACAGTAGGACTAGGAGGCACAGCCTCAAGATAAAGGGGGGACGGTTTAGAACGGAGTTGAGGAGGAACTTCTTCACTCAAAGGGTGGTGAATCTCTGGAATTCTCTGCCCATTGAAGTGGTGGAGGCTGCCTCGCTAAATATTTTTAAGACGCAGGTTGATGGGTTTTTGATAAGCGAGGAGATTAAGGGTTATGGGGAGAGGGCGGGAATGTGGAACTGAGCCACGACAGATCAGCCATGATCTTATTGAATGGCGGGGCAGGCTCGAAAGGCTAGATGGCCTACTCCTGCTCCTATTTCTTATGTTCTTATGTTCATAAAATAGATTAACAGGTTTATCTCATTGCTGTTTGTGGCCCAGAAATGCAATTGTTGCTTTCAACTCAGAACACTTCAAGATAATACAGTAAACATGCAGAACATGAGGCAACTGATGCAATGAGGCTCTCTAAATGGAAGCCATTTTTGAAAAAATGCTGGATGCAAGACACAAGGAAAATGCAATAAAATGTCCCTTCATGGAAGCATTACAAAACAAATTATGACACTAAGCTATAAGGTATTAGGTCAGATGAACAACTTTTTGGTCAAGAGATAGTTTTAAGGAGTGTCATAAATAAGTGGTGTAAGGAAGTGATTCCAGAGTTGGGAGAACAGGCAATGGAAGGCACAACAACCAATGGCAAAGCGATTAAGATCGGGGTTGCACAAGCAGGCAAAAATAGAGGAGGAGCGCAGATACCTAGTTGCATCATGGAGATTACAGAGAAAAGGATGGATGATGCTACGGAGGGATATAAAAACAAGAATTTTAAAATCGAGGTATTGCGTAACAGTGAGCAGTTGCAGGTCAGCAAGCATGGGATAGTAGGGCAACAGGACTTGCTGCAATTAAAGACACAAGCAGAGTTTACAGAAGGTAAAATGTGGGAGACCAGCCAGAAGTGTGTTGAAATAATCTTGAGGTAACAAAGGTACAATTGAAGTTCCAGCAGCAGATTAATGGAGACAGGTGAAGTTGGGCGATGCTGCAGAGATGGCAGTAAGCAGTCTCAGGATGATACGAATGAGGTTGGAAACCAATCTTCAGTCAAACATATCAAGGTTATGACCTGACTGGCTTAATCTCAGACTATTGCCAGGAGAGGGATGGAATTAGTAGCTAGAAAATGGAGTTTGGAGTAGAGAGTGAAATTAATAGCTCCAATTTTCCCAACATTTAATTTGAGAAAATTTTTGTTAATTCAGTACTAGATGTCAGACTAACAATCTAATAATTAAGCAACACAGGGGGCATTGAGAGGTGATGGTGAGGTAGCGTTCAGTACCATTAGTGTACATGTGAAAACTGAATGTACTTTCAGATGATAATTACAGAGGGGCAGTATGTAAATGAGAAATGGGTGTCAAGGATAGAACCTTGGAGAGTAGAGGTAACAAATGCCAACAGGTCATTCAGCCATTTTAAATATAATACCTTGAATGACTCAGACTTACCAGTGTAGCACAATCTACTCATTATACTGTGAAAAGTGATTCAGTGATACAATACTGATATCGCCATTAAATCCCATCGCTTGGCCTCTAAACATTCAGTGCCAGACAATAATTCTCTATACAGAATTGCATTACCTCATTAGTAATACAATTCGCAAAAGTTATATTTGGTTCTGATCACTAATCTCTACTGTCCTTAATACATGATCACCAATCTGGCTTCTGGTTGAGCTGTCTGTCCCACCGATTAAATTTGTATATTCAGCATTTTTTTGAATTCACAGTTAATTACATCAGCGACCAATTAGTATTTCTAAAATCTTTGGCAAAGTCTGTGTAATGTTTTAGGATATACAATCATACGGTGTCTTCTTTGTCCATCCTACCTTCCACACTAAATCAAGCATGGCACAACTTGTTTCCATGCAAATGTTACCTCTCAAACATCTTTTATGCTAATAGTTGTTGAACTAATTCAGCACCCAAAGCTGGGGCCACTTATTTCCTAAATGAAATGGCTTTCTGCTAGCATTGACTTTTGTTGAATTCATTATGAATTGCTAGCTTCCTTTACAGTAATACCTACACACACAACATTCTATTATCTTGTCATAAAGTAATTGTCTTATTCAAAGTAAAGGTATGATGATTCAATCAAAATCTATTCAAACCTTTAGTGACTATGTTTTTGCATCTCAACTACTGCTGCTGTTTAGTCCTTTATTAACCACCATTCTTCCAGCTTTATGGGGAATTCCCAAATCTCCTCCACCGGACAAGGGTTCTGAAGTTGTCCATTTCATCTGTAATGTCATAAATTACTTCCGCCATGTAAAAATTCTTAAATAGAAGTCTACTAAAACATAAATACTGCTTCCATGTCAAGCGCATTGCTTCTGCACCTCACACATTGTTGGACAAATACAGAAAAATGTTGGTCACCTAATAAGCCTTCTCAGTTGCCCATTTTTCATTCCGCTTTTTCAACCTTTCTATAAGAACATTAAAAACCAGGAGCAGCAGCTGGCAATTCAGCCCCTCGAGCCTGCTCCTCCATTCAATATGATTTTGGCTGATCTTATCTCGGTATCATCTCCACTTTCCTGCCCTTCTCCATAACCCTTTAACGTATTATTAATTAAAAACCTGTCCATCTCCTCCTTAAATTTACTCAATGTCCCAGCATCCACTGCACTGTGGGATAGTGAATTCCAAAGATTCACGACTCTTGAGAAATAGTTTCTCATCTTTGTTGAAAATCTGCTACATTTTATCCTAAAATTATGACCTCTTGTTCTAGATTGCCCCAAATGAGGGCAATATTTGTCAATAGATTTTATCTTATGTACCTTAATTAGATCTCCCCATATTCTTCTAAACTTAAGTGTGGGCCTAATCTGCTCAATCTCTCTTCATAAAACAAGCTCATCTCTGGAATTAATCTGGTGAACTTCCTGTGAATGGCCTCTAATGCCACTACATCCTTACTCAAATAAGGGGACCAAATCTGTACACAGTACTCCAGATGCGGTCTCACCAATGCCTTGTAAAGTTGCAGCATCACTTTTATACTCTATTCCTTTAGCTATAAATGTCCAACTTCCATTTGCTTTCTTTATTACCTGCTCTACGTGCATACAGTTTTCTGTGACTCATGCACAAGGATACTCAGAGTCCTTTGCACTGAAGCAGCCCAAAGTTTCTCTCCATTTAGATAAAAAGTTGCCTTTCCATTTTCCAAGTGAAATGAATAACCTAACACTTATCCAAGTTAAACGCCATCTGCCGCATTTTGGCCTACTCATAACATATCTATATCCATTCGTAAATTTATTTCTCAATTGCATAAGAACGTAAGAACATAAATAGGAGCAGGAGAAGGCCATCTAGCCCTTCGAGCCTGCCCCGCCATTCAATAAGATCATGGCCGATCTGAAGTGGATCAGTTCCACTTTCTCCCCATAACCCTTAATTCCCTTGTCTGTCAAAAACCTATCTACCCGTGACTTAAATATATTTAGCGAGGTAGCCTCCACCACTTCAACGGATAGAGAATTCCAGAGATTCACCACCCTCTGAGTGAAGAAGTTCCTCCTCAACTCCAATCTAAACTGCACCCCCCCCCCCCCCCCCCCCCCCCATTTATCTTGAGGCTGTGCCCTCTAGTCCTGCTATCCTTTCTAAGCGGGAAGAATCTCTCTACCTCTATCCTATCCATCCCTTTCATTATCTTATATGTCTCTATAAGATCCCCCCTCATCCTTCGAAACTCCAACGAGTACAGACCCAATCTATTTAGTCTCTCTTCATAGTCCCAACCCCCTCATCTCTGGTATCAGCCTAGTGAACCTCCTCTGCACTCCCTCCAAGGCCAATATATCCTTGCGCAACTGCGGCGACCAAAACTGCACACAGTACTCCAGCTGCAGCCTCACCAGTACCCTGTACAGTTGCAGCAAGACCTCCCCGCTTTTATATTCTATCCCGCTTGCTATAAAGACCAGCATTCCATTTGCCTTCTTGATCACCTGCTGCACCTGCAGACTGGGTTTTTGCGACTCATGCACAAGGACCCCCAGGCCCCTCTGCACTGTAGCATGCTGCAGCTTTTCGCCCTTTAAATAGTAATCCCTCCTACTATTATTTCTGCCAAAGTGGATAACCTCACACTTGCTAAATTATACTCCACCTGCCAGGTCCTCGCCCACTCATTCAGCCTATCTAGATCCCTCTGCAGACTTTCCACACCCCCCCACGCAATTTGCTTTACCAATCATCTTCGTGTCATCAGCAAATTTCGTCACCCTACACTCAGCCCCCTCCTCCAGATCATCTTTATAAATGGTAAATAGCTGAGGCCCCAGCACCGCTCCCTGCGGCACTCCACTAGTCACCAACTGCCAGAATAGCACCCATTAAGAACATAAGAAATAGGAGCAGGAGTAGGCCATCTAGCCCTTCGAGCCTGCCCCGCCATTCAATAAGATCATGGCTGATCTGTCGTGGCTCAGTTCCACTTTCCCGCCCTCTCCCCATAACCCTTAATCCCCTCGCTTATCAAAAACCCATCAACCCGCATCTTAAAAATACCCAGCGAGGCAGCCTCCACCACTTCAACGGGCAGAGAATTCCAGAGATTCACCACCCTTTGAGTGAAGAAGTTCCTCCTCAACTCCATTCTAATCCGCCCCCCCTTTATCTTGAGGCTGTGCCCCCTAGTCCTACTGTCTTTTTTGAGCGGGAAGAGTCTCTCCACCTCTATCCTATCCATCCCATTCATCATCTTATACGTCTCAATGAGATCTCCCCTCATTCTTCTAAACTCTAACGAGTACAAGCCTAGTTTATTCAGCCTCTCCTCATAGCTCAACCCCCTCAACTCCGGTATCAGCCTAGTAAACCTCCTCTGCACTCCCTCCAAGGCCAAACACTCTGCTTCCTATTAGGCAACCAATCCTCTATCCATGCTAACACCTTACCTTATCCATGCTAACGCTTACCGGTAGTTGTAGTTTTTTTTTCGGGTTTAAAAGCACCTACCTCCGTGTCTCGGCCTCATTGTTCCTGTGGAGCAGAGTCGAGAGGCAGCGATTTTTTTTGGGCGTGCGAGGAGGCAAAAACAAGGTATATTTTTCTGTTTATTCCGTTTAACTTTTTATTTTTAGTGCTAAGTCGCGAGTTTCGGCGGTTTTTTTTAAAATTAGTTAGAAACCGGAAGTCGTCACTAGGACGCTTACCGGTAGTTGTAGTTTTTTTTTCTCGTGCCCCTAACACTATAAATTAGTGCAGAGAGGATTCCCGATTCTCTACACTGGTAGAGAATCCCACCCTTCCACCTCCTCTAACCTAATTATAAGTGTGAGGGAAGTTTTTTTTTATATATTTTTACTTTTCTGCTGGTAATTGATTCAGGGATGGCAGTTCAGGCTGTAAGCTGCATCTCCTGTGGGATGTATGTAGTGAGGGACTCCCACAGTGTTTCAGGTGATTTTACTTGTGGGAAGTGTGTTAGATTGCAGTTTCTGGAGGAGCGTGTAAAGGAGCTGGAAGGGGAATTAGAGGAGCTCCGTATAATTCGGGAAGTGGAGCAGGACATAGAAAGGAGTTATAAGGAGATAGTCACTCCTAGGAATAAGTCTTGGGTCACTGCCAGGAAGAGGGGCAAAAAGCAGTTGGGGGGACAATCCCCTGGGGCTGTTCCCCTCCAAAATAGGTTTTCGGTCCTGGAGGCTACAGTTGAGGAGAAATCAACTGGGGATAGCCAAAGGGAGCAGGTCTCTGGGGGTGAGCCTATTGGCAAGCCTCAGGTGGTTAGGGGTAAGAGATTGGGCCTCGTGATTGGGGACTCCACAGTTATGGGGACGGATAGGAGAGTTGGAGGTAAGGGTAGGGACTCTGGGCTGGTGTGTTGCCTACCAGGGGCTGGGGTCCAGGATGTATCGGACAGAGTATTCAGGACTCTTAGGGGAGAGGGAGATCAACCCCAAGTTATAGTTCATGTGGGGACACATGACATAGGGAGATTAAGGGAAGGGGATATTAAGCAAAGATTTATGGAGTTGGGGTGGAAACTCAAGGCGAAGTCAGAAAGAGTAGTTATATCTGGACTCTTGCCTGTGCCACGGGATAGTTTAGAGAGGAATAGGGAGAGGGAAAGTTTGAACTCGTGGCTGAGGGGATGGTGCAGGAGGGAGGGGTTCAGGTACTTGAGCAATTGGGGCTCATTCTGGGGAAGGTGGGACCTCTATAAGAGGGATGGTCTACACCTGAACCAGAGGGGAATCAATATCCTGGGGGGTAAATTTGCAAAAGCGATGCAGGAAGGTTTAAACTGATTCGGAGGGGGGGAGGGATAGTGAGGAAAGGGGGTGAAAGTGAGGGGGGCATAGTTGGGGAATGCAAGGCACGGCATAGTGGGGGTGGGGCGGAGCAGGGTTTGAAATGCGTGTACTTTAATGCGAGGAGTATTCGCAATAAAGTGGATGAACTTGCAGCGTGGATCAGTACCTGGGACTTTGATGTTGTGGCCATTTCTGAGACTTGGATAGAGCAGGGTCAGGAATGGATGTTGCAGGTTCCGGGGTACAAATGCTTTAGTCGGAGTAGAGAAGAAGGTAGAAGGGGGGGTGGGGTAGCATTGCTAGTCAAGGACTGTATCACAGTGTCGGAGAGAAAGTTTGATGAGGACTTGTCAGTTGAGGTAGTATGGGCGGAGATTAGAAATAGGAGAGGAGAGGTCACCCTGTTGGGAGTCTTTTATAGACCTCCTAAAAGTTCTAGAGAGGTTGAGGAAAGGATTGCGGAGACAATCCTGGTTAGGAGTGAAAGTAATAGGGTAATTGTTATGGGGGACTTTAACTTTACGAATATTGATTGGAGTTGCTATAGTTCTAGCTCGCTAGAGGGGTCAGTGTTTGTACAAAGCGTGCAGGAAGGTTTTTTGTCTCAGTATGTAGACAGGCCAACTAGAGGTGAGGCTATATTGGATTTGGTGCTGGGAAATGAGCCAGACCAGGTGCTAGACTTGGAAGTTGGTGTGCATTTTGGTGATAGTGACCACAATTCGGTTACGTTCACCTTAGTGATGGGAAGAGATAGGCATGAACCTCGGGTCAGCAATTTTAGCTGGGGTAAGGGCGATTATGAGGCTATCAGGAGTGAATTAGGAAGCATGGATTGGATTAGGGGATTACAGGGACTGGGAACGTCTGAAATGTGGAGTTTTTTCAAGGAGCAGCTACTGCGAGTCCTTGATAGGTATGTCCCTGTCAGGCATGGTGGATTTGGTAGATCTAGGGAACCGTGGTGCACTAAAAGAGTTGAGTCGATGGTTAAAAAGAAAAAGGAGGCTTATGTTAGGATGAGATTGGAGGGCTCAGATAGTGCACTAGAAAGCTTTAGATTGGCTAGGAGGGAGTTGAAGAGTGAGTTGAGAAGGGCTAAAAGAGGACATGAGAAGACTTTGGCTGATAGGATTAAGGAGAATCCTAAGGCGTTCTATAGGTATGTCAAGAACAGAAGGTTGGTCAGGGCAAGATTAGGGCCAGTTACAGACAGCAGGGGGAAGTTGTGTGTGGAACCGGAGGAGATTGGAGAAGTATTGAACCAATATTTCTCTTCGGTGTTCACGCAGGGGGACATGAATATAGCTGAGGAGGACATTGGGTTGCAGGGGTGTAAAATAGACAGTATTACGGTTGATAAAGGGGATGTGCTGGAAATTCTTGAGGGGCTGAAAATAGATAAGTCCCCTGGTCCGGATGGGATCTACCCTAGGATTCTCTGGGAGGCTAGAGAGGTGATTGCAGAGCCTCTGGCTCAGATCTTCAGGTCGTCATTGGTCTCTGGTGTAGTCCCGGAGGATTGGAGGATAGCGAATGTTGTCCCATTGTTTAAGAAGGGGAACAGAGACTTTGCCGGGAATTATAGACCGGTGAGTCTTACTTCTGTTGTGGGCAAGGTTTTAGAAAAAATTATTAGGGATAGGATTTATAGTTATTTGGAGTGTAATGAATTGATTAGAAATAGTCAACATGGTTTTGTAGCGGGTAGGTCGTGCCTTACTAACCTTATTGAGTTTTTTGAGAAGGTGACCAAAGAGGTGGATGGGGGTAAGGCAGTTGACGTGGTATACATGGATTTTAGTAAGGCGTTCGATAAGGTTCACCATGGTAGGCTTCTGCAGAAAATGCAGATGTATGGGATTGTGGGTAATCTAGGAAGTTGGATCAGGAATTGGCTATCAGATAGGAGACAGAGGGTGGTGGTGGATGGTAAATATTCATCATGGAGTACAGTTACGAGTGGTGTGCCTCAGGGATCTGTTTTGGGGCCACTGTTGTTTGTAATTTTTATTAATGATCTGGATGAGGGTATAGTTGGGTGGATTAGTAAATTTGCTGATGACACCAAAATTGGAGGTGTGGTAGATTGTGAGGAAGGGTGTCATAGTCTGCAGGGAGACTTAGATAGGTTGCAGAGCTGGGCCGAGAGGTGGCGGATGGAATTTAATGCGGAGAAGTGTGAGGTAATTCACTTTGGTAGGAGCAACAGATGTGTCGAGTATAGGGCTAACGGGAGGACTTTGAATAGTGTGGATGAACAGAGGGATCTAGGTGTGTGTGTACATAGATCCCTGAAAGTTGGGAATCAAGTAGATAAGGTTGTTAAGAAGGCGTACGGTGTCTTGGCGTTTATTGGTAGGGGGATTGAATTTAGGAGTCGCAGTGTAATGTTGCAACTGTACACTACTCTAGTGCGGCTGCACTTGGAGTACTGTGTGCAGTTCTGGTCCCCGCATTACAAGAAGGATGTGGAGGCGTTGGAGAGGGTGCAGAGGAGGTTTACTAGGATGGTGCCTGGTATGGTGGGGAGGTCCTATGAGGAGAGACTGAGGGATTTAGGGTTGTTTTCGTTGGAAAGAAGGCGGCTAAGAGGGGATCTTATTGAAACATATAAGATGATTAGAGGTTTAGATAGGGTGGATAGTGATAGCCTTTTTCCTCGGATGGAGAAAGCTAGCACGAGGGGGCATGGCTTTAAATTAAGGGGGGGTAGCTACAGGACGGATGTCAGGGGTAGGTTCTTTACCCAGCGGGTGGTGAGGGATTGGAATGCCCTGCCTGCTGCAGTTGTAAATGCGTCTAGTTTGGGGGCGTTTAAGAGATCTCTGGATAGGTTTATGGACGAAAAGGGATTGGTATAGGCTAGTGGGTCATTGTTTTTGTAACTGGTCGGCGCAACATCGTGGGCCGAAGGGCCTGTTCTGCGCTGTAATGTTCTATGTTCTATGTTCTATGTTTACCCCCAACTCCGTGCACCCTAACCTTCTGTAGCAACCTTTTATGAGGCACCTTATCAAAGGCCTTTTGAAAATCTAGAAACACCACATCCACCGGTTCCCCTCTGTCGACCACACTAGTCACATCCTCAGAAATCCAATTTGTCAAACACGACTTCCCCTTAACGAATCCGTGCTGCGTCTGCTCTATCAAACCATTCCTTTCTAGGTGCCTCGCTATTTCTTCTCTGATGACGGATTCAAGCATTTTTCCAACTACAGACGTTAAACTAACCAGCCTATAATTCCCTGCCTTTTGTCTGCTACCTTTTTTAAACAGCGGCGTAACATTAGCCGTTTTCCAATCTTCCGGCACTTCCCCGGAATCCAGTGAATTTTGGTAAATAATCACTAAGGCATCCACCATCACCTCTGCCATTTCCTTCAGAACCCTGGGATGCATTCCATCCAGTCCTGGGGACTTGTCCACCTTCAATCCTATTAGTCTATCAAGCACTACCTTTCTTGTGACAGTAATCACATTCAGGCCCTCAACTCCTACCATCCTTCTATCTTTAATATCCAGCAAACTATTTGTGTCCTCCTCTATGAAGACCGAGGCAAAAACTTTAAGGCCTCAGCCATTTCCTCATCTCCCACCACTAAATCCCCCTCTCATCCTCTAAGGGTCCAACATTCAACTTACTATTGCAATTGCAACTCAACTCAACTGCAACTTACTATTCCACTTATTTTAGTCTCACCTGCAAATTTGGCAATAGTACATTCTACCCCTGCATCCAAGTTATTAATATAGATTGTAAATAGCTAGGGCCTGAGGACCAAACCCTATGGCCCCCGTCATGAGTTACATATTGCAAACCAGAAAAAGACCCATTTATCCCGAAACATTGCCTTTTGTCAGTTCGCCAGTCTTTTTTCCAAGCTAATAAATTACCCCACATGACCTTATTTTGTGTATTAACTTTGTGTCACCTTAGCAAATGCCTTTCTGAAGTCCAGATATTCTACATCCATGGGATCCCCATTATCCACTTGGCTTGTTACATCTTCAAGGGACTCCAGAAAATTAGTCTTCAGAAACCATGTTGATTCTGATGGATTGCTTTTGACTTTCCAAATGTCCTGCTATTACTTCCTTAATAATGGGGTGTAACAATTTCCCAACAGATATTAAACTAATTGGTCCTTAGTCGACTACTTTCTGCTCCCTTCCTTTTTTGAGTAAAGGTGTCACATTAGCATTTCTCCAATCCACTGTAGAAACTTTTGCCATCCTTTTAAAACATCTTTTGCTGGTTTTCTTTCATAATTTAACTTTAGTCTGCTCTCTGGTTCGTTTCATAACATATTGCCTCAAGAAACAAACTCTAATATATTCAAAACTCTCCCATGAAGCTACCCTTGCCAATTTGATTAATTCAGTCTATGTTAAAAGTGCCCACAATTATTGCCTTTTTTTTAAACAAACCTCTACTATTTCTTGGTTTATACTGGTGGCATAGTATAAACCAGGAAATAGTAGGAGCTTGTAAGCAGAACTACTGTTTGAGAATTACAGGCTGGTTAGTTTAACGTCTATAGTTGGAAAAATGCTTGAATACGTCGAAGAAGAAATAGCGAGGCACCTAGAAAAGAATGGTTTGATGGAGCAGACGCAGCACGGATTCATTAGGGGGAAGTCGCGTTTGATTAATTTATTGGATTTCTATGAGGATGTGCGGTAGACAGAGGGGACAGAGGGATGTTTTTAGATTTTCAAAAGGCCTTTGATAAGGTGCCTCATAAATGGTTGCATGAAGTTGGTGGTAAGGTGTTAGCGTGGCTAGAGGATTGGTTGTCTAACAATTGGAGTATAATGTGAGCAAGTGTGAGGTTATCCACTTCGGCAGAATAGTAGGAGGGATTACTATTTAAAGGGTGAAAAGCTGCAGCATGCTACGGTGCAGAGGGACCTGGGGGTCCTTATGCATGAGTCGCAAAAACCCTGTCTGCAGGTGCAGGTGATCAAGAAGGCGAATGGAATACTAGCCTTTATAGCGAGGGGGTAGAATATAAAAGTAGGGAGGTCTTGTTGCAATAGTACAGGGTACTGGTGAGGCCGCAGCTGGAGTACTGTGTGCAGTTTTGGTCGCCGCACTTGCGCAAGGATATTGTGACCTTTGGAGGGAGTGCAGAGAAAGTTCACTAGGCTGATACCAGAGATGAGGGGGTTGGACTACGAAGAGAGACTAAATGTTCTGGGTCTGTACTCGTTGGAGTTTAGAAGGATGAGGGGGGATCTTATAGAGACGTATAAGATAATGAAAGGGATTGATAGGGTAGAGGTAGAGATTCTTCCTACTTAGAAAGGATAGCAGGACTAGAGGGCACAGCCTCAAGATAAGTGGGGGGGGTGCAGTTTAGATCAGAGTTGAGGAGGAACTTCTTCACTCAAAGGGTGGTGAATCTTTGGAATTCTCTGCCCGTTGAAGTGGTGGAGGCTACCTCGCTAAATATATTTAAGTCACGGGTAGATAGGTTTTTGACAGACAAGGGTTTTAAGGGTTATGGGGAGAAAGCGGGAAAGTGGAACTGATCCACTTCAGATCAGCCATGATCTTATTGAATGGTGGAGCAGGCTCGAAGGGCTAGATGGCCTACTCCTGCTCCTATTTCTTGTTATGTTCTTATGTACATCTTGATTGAGTGCTTCAATCATGTCTCACTACAATACTGATCATTTTCTTCATTAATGAAGTTACACCACCTCCTTTTCCTTTGTTTATCCTTTTGAAATACTGAGCATCCTTGAATAATCAATTCCCAGACCTAGTCTCCTTGTAACCATGTCTCAGTAAATGCCAAATTATATTCCTTTGTCTCAATTTGCTCCTCTAAACTGTTCTGCTGGTCTTCAACTACACAAATATCATATAACCATGCCCTCTCACTACATGTCCAGGGCATTACCACTTTTTGGACACCAAGGGGACCAAACTATTTGACTGCCATATGGCTTACTTCTATGGTGGCCAATTTCTGTAGGCAGCCAAATTTGAGGAGGATGCTCCACAGTCCCTTCAGTTTGATAGAGTCCGAGGTCATGAACAAAGGTTGCTATTTTACTTGAACATGTATTGGTGTGAAAATCATGTCAATTATGCCTTATGAGGGACAGAATTTGCATTTTGACTCTGGCAGGAGCTCTTCTGTCACAGGGAAAAGGTAATTGGGAAGGACTTAGTTCAAGTGGAGTTTGTACGTTCTCCTCGCGTCTGTGTGGGTTTCCTCCAGGTGCTCCGGTTTCATCCCACAATCCAAAGATGTGCAGGTTAAATGTTTAAGATGTGAAAAGGGTATAGGGCCTGGGTAAGATGAGTTGGTGCAGTCTCGATGGGCATCGAATAGCCTCCTTCTGCACTGCTAGGATTCTATGACTCTTGCGATGACTTTCCCCATGGTGTACAGTGGAGAGAGCCCTCCATTGTTAGCACAATCTGTCCTGGCTCCTCTTTTTGAAGATGGTCACAATTACAGCTTCTTGTGGATTGCCTGGTGAGGTAATATATTTGTGCCAAAAGTATTTTGCTGCTGCATTTGAGTATTTTGGCAGGGATTCCACCTGCACCAATAGCCATTTGGTTCTTGGCTGCTAAATGGCCTTTTCAATCCCATGTTGGACAGGATTTGTGCTCAAGTGGCGGCTGGTAGCATTCTGTGGTCGAGGGTACAATTGTAATAACTCCTCTCCACACCACCTGGTTGAAATCAACTGGCAGCACAGGCCCCAGCAATCAACCTTAAATCACCAGATGGCATTCATTTATTTACCCACTGGGATGTTATTTGTTTCATCTAATAAACTGAACTATAATTTTGAAACAAAATACTAATCAGCAATTTACAAAAGTTGATCTCTCTCATTTCACCAGCCATATAAAGTAATTTCATGAGAAGTGGGTTGAGTGAGGCAAGGCAGAAATAGCAGGGCGCTGGCAATAATTTTCAATTCCTTCTGGTGACAGGGGAGGTACCACAGGGCAGGAGGACAGCCAATGTGTCCCATTATTCAAGGGAGGAAGGAACAAACCAACAAATTACAGGTCAGTCAGCCTAATTTCAGTGGTGGGGAAACTGTTGGAAGCAATTCTGAGGAACAGAATTAGTCAGTATTTGGAGGGGTAGGGAATAATCAAGAACCATCCGCATGGGTTTGTTAAGTGGAGATCATGTCTGACCAACTTGATTAAGTTTTTCAAACAGGTGACCAGATGTGCAGGCAAGAGCAAAGCATTTGATGTAGTTTTCTTGGATTTCAGCAAGGCTTTCAACAAGCTCACACATGGGAGACTAATAACGAAGCTAAGGACTCATGGGATCCAAGAAATTTCAGCAACTTAAATCCAGAATTGATTGAATGGCAAAAAGCAGAGTGTGATAGTTGGGGGTTGTTTTTCGGACTGGAAGGCAATGTCTAGTGGGGTCCCACATGGATCAGTGTGCAAGCCTTTGCTGTTTGTAGTTCATACAAATGATTTAGACTTGAATGTAGGAGGCTTGATCAACAAGTGTGCAGGTGATATAATTGGTACAGTGGTAAATAATTAGGAGGATAGCTTAAGTTACAAGAATAAAAGGCAAGCTGGTCGGATGCAAACAGAATTCAATCTCGATAAGCGTGAAGTGAAGCACTGGGGCAGGACAAACATGACAAGAGAATTCATGATGAACGGCAGGACCCTGGGAAACACCGAGGATCAGAGGAACCTGGTAAGCATGTACACCAGTTCCCTAAGGTAGGGTGGATAAAGTGGTTAAGGCGGCATGTCGTACACTTGCCTTTCTTGGTCAAGGCATAAATTTAACAGCAGGGAGGTTATGCTGGAACTGCATGAATTTTATTTTTATTTGATTTATTGTCACATATATTGTTATAAAATGAAAAGTCTTGTTTCTTGTGTGCTTAACAGGCACGGTATGCCGTTCAGAGAATGAAAGGAGGGTGCAGAATGTCGTACCACAGTCATAGCTAGGGTTTAGAGAAAGATCAACTTAACGCAAGGTCAGTCCATTCAAAGGTTTGGTGGCAGCAGGGAAGATGTTCTTGAGTTAGTTGGTACATGTCCTCAAACTTTTATATCTTTTTCCTGACAGAAGGAGGTAGAAGAGGGTATGTGTGGGGCCCTTGATTATGCTGGCTGCTTTCCCAAGGCAGTGGGAAGTGTAGACAGAGTCAATGGATGGGAAGCTCGTTTGATGTTTTCTATGGTGCATTTATAAAAGATTGCTGGGAGTCACAACAGACATGCCGAATTTCCTTAGCTTCCTGAGAAAGTAGAGGTGTTGGTGGGCTTTCTTAACTCGTGTGAGCATAGAGGGACCAAGCCAGATTGTTGGTCATCTTGATACCTGGAAACTGATGCTCTCAACCATTTCCACTTCATCCCATTGATGTACGCGGGGTATGTCCTCCACTACACTTCCTGAAATCGCTGACTATCTCCTTCGTTTTACTGACATTGTGGGAGAGATTGTTGGTCATTGCACAAATTCACAACATTGTCTCTCTCGTGTTGGTTTGGCCACAGCTAGAGTATTGCGTGCAGTTCTAGAATCCACATTATAGGATGGATGTGATAGCATTGGAAAGGATGCAGAACCTGAAAAGGCGGCAAAGGCAAAAATCTTCATAACATTGAAAAAGTATTTATATGTGCACTTGTGATGCCAAGGCATACAAAGTTATGGGCCAAGCACTGGAAAATGGGATTAAAATAGTTGGATGGCGAGTCTTTGACAGGGGCAGACTTGGGCTGAAGGGACTTGCTCTGTGCTGTAGACCTCAATGACTATGAGAATGCATAGAGAATAACCTGAATGTATTTTGCAGGAACTAATTAAATTTTTCAAGCCTCAAACAATGTAAAAGTAATAGTTTTGACTGAATACAAAACTTGTGTGGGAAAGGTTAAGATAGTGAATAACTTTTACATAGTATTGAAGTGCAGCCTGAAGTATAGTACAATAGGAGGAAGACTATCAGCTGCGGAGTTAAATATTTACCTTTAATCACATACTCTGATATTGGTTCATCCAGTCAGGAAAAACTGACACTTAAAGGCAATTAGATATACAGTACTGCTCCTGCCATCAAATAAACCAGGTCAACATTGTTAAAATCCATCAGCGCTCCACTCTCTTCAGAATGAATACTGTAATACTTAAAGTTTAAGCTTGTGCGCTTGGGCATATAACCAAAATACTAAATTGTCCTCGACACCACTTTTGTCCCACACCTGTACCCAACTCCTTCCCACACCACAAACAGGAGAAAATCCTGTTTTGATTCCCTTATTCAGAAAGATTTATACCCAAATTGTTAAATACAGCTCAGGACTCCAAGTTCTTCATGACCAGTTTTCAAAGACCAATTTCATCATCGAGAAACTGTTTCGGTAGTTAATACAGATGCACTGGCTACAGGGAACCATTTTTTCAAAATTCTCAAACATTACACATTGCTTGAAAAATCAAAATAACTATGTTTCCACAACACCGAGTTCCACCACAAACCACAGAAACAGGACCATAATGTGTTACCTATTCACACTTATATCCAGTGGAATTAGAAAAAGATTATGCAGAAACCTATAGACCAATAAGTGCCTCAAAGCAAACATAAATCTGTACACAATTAATTACTCATTGTCAGTGCTCTTGCTGTGTGTACTCCTTCTCTCCAATCTTGGTGTCTTAAAATGAAACTTAAATTTAGTACTGCTTCAAGGCAAATTCTCCTCAAAAGCATATCAGCATCTTTCTCATTTTTAGCACAGGAGGCCATTCAGTCCATCCAGTCTTTGCTAATTCTCTGTGGAGCAAGCCAATCAATCTCACCCACCTGCTGTGCTCATGTTATCCTGAAGCTTATTTCTTTCAGCTGCCCATCCAATTCTTTTTGATTCTTAATTGTCTCCACTCCTCTCAACAGATAGAAATAATAAATGTAGAAAAGTCAGCAGAGTGAATCTATTCTGAACTGCTGTCAATTCAATTTTATCGAGTTGTAAGTCTCACAGCCTGTACAAATTTTGCTATAGTTCTTTACCTTTACATTTTATTTCTCTGCAAATAATGGCCAACATTCCATTTGCTTTCTTCATCATTTGCTGTACCTGCATAATTTTTCTTTGTGACTCATTTACCAACACAAATTTTGCAATCTCTTCCCTATTTGAGCGATATATTGTTTCTTATAAACTCATACTTATGCACATTACATTCCATTGCTACTCATTTCATCTGTTATATCCTTTCACAGACTCCTTATTGTCCTCTTCACAACTTACTCTTCTACCTATTTTTGCATCAGCAACTTCAGCAATCACACATGGTTCTTTCATCCAAGTCATTAATACAGACAGTAAACAGTTGAGGTCCCACTTACCTCTGTGGTACTCTCACTACTAAGTCTACTGACCTGAAAATGGCTCATTTATTCCCTCCTCTGCTTCCAGTTAACTAACTAATCCTTTATCTAGACTAAACTTACCTCCAACACTATAGGCTCTTATTTTGTGTAGTAACTTTTGAAATGTCACCTTATCTGAATCCTTTTGGAAAATTGACATCTCTCGGTTCCCCATTATTTGTTACTTCTGTAAACAGGTCTAATAAATTAAAAATGATTTTCCTTCTACAAAACAACATTACCAATTTTAAGTGCC
Organism: Carcharhinus amblyrhynchos; assembly: GCF_965287045.1. Classification (NCBI taxonomy): domain Eukaryota; kingdom Metazoa; phylum Chordata; class Chondrichthyes; order Carcharhiniformes; family Carcharhinidae; genus Carcharhinus; species Carcharhinus amblyrhynchos. The sequence goes on from NC_137340.1 coordinate 51,915,668, forward strand.
CTGCTATAACCTCCTTAATAATGGTTTCTCATATTTTCTTTATGATAGATGGCCTGTAGCTTCCTGCTTTTGATCTCCTTCCTTTCTTGAATAGGGGAGTTCTGTTCATTATTTTCCAATCTGATGGGACCTTTCCAGAATCTAAGGAATTTCAGAAAAGGGACAAACAGGGTTTTGGCGTGACACAGCTGGACTAGTTGGACAGTTTTGGTCCCCTTATTTAATAAAGGATATAATTTCATTGGAAGCATTTCAGAGAAGGCTCGCTCAATTGATTCCTGAGGTGAAGGGGTTTTCCTTTGAGCACAGGTTGGACTTGTATCCATCAGAGTTCAGAAGATGGACAGGTGATTTTATTGAAACAAGATCCTGAGCGAACTTGACGGGGTGGATGCTGAGAGGATGATTTCCCGTATGGTGGAGACTATAACTGGGGTACACAGTTTAAAATAAGAGGTCTCCCATTTAAGATGAAGATAATGATCTTTGCTGTAATGGCAATTCTCTTCCCCAGAGAGGAGTGCAAACTGGGCCAGTAAATAGAAGTGAATTGAATTCCTGATTGACAAGGGAGTCAAAGCTCAAAGAGTAGACAGGAAACTAGAGTTGAAGCTACCATCAGATTAGCCAGGATCTTATAAGATGGTAGACCAGGCTACTCATGCTCCTAATTCCTACATATACACACAAAGAAATTTTTTTTAAAAAATCTACAAAGTTAGGTACTTCAATCTGAGATCCACCCATCAAATGTGGGAATATATTTAATGAAACTATTTGTAACTTGATGTAACAGTCTGTCTCTCTCTACTCAGTCTTGTAGCAACCCAAATGTTTTCAAAAAGTACATGGCATTGCATCTATTTCAATCAACACACACAAGAGTGAGCACCCAAAATCAACTCAATGACAAATTTAGTTCTTGAGTGTCCTAAGCTTGTTCGTTGATAGGTCTACCATGAAACATGAATTGGCTGTCAAGTTAATTTTCTTTGACTTGATTTACTATTGTCACATTTTACCACACAGTGAAAGTATTGTTTCTTGCGTGCTATACAAAGCATACCATTCACAGAACAGGAAACAAGAAAGTGCAGAATGTAGTGTTCCAGTCATAGCTAGGATGTAGAGAAAGACCAACTTAATGCAAGGTCAGTCCATTCCAAAGTCTGAAAGCAGCAGGGAAAGAGCTGTTCGTGAGTCAACTGGTACTTGACCTCAGACTTTTGCATGTCTTTCTAAAGCTAGAAGTCTCTCATATTCACTGCAATGCATAATTTAATTGACCAAAATATATTAACATGTAACTGTCATCACAAAACATTCCAAGAGTTTTCTCATCTGTTAAGCAAAAACAGCTTCTTGAGATTACAAAGATAACACTAGAATTTGGCAAAAGAGGGCACAACAGAAAACAATCACAAGCAAATTCATGTTGACAAGACGACTCATGTAGTAAGAACACAAAAACTGGCGTGCTCTTAATATCTGGCAAGGTCATCCAGTGGATCTGAAATCAGTTAACTTTGGCTTAGGGGTTTTTTTGTTGTCTGAGTCAAAGAGCAGCAAGTTCAAGCTCACTCTAGGTTCAGTGATCATTGGCTCAGTTGATTCTTCAGCGCAGTTTGAAATACTGAACCAAGGCCCATATGCTTGTATAGGTGCAGACCAAAAAAATTGCAAGCTGTTGTTCTCATAGTATCCTGAGAAACATTCATTCCTCAACTAACACCAAAAAGATTTGAATTATCATGCATCTCATTGCTGTTTGTCCCATCTTGCTGTTGCAATATGGATTTTTTTTTAGATGTTTTCAATTATAGATTGAGATTTGTACGTTTAAACATGAATCGTTTATTGTTTGTCTTCAACTATTTACAGATGCCAGATATTTTCTTACATGGTGCTAATCCTCCACGCAGGTAGATCTCCAGAGGGTTCTCTGAGTCTATTACCATGTGACTCTATACTTCATACTGTGAGCAGTGCTAGTCTCCAGTCCCATGTAAATCGTTGCCCTATCCAACACCTTTACATTATAATGGCATATAGCAACATAATACATCTCTCAACAGAAAATTTTCCTCCCTTCCAAAGGAGTATTATAATACAATCTTGATTTGCTATCTCTTCTCCCGCAATCTTGAGTCTTTGGCTTTATGAATTCAGATGGTCAGTCTCAGGTCTTCACAGTTCTTCTGCATCTCGGTTTGTCATGTGTGGCAGAATGTTGGTAATTTCTGGTACTTAGTTTCTATATTTGATTCAAATTATGCACTCCTTTGCAATGTCTCTCTTAGCAACTCATCTGCTTTTGTCAGAGAGTTTGCCCCACTCTGAGGAGAAAGTGCACTCAGTTTGTTCCTAGAGTAGACTTGAATTTGATTTTGATTTTGATTTTTCCATGGTATCAACCACGTTCTTTCTGGATATACACATTTCACAAATAGAACTTTATTTCCACTTCTTTCACGATTTTAGCCAAATATTTGATCACTGTTTTATTCTCAAGTATTTTTGTTATCTTTTCATTCAGCTCAATAGTTCGCAGCATGTTTGAGCATCCAGTGCTTCTTCTAGTTTCCTGTACTTCAGTGTCAGGTTTACATTTCCTCATCTCATTTATGCCTGTTCTTTCTCTGTCTGAAACAGAACTTGGTCTTCATCTTTCATTTTAGTTTCACTGTTGGCCAAGTCAATCTCTGATAGAAATAACCTGTTTCAATTCTGTACTTGTGGCTTCATTATTTGCTCGCAACTTGAAAGGTTGCGCACCTGCTCTTTTCAGGACAACTCCTTTTCATACGACTTGCTTTTTCAGCTCATTTCTTGTAGCATTTGATGTCCTTTTGCTTTGTTTTGTCACACGTACTCAGTAGAATGAGAACGATTTGTTTCTTGCGCGATGTAGAAGCAAAACATACCGTTGTTAAAGTACAATGTCATTAAGGCACACTGTCTGGCTTTTCTTTGCTACTGGGATGATGGTCATCTTCTTGAAGCAAGTAGGAATCTCAGATTGGAGCAAGAAGAGGTTAAAGACAAAGCTTAAACTTAAAGACTCAGAACCCTCTGGAAACCTATCTGCGGATAAAGCTCGGCACAACATCGAGGGCCAATGGGCCTGTACTGTTCTATGTTCTTTTTCTATGTTTTAAAGATGTCTGTCAGGTGGTCTGCACAGGATCTAAGTGCTTGGCTGGGGACCCCATTCAGGCCAGTAGCTTTCCATGGATAAACTTTCATGAAAGCCGATCTGCTGTCTGCGATAGCGACCCCGGACACCTGTGCTACTGAGGCTGTTGGGGCGGATGTTCTCTCACTGCCTTCCTGCTCAAATAAGCATCGAAATGTACTGAGCTCATCAGGGGGTACATTGCTGACGTCACATTCATTTTGCTTCTCTGTCATTTTCCATTGGAACAACAGATTCCTTCCTTTCCTTTGTGAAGCTAGTTCACTTCACCTTGAGTTTTCCTGTAATTCAGAGAAGTCTCCTGGAGTTTTGTCTGGTGTGCTTCAGTTCCACTGTTTAAAACAACCTTCAGTTTGCTGAATGGTCACACATCTTTTTGCGCTTGATCTTGAAGGACTGTCAATTAGTTTTACTCAGTCTCACAAACCGATCAGTATTCTTCATACTGCGGCACTCGGGTCTTGCAACTTTTTCTATCTTTGCTCACCAATCTTTGTGATCCGATCGAGTCTTTTAGAACATAGAACACTACAGCACAAACAGGCCCTTCAGCCCACAAGTTGCACCGATCATTTCTATACCTACTAAGCTATAGACCTATAACCCCCAATCCCATTAGATCCCATATACTCATCCAGAAGTCTTTTAAAAGACCCCAGCAAGTTTGCCTCCACCACCACCGACGGCAGCCAATTCCATTCACTCACCACCCTCAGTGAAAAACTTACCCCTAACATCTCCTCTGTACTTGCTTCCCTGCACCTTAAACCTGTGTCCTCTCCTAGCAACCATTTCAGCCCTGGGAAATAGCCTCTGAGAGTCCACCCTATCTATTCGTCTCAACATCTTATAAACCTCTATCAGGTCGCCTCTCAACCTTCGTCTCTCCAGGGAGAAGAGTCCCAGCTCCCTCAACCTATCTTCATAAGGCATGCCTCCCAATCCAGGCAACATCCTTGTAAATCTCCTCTGCACCCTTTCAATAGCTTCCACGTCCTTCCTATAGTGAGGTGACCAGAACTGCGCACAGTACTCCAAGCGGGGTCTGACAAGGGTCTTATAAAGTTGCAGCATTACCTCCCAACTCCTAAACTCAATCCCTCGATTAATGAAGGCCAGTACACCATACACCTTCTTGACCACATCCTTCACCTGCGAGGCCGATTTAAGAGTCCTATGGACCCGGACCCCAAGATCTCTCTGCTCTTCAACACAGCTAAGACTCCTACCCTTGATATTGTATTCCTTCATCCCATTGGTCCTGCCAAAATGGACCACTACACATTTATCTACGTTGAAGTCCATCTGCCACTTCTCCGCCCAGTCTTGCATCCTATGTCCTGCTGCAACTTCTGACGTTCCTCCAGACCATCGACAACACCACCAACCTTCGTATCGTCTGCAAACTTACTAACCCATCCCTCCACTTCCTCATCCAGGTCATTTATGAAAATGACAAACAGCAAGGGTCCTAGAACAGATCCCTGGGGCACTCCACTGGTGACCGACCTCCATGCAGAAAAAGACCCATCCACAACCACTCTCTGCCTTCTGAAGGCAAGCCAGTTCTGGATCCACAAGGCCAAAGCCCCCTGGATCCCATGCCCTCTCACCTTCTCAAGGAGTCTTGCATGGGGCACCTTATCAAACGCCTTGTTGAAGTCTACGTAAGCCACGTCTACCACTCTTCCTTCGTCAATGTGCTCAGTCACATTCTCAAAGAACTCAACTAGGCTCGTAAGGCACGATCTGCCCTTGACAAAACCATGTTGACCATTTCTGATCATTCTAAACTTCTCCAAATGCTCATAAATCTTGTCCCTCAGAAGCCTCTCCATCAACTTACCAACCACTGAGGTCAGACTCACCAGTCGGTAATTTCCCGGGCTATCCCTGTTCCCTTTCTTGAAAATAGGAACCACATCCACAATCCTCCAATCCTCCGGAACCTCTCCCGTCTCCATCAACGACGCAAAGATCATCGCCAAGGGCTCTGCGATCACTTCTCACCTCCCACAGTAACCTGGGGTACATCCCATCCGGTACCGGCGACTCGTCTATCTTGATAGAGTTTAAAAGTTCTAACACATCCTCTTCCTTAACATCCACATACTCGATCTTTTCAGACTGCCGCAAACCTGTAGTACAACCTCCCAGATCACTTTCCGCCGTGAATACCGAGGCAAAGTACTCATTAAGCACCTCTGCCATTTCTTCCGGTTCCACACAGACATTTCCCCCTTCACCTTTTATAGGTCCTATCCCTTCTCTTCTCATCCTTTTACTTTTCACATATTTGTAGAAGGCCTTGGGACTCTCCTTAATCTTACCTGCCAAGGCCTTCTCATGACCCCTTCTGGCTCTCCTAATTTCCTTTTTAAGCTCCTTTCTACAAGCCTTATACTTCTCTAGATCCTTAACATCTCCTAGCTCTCTGAACCTTTTATACACCTTTCCTTTCTTCCTGACTAGGTTCACCACAACCTTCGTGCACCACGGTTCCCGCGCCCTACCAAAACCTCCTTGTCTCATCGGAACGTTATCGTGCAGAGCTCCAGTCAAACATTCCTTGAATATCCGCCACCTTCCTTCTGTACTTTTCCCCAAGAATGCGTCCTTCCAGTTTATTCGTCCAATTATCTGCCCGATGTCTTCATATTTCCCCTTACTCCAGACAAACACCTTCCTATCTCTTTCCAATGCTATCGTGAAGGAAATAGAATTATGATCTCCATCCCCAAGATGCTCTCCTACCGAGAGATCCGACACCTGTCCTGGTTCATTAGCCAGCACCAGGTCAAGTACAGCCTCTCCTCTCGAAGGCTTATCCACATACTGTGTCAGGAACCCCTCCTGAACACACCTAACAAACTCCTCCCCATCCAAACCCCTTACCCTTGGGATATTCCAGTCGAAGTTTGAGAAATTAAAGTCTCCCATCACGACAACTCTGTTATTACTACATCTCTCTCAGATCTGTTTCCCTATCTGCACCTCAACTTCCCTGTCACTGTTGGGCAGCCTATAGAAAACACCCAAAGTTATCGACCCTTTGCTGTTCCTAAATTCCACCCACAATGACTTTGTAGGCAGTCCCTCCACGGCATCCTCCTCTGCAGCCATGACACTGTCCCTGATCAACAGTGCCACTCCACTACCTCTTTTGCCCCCAACCCTGTCCTTCCTGAAAAATCTGAATCCTGGCACCTGAAGTACCCAGTCCTGTCCGAGATATCCAAGTCTCTGAAATGGCCACCACTGTGTTGCATGGGTGTTTCACAGTAACCTTCCACTCACTGGTGGATTCCTCGACTTCTAGGCCTGCAGCAAGCTTGTTCAATTGTTTTTTCTTTGGCGGACATCTCTGTCAGCTTCAGCTGCCTTTAGATTTTCATAGTTTTGGATACTGTTTTGGGTTTATTTAAAATGCTGCCTTTCATATCAATGCTGACGCTCACCGTGTTGTATTCCACCGTTGATGTGCTATCTTTGAGGAGCTACCAGCACTGCCAACCACGATGTAACATGGATTCTTTAGATATCTCAATAATGAGATCCTGAGACCTGTATATTTAAACATAAATCTTATTCTTCAACTATTCACAGATCCCAGATATTGTCTGACGTGCTGATTCTAAGCAATGTTGGCATCCAGAGGATGCTATTCTCTGGTTAGATATTAACCCTTTCTCTGCCATTGAAACCCACACTATCAACATCCTGGAGGTCACCACTGTCCAACTACTATACTTGCTGTATAAATTCTGTGGGTACCAGAGCAGGTCAAAGGCGAGGAATCCTTTGGTGAGTAATTCGAGCTGGTCTGACGAGGCACAAGTCAGTAATGCGATGGAATACTCTCCACTCGTCTGGATGAGTACAGTTCCAATAACACAAGAAGCCTGTCAACAACCAGGACAAAGCAGCCTAGATTGTGACCTCCTCCACAAAGATTCAACCCCTCCACCATCAACAAACAGTGGTAGCCATTTGTATTGTCTACAAGATGCACTGTAGGAACTCACCAAGGTAACTTAGGCAAAATCTTCAAAATCCATGACTACTGCAATTGAGAAGAAAAAATGTAGCAGATACCTGGGAGCAACACCATCTGGAGGTTCCTATCCAAGCCACTCACCATTCTGACTTGGAAATGTATTGCTGTTCCTCCAACGTCATTGGGTCTAAATAATGGAATTCCCTCCTAATAACACTGTTGATGTACCTACACCTCAGGAACTGCAGCAATTAAAGGAGGAAACTCACCATTGTTTTCTCAAGGACAACTACAGATGTGCCTAGACAGTGACATCCACATCTGGTAAAGAAAAAAGAAACTTTTGAGGGGAAGGTCTGTGTATGTTTAACTCTCGAGTGTGTGAACAACTTGAGTAATCAGCAGGACACTTCTTGTAAGCTTTGATAAAGAGTATTGTTATTCATGCGCTCCCTCCTGAATGCTACAGAATTCACTCATGGTCAGACACACTCACACACACACACAGAAAATACAGTTGGAGAATTGTGCACTTTTACAAAATACAAACTAAAATAATTCATTATTTGCGTGATGGTCCCATTTTTTTTAAACATGGATTTTCAGCCTGATAGAAAAGGCATCTTCACTCCTGAAATGCAGTGCAGCTAAGTTCGACAGGTAGAGTCACGTGCCAAAGTCGTTTTCAGGATTCTCTGTAAGAGGTGGATTTTCTGCAGGTCACCAAGTTTGTTGCTTGTACTAAGAGGTCAATTTCCTATATTGGCAGATGAAAAGGGGCAGGTTTGGAGGCCTCCTGATGTTTCAGAAAGACCCACTCAATTCAGGAAATGTTTTTGAGGTAGTCTCAGTTTCTGAATAGTTGACACCTCTTGGTTTGAGACGTATCCTCTGTGCTTTGATCCTGTGTGGCAGTTTTGGAATTTACAGACCAGGTCAGATTATCTTCAGTACCTTTTGCATTTCCCATTTCTAAATTAAAAGTCAGTTCCAAAAGATTTCACACTGATTAAAGTTCTTATTTTAAAAAGTTACAAATATGACATGACTTTTCCTGGGCACCTATAAGCACCAGTTCCATAGGAAGAACAAAATGAAAAGTAGCTCCACGTAAAATATGTGAAAGCTATAGTAAAAAGAATAAGCAAAATATTTTCAAGCACGATTTGAATATGGTTTACCATAGTGATTGCAAACTGCTTCATGTGCAAGTCTATTTATTATGGAACAGAAGTACATGACACAAATGGAACGGTACTTAGGGGCCAAAATACTATACATATGCCAACAAGCTGAACATCCTGTGGGATTCCAGAGCACAAAATTAAATGTGGAATTGGATCCTGCTTCCCATGGAAACTGGCATACCATGGGCAATATCAATGAACTCAGTGATGCTTCCACGTTAAATCTGGTGCTCAGGATCAAAATAAGAATCTTTAAAGAAAGGTTGTTTTTCAGTTAAAATCTGTGCAAAGTACCAGAAATTATTTAATTTGGCTGTCACCTCTTATCTCAATTTATATAGCCCCTTTGGCATAGTTTAAAAAAAGATTTGATAGGAGTGTCCAAAACATAAAAGGGGCTCAAAATCAAATGGGGTTTAAGATAGTAAATCGGAAAATTCTTCCCATTGATAAGAGTCAAGGATGTCACAACAGACAGGCCAAATGTTCTACTTCTGAACCATCTTATTCAAATGAACAAGCAAAGGTTTTTGGACAAAAATTAAATTTCCTTTGGTTTGAAAAAATCTACACTGATATCTACACTGTGGGCTCACATACTGGAGATGGAAACCACTACGTGACCATTTTGTGATAGAACATGAGAAGTGGGTGGCACAGAGGCTGAGTGGTTAGCAGGGACCCAGGTTCAATTCCAGCCTCTGGTCACTATTTGTGGAGTTGCATGTTCTCCGTGTCTGTGTGGGTTTCCTCCAGGTGTCAGAAATTTACAGCATGGAAACAGGCCCTTTGGCCCAACTTGCCCACACCGCCCTTTTTTTCAAAACACCCCTAAGCTAGTCCCAATCACCTGCATTTGGTCCATATCCCTCCATATAATGATCTTACCCATGTAACAGTCTAAACGCTTTTTAAAAGACAAAATTGTACTCACCTCAGACTACCACCTTGTTTCAGGCACTTACCACCCTCTTGGTGAAAAAATTGCCCCTCTGGACAATTTGTATCTCTCCCCTCTCATCTTAAACCTATGTCCTCTAGTTTTAGACTCCCCTGCCTTTGGGAAAAGATATTGACTATCTAGCTGATCTACGCCCCTCATTATTTTAAAGACCTCTATCAGATAATCCCTCCGCCTTCTACACTCCAAAAGAAGTCGTCCCAGTCTATCCAGCCTCTCCTTATTACTCAAACTATCAAGTCCCAGGAGCATCCGAGTAAATCTCTTCTGCACTCTCTCATTTAATAAGATCCTTTCTATAATAGGTTGACCAGAAGTGTACACAGTATTCCAAGTGTGGCCTTAACAATAAGAACATAAGAAATAGGAGCAGGAGTAGGCCATCTGGCCCTTCAAGCCTGCCCCGCCATTCAATAAGATCATGGCTGATCTGTCGTGGCTCAGTTCCACATTCCCGCCCTCTCCCATCAAAAACCCATCAACCCTCGTCTTAAAAATATTTAGCGTGTCAATTTCAACAAGACGTCCCAACTCCTGTATTCAATGTTCTGACCAATGAAACCAAGCATGCCGAATGCCTTCTTCACCACTTTGTCCACCTGTGACTCCACTTTCAAGAAGCTATGAACATGTACCTCTAGATCTCTTTGTTCTGCAATTCTCCCCAAACCCTAACCATTAACTAAGTCCTGCCCTAGTTGATCTACCAAAATGCATCACCTCACATTTATCTGAATTAAACTCCATCTGCTTTTCTTCAGTCCACTGGCCCAATTGATTAAAATCCTGTTGCAATCCAGGATAACCTTCTTCACTGTCCACTATGCCATCAATCTTGGTGTCATCTACAAACCAGTTTTCCTCCAGTTTCCTCCCACAGTCCAAAGATGTGCGGGTTAGGTAGATTAAGGTCAATTTAGCATGGCCAGTGTCAAGGGGTCAATGTGTGTGTGCGGTTACAGGAACAGGGCCTGGGTAGGATTATGGTCAGGATGGTCTCCTCCTGTACTATAGGAATTTTAAGGAAATGACTTGTATATTGAATTTTTCTTCTTAAAAATGTTCCCATGGGGAGATGTTTGGTACGTAAAGAGGAAAATAAAAATAAAGGAGTGGAAGAGATATTCAGGTCATTCTTTCATGTGAACAACTTGTTTGTATATTAACGGAGCTTGGAGAACCCTTACAGCTTCAAAACACTGTGGCTTCTGATCACCCAGTGAGTAAAAAACTAAGTGACAATGAACTACACAGATCAAGACAATCCCAGATTTGATCACTAGGTTGTGCAGCATCAGCCAATTTAATCCAGACAACAAGCAAACAAGACATTTGGCATCAGTGTCCCACAATCAGCACCTGTTCAGCATTAGCCATGAGAAATGTCATTACTTGCATGTCAGCTGAGAACTTTACCTGACTCAGCCATGATATTCTCCTATCATAGAGTAACCTGCTAATGCTCGCTGCGTAGCTATATAAGAAATGGCCGAAAGGATAATGTAGCAGAAGGCTGCTGACAATCATATAATCTTATTGAAGTAGCAGCAATTGGTTTCAAAGGGGGTGGCAAGGGGTGTGCAAAGGAATCCACCATCTTGAATAACTGAGCCAGTGTACAATTTACAAATCAATGGCCAATGTGAGGAATGACTTGAGTTTACCTTGTGTCAGTCTGTATAGTTGTTTTATTTTTACACAGCATCTCTTTATTATGTTATTTTTTCCCCTTTATTTGTTTGCCATGGAGGATATGTCTAACTTGAATTTCCCATTCCAGTCAAGAAAGAGCATCCACGGAGTCACCAATGTTGCTCTTGAAGCTTTCGACTGCTTTTGGCGTCTCAATTTTAAGAAGAGTCACTCATTTTGTAAGGAAACAAAGCAATGCTTCATCACATTAAGAAATAGGTCAATTGTAACATTTTGCATAAATTTACAAGAATGCAAACATTGTAAAGGACTAATATGGGACACTGCTGACTTTGCTTTTCCCAAGGAGCACTTGACCCAAAGGGCGATATATACATTTTTTTAAATTTGCAAGCAAGTCTATTAATGATGCTTCAGATTGCTGAGTCAGGGGTGACATTTTTCCAATAAAAATCCATTACATTTTTTATAGTTAAGCTGATGAGTAAAGCTCACAATACCCAACAGGAAGGTTCAAGGCCCAGTCCTGCCTATGTTGGGCTAAATAATGTCATTTAAGGCATTAATGAGGGGTACAGTTGGCTAAGAGAGCCGAGTTTAGGAAACACAAATGCAAAAGTTTAGAATTTATACTTTAAATTTGATCATCCTGATGTGGCATGCACATATGCATGCAGCCAGGTAAGGACATGTGCTGGCACTGCATTGATGCCCCTGGTTTTGAACAGCTTGCTAAGTGTTACTGTTGCATCTCAGGAATAATGACTGAAGTACAGCATTAAAAGGCACCCACATCACTGCTTCAGCAGAGTAAGTGAAGTGGGAAGGTTAAAAATTAAAGGAGCAAATAATTTTAGCCCCCCCCCCCCCCCCACCACCACATTTTAGTTGGCAAAACAAAGGTCCTTGTATTAAGTGTTATAAAAACGAATTAAAAATTAAATGGCATTCATGTGCTTGTCAGATGAATTTAAAAACTGTAGTAGCGAAGAAGCATTTACCTTTCAAACAGAAGATTCCACTGAACTTACCATGATGTTGACGTACAATGGATGATCACTCCAACTAAAAAACTCACTTTAGGCCAAATTGGACAGTACGCAACCTTGGTATTCTGTTCACCCAAGCAGAGGTATGGCTCCTGCTCTGCCCAAGACTACAACGAACTACAAAAGGTGATGAACGCACTCCATTCCATCACATAAACCAGCCTCCCATCCATTGACTCTGTCTACACTTCCTGCTGCCTCGGCAAAGCAGACAGCACAATTAAGGACCCCATGCACCCCCGACATTCTCTCTTCCACCTTCTTCCATTGGGAAAAAGATACACGTCTGAGGTCACATACCAACCAACTCAACAACAGCTTCTTCCCTGCTGCTGTCACACTTTTGAATGGACCTACCTCGCATTAAGTTGATCTTTCTTTGCACCCGAACTATGACTGTAACACTACATTCTGCACTCTCTCCTTTCCTTCTCTATGAATGCTACGTTTTGTTCGTATAGTGCGCAAGAAACAATACTTTTCACTGTATGTTAATACATGTGACAATAAATCAAATCAAAATCAAAGATTCAATTACTCCAGCATTTTCCTTGCAATTCCACAAGCCTGAGCTGTTTCCGCATTTTCTCTGGCACTCTCACCAAACTTATCAAACAAGCTTTCTACTATTCCTCTTAATCTCTGTGATTTGACATTCACTTCTCATACTTATCTCTATTTGTGGTGAGTATTCAGATTTTTGTTAGAAGGTGCTATATAAACGTAACTCGCTGGTTCAGTTATAGCTGACATCGAGGAAGCTTAGATGTTGGCTCCCAGCATAGAAAGTGGAAATGGTTAAATCTCTCTCATTGTCTACACTTTTGAGCACCATGCCCGTCAATAAAGATTTAAACTACAAAACAGATAAGCTTTAAAACAAAGTCACCCTGCAATACCAAATTATCACCTCTGCTTAAAAAAAATTCAGAGAGCTCAGTTGAGCTTTAATGTTTGAAGATATTTACTGTCTTTGACCCAACAGTGCTTCAAGCACAGGAATCAAGGCATCATTTTTACTTCATCGATTACTTTGATGAATGTTTACACATTCATGTTCTGCTCAGATTCTAAATGAGAAAAATTTGCACTGAAGCCAGACGCTCCTCACAAAAGCACAAAACCTCAGATCTCAATTAAAAAAAACAATTTTCTAAAATGAAAAAATAAGCATGATCTTCAAAAAAAAACACTAAGAACAAATCTGGGGGACCATGTCGTGACACTCTATAGGGACTTGGTCTACATGGCAAATACAGAATCCTAAGAGAATTTATAACAACTATCAATTAAATCAGGCAACTACACATTTAAAAATTGTGCCCAAACTTAGGAACAAAGAGCTGCCGAAACTTCAATGGAACACACCATTCAATGTTAGTTTGACCTCTAAGCAAATCAAGATAACTTTCACAAACTCAATCTTACAATCTAAAGTGGAACAACTCTCCTCAATGTACTTGCACAGTCAAGGAAACAGTGATACTATTTCTAGAAAGGGATATGGTAAGTTATGTTGCAAGGTGACCACTGGCTACATCATGAGCCAGACAAGATTGCTAATTTTATTTAGGATACATGTATTGGGTCAAAGTAAGTGGTTGCATCCATTCCCAGGATCTATGCAAGGATTCTGCAAAGAAGTAACCTGCAACCCTGGTCCTCATTTTCAATGCAAGTGTCCACGATAATCTGTGCTGACTACAAGACTTCCTATTTGAGCACAAGTGGTGATTAAGTCAGTTGAATGATAGACAAATAATGGGTTCAAGTTAAAAGACTGAGCGAGCTAAGTCAATAAGAGCCTGTGTTATTTAGTCTACAAGGGTTGCACTATTTAGCTGATTTGGTTATGTGTGATAAACGCTAATATAAGCACATGAATAGGTGAGGGAAATTGGTGGAGGAGAAGGAGACATGGTGGCACAGTGGTTGGCACTGCTGCCTCACAGCACCAGGGACCGACGTTCAATTCCAGCCTCAAGTGACCGTGTGGAGTTTGCACGTTCTCCTCATATCCACGTGGGTTTCCTCCAAAGATGTACAGGTTAGGTTGACTGGCCACACGAAATTGACGCTTAGCATCAGGGGGATTAGCAGGGTAAATACATTGCGTTATGGGGATAGGACCTGGGTAGGTTAGGGGTCAGGAAGGACTCAATGGAATTGCTATCTTCTGCACTGTTGGATTCCAAGAACATTGAGGAGAAGGAAATTGATGGAGAAGGGGGAAATTCAAACTCAGCCCAGCCCCACTGATCATTACATTATCACCAGTTTCAATTTTCAACAAATCTCACATCATCCAATAGGAATACTGCAACCTCTCTAGCAGGTTGACAAGAAAATACTTGACACATCAGGACTGACTACAATTTAGCCCAAGAACACCTCTATCCCACTGGAGGCCATCAGGAGCAAATGCTCCTTTTGACTTAAAAAGAATAAGCAATAAAAATGACCAGAATGTTGGAAGGTCAGTGCATATGGAATAGTGTATGAGTGGGCGTGTGACAGTAAGAGAGAGAGAGAAAACTGAGACTGGGTGTAAGGCAGACTCACACCCACTCGCAAATCACACCAGCTAGGTCACTTTCTCCTCTCCAGTCCTGCCAAAATCTCCTCAGGCCCAACCCTCCTTGGCCCACTAAAACTTTGTAAGAAGTCTCACAACACCAGGTTAAAGTCCAACAGGTTTATTTGGTAGCAAATGCCACTAACTTTCGGAGCTCTGCCCCTTCAGCAGGTGAGTGGGGAGCTCTGATCACAAACAGGGCATATAAAGACACACATTCAGTTTACAGAATACTGATTCGAATGTGAGTCTTTACAGCTAATCATGTCCCAAAGGTACAACGTGAATGGCCCATCAGTCTTCAGCAAGCTATTCGCAGCTCCAGCATTAAGAGACCATGGCATGGTTTCGTCCCACAGTCCAAAGATGTACGGGTTAGGTTGATTGGCTGCGCTAAATTGACCGTTAGCATCAGGAGATTAGCAGAGTAAACGCATTGGGTTATGAGGATAGATGGGTGGGATGGAGTTGATGGGCTGAATGGCCTCCTTCTGCATTGTCAGGATTCTATGATTCTCTCCCTCATTTGCTGCTGATCGACTCACTAGTCGTGCGGGAGAGAAGGTACTTCTCTGCACCTATATCATGCACCACTGTCTCGTCAAAGTGGCAAGCTCAGAAACAATCAGAGCTGTAATCAGCACAACTGATTCAATATCAAACTCCACCACTAACACACTGTTTGCAGTATGGGCTATCTATACTGCAGCAATTCAGCAATCTTGCTTCAAGCCCCACAACCTCTTATCACCAAGGACAAGAGCAGCAATTTCACAACACCACCATTACCTGGAAGCTCTGTTTCAATTTAACCTGTTGATTGCCAGAGATTGAGCCAAACCAGCCATAAAAACATGGTGGTTACAATAGCATGTCAGAGGCTGAGAATTCTGCAGTGAGTAATTCACCTCCTGACTCCCCAAAGCTTACCCATCATCTGAAAGGCATAGGTTTTATTTATTATTGTCATGTCTTTCTATACAGTGAAAAGCATTACTTCTTGTGTGCTCGCGAGACAAAATATACCATTCATAAAGTACATAGAGAAGGAAAGGCAAGGGTGCAGAGTAAGTCAGTGCAATGGAATACTTGCATGATATTGAAGCTCACAACATCTAGAACAAAGCAGCCCACTTGATCAGCACACCATCCAACATGTTAAACATTCACCTCCTCCATCACTGACATACTCGCAACATTCTCAACCACCTACAAGATGCACTGTCGCAAATTAACTTCTTTTATACCACCTTCCAAACCCATAACCTCTAATGCAGATGCATGAGAACACTACCATTTAAGTTCCTGTCCAAGCCACACACCATCCTGACTTGGAACAATATCTCTGTTCCTTCATTGTTGCTGGGCCAAGCTCCTGTAACTCTCCTCTCAAAAGCACTGTGGGTGCACCCACATTACATGGGCTAAGTGGCTCACTACTGCCTTCAGAGCAATTAGGGATGCGCAACAAATACTGGCCACCCTGTGATGCCCACACCCACTGAAAGGATGCATGAAATAAGAGTTAATTTCTATTTCAAGTCCACTTAGCCATTTTCAAGCCACAACTTTTGATAATCTTATTCCACATTACATCTCTCAAATGCCCTGAATTATTTTGTGAGTCAAGTGAAATATGCAGTAGACGTTCCATTCAAAGCAAAATTCCACAATGAGATGACTTAAGTTCACTGGTTTTAAGTGACATTAGTTGAGGAAAGAATGCTAGTGAGAATACAGGGACAATTTCTGCCCCAAGAACAATGTTCTATCCATGATAACAAGCAGTTAGGATCAGTCAGAGCCTAAGTTTAACACTGCAACAGAAGGGCAGCACCACCAACATAAGAGCAGTCTCCAGTTCTGACTGTACAGGTGTCATCTTAGATTAAGTGCTACCAATTGAGTCAAACTGACATTGAACTCATTCATGCTGAGCAGTGTGGGTAAGCTGCGTCAATTAGTATTAAAGCGATATCCTCAAACCAAGAATATAACTCTTAACATGCAAGGGCTTGTATAATATATCAGAGTGCCAGCTCCAAACATTAAAGTCACCAGATAGTTGTATGGCAAATTAATTGGGGAAGTGGGTGGGTGGAGAAAAAGGCAAGTCAAACCTGATTACTCACATTTTTGGGACTAATTTGCTGGAAAACAAAGCTGCCAATGAAAATTGTAAAGGGCAATTCTCAAGCCCATTATAAACTGATCCAAGTGAGACTGTAATTGATCATAAGGAAATAGCAAATGGAAATACTCTTGTTAAATGAATATTTTATATCCGTTTTCACTGTCGAGAATGGGGATGAAAACTTAACTGGTATAAGATAATCTAAAAGGAGGACATGACAGTTTCATAGAGTACCTAAATGTGCAGAAGAGGCTGAAAGAAAATGGTGGAGAAATTAAGCAGAATTTCACAGCTCTCTAGTTTTGGAAATTGTCCCACCTGATTAAAAAATTGTGTCACTCTGACACGTAAGGAGGGAGTAATAAACCAAGAAGCTACAGATCCATCAATCTAACATCAATTGTGGTGGTGCTGAGGAGGTTACTGGAAACTATCAGAAACAAAGTGACTAAGCACTTGGACAAGTATGAGCTGATCAGACAGTCAGCATGGTTTAATGAAGATGTTATGTCTGGATGGATATTTTCAAAAGGTGACTAACATGATGTATAAGGGAGTGTCTACAGACACTATCTATATGAATTCCCTCAAAACATTTGCAAATTGTAAAGAAAGGAGAAAAATAAGGCAAGGAAAGGAAGACCTGCATTTTTAGAGAGCTTTTCATAACTTCAGGATGTCCCAAAGTTCTTCACAGCCAACTAAACACTTCAGAAATGTTGTCACTGCTGTCATGTTACAATTACTGGCAAAAACAATCTTGGAAGAAGACTTGTGACATTGTGGCATTCCTTAGGGAGCTCAGTTTTTGCCATATGTAGCAATACATTGGATGGAGTTGCACATCCTGTTATGCAGATACCACCACCTTAGAGGGCACAGTAAGTGATTCCGAACAACAGGAATGGGGCAAAGACAGATTAAATAATGGAGTTCAATGTGGACTAGTAGGAGGTCATCCATCAATTCTGATTCTAAGACAAGGTAGTGCATGGTACCATGTGGGAAGCTAGATAACTTCTTGTTATCAGGAGTACTGTACTCTCATGGCTAATTTTTGGCACTTTACCTCAGGAAAGATACTGGCCTAGCAGGGAAAATGAGTGGTAGAAAAAGTGTGCAGATCACAATGTCTACAAAGGGATATAATCTAAGTGAACATGCAAGGGTCTGGCAGATGGACTACAATGTCGGTAAATGCGAGGTCATCCATTCTGGTAGGAATAACAGCAAAATGGATTATTAAATGTTACGCTGCTGTGCAGAGGTGTCCTGGTGCATGAATCTCAAAAAGGTTGGTTTGTAGGTGCAGGTCATTAAGAAGGCATTTCATCCTTCATTGCTAGAGGGATTGGAGTTTAAAAACAGGGAGGTTATGTTGCAGCTGTATAATGTACTGGTTTGGCCACACCTGGAGTACTGTGTACAGTTTTGGTTTTCTTACTTGAGAAAGGATATACAGGCACTGGAGGGGTTGCAGCGGAGATTCACTAGGTTGATTACGGAGTTGAGAGGGTTGGCTTATGAGGAGAGACTGAGTAGACAGACTATACTCATTGGAATTCAGAAGAATGAGGAGAGTTCTTATAGAAACATAAAAGATTACAAAGGGAATAGATAAGATAGAAACAGGGAGGTTGTTTCCACAGCAGGTGAAACTAGAACTAAGGGACATGGCCTCAAGATAAGGGAGAGCAGATTTAGGACTGAGTTGAAGAGGAACTTCTTCACCCAAAGGGTTGAGAATCTGTGGAATTCTCTGTTCAGTGAAGTAGTTAAGGCTATCTCATTCAATGTTTTTAAGGCAAGGATAGGTAAATTTTTGAACAAGAAAGGAATTAAGGGTTATGGTGAACGGGCAGTTAAGTGGAGCTGACTCCACTAATACATCAGCCATGAACTTATTGAACGGCAGCTAGGCTCGAGGGGCCAGATGGCCTACTCCTGCTCCTAGTTCTTATGTTCTTACAAAACAGCACAGATTCAACAGAATATCAATGCTAAATGGGCAAATTGTGGGACAGATTACATAAACTTGGGTTGTATTTCCTTCAGTTTAGAAAGCTGAGGGGACATCCAATGTATTTTTTTCATTCATTCATGGGATGTGGGTGCCACTGGCCAGGCCAGCATTAATTGCTGTCCTTAATTGCTGCAGTTCGCTGGCAGAGAGAATAAAAAAGTATATTATCTAAATGGTGAGAGATTGCAGAGCTCTGATTTACAGAGAAATCTCTGATGTCTTTGTGTATAAATCATATAAGGCTAGTATAAAGATCCCGCAAATAATTAGGAAAGCTGATAAAACATCATAATTTATTCTGAGGAGAACAGAATGCAAAAGTCAGGAGCTCATGCTGCAGTTATACAGAGCACTAGCAAGACCACATCTGGAGTACTAATTACTCAGAGTACCAACAGTCACCTTAAAAGCTACGGATGCTGGATCAATTGAAAATTTCAAGACATAAGAACATAAGAAATAGGAGCAGGAGTAGGCCATCTAGCCCTTCGAGCCTACCCCGCCATTCAATAAGATCATGGCTGATCTGTCGTGGCTCAGTTCCACTTTCCCGCCCTCTCCCCATAACCCTTAATCCCCTCACTTATCAAAAACCCATCAACCCGCGTCTTAAAAATATTTAGCGAGGCAGCCTCCACCACTTCAACGGGCAGAGAATTCCAGAGATTCACCACCCTTTGAGTGAAGAAGTTCCTCCTCAACTCCGTTCTAAACCGCACCCCCCCCCCTTTATCTTGAGGCTGTGCGCCCCCTAGTCCTACTGTCTTTGAGTGGGAAGAGTCTCTCCACCTCTATCCTATCCATCCCATTCATCATCTTATACGTCTCAATGAGATCTCCCCTCATTCTTCTAAACTCTAACGAGTACAAGCCTAGTTTATTCAGCCACTCCTCATAGCTCAACCCCCTCAACTCCGGTATCAGCCTAGTAAACCTCCTCTGCACTCCCTCCAAGGCCAAAATATCTTTGCGCAGGTGACCAATTAAACTGTGTTGGGATGTTTCACGGGACATGGAACAAAGAGAATCAGTCGCTGATCAGCCAGCATCTAAAATAGAACAACAAGCCTTGAATGGCTGACTGATCTACTCTTGATCCTCTACAGCTCATGTCAGCATTGAATCTGCAGCAATAAAATACAAAGCAAGTGCTCAACATGTCCTTCATTCTGCAACCAGTTTAGGGCCTAAATCCTTGAAAAAATTGTTCTGAAATATTTTTCCACACCAATGCCAATTTTTGTGCAATTCGCAGTCCAAGGCCCCTGAGATCTACTGACTGAATTGAGACCAGCCAAATTCACTGTAGACGACTTATACAGCAGAGAGGGGAGTGTTACAATCCGATGGCCTGGGATGATATGAAACCAAGTGCCAGATGTGAAAAGCTACTATGTTGGTGGAACAAGAGAAGCAATATCAGAGAACAATTCCTCTGTCTCAATATACGAAGCAGCTGTGATTTAACAGAGTTTGCACCAACAGCCCACATAACCTGTAGTAAAAGGAAAGAACAAGGAGCTGCAGAAACCTGAGACCATAACTCACAAGTTGTCAGGTTAGCCTATTTGTGGAGCAGAAATTATGGCACTCCTAACCATATATCATTTACATAGTTATTAGCATTGCCAGTTCATCTGTTAGAGTTGTGCACGTGCAGTTTCTCTATTAAATGGTTTGAAAAATATTCTGCAAGTACAATAAAGGGTTCTGATCATCCAGACTGCATAATACCAAGATTACAGATCTGTCAAAGACAGTAATAGAAATGGGACAAAGAACATAATCACAAAAAAAATACATTGGCTGAAGAGCAGTTTCACCGATTGTACCCTGGTGACAATAATAATCTGGAGATTTCCCTCTTCAATACATCTCTTATCAGAGAAAGAGGCAGCAATAAAGACATGTTGCACAGAATAGATTCAGTGAGAATCAGAAATATCACAGAATCCCTACAGTGCAAAAGAGGCAATTTGGCCTACTGAGACTGCAACGACTCTGTCAGAGTATCTTACCAAGGCCGTCTCCCTTGCCCTATCCCAGTCCTCCCACACACTTAACATTCATCTAATCTATACATCCTGGAACACTAAGGGGCAATTTTGCATGGCAAATCCATCTGACCTGCACATCTTTGGACTGTGGGAGAAAACCAGAGAATCCAGAGGAAATTCATGCATACATGGAGAGAACGTGCAAACTCCACACAGTCACCCAAGGCTGGAATTTAACCCAGATCACTGGAGCTGTGGGACTGCAGCGTTAACCATCGTGCCTCATCTTAGAATTCCTAAATTGCAAGTCTAAAGATATATTTAGAGACAAATCTTTCACCAAAGGAGAGACAAATGACTGGTTACCGAGAAGTATCTAAATCGGTTTTAGAATAAATTTAGTTAAAATTCCAAGAAACGAACGGACAAAGTTTTAGCACAGCTGCTCTTGAAAAAAATAATTTCAATGCTTTGGCTGAGACATTAAATCTGCTTTTCAAAGGAATGTAAAAGATTCTATGGAAATATAAGCTTCCAGATGGTACACACTGTTGTACTGTATGTCAGTGGTGGATAGAATGAATGTTTAATAAATGTTGAATGGGCTTTCATTGAGGCATATTGCTTTGTCCTGGATGGTGCTGAGCTTCTTGAATGTTGTTAGAGCTACATTCATGCAGGCAAGCAGACAGTATTCCATCACTCTCCATACTTGTGTCTTGTGGATGGTAGACACAGGCTTTGGGAAGCCAGCAGGTGAGTTACTTGTTGCAGAATTCTCAGTCTCTGAGCTGCTTGTAGCCACACTATGTGTGGCTGTTCCAGTTCAGTTTCTTGTCAATGGTAACTCAATTGATCAGAGTCCCATATGTGTCATAAGCACTCCATTCTGAGCAAGTGCGCACGTACACAGTGCACAACTTCCTAGCAGAGAACCTTAATCAGTACCATCCAGATACAAAATGGCCCATCAGCACAGCTGAAGTGCTACTACTCCCCGTACAATCAGACTCTCCAATGCTGCTCAGCAAAGATGAATGGTAAATTCCATACATTATATTATTTCTTAATAGAAATAATGTATCTGGAATCGCAATAGATAGTTAATATCAAAGGGCTTGAGAAAAATATTTTCTGTTTCTTTTCCAATATTATGCTCCCCCTTGACTGAGTCCTGTAGGTTTTGTTGACAGTGATTAGTAATGGAAACCTTGTTTCAATTTTTTTCCCACATTCTCTCTCAGGACATGGGCGTAACTGGCTAGGCCAGCATTTATTGTCCATCCCTAATTGCCTTTGAGATAGTGTTGGTAAACTGCCTTCTTGAACCACCAAGTGCTGGAGATACACCCGCTGCACATTAGGAAGTGAGCTCCAGTATTTTGACAGTGAAAGAATGGCGATATATTGCCCAGTCAGGATGGCAAGTGACCTGAAGGGGAACCGCCAGCTGATGGTGTTTCTATGCATCTACTGCCCTTGCCCTTCTAGGTGGTAGAGGTCACATGTTTAGAAGATGCTGTTGAAGAAACCTTGATGAATTCCTGCAGTGCATCTTATAAATGGTACCTACTGCTGCCAATGTGTGTCAGTGATGAACAGTGTGAATGTTTGAGGTGCTGGGGAGGTCTCAATCAAACAGAATGCTTGTCCTGGATAGTGTTGAATTTCTTGAGTGTTGGTGCAGCTGCAGTCACCCAGGCAACTGGAGAGTATTTCGTCACACTCTTGACTTGTGCCTTGGGTCACTGAATTTATTCAAGACAGTGTCAGATAGATTTTTGATTGATAATGGGGTTATGGGGCAGTCAGGAAAGTGAAGCTGAGATCACAACCAGATCAGCCATGATTTTATTGAATTGTGATGCAGGTTTGAAGGGCTGAATGGCCTACTCCTGCTCCAATGTTTCTTAGTGATGAAATTAATAACAGCCAACATCTTCAGAACAATTCTCAGTCAGCAACCACTAACTAGACTTTTACATCAATAGACAGCCAGAAAAAGACACAGAATTCCACAAGTCAAGAGTTAATATTTTAGGTTACAAACCTATAATTAATGGTTACCAATGGAGCTTAGAGAATGGTGCCCTTGGTCACTATAACTGCCATTTCAAAATTTTAATTCTTTAAAAATATGGTCAGAATCTACAATATACTAAATACATCAATGTTGAAAACGTGTGACACCAGTGGATTCACATTACTAAATTTGCAGCTCTGATAATGCAGTAGAGTCACCAGGTCCAACTGCACATTAGGAGCTGATGGGGTAAAGTACCAGAAGATTTTATGCATTGGTAGAACACTATTAAGGCAGATATTTGGACTCTTGCATTTAATAGTTCAATAATAACCACCACTGATACACCTGTCAAGACTCGCAAATTGAGGAAGGCTGCTTGGACAATATACTAAGGAATGGCAAGTTATTATGTACTTCAGCAAGTGTTAGGAACAGCTTATGTCAGGTGCAAGTGTTATTGTAAAACAGTTCTACTTTTTGAGTGCATCTAAATGCCAGAAGGAATCAAGATAGTTTCAAAGATCTGTTCTGAGGATAATATAAAAGCCACTCTCTGCCATTTACAAACTGGGCAAATATTCGTCAAAAGCACAACATCTATTGCATAATTTCACATAATAATATTGATCAGAGATCCCAAGTTAACTGGAAGGCAGATACGTTTAGATCACCTTAAGTGCTTTGGATCATCCCAAACACATTATATGGACGAAAGCTCTTCCACCAAAAACTTCAGATAAAATAACTTTGTTATTTCTATAGATCAGGAAAATATTGAAAACTTTACATATTCTCCTTCCTGTGTTCCTTGTGATCCTAGCACAAGACTGAGCTCCTGTACTTGGTTGCAACATTTTGTTCATTTATTGTCACAAGTAAATTTACATTAACACTGCAATGAAGTTACTGTGAAAATCCCCTAGTTGCCACATTGCAGCACCTGTTCAGGTACACTGAGGGAGAATTTAGCATGACCAATGTTCCTATCAGCATGTCTTTTGGACTGAGGGGGGAAACTGGAGCACCCCAAGGAAACCCACACAGACACAGGGAGAACATACAAACTCCACACGGTCACCCAGGCCAGGAACTGAACCTGGGTTCCTGACATTGAGAGGCAACAGTGCTAAACACTATGCCACCTTGCCGCCCTGTGCACAATTGCTTCAAAGTATTTGGGTTAACAGTTATGGGATTAAATTGAATTTCCAATACTTAGACATATGTATTGATTTTAGGTACAGAGAAGTTCTGTGTGTTCCATTTAAACAAAATAGAGCTTTCTCAATTTCCTCCACCTTCCTTCCTCTAATTTCTCTTTCTCATATATTAATCATAAGGATGAGTGACCAAACTATCATTATTTACTCTTCCCCTGCTGGTGTAATACCAAAAGTATTCAAAAACAAATGACATGACATGTTGGTGCAGCTTTTGAAACATGGTTCAAGTTAATTCTGAATGGATACTCTTACCTAACTGTTCAAAAGTCAGAATGATCATTGATTTAGCTTTCAAGAAATGGACAGGAAATCAACAACTTACATTAATCAGGAAGTATTTCAAAGCACCATACCTGAGAAAAATATGAGCGACAAGAATGGATCATCACTGACAAAAATAGTTTTTAATACAGCTTTAAAATGCTTAAAAGCAAGAAAAGTAGCAACGCAGAGAACTGAAGGAAGAAAATTTCAGACAACTGGATCACAGATCCATAGACATTTACAGCACAGAAGGCTGTAATCAGTCTATCGCATCTGGGTCAGCACTTCAGACCATCAAGCAACTCAAGAGTGAAAGACTTTTGTGTAAATGAATTTGGATTTGCAGGTATAATGGCATTTGGCAAACTGATGATCTTTCAAAATGTACAAAAACAATACACAGATTAATTCATTATATGGCACTTTAATAAGAACCTGATCAAAATGGTTTACTACCAAAGGTTGAAGACCATTTTTGCACATGTATACCCTGACTTAGACCATAAGACGTAGGAACAGAATTAGACCACTCAGCCCATCGAATCTGCTCTGCCATTCAATCAAGGCTGATGTTTTTCTTATCCCCATTCTCCTGATCTTCTTATTAATCAAGAATCTGTCTTTAAGACACTCAATGACCTTCCATCTGTGGCAAAGAGTTCCACAGATTCACCACTCTCTAGCTGAAGAAGTTCCTCCTCATCTCTGTTTTAAAGGATGATCCCTTTAGCCTGAGGTTGTGCCCTTTGGTCTAATTTTCCTGCAAAACAAAGTCTTGCATTTATCTCAAGGCTAAACTGTACAATTATAATATTTCAGCTATAATTAATGCAGCGCATCAATAAAATACCTTGCATGACTATCATCTGGACAAATCCTGTTGAGTGCCTCCAGCTTGTACACAAGTTTGGAACACTCTGACATGTTTGTAAATATGCTATTGTTTCAAATAGAAGAGATATATCCTGTCGGTCTCAAACCGCACACAGCTGTAACTGCAGCATTTTGCAATAATCCTGAGAAGAATCACACAGAAATTAAGTTGTACACCATTTGTCATGAACGCGGTATTCACTACAGTAGTGTCCCAATACACCAAGGTTTTGAGTTGATTGCTAAACCAGGGTTGATCCGTTAGACCACAGGAAAGCTCTTGGTTTATTTGTGTGGTGGAAATTACACAAAAAATTTGTACATTAAATCACTGGATTAAGAAACCTGCTCCCAATACAATTGCTTCTGTAGGTCATGCAATATAGAAAGCTGCATGTTCCTCTTTGTTGCTGTAATCATTTTATTTATTGGCTAAGCTCGAGATTTTACCCAATGTATCAGGATAAATAGGAGCAAGGGACATTTCTTGAAGGATGTATTTTTGCAAAGGGGAAAGGTAAACCTTACGAATGAAGATTTATCAAAAAAGTATAAACAGCTGTACCTGACCCAATTATACAATGACTTAATAAGCAATATGCTAAAAAAATCCAGATTCAGCACTAAGTTAAAAACAAATCTGCATACAGATTCATTCAATGTGAACCTTCAAAAGGGAATTAGATAAATGTTTACAAGGTGAAACAAAGGAAATGGTAGGACCATCTGAATTGTTCTTACAAAAGGCTGGCTATTTCAGTGGGCTGAATAGCCTCTTTTTGTGCTGTTGGATTCTGGCATTCTACCATGTAAGTTGGAATTCATAGAATCAGAAGTTATGGCACAGATGGAGGCCATTCAGTTTGCCTTGTCTATGCTGGCTCTTTATAAGAGCAATTCATCTAGTCCCACTCCTCTGTTTTCTTCGCCAAAGCAAAGAACCTGAGCCAAGAAAAATTTGCTGAATTTTCTTCGGCAACTGAATCTTATTGCTCCTATTAACTGCCTTGGAGGAACGTTTTAGTTGACTATTAATTTAGCTGTGGGTGCAACAGATAAGTGGGGTCTGTATCTATAAGGGGACAGTTTGTCCTCCACTGCAAGGAAAAGGAAAGACATGCTGGTTAGGTGCATTGGCCATGCTCAATTCTCCCTCAATAGTTGTCGGATTGTGGGACTGCAAGATTTCACAGTAACTTCATTGCCGTGTTAATGTAACATAAGAACATAAGAAATAGGAGGAGTAGGCCATCTAGCCCTTCGAGCCTGCCCCGCCATTCAATAAGATCATGGCTGATCTAAAGTGGATCAGTTCCACTCACCCGACTGCTCCCCATAACCCTTAATTCCCTTATCAATCAGAAATCTATCTACTCGTGACTTAAACATATTCAACGAGGTAACCTCCACCACTTCAATGGGCCGAGAATTCCAGAGATTCACCAGCCTCAGAAGACGATCCTCCTCAACTCTGTTCTAAACTGGACCCCCCCCCCTCCTTATTTTGAGGCTGTGCCCTCTAGTTCTGGTTTCCTTTCTCAGTGGAAAGAATCTCTCTACCTCTATCCTATCTAGCTCCTTCGTTATTTTATATGTCTCTATAAGATCCCCCCTCAGCCTTCTAAACTCCAAGTACAGGCCCAGTCTATTTAATCTCTCATAAGCTAACCCCCTCATCTCTGGTATCAACCTGGTGAACCTTCTCTGTACTCCCACAGAGTACCCATTCTGTAAGCCCACTTATGACTAATAAAATGTAAAACTAAAAATACTGAATTCCTGACATTCACAGTGCAAAATCTGACTCTTACTCCAGACTAAAATCATAAACACAAACAGCAGTAGGCCATTTGGCCCTTTGAGTCTGCTTCACTATTTAATAAGCTTAGGGCTTACCCAGCTGTGGTCAGAATTCCACTTACCCATCTGTCTGCCCCTAACGCTTGTCTATCAAAAATCTGTCTAACTTTGCCTAAAATAGATTCAATGACTCAGCCTCCTTTGCTCTCTCAGGAAGAGAATTTACACCCGAAAAAATTTTCTAAATCAAGGGAACCTGGGTAAGGTTCATCTGTTGGGAAAGGAGAAGCAGATTCAAGTGTTAATACTGAAAGCCCATTCACTTATACCAGTCTACGATAATCTGTCCTAAAAAGTAGGTTCACACAAATTCAGCCACCCAACTAGCCAAAACAAAATTATTTAAATACTTTGGTTAATAAAGCAAGAGATTTGTTCCTCATTTGAGTAAAGGCTGCTAAACGATACATTTTAGTGAACAAGACTGGTGTTAAATTTAACTCCATGCAAACAGAATATCATATTTCAGCTCATAGCTGAAAATTTTAATCCTCATCGGTGAGGGCATTAAAAACCTTCACTTGTTTGCCAAAAAACATTTCAATGACTTTTCTTATTTGTATGTGACTATTTTAGGGAGACAATTTTCTGGGAAATTAGTCAGGCTGTGCAACAAAGATTGAGTGCACACAACAGATAAAACTTTCCGATAGTTACTGCTATTGCAAAACCTGTGTACTATAGTCTCTCTGCCTACCTGGAAACATAACTTACCTCCACCTCCAGAAAGCAAAACAAACCTTTGGAGACACAAATAAACAAAGCTCCTTGTCTGGGGAAGAAGGGGTGGGGGGGGGGGGGGGGGAAGCCTCAAGAAAAGTAATTTAACTCATCTATCTCACTTAAACTGACTGCCAAATCTGAATGGCTATAATAAAACCTCAACCCCTCACCCTCAAGGAAATGACAACACATGGTGAATGTCAGGAGATCATTGCAGTCACAGGCATAATCTAATGTTAATAAATAACATTCTCTGAAGAGTCATGCAGCCTTGAAGTATTAACTGTTTTGTTCCGCCCAGATGCTACCAGGCTGACTGAGTTTTCCAGCTTTTTTTTATTTTAAATTACCAGCATCCGCAATATTTTGCTTTTATTTTAATAAATAGTAAGCCCATCTAATTACTAACGAAAGGAACACCAACAAGTAGTTTCCAAAAGCAGCTAGATAACAATTTTAAATATAGTCTTTTAATTAAGTCAATAAAGTATCATTTAGATGCAGTCGATTGCAATTACAACTATAATCAGTAAAACACACGCACAAGGGAAAAAAGTCCATAGCCAGAACTAACATGATCAAAAGAAAGAACATCCGATGTCATTAACCTGGTAAGTCTGCCAGCCCTGATTACTGGATACTATAATCATTTTGCGATCTTCTGCTGTCTTACCTGTTTTTCTGCCATTGCCACCCCGTCTCCCTGAGCGATGATGTTGCTGCTGTTGCCGGCGTTGGGTCCCCACGCAGCCTCCCATCAATGATGTCCTCGGTCCAGGTACGCCTCACCCACTTGCAGCAAACCCACCCGAAATCTGGCAGAAACTCGCTGCAAGCCCCCTGAAGCCCTTCATTGACTATTTTTTTTGGAAGTTCCCCACCCAGCAGCCAAAACAAAATTCTGGAAGACTGAAAAAGGAAAACAACACCCGTGTCTGCAAAGTTTGGAGCGAACTGCCCACCTCTCCCCTCCCCTGGCGACCCCCAAGCTGAGACGCAGTGCGGAAGCACAGCTCCCCCAGGTACCAGCCGTAACCAGGGGCAACCACTCGGCCCTCACTCACTTTACTGAGCCACTGCACCGACAGCCCTCACCGCTTCACCAAGCTTTTCATCTCGGTCAGTGAGCGAGATCCTACTCTTCCAATCCCATTAAGAGTAAGTTGCCGCTGTTCGGATTATGTCTGTTGTATATTTCTTTCTTTCTCTCTCTCTGTCTGTCTGTCTGTCTCCACCGCGGCTTCACTTCACTGCCTGTTTGGAGACTGTGCCCCAGCCCGGGACTCGACGACCTACCTCCCCACCTGGACACCTGAGCGACGTCGCTCTGCCTCGCCCAACGCGCCTGCGCCGACTCCTGCCCCGCCCAACGCGCCTGCGCCGATTCCCGTCCCGCCCAGCGCGCCTGCGCCGACTCCTGCCCCGTGCGGTGCATGCTGGGTAACGCCGATTCACGTCACCGCACCTGACGTTCGCATCGCCGCGCCTGCGCGGTCTCCTCTGCTTCTCTTAGCAACCTAATGCTTGCCGTTGCTAAGGCTTTTGGTAAAGGGCGGATATTAACAAAAAGTGACAACAAGAATGAGTTTTAACCAGAAAACATCCATGCATAAGAGTTAGTTCGGCCTTTTGACCCTCCCGTTGGGAATAGAATAGAATTCCTAAAGGACAGTAGGAGGCCATTCGGCCCGTCGACCACCGAGTTATTAAGGAATTATTG